>NC_136485.1:49239854-49272354 GCF_053919585.1 Euprymna scolopes
CCTGAATTCACGACACATAGCTCTGAAATTATTACATTTCCACCATGCCTAGCACACTTAGGAAGTCTTGGAATATAAGGATATATTGCGATTAGCATTTTATAAAATCAAAGTAAGTACCTTATTTAAATTTTGCACAGGTGCTAATCAGAGAAATTGCAGCTTTTGGGCCCCGAAACAAATGCATAAATAACCTACCATGGCTGATGCGTTGAAAGTTATTAAATATTAATATTAAAGTTATACTCAGATAATATTGTCAGAGCTGCGTCGTTTTGTTGCTTCAAGCGTAATCCACAGCTCTCATGGAGATGTACATTTCTGCCTTTGTCCATACATGAATATTGCTATTAAGAAACGTATAATAAAAAAATGCGACATTTACTCATTATTGATTAAAAGCTGAATGTCGTCTACGATACGACTCGATAACAGCAAATATCATAATATAAAAGTCTTAAGAACACAAGAAAAATCGTTTTCTGTTAATAAATACTAGATCTATCTAATTCTCTCACTTTATAAAGTATTCATTGACTCCACGAAGACGCTCGCTATGACCAATCAGTAAGAAATGAAGGCGAAGCCCATTTAACGTCATTAATGGTACATATTTGTTAATACACCGTCTCATTAATAACGTCTCGTTCCTGTTAGAATTTTGCCATAAATGTCACTAATAAGTAACAGTTATACAAAATGTAACCAGCATTGCAGTGAATTATATTACGTGAATGAAATAATTACCCATTCGTCAATGAGACACTTCTTTACATATCAAGGAGGAGTTGCTTTAATGCCCCATCTTTGGTTCTTTAGGACACTCTTAAAAATATTCAAATAAATTGTACGGACATTTTATATAAAATTCGCAGTCGGAAGTATGGGATAACACACTTTTGGATGCCATGACGTTGGGTGCACTTACATTTGTGCAATTAAAAACCGAGCCAACTAAAAACTTATGTAGCAGAAAGCCAATGAATTAGGTATACATTTATGATATATGTGTGAGATGATTATTGAAACCGCTTGTATCTAATTTTCAGTAACATGGGCAGTTTGTGCCTGTTACGGTATTTTTCAGAATGAAGGGGTTTTTATTAGTCATGTGCCACCTTTTTATGTAAACATGTTTATCCTGTCTGAACTATAAATAAAATGTTACACACACACATAATTATATATATATATATATATATATATATATATATATATATATATATATATATATATATATATATATATATACAATGCGTTCAGGAAATTTTTGGGCGTTTTATTTTTGTAAACCCCTTTAAAATTATCATAGAGGAGTAAAGTAACCAGGCTTGATCTTACAAATAAATGTCCTTGTGGATAAGAACGCTCGTGTGTCTATATAGACAAAAAGTGTTCAGTTTGATGTCAGCGGTAGAATTTTATACATAATTATTCGTCAGGAACTAAAGATGCCGGAGATTTGCGCGAAGTTTTTGCTAAAGATTATCGGAGATGATCAGAAGGAAAGACGTTGTGATCACTTTTAAAATGCATCAAACATGGGTGCATATAAACTCCAGCGAAAAACGGCATAGCCATAGCTCACAAAGTAGACCTGAGCTAAACCTATGTTATTTGTAGATTAAGTCCTTCAGACTCGTTTTAAATTGTTTGACAAAGGCCGCCTACTTCTTTGTAAATGAGCAATGTTATATTCACTTCTGTAGGGAACTGGCTATGTGTACATTGTTTGTGTTTGCATGTATAGCACGCTTTTAGAGTTTGCTTTTAATTAACTATCAGATTACATATTGATCTATTACATGATTATTAAAATATATTTTACGCTATTTTTTTTCATTCAAAATGACATCATGTGTATCAAACTTTGTTTATTAACTGTAGTATAGATAGGTAGCCATCACTCTATTTCTCATGATATACTCACCTTGACTCATCTCGTCTCAGGCTCTGATGTAAAGGCCATCTGTTTTCGCGTCATCCAGCAACCAACAGAAGATGAGAACTTTCATTTATGTCCTCTACATCATGGAGCCTTCTGGACAGTGATCCATCTCATATGTACTCACCCAGCGAGGACTCTTCCCATTCTAACACCGACGACCAATATCCAGTTATGTCTAGCATCGAATTAGCTTGTCCTGTTGCAAACTGCGAATACAAAACCCAACCCCTCCCTGCTGAATAACCGGTGCTAGCTCATCAATGAGCATGCACCAGCAGTTTGCACATCCAATATCGGCACAGCCATCCCCGAAACCCGTACTTAAATTACAGCCTCCATCTATTAGTGCAGGGAGCTCTCCTGGTCAGTAGCCTTCATTCACCAGACAGTGGAATATGTATAAGACCGGCATGACGGTGCCTACCACCATGTGCACAACGGCACTATTCGATTGTTGCGATTAGGAACTAAAGCAAGACATTCTAAGGGACCTGCAAAATGGTGTAGCGTCCATGCCTGAGGCCGAACTCCTGGCTGCCATTAAACGCCTGGAAGTAAAGGAGGAAAGCACACTGGTCCATCGCATGCGACTAAGCAAAATGGTTCAAATCCCAGGTACCCCCATAAGGACATTTCAGCCACCGACAACAAACCTCTTGTAGTAATACTAAACGACCGGTCGCTTTCGGAGATTGAGAACCGATGTCTGCTCAACCTGAAGGAAAATACTCTAGCCTACAAATTCAAAATAATCCATGTGGCCGGCAAGCACAACGCAGGCGCCGACGCCGCATCAAGGTACCCCGCAACACACCAACAACCCCAATAGGCGCCCATGCCACCCGACGAAGATAACTTCGACATCGCAGAGGACAGTTCTGTCCTGGCGTCTGTATCTACAGCACTCTATGCCGTCAAAAACGTGGTGACATGGGAGATGGTGCAGGAGGCCACAGCATCGGATGAAACCCTACGCAAGACATCATCCAGGAAGACTTTCCTGCGGATTGTCGTCATCTCCCAGTGCCACTATGCCCTTACTACCGCATCGCCAGAAGCCTCTATTATATGGATGGGGTTGTCTTGTCTGGGAACAGAATCGTTGTTCCTGCGTCATTGCGTCCAGATATCCTTGAGGCCCTCATGCGGCACACCAGGGCATCAACGCCATGAATGTCAGAGCAGCCGGCAGTGTATATTGGCTGAATATATCACTGGACATTCAGCGAACCAGAGATAAATGTATGCATTGCCAGCGCATTGCAAAGTCTAACGCCATACAGCCCCTATCGGATATAACATCACCCGAGTACCCGTTTCAGCAGCTGTGTTTCGACTACTTCACTCACAACAACACTGAGTACATTGTCATAGTAGACCGGTACTCGAACTGGCCAATAGTGTTCCGGTCGGAGAATGGGGCAGCAGGCCTCATTAAGCGACTGCGTGAGGTTTTCGCCAGGTTTGGGGTGCCAGAGGAGCTCACAACTGACGGCGGCCCACAATTTACAGCCGGCAAAACGCAAGAATTCCTTCAATCATGGGGAGTCTGCCACCGGTTGACGTCAGTTGCCAACCCCCATGCAAATTGTAGAGCAGAAGTTGCGGTTAAAACCGCAAAACGCATGATAATGGACAACACCTCGCCTGGTGGCTCGATCGACGTTAACAAATTTCAAAGAGCCATACTGGTATACAGAAACTCTATTAACCCTGACATTAGATCTTCTCCAGCACTTGTGTATTTTGAGAGGCACATCAGAGACCCCATCCCCATCCCGATGGGACGATATTGCTCATATCCGGTATGGAAGGAGACCCTCACCCATAGAGAACAGGCTCTTGCCAAGAGACACTCTACAGAACATTAGAAGTGGGCGATGCACACGAGAGCCCTCACGCCTCTCAAAGTAGGAGACAACGTCCACATCCAGAACCTGATCGGCAACCACCTCAAACGTTGGGAGCGAACTGGAGTGGTTGTAGAGTTCAGACAATTCCACCAGTACGTCATTAAAGTCCATGTGTCCGGGCGCCTAACCATAAGAAATCGACAACACCTTAGAAAGTTCCTCCCCTATGGAAACCGAAGCAACGGAAACCCTGTTGAGACCACCATACCGCTGAGGAGAGACCTGTTGGATCTCCAGGGAGGACGGCACACGTCACCACAGAGCTTGGAAGTAACAGCACCTAACCGGCTTGACTTGCCGAGAGCGCCTTTGCCAGCACCCTCGTGTTTGCCACCAGTGGGCATCGTAGACGCCACAGAGGTGCCCGCCCGTGATGCTTCCACAGAGGAAGAAACTGTGCCTACTTCGCCCGTGGCTGAATGGCCACCGAGCACATCCACGAATGACACTACCCAGCACGAAGTACCTCGGCCGCCTGCGCTTGTGAAGAATCCGCCCAGAGCACTGCCCCGACTAAATCCTCACAATCAGTCTGGTAGAGCTAAGATGATGCCGCCCTGCAGACTGCGGAATCGGCGTCATAAAGAATAACGGCAATTACCACTTGTACAGTGTAAATAGATCAAAGGAATCTTATGTTAATTTGTTGTTATGATAAGGAAGAGTGATTGAAGCAGCACGAGTTCCAAGACTGCCGTCAGAAACAACCTGTGGGAGGAGGAGATAGATAGGTAGCCATCACTCACTCTATTTCTCATGCTATACTCACCTTGCCTCATCTCGTTTCAGGCGCTGATGTAAAGGGCATCTGTTTTCGCGTCATCCAGCAACCAACAGAAGATGAGGACTTTCATTTATAGTATAACAAGTATCTCTCTGTGCGTTTTTCTCTAAAAACTCCTACTAGAAGTTTATCTTCCCTATGTATTTACGTAGGACAAAGCTTTATTTTATCAATCAACCCTGGGATATGTTTAAGCATTCGGTTAAATGTTGTTAAAATATAAAGCTTTTGAACATTAACATCGAAACATCGATTCCACAAAAACCGCAAGGCAAAAAAAAACTATAATTACATATAAAAATGCTAAAATGTTTTCTTAATAATTTCTCTTATCATAGAGATTTTAATATTCGAAATTAATAGGAAAAAATGACAAGACATGAAAAATATAATTATTTGATGATTTCAAATATTTCAGACTTTAACAATATTTCTAAGATATTTTGTTTGTTTAATTACAATTTCATTTTTCCAAAGAATTTTTTTCAAGAACATTTGCTAATTTTAATTAAGATTTATTTTTTCCAAGTAAACTGTCTTAGCAAAAGTACTTTATTAAAAATAAGCGATAGTCTCATAATTATAATGAGAACTACACAATATGTTATTTCTTGGATTGAACTTTGTCAGTACGAAGTATTATTTCTTACTGCAAATTAAGAATGATTTTCTTGATGCTTAAGAATGCAGAGGATCAGTTTTAAAATATTTTCGTGCTACTATACATTGCTACCTCATAGAAGGCGGTATTCTCTGCAACAAACCGACGTATAACGTTGAAATTAAAATACTATTTTTTTATAATTCCACGGCAATAATTTATAATGCTTTTTCCGAAGTGTAATTAACAAAGGTCGCCTATCATATATCTGCATTGCTTACAGTGCGATTCAAGTCAAATAAATATCGTCATCCTAAGCCTTGTCTTTTTTTTTAGTTATTTGTGTCTGGTTTAAACAAACAAATAGAATCTTACTGGTTTACTTTACTGACACGTAGATAGAAACAAAATGTAAGGCAGTCGGTCATAACTGAGAACGACGTATACGTTTAATTATTAACTACTACACAAAGTTCTATTGGCGTGGCCGGATCTTTACCAGTATCAGTTAATTTCCAATTGGCTTTTATTTCATAGTTATGAGGTTTTATTTAGACGTGATTAGCTACAATGCTTAAATTTCTAATATGATTTCAATTGAGAAAACCTCAGTGCATTCGGATCATCAGTGAATACTCTTTCCATAATTAAAATTTATCCAACTTGCAAATAATATCAAAGAGTAAAAGTTTAGCATTTATTAATATTTCTATCATAACGCTAGATGTGTGAAGATTTCTAAATCAATGATTGCTTGTAAATCCGGTTTCAGAAGTAAGCATTCTCATAGAGTGTTCTGAAGCAGGTCTCAGAACTTTTGTATTGTAGAATAAAATGTATAAATTCAATGTATGTATTCATTAAGATATTTTAAATATTCTAGGATTGTGTTTAAGTGCAATTGTTTGAATGCCTATAGTACTTGCTTTACATAATATATATGCAAGTTAGTTTTGGAAAGTTTTAATGAGTTTCGGAGCTCGATAATTACTGGAATTATTGAGATTTAACTAATATTCCTGCATTTATTTTTTGTGCAGTATAAGATTTTTGTATTTAGTTACCTTTTTCTCACAACTTTGTAAAACCCAGTATCGTTAGGGGCGTCCTCTACTTTGGCGTTTCTTTCTCACTATTCTCTCGTATCATTGTATTATGATTTATAGCTTCCTTGGTAGGTACGTAGCTTTATGAATTATGGAATATAAGAGTGTGACAGAGAATGGCATTAATTAATCACACTTACTGACGACCTAGGTGATCCAAGTGCCAATCGTTTTACAATATTACTTTCATGTAGGATGTTGGTAACCTTTCATGTTGTCCTCGTAAATACATACTCTCTTTCTTAAAAGTACTCTAAATAGAAAAAATCCCAAGGAAAAAAAAGCCAAGAGTGAAATCTCCGGATTCTTGCGATATGATGATGATGACTATGCAATTGTACTAATTGCATGAAAAATTTTGTAAACATGTCTTTACACACACATACATACACACACACTTTTTTTACACGGTGGTCACCACTTATCAAGGCCTGGAAGCCACTCAGGGATAAAAGTTAATTGCAAGTACAGTACGTTAGTGTGAAGATTTGATATAGTGTTTACTTAAGGGGGCGGTTCATTAGAAATGTGTTAACGTTGGACTTGGAGACATCCAATTTGTAGTCAGGTGGGAAGCAGGCAGACGGAACAGAGTTCCACAGGCGTGCAGTTCTAAGAAAGAAGCTTTGTTCATGGAATTCACGTTTTGATTTAGGCACAGATAAAGAGTGGGGGACATTTTTCTCAGTAGATTCAGCTAGATGGGTGTGTTTCATGAAAGATTGGCGAGGGGGGGCCAGAGATTGGAGTTCAGACGAACATCTGCCATGGAAATAACGATAACACAAAGATAGGCTCGCAACGTCTCTTCTTTGGGAGAGAGGGGCAGGGTAGAGGAAAGGGCATCCCTGACCAAGCCACGAAGTCTATTTTGTACTCTCTCAAGGAAGGGTAGGTTGTTTTTAGCAGCTCCTGCCAAGATATGGCAGCAGTATTCCATCATTACATATATATATATACATATATATACATCTCTCTCTCTCTCTCTCTCTCTCTATATATATATATATATATATATTTATATATATATATATATATATATATATATATATATATATATATATATATATATATATATATATATATATATATATATATATATTCACGCAAGTCTGATTTAACAGGGCAGATTTCTTTTTTTTCGATTTTTGGGGAAATCTTTTCAAATCTGTGAGAGGTCTTATTTATATAAGCTGCCTTGTTGTATAAAATAGCGCCCAAATGTTGCTGTACAGTCAAGGTGTTTTTCAAGCGCTTTCTATCGGAGCATCTGGTTATCATCAGGAGCGGTTGTTGCTGTCGTTTTCTTTCCCTTTAAGGTTTGGTGGATTGATAGTAGGGGATTGAGAAAAACATAGCTGAACAACAATATTTGGGCGCCATTTTATACAACTTTCCAACTGATATAACAAAGAAATCTCACCAATGGAAGAGATATCCATACACACCGGAAAAATAAATATTCTGTCGTGTTCAATTAGACGGTCTTGAGTAATGACTTGCTGCCAAAATATGCAAATATATACATATGTATGTATATATATATATATATATGCTGATATACATCCATATGTACATATGCTGATACACATTTATATATATATATATATATATATATATATATATATTTATACTGCGTACCGGATATAAGAGACCAGAATATAAGAACACTGATATAAGAGATATTTTATCTGCTCACAAATTCGAGCCTGTGTTAATGTTTACTGCAATATCTATATTTAAAAAAAAAACACGGATATAAGAGATACTCGGATCTAAGCGAGCTGGCCTGGCAGAATGCGAAGTATTTTATATGCGGGTAACATTATACATCTTGTTGTTTGTCTGTCTGTCTCTCTCTCTCTCTCTATATATATATATATATATATGTATATATATATATATATATATATATATATATATATATATATATATATATATATATATGTATATATCTTCGACAAGAGACCAATTGCTTCCACATATAATTATAGTTTCGCTCGATTGACAACAAAGGTAGCTGCTGTGGTAGAGAGAGAAACAACAAAAACAGATATTTTCCGGGAAGCAGTCGTCTCACGATTATACGTACAAGTAACGTAAAAGTGTTCACATTTTCAATTCTACATTCGACGGTAAGAATGGAATAAATCAGGACAATGACGTCAGTATTTAAATCGTAAAACGTCAAATTAAGGTGCAGCTTATTGTATTTCCTTGCAACAAACGCTATTCCTAATTGGCAGACAACTCCGTTTTGAATAAGCGTCAGTATATAAAAAGTGGCTAACTTACAAGACATGATGTGAATAGTTTTACAATATGAAAAGCAAAAAAGCTATCCAAAATGATTCATTATTTATTCATGTATGCCGCCAATGTATTATTTAGTTGCTCGGATTTTGCCGTCAGAGATTCCTTTTGCTCTCGTTTTTGGTTTCAGGAATTCTTGTCATTTCTCTCTTTTGGTCTGCTGGGATTGTTCGAATACAGTTTTCTCAAAATGTCAGTTCGATGTTCTGTTTTCGAACGACAAATGCAAAAGAATTTACGTCTCGCCAGAGATTGAATAACGGAAAAAAATCTTTAAATATTAATCAATAGTTGGTGTTGTTATCATCCAACCTTTTTACTAATTATTTATGAAATGTCCTTTGCTATATTTAAAATGAATATTAAGCTAGGAAATAAAACCAACTGCTTATAAAACCGAACTAAATGTTATTTTATGTATATAATAATAACAGCAGAACAGGTAAGAATGAGGGTGGTAACATAAATCAGAGAAATAGACGCAAGAGACAGGTTTGATTCAAACCACCATTCAGCGAGCATATCAGAAATAATATACCTAAGGAATTCTATAGAATAATACACCAAAACTCCCCCCCCTCCGGATAATATATTAAGAAAAATAATGAAAAGAAACTCTGTAAAATTATCGTTCTCAATGTCCAGCAACTTAACTAACACTATAATCAGTTCCAACAATAGAAAAATAAGCAAAATAACAATAACGAATTAGCATAAAACGAAAGTATTTTTGATTACATGGAGGTCACACCTTATCAAGGCCCAGAAGCCTCTCGGGTAAGGGTTATTGTGTGTACAATAATCATTGGGATAGTATCGTAGTAATCGTTATCATTGGAGATTTGATAAAGTGTCATTACTTAAGGGGGTGTTTCATCAGAAATTTGTGTTAGACATGTAGACATCCAAGTTAAAGTCGGGGGGGGGCAGACAAGCGGCAGAGAGTTCACAAATTGGATTACTAAGGGAGACGGTTCATCAAGAACTTGTTTACGTTGGACTAGAAGACAATCAGATTGTAGTCAGCTGGAAAGCAGACAATCGAAAGACAGTTCCACAATCATGCAGTTCTAAGAAAAAAGCTTTGTTCATGGAATCTACGTTTTGATTTAGGGCACGGATAAAGAGTGGGGACAATTATTAACAGTGGTTTCAGTTAGTCGGGTGGTTTTCGTGAAATATTGGCGAGGGGGGAATAGAAACTGGAGAGCAGACGAGCACTTGTCATGAAAATAACAATTAACCAGAAACAGGCTCGCAACGTCTCTTCTGTGGGAGAGAAGTT
Organism: Euprymna scolopes; assembly: GCF_053919585.1. Lineage (NCBI taxonomy): Eukaryota > Metazoa > Mollusca > Cephalopoda > Sepiida > Sepiolidae > Euprymna > Euprymna scolopes. Next base: position 49,249,805 of record NC_136485.1, read on the forward strand.
GCCGGGAAGGGAAAAGGGCATCACCGACCAAGCCAAGAAGTCTATTTTGTAATCTGTCGAGGCAGGATAGGCTTTTTTTAGCAACTCTTGCCCAGATGTGGAAGCAGTACTCAATCCTTGGAGTACTTTTCTTTAATACAGATAAAGAATTGCATCATTAGTGAGATATCTTCTGGGGCAGTAGAAGGATTTCACCATTTTCCCAGCGACCCTGACCACAGACTTGATGTATGTGATCCATTTCAGATCAGGAGTATAGGTCAAGCCCAGAAGTTTATAAAAATATGGAGGCTCCCCTAATCGAGAGCCATTCATTTCAATCGATGCCAGATGGGGCTCAGAGCATTGATGATGTAATGATGAGAGATGGTCTTAGATGAATTAAAGGTAACCATCCACCTCTTTCCCAACGGTGCACGCGCTCAAGATCAGAGGAGATAGAATGAGAGATAACATTGTAATTTACGGGCTTTGATGTGTTGCCATGGATAGTCGTGTCATCAGCATAGATGTAAACGAATGATTTAAGTATGTGTTTGGGAGATACTTGATGTAGATCAAGAAGAGAATTGGGCTAGGATGGACCCCTGAGGGACTCCAGCATTAATACTGTTGGCCTCTGATTTCTGCCCATCAACCACTACTCTAATGAGCCTATCAGGGTGTTGGAAAGCACTTCTCCTTGGGCAACACTTAAACAGTTTGGTAAGAATGGGGGCAAGTTCTGGTTGTAACTTTTTAAAAACTATAATTGGAATACCGTCAGGGCCAGTTGCTTTACTGGAATAAAATTTCTTGATTAGCTTGGCGAACTCACGCACAGATATTTGTATGTTACCTAGCGTAGTGTGGGTTTTAGGAGGAAATACGGAGAGTCTATAGCCTACGTCGCATAGGGTAGAATTTGCTACAAAGTTCTTGGCGAACAGTTTAGCCTTGTCTGATGATGACGAGATGACCTCTGGTCCATTGATATTTGTTGGGAATAAACGCACGTTTCTGTTCAGGATCCTATTTGCTATTTGCCAGAACTGGTGGGAACCAAGCCGCTGCTCAGCTACTTTGTATTTAACGGATTGAGCATATAGCTCTCTTGCATTTTTTTTTTACAGTGGTTGCTGGCAGTCCTGAAAACAGCTTTAGTCTCAGTGCATCTATTAAGTTGGTAGCTATGGAAAAAGCGATTTCTGTGCGCGATGGCAGCAGCACATTCAGGGGTTTGGTATGAATCGGTCTATGCCTATAATAAACCATTCGGTCATGTATAATACTATAGAGGACACATGGAATGGAGAGGTAGATCAGATATGAATGTACGGCAGCTATCCCAGTCAGACAGAGTATCGGTATAATGTACGGTGGAGAGGTACATCTGTAGACTTATTATATTTCGTTTTTATCTTAACTGACACAACGGAGTAGTCGGAGGATCCCAGATGAGATTGAACGTCACATGAGCATAGCTCAGGGGAGTAGAGAGAAAATGGTCTAGACGGCTTGCGTACTGACCGGTAGTATCGGGCACACAGGTATGCTCGCGAACAATCGTAGTGAGGTCATAGGCAATGGCAAAATCTTGACAAAACCTCTCCTCATTATCAGTCTTATTGGAGTACGTCAGCCATTCCACATTATGGACATTGAAGTCACCGCAAATGTGAAAGTTAGCCGCGGAATGAGCAGACAGGATGTGGTCAATTTTCTCCGATATACTCTTAAAGATAGTAACTCCGCTGTTGTGGGGGAGATAGAGGGTAAATATATATGCGGTGCTGTAAGCAAGTGCAACCTGGAAGCACATATAAGGTAAATTAGGGTCTTCTCTGGAAATATCCCTGCAATACGGGCAGCCATCTGTAATGTAGGCACGTATTCCATGCCCATGACGATCTTAGAGGTCAAATTTAGATGTTAAGTTTGAGTATCCTTTAATTATGAACTCATCTAGGGAGGTGATCGCCCCTATTCCAGTTTCGCTTAGAAAGAATATGTCCTGTTTCGTCTCCTGTAATTGGATTTCAACCTCTAGAAGGCTGGAACGTAGACCGCTGATGTTGGAGAAGGAGAAATGGTAGTAGGGGTCTACGTTGGAGGATGGGTTTCTAGGTTTATTCGTATATTTTTTTTCAATTATTTCATGTTGATGGTTTGGGGATTAGGGGAACAGGTCATCATACTTAGAGCAGTACAGAGAGGGAAACTAAGAGAGAAAATACGGGCAATTTTGTAGCACATGATAAAGTAAGTCCGTAACAATTACCCACAAGTATGGCATCGGGAGGCCCCACCAGAGACTACTGCATGGTCTAGAATCCATTCACCAAATGGCAATACAGCAGTTCCAGTACTTTGCACCTGCTGATAGGACAGTTAATCAAAGGTTCTGGTCCCAGACTATCAGGCGGTTAACGTAAGCCCAGATGAAAACTTTTACCTCCAGCAAGTATCGACATACAGACAGAACATTTCTGGCATCTCAGACTACTGATCACGAAGTACTACCGACCTGGGAAGCAACTTTTCTTCACCTTTTGTCAGAAACATCACTGATTGGAAATGAGGACTTAGGGACAGAAGAGGAGTTAAAAGTTTAGATGTTTCGAGATATAAGGCAAAACCTCAATAACAAAAAAATAGGCAAACATATATATATATATATATATATATATATATATATATATATATATATATATAGTAATTTATAAAATATATATAGCGATTAAGCTACAGTGAATATTCTGCGTTTCATCCAACTATAGGATTCGTCAGGCTTATGCGCGAATTATGTCGTTGCTTCTTGTTTTTATATATGTTGAGGATTTCTAGTTGGCCAATCAGCTTTCTAGTATCCACCGCGCCCCTTCCTATCAGCCAATGGGCATGCATTTTATCAAACAAAGGATCTGTTTTAGAACTAGGTTAGTGGTTTTAGGTGGCCGTTCTCCATTTTTTTATTCATATAAATATACCCATGTGCACACAATAATGCACATATATATATATATACATATATACATATATATACATATATATATATATGTGTGATCGTTTATGTATATTCATGTTTATTAAATTTATTTATTTGTTTGTTTTCTATTGTTATTGTTAGTTTTAAAGCTATTTGGTATCGCTATCCTAGAGTAAGTTTTATTTTGTGAACACAGTTGTTTGCTATTTCCCGCCTACAGTTTAATAGATTTGAGGTTCTTTAAAGTACAGGATAGAAAATTTTTCATGGAGGCATAATTTACATGGGTCGTCTAAATGTCTGCATGTGGTAGCTTGTCTCATTATTTTCCATTCGACTACCGGCGAATGACCGCTTTCTTTGAGTTCCCGGTATTTATTCGCTAGTGTTGTTTTTATACGGTGTTTTTTATTTTTGAATGTGCTTTTGTGGTCATATGATCGGGTTTTGAAATCTAAGGAAGTCATGCCTATGTAATATTTCTTGTTATTCGGGTTTTCTTTCGCAAATATTGTTGTTTGATAAAGTACGCTTTTTGTTAGACAATTATTTTGGACTGGGCAAAGTGTGCGGTGTCTACAATTGCATTTATCTTGTTCGTTATTAGTATTTTTATTTATGGTATGGTTGTTCTTGTCCGGGGTTGGTTTGTTATTATTATTATTAATCTTATTATTATTATTATTTTTATTATTATTATTATTATTATTATTATTATTATTATTATTATTGTTATTATTATTATTTCTGCTAGTGTTGGTTTTATTTCTGTCACGGTGTCTACTTTTTATTGTTTAATTTGTTGTTGTTTACATTGTTTTCATTTAGTATTTTGTTATTATGTGCCTGAGCTATCATCTCTAAATTTTCGCAACAACTGTAAGATAACTTCAAGGTATTCTTATTGAAGATTTTGTGTAAGGTGTTGGTTGCAGGAAAGTGTTTTTCAATAAGATCTAGAAATTTCTTACCAAGTTTTGTTTTTAACATTTGATTGTATGGGGCCGTATACCAAATTATAGTTCTTTTTCTTCTGTTTTTAATTTTATTATAGCTGTTGGTGTTTTGTTGCTTATATTTGATATCGATATTTTTGTATCCACTATTTTGTAGGGATTTCGTAAATATTGGATGACCTGTTAAATGCATTTTCATCGCTTGAGTTATTACTGAGTCTACTTACGATCGAGTTAGGAATATGTTTTATAATTGATGGTGGGTGGTTGGGCTTAGGGTTTACGTAAATTGGAGTAGCGTTATCTTTTAAGTATGGTTCATATGTGTTTTTATCTAAGTTTAACGTGACGTCCAGGAAGTTTGTTATTTTTATGTTAGCTGATATGTCCGCTTTTAGGCCTAATTTTTTTCATTTCTTTGTGTATGATTTTCTTAAAGTTTTCTCCCTTGACTTTGTTGGAGTGTTTTATTATAGCTAATCTGTCATCTCTATATAGGCCGATATCCGTAGTATCGAATATGCTTGTGAGGGTATATAGAATGAATAATCCCACAAGATCTGATGCCTCTACAGAGTCTCTGGCACCCATCGCCAAATCGAATGAATTTTTCATTTTAGTTTTTATCCATTGGTTATTGTTTTTTTTTTATTAGAACTGATTTTCTACATTTTTTAATTATGTTGATTTCTTCTGAGGATATATCAGTGTATACCTCGGCATATTCTAGGGCAATGTTAAAAAGTTCTTGGGATATCGAGGGATAAAAGTCTATGATGTCAAACTGTATGAACGTACATTTATCTTTGTTTTCTATATTTTTAAACCAGGTGATTGTTTGGGTAGTATTTGCCCACTGGTTTAGTTCTAGGTCCTGTTTGATTTCTTTGTTTATATATATATATATATATATATATATATATATATATATATATATATATATATATATATATATATATACAAATGTAGGCATTAGCAAGTCAAAAACAGATTAACAGTTATGGACAAGAATTGCTCAACCCAGCCCTGAAGACCCCACCCCTTCCTCCCTACGTCATGTCGATAGAAGGAGAAGGTTAACAGGTTCGCTTCTGATACCAAAAGGGTATGGTGGGGTTGGTAGGTGTGGGGAGTCAATGTTTTTTAAATCTTTTTTATCTGTTTTTATCTATCGAGGTAGAACCTTCGAGCTTCACCCCAAAATCAAGTTCCAATAATGGGAACTGCGTATCCGGCTTACGGTTTTGGACTGGAGAACCTCACTCTAGGACCGGCCCAGAGCAGCATTAGGCATATTTTATAAAAAAGATTTAAAAACAAGAAAAATAGCAAAACAGGACAAGCAAAGTTAAGATTCTTCGAGAGAAGATGCTTCGAAAGAAGAAAGAAGCTAGCAGGTTTGATCCTGGGGGGGTTAATGCTTTTTATTATCTTGTTTTTCCTAGACAGAAAATGTAATTGCAGAATACCTTGGAAGTGACGCTTGGATGGGAATTGCCTAACCTCGGAAATAGTGTATAAATTCGAGATAAAAACCAACAACCCTACGAAGACATATGTAGTAGCCACGGGAATAGTGTTTAAGGACAGATATAAAACAACGTAGTATCCTTTAAAAAGGAACCTGAGATAGAACTTGAGATACAAATCAATAGGGATGGCGTTAACGATAGCAGGGGGGTGGGTACAAGAATCAACATTAAAAATAAAACAAAAAGAGGAATACAACTGCATTAGGTGAGTGGGTTAGGAACTTAATTGAAATAATGAAGAGTTTTAATTAAAGTGGTCAGTAGTGGACAGGGGGGGGGTAAGTACAACCCTGGAAAATCAAAAAGGAACAATCTATGTTTATTGGAAGCCTTCTACACAGTGAATTCCAAAGAGGAAATTTTGAATAAAAGACTAGATGCCATACAGGGATATCTTCACAGGAATAGATTTCTGCTATCACGCCTTAAATGTAACTGAGGTATAACTGATGTACAACAATAAGGATCGTCGGATGCTAGGATTAAATTTTAATGCAGAGTTAAATAGCTAGGAATGTTATAATCTAAATGATAGATCCAAATCTAACATGCAAATATAGTTTCTATTATTGTAAACCGGGTAAGAAATATAAATAAAAAAATAAAGCTCATCTAAGAATTTAATTTTTCCCTAACGGTGAGCATTTTTTGTATTCAGGTGTAGCAGTATTGATGGTGAAACAAGTGATACTCTCTTCAAATCAATAAAACATCTTAACAATAAACGAGTTATTATTAATAATTAAATTACAATTTGGGAACTGGAAATTAATTTAATTTATTTTGTCTCCTGACATCTTAAGTTTGTAGAATCCATGCTAGTTTATTTATTTACTTACTTTACTCCTTGTTCTAAATGTTGTTACCCATAAATGCAGGAGTAGACATAATCTCATCGGTGTGAAAGTCATTTGTGGCTATTGGGTGGTTTTGTCGTCAGAATAATAAATAGAGGATATATACTATTTTATTTAGATACCCAAGAATTAAACCACTCTGACTTTGAGGGCATGAGCAGTACAGATGATTAAACACAGATGTGGGTTAAAGCCATGGGTAAAAACCAATTGTTAAGATTAAAAACATAATTTATATCTTTAATATATGTTAAATAAGCTATCGTAGAACGTTCTGGATCTGTTTGATTTAATTAATTATTAAATCATAGACGTTTTCTAGTAATCAACAAACCGGAGACATAAAACTGTCTTAATTATCTCCTTTAGCTGTTATAGGAAATAAAATCGAACTCTTTTCCAACGGAATTACCCATTAGCAATTAAGAACATAGTTGGATTCTCTGCCTTCGCAATTGCTTTTAGTAACGATCTGAAAACATATTTAATTAGAATGACAAGAGATTTAAAACATTAAATAATAATAATATATTAGAATCCGCTACTCGAAATTTTGTACAAGGATTTATATATATATATATATATATATATATATATATATATATATATATATATATATATATATATATATATATAGTACTATCTTTTTCTTTATTCTCACATTCAATTAAGCATTAAACCTAAAATCGTCTTAAATATAGGTACTAAAATAACGATAATCTGTAAAAATTAATTTCCACTAATACGAAACTAAAATTAGCCGTAACGGTAATGCAAGGTCATTACGGCCATATTATAAATATTGAAATAACATTTTAAAAAAAATTCTTTTTATAAAAAATAATTTATGGGAAATAAAGAAACAGCGAAATCTGATTTAGGGACTCAACGAAAGGGATATATATATATATATATATATATATATATATATATATATATATATATATATATATATATATATATATGTAAATTAAATGGAAACTTCTCATAACTTTGTTCTTAAATAAGAATACAACATTAGGAAATTAGGTGATATATTAATATTTAAATGTGCTTTTCCGTAGTTACCGCAAAGGTAAATGTTTCTCACATGCTTTTTCCGTTAAGAGAAAAATTTCCTTTTTCTTTCTTTTTCGTTCTCTTCAAAAATGTTCTATTGTTAAAAGTTGTTTTATTCATAAAGGCTGAAGAAATGCTGGTTTTTGAAAATTTTCAAACGATATAATGTTTGAAATTGTCGACTGGACATGGAAACAATTGTAACGTAAAATGTAATAAACTTTATGTTGCCATCGACACTTTTTTTGAAGTGTCGATTTTGCTTACACAGTATATATATATATATATATATATATATATATATATATATATATATATATATATATATATATTGTATTTAGTGTACAGTAAGTTGTAAAATAAGACAAGATATTGGTACCGTATGTTTCAAGCCCGATAACTAGGACGATTTTCGATATCTATATCAAACGCTCTTCAACCCATACTTATCTCTCAGAGATGAGTATGGGCTGAAGAGAACTTTATATGGACCCCTGGTAAACCTAGCGTATTACCTACTTTATCTGCTTACACAACAGCGTCGGTAGATTTGTATTTGAATACGTTATTTGGAAGTATACGTTGAATAATAGTGGTAAGTTCTTAGACGTCTTTGTATTGAGCTGAACGAATAGATTGTTCACTAAGTTAAGTGGAATTCGTATAGTTAATTCGAATATCTGAAAAGAACTTTTGAACCAACTCTTATTTTGATGTAATTAAATTACACAAGTTAAGAGTCAAAGAATTTCGCCCTTAACTCGGACCAGCCGGCATTTTCCGTACCCAGATTTTCGAAAAGTGATGCAAACATTTCTGTGCGGATTGAGCAGTGTGAAACTGGACATGCATATTTTAAATTTAGTTTAATGTCTTCACATTACACCAAAAAGTAGAGCATTTGAGGCAAGCATTTATTTTATCTTCTGTTGTTGATTGAGGAATTACAGGTAACATTTGTTTGAATTCTCCTGCAACCAATATTACTGCATTCCTAAATGGTCTTACATTGCCATACAAATCTTGCTAGGATCAACTAAGAGCCTCAAGTGATATTTGGCGTGGCGTTGTGCATTAATCCCAAACAACAAGTTTGCATTTCTGCAATATATTTCCCATACTAGATGTTTTAGAGCTGTTGAACATGAGATTTAAAAAAAAAAAAATTAATGTTTATTAGTAGCTTCAACGAAAACTATGTATGTTTTCTACTTGTAGCAAGGTCAATGGTATTCCGCATGCAGAGAAGTCTAAGGCTATGTAATTTAGCCACCGAATGGCTGCCAAAATCAATTTAATTAGAAAGGATTTACTAGTTACTCCTGGTGCTGTAAAAGGTAGCAGTAATTTCCAGATAGCTTCTATTCTCACAATAAGTATATTAGGTGACTAAAATAAGATTCATACATGTTTTGGCAATGCCTTATTCACTGTAATTAATTTAGAAGACTAAAATATGATGAAAGATTACAGATTGACAGATAGAAGATAAATAGATAAAAATAAGAAAGTGAGAGGAAAATAGAGGGATTGAGAGATAGACGAAGGGGAGGGAGTGTTGGACACATAGAAAAAGTGAGACAGAGGATAGGAGAGCAGGGGAAAGAGAGATAGAGGGAGTTAGAGAAAGCAAGGGGATCAAAGAGAGATTGAGAGGATAGTATAAACAGAAAAAAAAAAGATTTTGAGAGATTTATGGGGAGAGATATAAAGAGAGGGAGAGAGAGAGTGGGGGGAGAAAAACAGAGGTTGAACTACATTTCACCGTTTTTCTCCTCGATCAGCAGAGAGGAAATCCTTCGAAACTGAAGTAGTTTTTTTTTTTCGGGAGATAGATTTTTCACATATTAGGAACCGACCGACCGGAGTATCTGCACTCTCACCTAACAATTTAAAAAAAAACAAAAAGGTATTATAAAACCTGAATTTAACGTGAAAATACTATTTTAAGAAAATAGCAAAGAGACATAAGTGAATAAATGCCACTTTATTTGAAATATATATTTTCCGAAGAAGGAGTTTGAATAAATCCACAATTAATTGAATTTTAAGTGTTGTGTAATTATTTTCTCAGCGTTAGCTCGGCTTTAACCGGTGCATGACGTTAACAGCCGGATAAAGCCGATTGTTGTCGATGAAATAATAACAGTACTATGTGAAAAATAAAGTGAAGTAAATTTTAGATGTAGAAACATCATAAAAAACACACACACACACAAACCCACACACAAAAATACAAAAAAAAAACACCTACTATTCGTGTGTATTTTTATTAAAGGTTTGTAGAAAATGTAATTTGTTGTCAAATAAATTTTAAGCAAAAGTGGCAGTAAATAATAGCAACTTCGTTGATTTTTAGGACTTGCCCCAGCGTATTATAAATCCTCCAGCCTCCCCCTGTAAAAACGGCTTTCGGAATAAACCCCCAACGTCCCCATGTATAGTACCGAGTTCAAGGTTTGGGTGGTGTCTAATACCAAAGCCATATGTCATATGGGAAGGTTAGGGTGTTTTCGCTGGGGCCAGATGTAAAAATTAACCAGCAACTTTCTAGTTAAAATATTTTTCATAGTTTAGAAAAAGTGAAACCAAGTTCTTGTGTAGTTTTTACAAGTACTTGTAAACAACAAACAAAAAACTGGTATATATATATATATATATATATATATATATATATATATATATATATATATATATATATATATATATATATATATATATATATATATTGCCGATTCCCGGCGAGTAGTTTTTAAAAAATATATTTTATGTTATGCTAGGGAGGAACACGTATCAACCGATCTAATTGTTTGTTCCTTCTTTCGTTTTTCTCTCTTTCAGTTGCTATCGTAATTTCTGGTATGTTGTTCGCCGCGCGCATACGCGCGTCGATTCGAAACTCAGCGCGCTGCATTGCGATTGGCTGGTCATGATGTTACGCTAAGCAGCATCTAAACCCAGCTGTGGACGTCATATTCTCGAAAAATCTGAGTCGGACGCTGAGTTACATCAGCATTAGTACAAATTATTTTATTTTTAGTTATACTTTATTTCCTGAATTGAACAATGTCTCTTTAACTCTTTTAACGATTGTTAAAAAATGATCATACGCACGTTTAGTCAGAATCGTTATTTTTCGTCATATAAAGTAGTCGACTGAAAAGAAATGATGTGGAATAAAAGTTTTTTTTAATATGGTAATACTTTTTACTTTTACATATTTCACAGCACGGTTAAATTAGACACAATCACTGTTGCAAAATATGACGGAAAACAGACCTGTAGTTTTCTAGTTAATTTTAGCCGAACAAACCAGGCGTTTCATACATACACTCATGTATATATATATATATATATATATATATATATATATATATATATATTTATATTTATATTTTTTTTTAAATAAAATACTAGGCGGGAGTTTCTCGAGAGCTCTTTCGGCTATCATCTCGTCAGGAGTAAATCGATAGCAATCTAAATAATATTGTAACGAAAATAAAGAGTTCTATTGGGGAACTTATTAAATGTGCCAACGTACGGGGACATTAATTAAATTTATTTACGTTTAAAAACGATTAAAAATATTGGCACAACGAGGGAGAACATTTTTATTTATTTAAATATATATATATATATATATATAAATATATATATATATATATATATATATATATTGTTTTTAAAATAAAATTATTCTCTGCCACGTGGTTCGTCGTTAAGGACTCATTAGAATGGCTAAATCTTGCGAGATTTTAAATGAGGACCCCACAGTAAGGAGCGTAAACTCTTACAGCTCGTCCCTCCCGCACAACTGTTTGGATATATCGCGATTTGCTTAGATGTTATGTGATTTAACTTTTGAGATACGTTTTGAATAAAATCAATTATTTACGAAAGTGCATTTTTTCCTAATGCGGTTTGGGAATAATTTTCCCTTTAACCAATTCGGTACCCCCACATGGAGAGGTGCATATATATTGTTTTTAAAATGTAATTATCCACTAACACATGCATATCTATATATAATTTTAAAAAATATTTTGATTTCATATATGCAAAAAACTTTATATTTATTTGTTACTGCCTATTAATACGATGTATAATTTTGTAACATTTACAATCTTATAAAAAGTATACATTACAGGATCTAATCAAGATACAAATGTCAACATCATAAAATGCTAATGACATTTATTATTATATCTTTCAACCTATTGTAACTAAAAGTGAACTTTTTTTTACCTTTAATCCATTCATTAATCGCGAAATCTTAAAATGTTCCGTATAATCTACACATTAACATGTTACCTGGCTTTTGTTCACTTTTTTCTTTCACCATTTTTATACTAGACAGATAAACGAAGAAAGCACAACAAAATGCCTACAATCATGAAAAAAGTAAACAATCACTACAGCGGTTCAAGTAAATCGATTTTACTTTCTCTAATTTTAATTGTATTTCTCCAAATGATATTTAGTTACGTGCATTCTTCACATTAAAAAACGGCATTGTGTCTAATTAGCCACGTGTGGAAGCAAATAAATACAACAAGCCACTGGTCTTTTCCCTGTGGAGTTGAGTTTTACAAACAGTCTCCAATCTAATAGGTCCCCACGACCATTTTAGCCTAACACTCGGTCACATCATCACAATGCTGCATATGGAATGTGTTCTGATTAAGTAATCTATTTGTTCCTCCTCGACGTTCATACCGCAGCAAACCTGTTTAGAAACAAAAACCTCCCTCACTGTAGATATCATTAGATGTATGGGGGGGCTTCTACTCTACTTATTTTTTCGGACTGCTAGTTGTTTCCGATTTAATCCAAGTATTTTGCTCCTGTTGTTGCAATGATCCCCAGAATTGTAAATGCAATGTAAATTGATATCTTGCTCATCTCCTCTGAACATGATCCCAAAACAGTGTTTGTTACACCCAAGTTACAATATGACTTGTTTGGGTAACCATGGCCGATAAAATAATTTAATATATATTCAATTTCACAAAGCTTGACTCATCATAGATTGTGTCTGTAATCAACGATTAAAATAAAAAAAAACGTATAATTTAAATGTTTTCCACGCCAATAGCACAGTTTCATCGAAAGATGATTTAACCGTTTTTCATCAAACTGTGTCGATTAGATGCAGTTTGTATTTCTTTTCGAATTTTTCATTAAATTTTTTGCAAAATGTTCTTTATTGATCGTTTTTCTAATCAAACAAAATTGCATTTTTTATGCTTTGATTTAAAATTAAGTGATAGAAATCTATTTTGCTTTAAACTACAAAGAAAAACCTAAAATGAGTGATTTTACTAAAAAAAAAATGTAAAAAGAATAATAAAAAAAAACTGTTGACTTGTTTTAATTACCTTTCAAAATCAGGCTTTGCTGCTCTTTCTTTGGCCTGAAAACGGGTTCTCAATATGGATATTTGTTTTACAATATTTTACGCTGGCGTTTGTATGTTTAATCGATTCGTGGTTCAAAACCAGGTTAACTTGAAAATATATATAAAATATTTGTTTTCTGTATTTTTCTTAAATCCAAGAAAGATTGAAGTCTTTATAATTTTGTATCTCTTTCTATTCTGTGTACGTATGTGGTCATATATGAGAAAGCTAATGAAACGTTGTCCGCGTGCCAGCACATGTTTTGCACAGTTTCAGTCGCAAATAAGATCAAAACAGAGAAAAGAAAATGACTCGCTTGGTCTTTGTGGACACAATTTTTCTTTTCTCGCTGGTACAGCTGTGACACAACCCACGTGATCTAGAACGTTTTCCACTTTTCTCACGTGATCTTTAACATCATTTCGTCTTTTCGAGGTATTTGCCATTTTCTTTTTTCATAGTTCTTTTTTCTCCAACTGCTGACGTCACTTCTCGCGTTTTTCATATGTGAATCTTCACTAAGCTACAATAAACCTACGGTCTTGAATATTTCGAGGTCACCTGTAGGTAAGATATACTACAACTTAGACTATATCTAATATTCCAATGTGTAAACATACAGATTGTAGATGAAGATACTGATCCCGATGTAGTAAATCTCATTTGCGCATGTTACTTCGCATAAAAAAACAAGTATTTTTCGGGAAATCGCATCGGACAAAGTATGCCACCACTTGATGCTAAAAAGTAAAAAAGAAGAAATAAATGTTCACAATCAAAAGGTATCCTAAGGTAAGTGTTACATAGATAGGTTTCGGTCAGAAAACATATTATTCCCTCTTTTTCAGAAATAAAATATTTGGAGTGAAACCTCAACTCCCAACGTTAGTAAACCATAAAACAAAAATATAGACATAACAATTCAGGTGTTCTACATGTCACAAATATAATTGTTTTTTTTTTATTTATTGTTTTTTGTTTTTTTATCAAAATATAATTTTTTTTTTTAGAAATCGCACAAGATTAACGATGGGAAAACTTAAAGCTAGAAGCTTAAAAGATAAAAACATCACTTTAAGATCTAAAATTATATCACGGTATAAGCTTCATGAATACATTATGAGGTAGAAAACAGATATCTTCCCCCCAATTTTTATTCACACATTTCTCATCGAAAATTTGAACAAGATTATTATAAAGGAAGTGAAAGAGACGAGGTAGCCTAACGTACACGCAGGGTACATTTTATTCCATTTGTTTGATGAAACAAGTTTAGCTACACAGAAATATATCTGAAAAAATAAAAAAAACGTTGTTCATCAGCTTATTAACAATTAGAAAACACAGGTTATTTACATGTCTAAATAATATAGGAGTTCCCATTACGTTCTCTCGACAAAGTATTGCTATTTGCGTCTGTTTCGTAAATTTGTAAGGGAGTATAATGAACCCCGTGGAACTAGACGTAACTGGGATTTCAATATATAAATAATGTGTATATTAGGTACAATTAAATAGATTTTGAAATATTACGCCATTAAATAAGCATTTTTCTGAGACCAAAATACTTTATCATCGGTCTATTTCTATGATTAGAATTATTATTATTTTTAAAGCCTATAATTTATAGAATCTGTGTAGAATTAATAGATGCCCCTTTACATATTACTGCAATTTATTTTCAACAATAAGCGACACATAGATAATTTTATTAATACACCACATATGAGAAAATATCGCTCTTAGGTAGGCAAACTTGTCAACTGCATAGAGTAGTTGCATCCTCTATGGAAATGATAGGTGGTGCATATGGTTTTCTCTGAGCTGAGTGATGCATCACCATGGTCTTCTTGGAATGGATTTGTAGACGAAACTTTTCACAAGCTTCCGAGAATATGTTTGTTGTGTGTTGCTTTCCTTGCTAAAAGGTATCATTAAGGGCCCAATCATCAGCATACACATAATCATTTACAGTGCCTGTTGCAAGCCTGGATCTTGCTTGTGTCCTGCTGAGGTTGAAAATAGATCTGTCAAATCTGTACCTAATTCCATTGCCCGCATCAGTGTCGCCAGGGGCATATATCAACATCTCAGTCTAATACTAATATGTTAACAACACACATGCTTGGTTTTGTATCTGGCACTGAATAACTGCGCCGTGATTAAACTATATAATATATACATGTGTAACATGATGTTAAAAAGAATTTTTGCTAGAAGTTAAATTTTAAAAAAAAATATGTCGGAAAAATTCATTCAAATTTAAAGGAAAAGTTAGAACTAATTTAGATGATTCTCACATAAAGGAATGTGCCAATAACATGTAAAATATTAGCATTTTAAATATGTATATTTTTCTTAACCCGCGAACTGGCGCACTTAGGACAGATGCTGTAAAATAAATTTGAACAACACATGACGTTTGCAATAATCATAACTATGTTTGTGTTATGTAAAGAAAAATATTATGAATTGTCATTGAAGGTAAAATCATTTTTCTTCTTCCAATTAAGAAATACTATTATTTCTACTATTGAAAGGAATTGAAGATACGTATATTTTTCTGTTACAGGAATGACGACTGTTTTAATGAGATTCTGCTAAAGAGAAAGAGAGATAGAAAGAGAGAGAGAGCGTACTTGTCTAGATTTTAAAGAAGATTCGGATTTTTTAGACCGATTATGCATGGAAACACAGAAGTGCTTATCCAACCAACGAAAATGACAAAGTAAAAAGGAAGTTAACTCGATCGTAAATTCGGGATTGTTTATTTTTTTTTAGTCGAGAATAGAAGGTAAAAAAATGTTGAACACAGAATTTTTATCGAACACAATCAAATAAATTAGGTAGCAATTTAGGTGAACATAAATGAAACAGAAAGGAAACTTCGTTTTTTTTCTTTTTGTTTAATTAACATGCTGGATTAAAAAAAAACCCAAATCGAAGTTTGATTAAAATTAAAGTTCCTTTATTTCTGCAAAACAAAAAAAATGTTTAAGTCATTTTTATTAACAAAATCATGAAAATATACACATGGTTATGTTTTCTTACTGTGAATATTGTTTTACCTATTTTTCTTTATACGACACCTTTCTTTGTACGACACCTCATCTTAATTTTGTTTTTGTTTTTTAGCTTTTTCATCGGCAAAAGATGAACCAGTACCGTATATTCTACAGATTAAAATGCTTATGTTATGACCTCTCATCTTAGCTCACTGCTAAACTCTAACAATCGATCAACGCAGTCCTATAATTCAAATTTTATTACGGGGATGTAGTTGAAGACTTTTATCCAATTTATTAGTTACATATATTATTAACAATCAGACATAACGATTTGTGTTTTGCCCTAAAAACTACTGA
This sequence comes from Euprymna scolopes, assembly GCF_053919585.1. Lineage (NCBI taxonomy): Eukaryota > Metazoa > Mollusca > Cephalopoda > Sepiida > Sepiolidae > Euprymna > Euprymna scolopes. The sequence continues at coordinate 49,265,941 of NC_136485.1, forward strand.
TATGCACTTTTCGCTATGCCCATAATACTATACTCCTAGGTTACTGTCTAGTGTTTATTGCATCAATTCTCAAATTTTATCCCCCAGACAAAAATTTCATGTTGTAAAACTTTCTGGTTTATTGTTCTCGAAATATATTAATAATTACATTAATATCTGATATACGAGATTTAAAGTATAACAAGCCTTTTCTACTCATAAGAAACTAAGTGAAAACCACAGACATATTTTGAACGTGTAATATACCCTAGAGATTTAGGACCATTACATTATATTTTTTCTGTGATTTTTTTTATGTATATGATATAAATTTTACTCTAATAGGATATATTTGAAATTCTTCGTCTGTATTCAATATTTTACAAGAGAATGGATCTTAGATTCAGTGCTGAATCATAGGTCATCCGTGCGGCTAGACAAGCGAATAACTCAAGCCAGCATTGAAGTTGGCGATTCTTTATTACTAACATTTATTTGCCTGCTGCTATGACGGGCATGTAAATTAACAACGGTCAAATACTTTCAAAACACATACGCTTCATTGTTTTACACAAATATCATCGCCTAATACGCTAATGACAGCTTGATTATCACTGCCCAATATGCTCAATCCAAGATAGATAGCAGGCATTAAAATTATCAATATTGAATACATCAAAACTTAATTAATAAAATGAAGCAGGAGGAGGTGAGATCGCTGCTTGTATTTGTAAAGTAAGAAATCGTGTATAGTTTTTATTTGTAGTGCCGTAGTATCTTGCGTCTGATGATGAACAATTTTAAAATATCTTTAATGAAATTAAGTGTAAGCCTGCCTGAATTGTTAAGACACGATTGTTGTTCTGATAAAGTATATTTTATGATAAACCTGTTAAAGTATATCGTTGTCTTGGTTATCGTGACATTAAAATATTATGTGCTCAATATACTTATTCTGATGACCATTGAGCTTAAGCAACAGAGTCAATAAATATTGACATTGGTTTAATTGGTACATGGAAACTGATGTAAGTATACAAGTAAATGTTGGTAAAACTTTTGTGCGTATATATATATATATACACACACACACACACACATATATATATATATATATATATATATACACTAGCATTTCAGCCCGGTGTTTTGATGTGTACGTTGAGCAAAAAAAAAAAGAAGTTGTAGTTGTAATGCAGCCTCGAACCCGTACCGCCAAGAGGAAAAGAACGGGGTAAAACCTAATGTTTATGCTGTTATGGTCATCGTCAAACGGGCAGCGACACTTTTAAAATTAAGGCTAGACAATCTAAAGGAGAGGATAACTTCAAAAAATATCGCAAAAAAGTGCCCCCCTGTAGAAAAGTGCCTAGTTGAAGGGGAAGGTATTAATGTTTTTAGCGAATTTTTCAATATTTGTCGTATGAAAGGTCGAACTTTAAAACCATACTGATCTTGGTAAAATCCGTCGCCTCTATTGAAATTTTAATGCAGACATGCAAACATACACACATACATACATTTATATATTGGTGACTAAAAATTTTCAACACAAACTGATGAAAAACCTTGCGTTATCTCGGAATACTCTTTATATAAAATTTCAAATATTTAGACCAGAAATAGTCTAAGTAATTTGGAAGAGAACGCAGAGGTCAATTTTTTAAAATGTGACCCCTATTTTGACCCCTAAAAATTTATTTTTTTGGGATCAAATCGAGTTATTAAGTTAGATCCTTGTCCAAGGAACCTATATCTAAAATTTCAAGTGCGTAGACCCAAAATTGTTGGAGGAGTTTGGTAGAGTTCTCAAAGGTCAAATCGTTTAACTTTGATCCTTTAATCGCCAATTTTCTGCCCAAAAACCGATCACATCAATTTTCCCAAATCTCAGTAACTTATATATCCAATTTCGAGTCTGTAGACTAAAAATTGACAGAGTTATTGCGTAGGAAAATGTACACAGACACGTAGACACACAGATAACCATACACACAGATACACAGGAACGTTCCCTTATATATATATATATATATATATATATATATATATATATATATATATATATAACACTGGCTTAGTTTGCTTGAAGCATTGTTAGAGAATAAAAAAGCATTTTTAGAAGGCTATAACAATACAGGAATGTACAGTCGTAGCGCGAAGATAGATATATAAAGATATGAATAATCAATAATTAACAGATAATTCATGTTTTATTATATATATATATATATTATGTTTGTATATTTATATATATATATAATTTTTCAAATATATATATTTTTAAATATATATTTATTCGTTTATCCACCTTAATTAAGACTGTGATTTATTTATTTTTTACATATATTTGAATATATACATATATACATATATATATAATAAAAATATTGAATGATCTGTTAATTATTTATTATTCATATATGTATTTATCTATTTTCGCACTACGACTGTACATTCCAGCATTGTTCTAGCTTTCTAAAATACTATATATATATATATATATATATATATATATATATATATATATATATATATATATATATATATATATATGCACGCATGTCTCCGTCTTCACGTGCATTACTCGCCGAATATTCTGTGTAGCTTAATTGTTTAAATTCATAACTTACTCTACCTATGTATTAAACACTGTTGAAGTAAATACTAAAAGTTTACGCATAAAATTCTACTTTCATAAATTTATTTATGAGATTAAATGAAGTAATCATGCATATATATTTAAATACATATACATATATATATATATATATATATATATGCGTGTTTGTGTGTGGGGGAGAGTGTATATATTGTCATAAAACGTACAGTAATACGTAATTGTGTAATATACAATCGACAGCATATACTAAAGTTTCTTACGTACGAAAGATAAATAATTACAGACTCATAAGGAAGACATATCAATATTCCAAACTTAATCATTTCGTTTTATAACTTTAACTTTATATAAAATTGAGAACCAATACCTTTATAAAATATTAAATGTCGCATTCAGAAAGTTGAAGTTATGAAATTATTCGTTTCAAATTCATGCATCATGACTTAATAAATCTTACAGTCTGATTATAACCGACGTTTAAATTGGAAAGTCCGACGCATATGTCACTATGTGACATGAATTGAGAATTGTTAATTACCCGCCACTGTCCTTATACGCTGGTCAGTTCCCGACCAACGAGACGACACCGGAGTTAGAACGGCTGAAAGATAAGTAGCGAAGTTAAGTGAACATTTCGTCGTAAAACTGGTGAAGTCGCGGAAAATGAGTCTGGTCGGTGTCGGCCTGATCGATTGATAATTTCTAATGTGAGACTTTTATGTCAATTATCGTTACTTAACTGTCTGTGATTGTGTTGAAAATGTCTTTAGTCGACGTGAGAAGCATACAAAGAGACGTTCTCCAGTCGCTTTATTCTTTTACTTTGTTCGTCGTCGCTTCATCAAAGCTATGGAATATAAATTTAAAACTTACCATTCCCTTATTTCAATAAAAGAGTAAAAATATCTCCTTTCGAAATTCGATTAGCAACTCTTTATGCATATAACAAAAATTGCCATTGTATATATTCAGATGTATACACACATGTATATGTATATATGTATATCAAATATTGGATATGTATAATAAGTATATATATATATATATATATATATATATATATATATATATATATATATATATATATATATATATATGATATTCTAGATTTCAGGCTTTTGCATTTTTCTTTTTGGTCCAAAGTAATTAAAACAGGTTAAAAAGAACATTAGTATGCTAATCGAAATCCTGCATTAATTGTTTAAATAATTCGTTTTTCTAATATTGAATGTGGGAGATCTCAAAAAAGCAATTTCTATCATGAGCATTCTTTAGAAGCAGACATGCGTCATAGAATTTCTGGTAAATAGGCATTCATAATTGGGGTTACTACGAAGACAAAAATTGTGTATCACAAACAGTAGTACTCCAGTCTCCCCCTTATTCTTTTTCATTCTATAAAATAAGAGGCTTTACTTTTGGAACAAATCTCATATGACAAAGCACGTACCGGGCGTCCAAGCTCAGCCATCGTTCTTGGCTTGCATATTATTCTGTTCTCCAATTACATATATTTTTAATCTACTCACATTTCTTTCAAGGAGTGACTAATGCAGTTTAACGACATGAGTATATGACTATATTTATCAATCAATTTATTTGGATCATTATTAATTCGCAAAACCGGATACAGCTTTTTCATTAAAAATATTAACCATTTATTAAAAAAAAAATTTTTTCTTCGTGTTTCAATGTGTTCTTTACAAACATTATATATTCTTTTGCATTTATCTTAATTTTCCTGAAGAGTCGCTATTGTAAATGTTATTGAATAAGAATATGTATCACAATAAATATTCTCCACAATATAATTACAAAAGAAAAAAACGAAAGTAATACTTTTCAATTTCAATTATAATCCTTTTATCAGAAATTGTTCAAAGGAACATATATGTAGATGAGCAAATCACCCGGCGGTTCCTGGTTGTAAACATAACGTTACACTTCTTTTATAAAATGAAGTAATTAAACGGAATGAAATTGAGCATGCGAGTATGTTATATTTTCTAAAAAAAATACTCGAGCTAAGACTAAAAGTTAAACCTAAAGACGATTCGGCACATGCGATTACCACTAGGCCAATTTTACAGGGCCTTAAGTGGGGTTAAACGTACTTATTTTTAACATAAAAAGGCTGTTATCTGAACTATTACCGCATTCGCATTCGGTAAAGAGTTCACAAAGAGATAAGAATTCGATTATCCTCAAATGTAAACATTTCAATCTGATCTACCATTTTTTCTGGACAAAAAATGATTAAAACATAATATTCGATTATCCTCAAATGCAAACATTTAAATCTGATCTACCATTTGTTCTGGAAAAAAATGATCAAAATATCATCCAAGTGTCTGAATACCCAATATATAAATTCCAAATCTCTAGATAACAATTTTTTGAGTATATAGGATCAGAGTTTTCCTGACACACATTGCCACTTTTATGAATATGTAGATTTAAACTTCTATCATTCGCCTCTATATTATCGACCTTAGCCCGAAAAGAGCACAGTGTCCTAACGAAATATTAGATTACAAGCCTGGGTGCTCGGCGTTGCCCGAGTATTTGATGGTGTATGTCTAGCAAAAAAAAAAAGCGCTAGTACGCAGGCAGGCTAGAACCTGTACCACAAATCAGGGAAAGAACTTTTAAAAAACGTTAAGTCATTATCGTTATGTCCATCGCCAAATCGGAAAAGACGAGCATAAAGACGAATGATGAAAGTTCTAAGGTGGGCTAGTCAACCGAAACGATGGGATAACCAAAAATATCGTCGAAAAATGAAATCCTTCCTTGTAAAAAAAATGCCAAATTGAGGATGAAGTAATTACTGATTTAGCCAATTTTTCGATATTCTACGTACGAAGTGTTGGGCTTCAAAACGATACCGACCCCATTAAAATCAGTCACCTCTCTCAAAAAGTTTAGTCAGATACACTAACATACATGCATACATACATACATACATACATTTAAACAGGCAGGGCAGATGTATATTATAGACTACCTTGGGTGGGCGGCGTTGCCCGAGTGTTTGGAACTGCATGTTGTGCAACCAAAACAAAGTGGTAGTTTTTGCAGGCTCGAACCCGTAACGCAGAGAAGGAAAAGAACGCGAAAAAAAGCCTGACGTCCGTGCTGTTGGGACTGTCGCCAAAGAGGAAATGACGTAGGTTTATATGGAGATTAGTCAATAAAAGAAAAGTTGATGCCTTTCAAAAATTCGGAAAAAAAACAGCGACCCCCACCTGAAGAGAAATGGCCGGATGAGATTTAAGGAATTAATGTTTTTAGCCAATTTTTCGGAATTTATCGTCTAAATAGTGGAGCTGCAAAACGATACCTATCTCGTGAAAATCCGAAAGCCTTAGGTAGTTATACACACATATATGCATACAATTAAACAGACAGGTGGGATTTATACTATAGGCTAGTCTGTGTGCCCGGCGTTGCCCTTGTGTTAGGCAAAAGAAAAAAAAAAGACGTGATAGTATGCGGGCAGGACCGAACCCGTATCGCGAATGTGGAAAAGCACGTGATAAAACACCGTGACATCTTTGCTGTTGAGGTTACCACCAAAACTGAAGTGTGGAAGTTTTAAATAAAGCCTAATCAATCGAAAAAGATGATGATTTTCTGAAAATATCGGCGGAAAAAGTCACACCTCCCTGTAGAAATGTGCCCAGTTGACGTATAAATATTTAATGTTTTTAGAAATGTTTTCGATATTTGCCGTCCTAAAGGTCATCGTTAACGACAATACCGATCTGAGGACAATCCGTCGCCTCTGTTGAAATATTTAGGCAGATACT
>NC_136485.1:49277354-49429854 GCF_053919585.1 Euprymna scolopes
CTGTCGGTGATACAATAGCATCTAAAGTGTCAGAGGGAAATCCCATTGGAATCCAGTGTTTCAATCTAGGGAAAACTGTGAGGATGCACAAATATTCATCAAAAAAGAAATTGAGGCCAAACTTCATGGAGAATTGCAGAAAATACATTCTACCGCCGGCAACCACTTAGTCATGCAAAAACAAATAAAAGTGGGTTTCTAGGCAAAATGAGGGTACGACAAATATTGGGTGTTTGTAAAATAGAATTATTAATCGTAACGTTACTATTCTATACCTCTAGATATATGAGGTTGTATAATTATTTCGATTTATATTGATTATTTATCGTTTTAGCCAGGGTATATATATATATATATATATATATATATATATATATATATATATATATATATATATATATATATATATATTATATATGTGCGTGTGTGTGTGTGTATATATACGCCTTTAAATTCGTTTTTCTTTTGTGTGTATTGATATTCATATTAAACCCCCTCTTTTCTATTTGTATAAAAATAACTACAATTTTCTTATATGTGGCTTGTACAATTGCATTTACTATCAACCTATCTAGCTGGTTTGCATATTCTTTTAAACATTCATTTTAATTAATTCCCTATTAGTTTTTTCGGTTTTCTTATGGGATGATCATCTTTGGTTTACTATTACGTGTAATTATATCCATGCAGATATTCTACATGGTTTATAGTTGCATAATATTTGCGTAAAATGTGTACAGGAAATACAAAATTGTGTCCATATATATTTGTGTATACGTATATATTTTTGTTGAACAAATGTTGCCTACCAAACTACTTCTAGATTTTGATCTACAGACATGAAACTTCATAAATACGGTATTTGACTCCATGGAAAACTTTATATTTGTATTTTAGCCCGGAAAAATCGGTGTAAACGTGTTAAAATTAAAAAGAAAAAATGAAATTTGCCAGGTGAAGGTCGAACGCCGGCATTACGAATGCATAACGTAGTAGCTGTTGGTTCATGTTTTAAGTTTTAGCCATGCATTATAAATGTCATCATAGCCCAGACATTGACGGCAGAGGCAAAATAAATCATGTGCGGAAAGTTTTGGTTCCGATTCTCGGTGGTGAGGAATGAGTAATTTTTTAAATACTTTTTAAATCATTGCAATACATTGCATCCAATCTATCTATCAATCTATCTTTCTATCTATCTGTTTATCTATCTATATCTATATAACTATAAAAGTGAAAGTGTATGTCTGTGTCTGTGTGTCTGAGTACATTTCTATACGCAATAAATGTGCCATTTTTTAGTCTACAGACTTGAAATTTGAAATACAGTATACTGAGATTTTGGAAAATCGATGTGAACAGATTAGAGCCAGAAATTTGGCGAGTAAGGGGTAAAAGTTCAACGATTTGACTTTTGAGAACACTACAAAACTCCTCCGATAATTTTTGGTCTAAAAACTTTTAATTTAAGATATAGGTTCCTTGGGCATAGATCTAACTTAGAACTTGCCTTTAGCCCAAAACAATAGTTTAAAGGGGCCATAATAGGAGTCAAAGTTTAAAAAATTGACCGCTACTTTTTCTCAACATACACTTCTAAATACCCGGGCAACGCCGGGCTTAAATTCCAGTGTATCAATAAAAGTTAACGTGACTGTGTGTCTGTGTATATGTGTATCTATGTGTCTGTGTGTCTGTGTGTCTGTGTACATTTCCCTACGCAATATCTCTGTCAATTTTTAGTCTACATACTCAAAATTTTATATACAGGGTTCTGAGATCTGGGAAAGTCGATGTGAGGTGTTTTTGGCCAGAAATTAGCGATTAAGGGGTAAAAGTTCAACAATTTGACCTTTAACAAATCTACCAAACTCTTCCGACAATTTTATGTCTAAACACTTGGAATGTTAGATATATGTTCCTTCGACATGGATCGTACTTAATAACTTGGTTTAAACCCATAACATTAAATTTTAAGGAGTCATAATTGGGGTTAAAGTTAAAAAATTGACCGTTTTTTTTCAGCATACACCTCCAAACACCCGGGCAACGCCGGACCGAAATGCTAGTATATATACAAAAGTGAACGTGTGTGTGTGCCTGTGTGTCTGTCTGTCTGTGTGTCTGTGTATATTTTCCCTACGCAATAACTATGTAAATGTTTAGTATACAGACTCGAAATTTGATATACATGTTACTGAGATTTGGGAAAATCTATGCTATCAGTTTTCGGCCAGAAATTAGGCGATTAAGGGGTCAAAGCTCAACGATTTGATCTTTGAGAACTCTACCACACTCCTCCGACAATTTTGGGTCTAAACAATAGAAATTTTAGATAAAGGTTCCTTGGACATGAATAAAAATTTATAACTCAATTACAAGCCCAAAACAATAAATGTTGAGGGCTCATAATAAGGGTCAAAGTTTAAAAAATGACCGTTTTTTTCTCAGCATACACATCTAAACACCTGGCAACGCCGAGCTGAAATGCTAGTATCTATAAAAGTGAACGTGTCTGTGTGTCTGTGTATATTTTTCTTAGCAATAATTCTGCTGAAGGGGTCAGAGTTCAATGATTTGATCTTTAAGAACTCTACCAAACTCCTCAGGCAATTTAGGGTATAAACAAATGAAATTTTAGATATAGATTCCTTGGAAATGGATCTAATTTTTTAGCCCGAAACAATAAATGTTAAGGGGTCATAATTGGGGGCAACTGTTTAAAAATTACCGTTTTTTTTTTAATTTTTTACTCAGGATGCTCCTCCAAACACCCGGGCAACGCCGGGCTGAAATGTTAGTATATCTATAAATGGAACGTTTTTGGGTATCTGTCTGTCTATGCGCGTCTGTTTGTGGGTGTACATTTCCTTACGCAATAACTGCAATTTTTAAGTCTACTAACTCGATATTTGATATAAAAGGTACTGAGATTTGGGAAGATTTATGTGATCTGTTTTTAGCCAGAAATTTGGCTGTTAAGAGGAGATTTCTATAAAACGCCCTTGCCAATTTGTGGTATAAACACTTGACATTTTAGATATAGGTTCCGTGTACATGGATCTAACTTAATAACTTGATTCGAGCCCAAACCATGAATATAAAAAGCTCGTAATAGGGGTCAAATTTTTAAAAAATTGACCTCTGGTCTAAACATTTGGAATTTTACATAAAGGGTATTCAGAGATAGGGCAAGCTTTTTCATCGGTTTTGATCGAAAGTCTTTAGTTACCAATCTCTCTCTCTCTCTCTCTCTCTCTCTCTCTCTCTCTCTCTCTATATATATATATATATATATATATATATATATGTGTGTGTGTGTGTGTGTGTGTGTGTGTGTGTTTGGATGTCTGCCCAACACTTTTGACAGAGGTGACGGGTTTTTGGTAAGATCAATAGCGTTTTGAAGTTCGACTTTCAGACGACAAATATCGAAATATCGACTAAAAACATTAATATATTCACCTTTAACTCAGCACTTTTCTACAGGAGATCTCTTTTTTCACCGATATGTTCGAAAGTCATCTTCTCATTTCGAGTGCCTAGTCTTAATATTTAAAAAAAATGTCACTTCCGGTTTAGTGCGCATCCTAACAGCATAGACGTCGGGTTTTTGCACATTCTTCTCCTCCTATGCGATACGGGTTCGAGCCTCCCTTTCTACTTTCACTTTTTTTCTCATTATACACATCAAAACACCCGGGCAACACCGGGCTGAAATGCTAGTATATATATATATATATATATATATATATATATATATATATATATATATATATATATATATATATACATGATGCATTGTTCTACATGGATACTACAAATAAGTCAATGAAAAAAAAGAAATTAAAGAATTAAGCTGAACCGAGCTATAACAATAGCCTCACATTTTAAATGTGTAAAATTCTTGAATGATGACACTAATGGACCCTTCCATCAATCTTACCACACGTTAATCTACGTAGATCAGAAGTCCAACCATCCGAATTGTATGGAAAAAGCAATTATAACTAGCATCTTATAAAGAATATGTAAAATATCAAAAAATGAATAATTATTTAATAAAAATAAGGACTATTATAACAAAGCCCTAGAATGATCAAGATATAAAGAACAAATAAAATTTGTTTAGTAGAATAGAAATAATAATACAAGTATAGGAAGGACAACAATCAACGCAAATGTAATATCTTACAACAGTCTTATGAAGAAATATAATACAGCAAAAACAATCTCAAAGACCATCAACAATAGAACATTAAATAAACTCTTAAAAAATGAAAAGCTAGACCATTATAACATTGGGAAACAATAAAAAATAAAAATAAAAGAAACAACCAAACGCATTTTATCCACGATTCATTCACCACATTTAAATAATATCTCGAGGAAACTTTACCAAATTAAAGACAGAAATTTCCTGCGAGGTAGTAAGCTAAAAAAGTAATTAATAAAATCATCCTATGCTAATCTTTCTCATCATCTGCTAACTTAACAAATACCATTATTGGCTCAAACAACACAAAATTAAACAATATTTAAAAAATACAGATTTGACCGAAAATGGATTCAACACCATAAAAGAATGTAACTGCCAGAACCCTACTGAATGCCCCCTGGGAGGAATGTTCAGTATACAAATGTGAAGTTATAACAAATAATGAAACTAAAGAATAGCTTCGGGGCACAGGAAATTGCTTTAAGGATAGATATCGTAATTACCTAACATTGTTTAAATAATACAGTGTGAAAGAAAAACACTACAAATAACGAAAAGAGCAATAATGCAGATAAAAATTAAAACAACAGAAGAGAATATGACAATAATAGAGACAATCGCAATAATGGAGATAGCAACAGAAACACTAGTAAAACGAAAATAACAAGATAAAAACTAAGAAAAACTAAACCACAATCGCAGTATGGTTAAGGAATTAAAGAAAATAAATAAAATGAAAAAGAAATAAGCAATTAAATAAAGAAAAGAAAAAAAACCAAAACGTATAATACAGGCAAAGAAAAAGATTTGAGGAAAGTAACTCTAATAATAAAAATATATTCCCTGAAAGTGCCCACCCTTTGAAACAAGGACATTAACTAATAATTAAGAATTCGAAACCAAACAAAATATAAATAAGAAAAACACGCATCAATGTAGAAATAAAACTATTAAAAACAGTAACGAATTGAATATTAATTAAGATAGTCCATATTAGATAGAACAAAAAATATAAACCAAAAAAATAAAAAAGTTGTCCCATTTGTATGCCACAAGCATACAATATACTAATATCAGAAGAAAAGTAATTTGATATACGAAAAATGTTATTCACGGATGTTTGCTCAGAAATATTTACTTAATTTCCCGCAATAGACCAGATTAAAAACAACATCATAAACAGAAATGTAGAGCGAGTAACATAAGGAGAAAACCATATATCAATAGACCATGTAATAATTATGTAAACATGAATAAAACAACAAAATGGAACTTAAGAATATGATTAAAAAACTGGATAAAGATAATCTCTTCACAATATAAATAAAATGAAGTCACTTTCCCCTCCTAGCTTGACCTTACAGGGATTAAAATGCAAGACATTTCATGCAAATGTAATCACAAACTGCAGCACATTATCTGAGATATGGTCTAGGCCTATTAGCTCTAAACTTGTTCGATAATCGTACATTCCTATATTTTTCTGGGGAGAGTTCACTGCCAAACCTGTAAGAATCAATGGATGTCGTAAACTATTTTTTCTCTATTTAATTCCTCCTTTCCCTGCTCCCCATTTACACCGCCGATCTATCGTTCACAAGGGAGTATTACGAACGCACACCAATTACGGGTTTTGTAGTTGCATGCAAAAACTGAAATGCTTTCTACTGCGGGAAAAGCACCACACCTAATTATGCATTGCTTATTTACAATTTATTTCGAAACTTTATTACACTAGGAAAAAAACGATTCTCTCCTTTTCTTGGGGATTCCTTTTCTTTTCAATTTTTATTAACATGCATTTTATCATTTCTTTTTCCTTTACTTTCGTTTCGTTCGCTGCTTTCGTTTTCTGTGTCTGTTTTCCAGATTTCAGAGTTAAATATATACTTTTTAGTTACCGCATTGCAAAATGTAAAATTTCTAATTTTTCACGTACAGCGATTACGAACAAATCAATCTCGACTATTTACAAATCAATTAATGAGTGCTTTAAAATATTTACTTGAATCGAAAACTAATATATTTAAATATGTAAGCAATGCCTTTCTGGATGCATCTTTAAAAACATCAGTTCAGTTTTACTGAGTTTCGTATGCTTTAGTTTCGTTTCTTTCATGTTCCCCTTTTTCCCCATTTTCATTGCGATTGTTACCACCGCTACGATATAAGTAAAACCAACATGAATTTCAATACCGATTGGTTTTTTTATCACAAACAAAGTGTTTCCTTTTGTAATATTTACTTCAATATCTTAGGAGTTTACTGTATTACTTATCTTGGAAATGTACACGGAAAACTATTATTTATCTCCAAATGCATTTTTACATTGGGTTTATTTAGCTTCAATATTTTACTGAGTTAGTAAGCTTGTCATGAAAAAAAATTCTCGTAAAGTTTTTTTTCTCGCGTGGTCAAACACTTTCCTCCCTTGGGGAAATTAAGATTTGTCCGTAATCTTCAAATTCCTATTTAAGTTATCTATATTACTTAGTGTGAAATTAGCTGAGAAATTTCTGCATAGAATGATACGTCTGTACATTATTACATTACGGTAACATCATCGTTCACATTCCACATGTCGACTCCTATAGATTTCCGGGTATGCTGACACGGTTACGGGTTGTCGATTTAGAAAGCCGTTCTTAACATGAGGAGGTCTGCGGTGTCTATTCCGAGACCCGTTTATTTGGAAATGTGTCGTTTTAATTAATGCGAACCGGCCTGTTTTCCATAGAACATGTTGGGTTATTAAAAGGCTAAACTCACATGACATATTCAGCAGGGTTTAAGCTGGGCGAGAGCCATTTGAATTCCGAAACCAAACCAAAACATTTATCGTATAATAATTAATACAAATATAATTAGACAAACATTTACCGTAAAATTTTCGTAAAAAACTTATAATTTAAATATAATAATTTCGTCATGAAAGCAACATTGAATTTTTATAATTTTTCAATGGAAATGATTATTTCTAAGTGGGTTCTTTTCGTCTGTCTATTTATTTATTTTTTTATTTGGGGGGGCGTAAACTGCAATCGTTCTCCAGTTAATATTTTCTGTAAATTATTTCATGCTCCGGCCATGACTTTTTTTTTCACGCGTACAAACACTTCTTCGGGGAAATTACGTGTACAAACAAAGCCTTCGGGGAAATTAAGTCGTCTCCTGATTATTTAAATTCCTATTTCAGTCACCTAAATTACTTAGTGTGAAAGGAGTTTAGGAATATATTACCAAACCTAAATATTATTTATAATTAAATATTATTAATTTTGATAAAATAATTTGGTAATGAAAGCAACGTTTGAAACATCAACAATAAATTAATTTAAATGATTTTTTCTTTTCGTTTTTAACGGGGAACGTGGTTTTTTATTTAATTAATTTTGTTTCAACGGCAATCTGAATACAGTTTACATTTTTGGTTATTTATTTCATGCTTCGGCCATATTCTTATAAGGATTTGCACAGAAGGTGCGTTAAATAATATGGCGTCTTCAATGTCGGAAAAAAGTGTAGAAGCACCGTTATTCTTTCGATTATATTCGTTGCAGGGCACAATTTAAAATAAATAACAAATTAAATTTGAACGAAATTAAAGTTGTCCTTCCATTTTTACAACAACTCAACAAATTTACTACGAGTTTTCTTAGCAGCTGAGCACTTATTAAAATAATTTTATTGTTGAATTCTTCGCATTTTGTTTGCATTTGTTAGTTTGCAATAGCTGATAGCTCACTGGAAAAATAAGAATGGTACTCATGCAGAATTTGACACAACCCCCTGATTTCTATTTATGGATAGGGATTCCAACGAGCGTTGTTTAAATGTTGAAACACTAAATCAACATTTTGTTTATTGTTTTCCATAACTAATTCATTAATTAATGATGGGAGTATTCCTTCTGTTTATTTTCTTAGCATCTGTTGACAAAAATAATGTGTACATTCTTTTTAAAAAACAAACACACTTTTCTCTACTTACTTTACAGTGTTCATATAAAGCATTAATCTTTTATTTTTATAATAAAAATTCCGTTTAAAACAGAACCGTTTACTACAAATGTTCTTTAAATAAAAAGTGCAATTTTTCCTGCAAAAAAAACTTTTCCCTAGCAATTTATGGTAAAACAGGAATCTTTTTTCGAGGAAAACATTTCAGAAAACAGTAAAGAAAATAAACAATACAAAATGCCATTTTCCTTGAGGAATGTGTTCCATCTTTCCAAGCTGACCCACAGCAACGCGTGGCCGTGCACAGCTAATTTAAAATAAATAAAATGAAAAGCGAAGCAATTAAATAATTAAAAAAATGTATAATAAAGATAAAGAAAAAGATTTGGGAAAGTAACTCTAAGAATACCAATATACTATATGAAGGGCATTAACTAATTAATGAGAATTTGCAACCAAACAAAATAGATATTAGAAAAAACACGCATAAATATATTAATTACATTTTTAACATAGTAAAGGGTAAATAATACGAAAACCTTGAAATTAAAACCAAAAAATAAAAAAATCTTATCCGAAATCAAGGATAAAAACATATTTTTTTGTTAGTATGGCACCCAAGATTGCCGACTTGTAGCACAGTGGGAATTAAATTACGTTTCTTTAAACACTACGTTTATCATGTTCAAAAATCAACTTGTTGTTGGTAACATCGACTGGAAAACATCTGATGTCTTGGTAAGTACAGGAAATATATATAAACACATAAATTCATAAAATTGACATCCAATAACGAAACGGTTATAATGAAGAAATCCAAGATAAAATAAACAAATGTTAAAAAAAGAAAAAAGTGTAAATCTGTGACTTTCAACAAAGTCTTGTATATATATATATATATATATATATATATATATATATATATATATATATATATATATATACTTTGAAGAAGGTGTCGGCTGAGTAGCCCTCGTCTCTCAATCTCGTTGTCTCTCTGAGTATCTCCTTGAATTTTTCGGTAGGTCTCGTGTGTGTGAGTGTGTATATCTGTAGAAATATATTTTCTTTATTATATATGCCAATCCTTATTTAAGAAGCTCAATGTAATTACAGAGAAATATAGAGAATAAATGGCAAAAAAGTATATGTAAAAATTCATGATGTTGACCATGTTATCATTTATTCCTTTAATTCAGTTGATTTTTTTCAATTTTTGAAAGTATCCGTTACGTAGTGCAAAATAAATAACTTAATGATTACATCAATCAGTGTATCTAATTTGCGCTCAACTCATTAGACGAAATAACAAAAAGTGTGGTTTGACATGATTTTTCTGTTTCATCTGAGAAGTTAAGCGTAAAATAGATTCATTGATTGACATATTAATAAAGTGATTTATTTCTCGCTTTGAAACAGATACTGTCAAGAAGTCATTTTAATTAAAGGAATACATTATAAGATGGTCAACATGATTAGTTTTAGAATATTGTTTTTTGTCATTTATTCTGTCTCTCTTTCTCTCTCTCTCTTTCTGTATATATATATATATATATATATATATATATATGCATGTGTGTGTGCGGTTCTATGTGTTAACTTGTGTGTTAACTCCGTATATTTATGGTGAAACTTCACTGAACACATGGAAATAAATTATTACAACACGAAAGTAAAAATACAACCGATATATCGAGAGCAAAACGTGTATAAAATATATACACCGAGTCAATTCTTATAGTCACTAGAAGACCGTCCGATGGTAAGGTGTCGGCTGAGTAGTCCTCGTCTCTCAATCTCGTTGTCTCTCTGAGTCTCTCTTTCAGTTTTTCGGTAGGTCTCGTCAGTCTGTGCGTTACCAACCATATTTATATGGTTGACAAACCACATATGCTAATTAGATCGATCATACCACCACAATGTATTATTTGGATTCATCGAACAACTGTTTTAAACTTTGTGATTTTCACAACGTTTCGGTCGCTGTAACTTTCGATCTTCTTCAGGTGAATCTTGTGGCACATGAAATGTTTCTTTGGAAGTCAGAAGATGCAAGGTCAGGAGATTAGGGAAGATAGTAAAGGATTTTATAACCACAAGCCCGAGCTTCTGATCTTTCCACTGTTACATGATAAGGGCTGTCCCCTTTTCATGTAAGTATAAAAATAGAGAGATTAGTTAAAATGAAAATAAAATGAGAGAAAGCAGAAATCGAAACCTGGAAATTAGTTTTAAAGAACAGCAGGTTTAAATGGAATGTCTAGTAAATTGTTAATTCGGATGAAATAAATAATAAATAAATTATTCAATTGTTAGAAAGAATGTGGATAATAAAATATGGGTTAAATAAATTAGATATGTAGGTTGAATTCCTTTGTAAAAACATCAAAGAAAATAGGTTATTGGGAAATCATAATATCGGAAACGTGCGACTCGCGCATGTGAGGGCACGTGAATTTTGCTCACGAGGCCGGACATGCATGGATTTCTCAATATAGGAAGTGAGGATTAGTTAGTTAGGGATACAGTCAGTGAGAAACTCAGAGAGGGACTGGGAATTCGAACGTCTAGGAAGCGAGACGGTCACTTTGAAACTAAAATGTGAAACTTTAAATTCTTGATGAGAAAACCACGCCCGGTCGTGAAGAAATAAACCCATCATGTGTTTTGATAAAACGTCGTCTTGTGTTTGTGATTCTTACAAAAAGGTAAAGTGAAAATTGTATTATATGTCTATATGTATGTGTTATTAAATGTCATTACATACACGTCTCGACATCTCATATCCACAATGTGAATCTACATCTCATGTCTACACAATGTCTGAACAGTGAACACTATCTCCTCTCACTCAAAGAGTTTCTCTTCCATTCTACACATTTAAGTATGAATATATAGGAATCATAATAAGAAAAATCTCTCTCTCTCTCTCTCTCTCTAAGACTCTATCTTTTAATGAACACACTATATAACAAATACAAATTTGGTGTACGTGACTAGTCCACTCATGCAAGGGTGGGTTAAAAAAAAGAAACTAGCGTTACCACTAAAAAAACACAACGTTTACTAGACGATCACAGAATGCGAAAAAGAAATTCAAAACGAAATAAAACAATCATTAAAAAAAAGAGAACCTGCACACATACGCAGTATTAAAAAAATAGAAGAAAAACATGAACACGCAAAAGAAAACAAAAGATACAAGAAATATTTACAAAAAAAAAGAAAAGGCCGATATGCAATAAAAGAAATCCGTAGTAATGAATGGAAATATAGTAAACACAAGTCACCGTGCATAATTCATTACCATGAATTCTTTTGTTTATGTAGCACAGAAATATAAAAAAGAAAAGGCCGCTATGCCGTAAACGAAATCCGTAGTAATAAATGGAAATATAGTAAACATAAGTAACCATGCGTAATTCATTGATAAATGAATTGGTTTGTTAAATAAAACACACACACATACACGCAAATGCAGACATTGGGGTCACCCACTATTGTTTTGAAATTTGTATGGGGTGTCAATTAGAAAATTTGTGTCAATATGACATCATTTTGACGAATTGTTGAATTTAATCTGTCAATCAAACAGGATTTTTTCAAAGGTCGCATGCAGTCTCTTAAACAGTGTGTAAATTCTGTTTGGAAATGCATTTTTGTGTGCATCGTTGAACTTTTCGGCTTTTTGTGTGTTTCGTTTATTTTGTTTTTGAAAAAAAGGACAATTGTTTTGGACAGACTTTGTTGAATTGTTGTTTGTTACAGATAACTTTTTTGTTGTTGAAAAAATTATAACTGTTGACCGTAGTGTTGTGTAAATCATAGTTAATGTATTAAGGTTTTTTTTAAATTTTTTTATGATGTTGAACAAATATTGTAAATTGGCTTAAATATATGTAAATATTATTGATTTTCACAGCAAGAATTCAAAGTTATCAGTAAATATACATTAGATTTAAACAGTCTAGGAGAAAATAAAACTAGTTAAGACGTATAGTTGGCTTACAGATTCAGTTACAATCTTAGAAGGGGACAACAATTAAAATTACGTAAACGTGCATTTAGAGAATTTTTAGATGTGATAAGCCGTAAGAAAGATGTTTTTTAGCAATTGTTTTTTTTTTTTTTTTTTAGTTCTTATAATTTTTCTCCAAGGAAAGTGACTTGGTAGGGATTGATAAGCACAAGATGTGCCCCTATTCGCCAAATTTGGGAACCTGGTAAATTAAGTGCTTAAAATAAGCTGGTTGCACGTAACGAATCCAAGCAAGTGGTAAGACTTGGCTTAATTAATAAACAGGCGTTGGAAAGAATGCGAAAATTCTTAAGGGGACCAGTCAACCGATTATAGGTAGTCCCGAGGCAATCACATATATCTTAATGAAGTAAGAGACAGGCAAAAATATGCCGTAGATTACGTAAGAAAGAGATAACCTTGTATTTTTTTTAGAGACGCATGAATGTGGAATATATCTGCTGGTCTTGAAAGCTCTGGTGAGAGAAAAGAAAAATCACAAAAAATAGGATTATTAGATAGAATTTAGAGCGCAATTAAGGTGTTGGGCGCGAAAGGTGTTAGTTACTTAGGGGTGATATTTCTAAATCCTAGTCGAAGTTTCAAAAATTCAAGCAAGGAAATCCGAGTGAATCAGTATGAGAGAAGAATAAAAGGTATATCTTAAACTTCTGAAGCCAACCACAAAGATTAACGTCTATGAACTTTGGTATGTCCCGTATAAGATAGTTGTAGAATAAAAAAAAACAAAGCCATACTTGATAAGACTAACCATGCGGAAATAATTAGTAAGGATACTTTTAGGGACGAAGGAAATCACCCATTTCGAGGAAGATGGAAAACCTCTAGTCTGCGGCATATGGGTGGCTGGAAAATAGCTGATGTGAATGATAGGTAAATACCCTACACCCAAAAAGTAAATGCCAAGAAGATCAGAAAGGTTCTGATCTTTAAAAAAAAATATATGATTGTGAAGTCGGCCGTGGAGGGCTGAGTGAAAGAGATTTTTTTTGTTTTTATTTATCCTGATCTTTTTAGCCCTGTGGTTGTGTAGATGTAAAAATAAAAAAAATGTACTAAATTTAAAAATGCATACATATTTTTTGTGAAATATGGAAGGGAGGGATGCTGTATAATAAGGGCTGTCCCCTTTTCATGTAAGTATAAAAATAGAGAGATTAGTTAAAATGAAAATAAAATGAGAGAAAGAAGAAATCGAACCCTGGACATCAGTTTAAAAGAACAATAGGTTTAAATGGAATGTCCAGTAAATTGTTAATTCGGATGAAATAAATAATAAATAAACTTTTTAATTGTTTGAAAGAATGTGGATAATAAAATATGGGTTAAATAAATTAGATATGTATGTTGAATTCCTTTGTAAAAACATCCAGGAAAAAATAGCTTATTGGGAAATCATAATATCGGAAACGTGCGACTCGCGCATGTGATGGCACGTGAATTTTGCTCACGAGGCCGGACATGCATGGATTTCTCAATATAGGAAGTAAGAGTTAGTTAGTTCGGGAGACAGTCAGTGAGAAACTCAGAGAGGGACTGGGAATTCGAACGTCTAGGAAGCGAGACGGTCACTTTGAAACTAAAATGTGAAACTTTGAATTCTTGATGAGAAAACCACGCCCGGTCGTGAAGAAATAAACCCATCATGTGTTTTGATAAAACGTCGCCTTGTGTTTGTGATTCTTACAAAAGCGTAAAGTGAAAATTGTATTATATGTCTATATGTCTGTGTTATAAAATGTCATTACATACACGTCTCGACATCTAATATCCACAATGTGAATCTACATCTCATGTCTACACAATGTCTGAACAGTGAACACTATCTCATCACTCTAAAAGCTTCACATAGCAATACATCTATTAAACTTAGAAAGGCCATTTTTAATATATATGGAACATCATAAAACGAACAATCTCTCTCACAACATCCCTCTCTAGAACTCTTACAACACATCTCTCTTCTAAGACTGCGCTTGTAATAAGACTTTTTCTAAACATCCCTCTTAATAAGACTCTCTAAAACTCTCTAGAACTCTCTCAAAAGCATCACTTATAATAAGACTGTTTTAATGAAACCCAATATATAACAGTCACAAGCGAATTGTGCACCGGAGCGTTGTCGTGCAGGGGAGGATATATTTGCTGATCTTGCGCCCCTCTTAATTTTGATAGCTTCCCTGAATTTTTTCAAAAGTTAAGCATAATAGGCTCCTGTAATTGTGGTACTCCTTTCCAGGAAATATGTCATCACTACTCCATCCTTGTGCCAGACGACTGTGAGCATGATCTTGCCAGCGCAGGACTGTCCTCTAGCCTTCTTTGGAGGTAGGGATCCCAAGTGCTTCCATTGCATTGACTGGGATTTGGTCACTGGATAATTATGATGGACCTAGGTTTCATCCTGTGTAATCAGTCTTTTGAAAAAACTTTGACTAGTTTTCTTGGCACATCTCCAAATTAATCCTCGAGCACTCGATGCGTTTTCGCTTCTGAAATGGTGTGATCAACTTTGTAATCCATCTGGCAGACATCTTATGCATATGCAAATGGACATGAATGATAGTTTCCACAGAGCCTGTACTAATCTTTAAATCTTGGGCTATTTGGCGAATAGTAATGCGCCGATCTTCAAAAATGGCAGCCTCAACTTGACGGAAATATGCCTCATCAATGGCAGAAGGGGCGACCAGGTCTAGGAGCTGTTTCCACAGACTTCCGGCCATGTTTGAATTCACGATGCCAGCGTTTTAAAAAGTGATATGATGGGGCATATCAACGTAAGTTTTTTTTTCATTTAATTAAAAATCTCCTGTGGTGTACGTCCTTTAAAATACAAAAACTCGACATTCAACATGCTCCATTTCACAGCTGACTCAGTTCAAACACCTGTAAAACAGAAACCTCAATTAGTTCAGAGCTGTAATTTGCCACATGACCCGTAGATATATAAACCATTGCACATGGTAAATTTCAGTTAGATCAGCTTACTAGAAGTTTTCAGGGTTATTACTTATTGCACGCCCCTCGTAAACCAACAACTTCCTTTACTTTTTCTGAGTATACTTTTAATATAATAGAGCGCTAATGATTTTTTATTAATCATGAAAAATTCATGATTATACAAAAGGACGTTTTCCTGTGTGTGTCTGAGAGTGTGTGTGCGTCTGTTCATTATGGATTACGAAATAAGTGAAGCTTTAAAAAATAAGATTACAAAAATATAATTAATTTATCCCGCAGTGTTTTAGGTAATATTGTATAAGAATGGTGGCGATATGTGCAGATAATCGATAATCAAAAATATACGAAGAAAGAACGAAACCAGCTATTTTGACCAAATTAACATTTCACACGCCCTGACATCACAGGTTCATTTAAGAATTTTAAAACGAAACTTCCAAAACGCCCAGTATATAAAATTAACAGTACAGTTCGTAGACATAGCGTGAGTCCGTTAGAAACGAATGTTTACCTTTTAAGGAGAATTGCAGCACGATACTAAAATTCTCCATTTAAACAAAACTCCAAAAGGTCATGCATATAAATTCAACAGTATGCATTTTTGAAAGACATATTTCCTTTTAGAACACAATTGGGCCAGTATTTCCTGGCTTTTACATTTCAAACTTGACTCAAAACCATTATATATTAAAGTAAGTTTATATATATATATATATATATATATATATATATATATATATATATATATATATATATATATATATGTGTGTATATATATTGGGGATAAGGTCAATCCAAGGAGGCGTATGAAGTTTCCCTCGGTATAACGCGATGGGTCTCAAACTAGAACACGCAACTACTTGATGTTATTAAAAAATGGGCGATTTGCTAGATTTCGGTGACAATAACGAATATAGAAATGTAAATATTCGTTGTTCATCATTGAATCCCGTGCAATGTCTGGTTTCTTTGATAGGGGATAAATATAATTCAATAGCAATAATATCTTATGTATAAAGTGTATTCTGTAACACATGTCACTAAAGCTGCAAAAACTGTTGCCTGACCATAGGTAGCCTGCTCGAATACAACATGCTTCTTGTATTATTGTTATTATTCGAAATAGCGCTCTAATCGTAATGCTTCTGGGAATCTAACATCTAACGTGATTCAGCCGTGTCTTGTCGAACTCTGGCATCATTCTGTCAGATTAGGTACGTTTTTTTACGAATTACATCCACAGAGTTGATTGTTTTTGTTTTCCCCCCGCCAGCTACAACTGAATTAAACTCTTAAGTAATCTATAATTTTTTGGAGTATTCTCATGATAAGGATCAGACCTACAACAAAAAAGCTCGTTACTTAGTATAGATTATTTTTTCAACAATTACGAATTGTACTTACGGATTATACAATCGATGTCAGACGCATTTCACATCGGTGTAACCGTTTTAAACTAACATGAAAGGTGAGATCCGAAATTCTAAGAAATTAACAATAATATTTAAAAAAAAAATCCTTAACGAAATATTATTTACAATTTTCCATCGTCGGCGTTAATTTACATTATAATATTTATGTTTTGTCACAAAGCGGCATCAATTATCTCGTGCCACAGGGCACGCTAGAATAAGAGTAAATGTGTGGACGTTGCCATTGGGTCAGACGCGTAGGAATCGTTAGTAGTGAATATCTTATATATAACAGGCTACATGGATGTTTGTTTGTCTCCATATTTTCAAACTCTATCTATTCGGAAACTAAAAGTCGCAAGCTGGCGCTAGAGGCTTTGAATTTCTAGGGATCGATCTTTTATCGGTTTTGAACCGGTTAAAACAGGGGCCAAGAATGGGTCAAAATTTACAAAAAATTGTTATGCCATTTGTACATTCGCCTATTTTTAATTTTTAATATTTACTCAATTCATATGCATTTCATGGTGATACATAAGTAACGTCACCAGCTTTGAATACTACAGTTTTGCTTTCGGTTTCTATTCTAGCCGATGGCATCTAAAACACTTTCTTTTTTTGTGCTTTATGTATACGAAATCTAGACAAATTAAAATGCTATACTAAAGCATATTTTACAACCGGGAAATACCGGGTGACCACAACTAGTTTAATATAATAACATTTTTTAAAGGGACAGTTCAAAGAACTTTTACTTTGGACGTAAATACGACAATATTGTAGCAAACTGAAAAGCAAACCACCCGAACAAACTTCCACAGAAGTTAAGTTCTAGCACAGAAGCTTTGATCACGTAAACCACGTCCAGGTTTGGGCACCGATTGAGAGTGGGAGAATTCATTGATAGCGGTTTCAGATATCAAGTTTTTTTTTAAAAAAAGATTTGCAAGCATTGATTAAAGCTCATGCGAGCACTTGTCATAAAAATAACGATAGAGAAGAAACAATCTTACAATAATTATGTAAGCGAGATTAGAAAAGGACATCATCTCCTAGATGACGAAGCCGGTTATGAACTGTCAATCGAAGATAGGGTGCTTCGAGAAGTTCTTGCAAGATTACTCTATACTAAGACATTTATGACTCATATAGATGTAGAGGATTGCAGCGATAGTGATCCAACCATTCTTTCAGCGACCATAGAAGGGATTCTACGTATGTTCTCCTTTCTAGATCAGCAGTGAAAGCCAGACCATCCAATAAAGTAGGCTTTATGGGATTGACTTATTTCTGTCCTTGGGTGTGTATTCTATTATATAATTCATTTCCAATTCCACCAGACACTAAGCATTTTTTTTTTTTTTTTTAGTTTTTGGATTTATTTATGGAAAGATAGTTCATCCCGCTGTATAATTTTTGTACATCTTTACGATAAGTCCCCGGTAGGTCATTGCGTGTTACAATTTACTTCAAAAACTATAAATCACACATAAAAATACTATCTAATTTTGATTTAAACGCAATCATTTTATTAATTTGTTATCTAGAAATAACACGTCATTATGCAACTTTGCGCGGTCCACAGGCGTGTTCACTTTGATGAATATCTTTAATTCTACATCAGATATGACATGTATATAAGGGTACTTGATGAAATCAGCAGTATACATTCGATAAGTGTCAACTTTAAAAGCGAACGTCGCTATCATATACATAATATTCTCCAAACCGCCTGGAGTTAATTAACTTATAAATAATTTGAATAATACATACCTATTACTTTCTGTTCTAATTAGAAATATATGTAAAGTAATCGTGAGGCGATAAAGAAGCAGCCTTCAGGAAGTACAACTCTGGGTACATATCCTAGTCTAGAACGATTTATCTGAACGAGAACTGGACTAATACTGGACTAGAACAAACGTTTTTAATTTGATATAAACACAAGTACCACACCAGTACTTAAAGTTGAACTATATATTGATGACAGATACATTAATATCATTACAACGTTATATCAAGTCATACTTAGTTTTCTTAGTGGCAAGCGGACTTATTAAAATCATATATTCGGCACTATTTTTAAGTATCACCCTGATAAAAAACCCAATTTTAGTAGATACAAGGAAATCGAGCTAAGCTGTGCTCAACTATTGAAGAGTAATTATGTATGAAGAAAACGGGGCAGATTGTTATATGAAACTAAAATATAAAGTATACAATCACTCCTCTTTTTCCCATAGAATATTGCCCCCAAAATGATGGCAGATAACTTTGAATGATGTTGAGCGATACCAATGATTGCCTGATTACCTAAAGGCTTTAAGCGAAGTTAAAAAAAAAAGCTTTTGGTCGAGATGCGTTATGGGAGCAATTTTCAATGCAGTTCGTTCAGAAATATCGTGTTTCTGAGATTTACTTAATCGTGCGAATGCATAATGTTTCCTTACCATTTTATATAAAAGCATTCATCAATTAATTTCCCATAAATCCAAAGCATGGAAAAATATGAAAACTAGGTAAAGGTTTTAAATGTGTATTGTAGCCATTTGGCTAGTTGCGTAATAATCTTCTGTAGTGGAAATTTGATATAATTAGATTATTCAATCAGAACTTGTTTACGTTCGGGAAGTAGAAAATCGGACAAGCGAAACAGAGTTACAAAGGCGGGCAACTCTAGGAAAGTCGCTTTGTTATAGATTTCCCAGTAATTTAAGGAATCGATTTTAATAACTAATCCTTAATGTTTTTTTTAATGTTACCTCGTGTTTTATTTATGTATTTTATCTGTATTCTTTTGTCTTCTTGTCTGTATTCTCCTGTCTTATCCGTCACCTCTCTTGCTACAAAGAAAACGATAAAAATAAACAAAATGCCGGAAACTAACGATTTAAAAAAATGCCGGAAATTATTCTCTATTAGAGTAGATAAACTTAGGACTTTATTTAAGTAGTATACTTAATATATACTATTACTGCAAACGTGTCTGTATTAAAAATGCTTGGTTGCTTGCTGGCCACTCAAACCATCTAATATAGTAAGCCTTATGTTCAAGCACATTCGAAATATAATACAGTGCAAAGAAACAGTTACTCATGAAAACGAACCTCCTAAAGTAAAATCTTGAATAATTATCTGAACTCGAATGTAAATTAATATTAAGCGTACTTTACAAATTGATAATAGTTAATTGTTAGATTTACATTAATTATAAGGTGAAACTCTAATTATTCAAACTCGATAGATAACGACAAATTCCACCCATTAATATGGGAAGGGAGATTATCATCAAAAGTGTCCTGAATTGTTAACTTAGCACCAAAATTACTTAGATACAAATAAGTCACTTGTACCCACCCACCCTTTTTAGTTTTTAAATGGAGAGTAGATAATACAGTGGATGTGTTATCGGCAGCTCCAGTAACTCTCGCTTCTCCTATTTTGTCATTCAGTCCTCATTCAATGAGTGATTTTTCTGACAAAGGGTGAAGAAAAAGCTCCTTAAAGGCGGTAGGACTTGGTGACCAGTAGTCTGAGACGTCGGAAATTTTTCTGTCTCTGTCTGTCCTTGTGGTCATGTAACTAGTAAGGGTGCTGGAGGTAAACGTTTTGTCTGGGCTGACGTTATCCGCCTGATAGTCAGGGCTCCGAACCTTGGATTAACCACTAACGAGGCTGTTCTATCAGCAGGCGCAAAGTACTGGGACTGCTCTATTGCCATTTGGTGAGTGGATCTGGACCATGCAGTAGTTTCTGGTGGAGCCTCTCGATGCCATACTAGTGGGTAATTGTTACGGCTTTACCTTTTAGTGTGCTATAAAAAAAGTCCTGTCTTTTTCTCTCTTACTTTCCCTCTCTGTACTGCTCTAACCAAGTATGCCGACCTATTCCACCAATCCCAAAACCTCAACATGAAATATCTCCAGAATAAAAACTCGATTAAACCTAGAACCCCATCTTCCAAAGTAGACACCTACTACCAGGTCTCCTCCTCCAACATCAGGGGTCTACGTTCCAACCTTCCAGAGGATGAAATCCAATTACAGGAGACGAAACCGGACATATTATTTCTAAGTGAAACTGGAATAGGGCGGACCACTTCCCTAGATGAGTTCATAATTAACAGATACTCTAATTTAACAGCTAAATCTGACACCCAAGATCGCCATGGTCATGGAATATGTGCCTACATTTAGGATGGTTTCCCGTGTGGCAGGGATACCTCTAGAGAAGATCCTAATTTACCCTATATGTGCTTCAGGGTTGCACTTGCTAACACCACTGCATTTATATTTGCCCTCTATAGGCCCCACAACAGCGGAGGTACTATCTTTAAGAGCATATCTGAGAAAAATAGACCACATACTGTCTTCACATCCCTCGGCTAACATCCACATCTGTGGTGACTTCAACGTCCATAACGTGGAATGGCTGATCCATTCAAATAAGACAAATGATGAGAGGAGGTTTTGTCATGATTTTGCCATTGCTTATGACCTCACTCAGATTGTTCTCGAACCCGCCCGTGTGCCCGATACACCCGGTCAATATGCAAGCCTCCTAGATCTTTTTCTCTAAACTTCCCCTGAGCTATGTTAGTGTTCCGTTCATTCTCCTCTAGGATCCTCCGACCACTCCGTCGTATCAGTTAAGATAAAAACGAAATGTAAGAAGCCATCAGACGTACCCCTCCACCGTACTGTATACCGATACTCTATGGCTGACTGGGATAGCTTCCGTACATTCATATCTGATTTACCTATGCACTCCATGTTTAAAAAGGAAGTGTCCTCTATAGTATCAGATCTGACCGAATGGTTAATTGTAGGCATAGACCAATTCATACCATCTAAAAAAATTCCAACAAAAACTTAACAGCCAGCCATGGTTCTCCCCAGAATGTGATGCTGCTATGGCGCACAAAAATCACTTTTTCCATAGCTACCAACGTAATAGATGTACTGAGACTAAAGCTGCTTTCAGGTCTGCCAACAACCACTGTAAAATAGTAATAAAAATGCAAGAGCGCTATATGCCCAGTCTGTTAAATCCAAGGAAGCTGATCAGCGGCTTGGTTCCCACCTGTTTTGGCAAATAACAAATAGGATCCTGAACAGAAGTGTGCGTTCTATCCCAACCATTATCAATGGACCAGAGGTCATCTCATCAGCGGCAGACAAGGCCAAACAATTTGCAAAGAACTTTGCAGCTAATTATACCCTATGCGACGAACGCAATCAACTCCCCATATTTCCTCCTATAACACAGAACAAGCGAGGTAACATACACATATCCGTGCATGAGGTCGCCAAGCTAATCAAGAACCTAGATTCCAGTAAAGCAACTGGCCCTGATGGCATCCCAATTATAGTGTTAAAAAGCTTTAACCAGAACTAGCTCCCATACTTACGAAACTCTTTAAGCGCTGCCTTAAGGAGAAGTGCTTTCCGACTCCCTGGAAGACATCATCAGTTTGCCCTGTATTTAAGAATTCAGTTGATAAGTCATCTCCCTCTCAGTACAGACCAATAAATCTCCGGTGTGTTATGAGTAAGTTGCTGGAATCCATATAAAATAGTGAAATAGTCAACCACCTCAGCAGAAATACTCTACTTAGTGACACACAATATGTTTTCCGCTCTGCAAGATCTACCGCAGATGTGCTGACGGTTATATCCCACAGGATTAGTGAATCTCTTGATAAAGGCTCCCTTTCTAGGGCAATTGCTCTTGACATATCAAAGGCCTTAGGCAAGGTATGGCATAAGGGTCTACTTCACAAGATTTCAAGCTAGGGTATAACTGGAAATGTTTTCTCACTCATTAAATCATTTCTCTCCGATAGGCTCATAAGAGTAGTGGTCGATGGACAAAAATCGGAGGCCTGCACTATAAATGCTGGAGTCCCTCAGGGTTCAATCCTAGGCCCAACTCTCTTCCTGATCTACACCAATGACCTCCCTAAACACATACTTAAATCATTCGTTGACATCTATGCTGATGACACGACCATCTACGGCAACACATCAAAGGCTGTAAATGACAACGTTCTCTCTGATTCTCTCTCCTCTGATCTCGAGCGCGTGGTTCAGTGGGGGAAGATGTGATGGTTACCTTTAATGCATCCAAAACCAAACTCCTATCCTTACATCATCAACGCTCTGATCCCCAGCTGGCATCAATTGAAACAGATGGCCCTCGACTGGGTGAGGACCCGTGTTTTGAGAAGCTTCTGGGTTTGACCTTTACTCCTGATCTGAAATGGAAGAAGTACATCAAGTATGTTGCCAAGATCGCTGGAAAGATGGTGGTATCCTTCTACCGCTCCAGAAGATATCTCACTACTGATGCAATTCTCCATCTATATAACAGCCAAGTACGTCAAAGGATTGAATACTGTTGCCATATATGGGCAGGAGCTGCTAAAAACAGCCTATCCTGACTTGGCAGAGTACAAAATAGACTTCGTGGCTTAGTGGGGGATGCCCTTTTCTCTACCCTGCCACCTCTCTCCCACAGAAGAGACGTTGCGAGCCTATCCTTGTTTTATCGTTTTTTTTCATGGCAGATGCTCGTCTGAACTCCAATTCCTGGTCCCCCCTCGCCAATCTTTCACGAAAAACACCCGTCTAGCTGAATCCACTGTCAAAATATTTCCCCACTCTATATCTGGGCCTTAATCAAAACTTGGATTCCATGAACAAAGCTTCTTTCTTAGAACTGCAGTCCCGTGGAACTCTGTTCCGTCTGTCTGCTTCCCACTGCACTACAACTTGGATGTATTCAAGTCCAATATTAACAAATGCATAATGAACCGCCCCTTAAGTAAACACTTCATCCAATCTCCACACTAACGTAATGTACTTGCAATAACCCTTATCCCTGAGTGGCTTCCCGGCCTTGATAAGTGGTGATAACTGTGTAAAAAAAGAAAAGAAAATGGGGAAATTTATTGATAGTAATTTTTGCAAGACGGGTGTTTTTTTTTGTGAAAGCTAAGTGAGCGGAGAATCATAGATTCAAACTTAGTCGATAATAAGCGGTAGAACAGGAACAGACTCGCGACAGATTTTATGTGGGGAAGAGCATCCAGAAACAAAAAAATGGCATAACCTATTAGATTAAAAAGTAGATTTTCACCTCTTTCAATGAAGAGTTAGGGTGCTCAGAGCAGGTCCTGCCCTGATGTGACGACAGTACTTTATCCTAGGGTACTCGGCTCATATAGGTAGAGAGTTGCATGATCAGTGAGTTATCACCTAGTGCAGTAGAAGGATCTGACGATTATTCCAGCATCCGTGGACATAGATTTTATGCATGTGCTCCATTTCAGATTAGGAGCTATGGTCAGTTCAAGAAGTTCGTCGTAACAGTGAGCGGCTTCAAAACAGGGGCCGTTCATTTTCATGGGGGGGCAGATGTGGAGCGGATCGTTGATGATAGAAAGGGCGAAGCTCATTTCCGATGAATTAAAATTAACCAGTCTCTTTTTACACTCTTGCGCCACAAGCTCCATGACAGAAGAGTGAGAGTCACAGACATCCTGGTCGGTTCTCGTGCGTAAAGTGTTGTCATACATGGTATTGTCGTCTGCATAAATATCTAGGAATTATCTAAGAAATAGATTTGGAAAAGGATTGAGGAAAATCAAGAAGAGAGTTAATTTGAATATAGATCAATGAAATTAATAATGCGATCTTCTGATTTCTGCTCATCAACCACTACTCTTATAAACCTATCAGGGAGGAATGATTTAATAATTGAAAGTCAGTTATAGCTGGTCCGTAGTTGAAGATCTTGTTTATAAGGCTTTTGTGCTACATACTATTAATTCACTTTGATATGTCAAGAGCAATTGATTTCACTGAAGATGTTGTTTTTCTTGAGTTGCTTAATCACTTTTCTCTTTTACACAAATTCCCGTAACTTACTCATGATGCAAAGTAGATTTATTAGTCTGTAGTGAGAGGAGATGATCCTGTTTTGTGATTAGTTGCTTTGAGAACGTGGCTCCGTTTCGTTAGTCAGTTCAATCGCCAGTGTCGATTAGTAGAATATTTAAACTTTCCCTTATAGTATCTTCTGTTTATATCAAAAGTATGGTCACCTTCCATTTTTATATAATGATATCAGACTGCATGTTTGATTCACACCCACAAACACACACATTCACACACACGCGCATATATATATGTATATGTATGTATATATATGTATATATATATATATATATATATATATATATATATATATATCTTTAAAGTTAAAATAAAATAAGGTACTATATGTAGAATGAATCGGAAAAGTAATTTCGTTCATTATGATCTTAAAAGCTTGTTGAGAATGTTTAAGAGAAAGCTTCTTTTTTTAATTCGGAACTAAGATGTACAGAAAAAGACAATACTACAGCTTTATTTTGAAACCTTTATATTATAAAAAAGCAATTCATGTAACTTTATGATATTGTAAACAAACATCTATTTTATATAGATGCCTTCGCCGGCAGGAGGTGGCGAATATTCGGCGGGTGGCGGCGATCAGAATGGCATTAGTCTTGGAGGTTATGTTGGTAGTGTAGTCGACGCATGACCAAACTAAGGCGTATATATCACGATTGAAGCATCAGTTTTTAACGGTAAAAATAAAGTTAAATGGCGTGGTATTGGTTGATTCTAGGATGACAGAGTTGATGCGAGATTCCTTTGTTCCTGCCTTAACAGTGTCTCGGATGTAAAAAACCAAAATAAAATAAAAATTTTTAAAAATCCAGTCTCAACAAAAAAACGCACTAAGACTCTCCTGGTAGTACGCGCGGCGCGGGCCGTATTCATGGATACTGGCCTCGCCAGCCTACTATCTGCTTGTTTTCTTTCGAGAGAAATCACATTCTTTTGATATCGTTTCTGTGTAGGGTCGCAACAAATAATTGACTCCAGATGTAATCTTAGATTTTATATTTAAAAACGTTAATTATTATAGGAATTCAGACCTCAAGAAAAAGTTGATTTCCATAATTAAGAGCCCGAGAAAATGAAAATCAATATACGCAATGTCATTTTGTTCTAACAAACAGTCTCTTTCGACAGTTAATCAACGCGATCATTTTTTGACAACCGGGCGTTTATGGACAGAATCGTCGCGCGTTTGGGTTTTCTGCTCTCAACTGACTGAAACGCTTCCCTGTGCATAATTTTTATTGGAATGTAGCGGTGTGGGGTTAGAGGAGCCTGGGCTTCTCATCCACTCAATCAATTTTCATAACATCAGACTATGAGACGCCCTGAGTGACTAATTGGCTAAACCACTTGTGCATATTAATTACGTGATTTCCCCTACACAATTTTTGTTCACAGAGAGAAATTCTAAAAGTATTTACTTTAAGGTCGTGTCTAACGAAAAACATTACTTTTGGAAACCATGTTACGGATCCCGTCATAAAAAAGAAACTTTTGATTATTATTAATAAAATTGTTTTTCGTCTTGGGATTTGCGTCTGCAACCAGAATTTTGGGCGCAGCAAGACCTCAGCTGTTATCCGATATTTTCTGAGATATCTCACAAAAGAAAAACTCTAATTCCGCTCTAATCCACCCTTTAGTGAGACAATTGTCAACCATCACAGATTGAAAGGTCACCTTCGCCCGTTTAACTCAGCAAGCTGCCTAAGGAAATGGTTAAATATAACCTATCCACACGTTATCTGCCCGCCCATGATATATGCTTTATCAAAATGAGTAATTTGGTAGCTCCTTATGTTACTGTGGGACAACGTCAAACCTATTCGTAATCGCTCAGTAACCTAAGCTGGTTTGTACAGACTATTTCTTCGAATACCAGTCTACGTGAAATATAATCAAAGTTCATGTAATATGCACTAATCATTAAAATGTATATAGCCATGCTTTACTTTTTTAATTCCTCTCCCCCACGACCATTGCTTAGGTTGATTTGGCATTAGAAGTCTAGTTCACTAAAAGTTCGTTAAAAGTTCATAATAAACCAGGTAAACTTGAGCTGTTTCTTAGTGTAAAGACTTCTCGCTCGCTTTCTCGAAAACCACATCGCTGCAACCACCATTGCAACCACAAAGCTATGAGAGCGGACCCATCACCCAATAAACATCCTTCACTTCCTTGATTTCGAATCTCTCAAATTTACATCACGCATTTTCTTTAACACTTCCTTTCGTAAAAGTTCCAGCTGTACTCTTTAACTTACATCCAACCTCGGAGCCGTTTCGATATTTTTGGATACTTCCCTTTCTATAGTACTGGAGACCTTTTGGCATTTCTTTGAATATGCCTGTCCCTACTGTGCTGGGGTGATTTCCATATATTTTTGAATACTTCCGTCGCTACCATACCAGGGATGTTAATTTATTTTATTGCGGACAATTATTCTCATCTTTATTGGTTGTTGTTTCACGACGTTTCGGCCAACTAATAATCTGGCCTTCGTCAGGTGTTACCTGCGACTGATAGGAACTTCGAATCTCCTAACTGCATTCGCGGTCTTGGATATTATCTTAAACTATATCGAATGGTGAGGCCACAGCTTGCGGGTTTTGGCGAGTGTGAAGCCACCCTGTAATTGCCATTGCTCATAGGTCCACTCTGACCCGGAGTGATAGTACCTGTTAGGGTCCACAACTATGGGTTAAGTAGAAACTGACTTTAAAAAAGAGAAATATACTCTATTAAAATATTGTTATTCAAAATCACTGGATTCGGCATTAAATAACCTGAAAAGGGTTGATATGCCGTAAAACAAAATCAAACTGCATTCTCAGCAATCACTGTCTTCTGTAGTTGTCGTCTCACCACGTTTTGGCCAAATAAGCCTTTGCCCGGCTTTGGGTATCTTCAGACAATTCTCCTCTGGAACCGTAGAGATTCAACGTCTCTATCAACTGGGCCACGGGCCGCGAACGGCGATCAAGGTTCGTCAGAGGAATAGTTGACCGAAACGTCGTGAAACAACAACCAATAATGGTGAGAATAATAGTCCGCAATAAAATAAATTAACATAAATAATAGTCATCTCAATAATGAATTCCAATTAAAGTAATATATATATATATATATATATATATATATATATATATATATATATATATATATATATATATATACTTTCGGTACTGACCCGACCATGGAAGATCATATAATAAATAAACGTGGATTTATAAGATCTAAAAATCCAACTATGATCGCTCTTCGGGGCCCGTGGCGCAGTTGATAGAGACGTTGAATCGCTACTGTTCCAGATGAGCATTGCTCGAAGATAGCGGTTTTCAATCCTTCCAAAAGTTGACGGAAACGTCGTGAAACAACAACCAATAAAGATGAGAATAATAGTCCGCAATAAAATAAATTAACATAAATAATACTCATCTCAATAATGAATTCCAATTAAAATAATATACATACCAGAGATATTTCGACACTTATTTAGATCCCGTCGCTTCTCATTATTTCTTCTGAAAATTCTGTCTCTACTGACGGGAGATGTTTCTTTTTTAATAAGGATTTCTTCAGCAATATTTTTCTCTGGGTAGTATTTCTGTCTCTACTTTACCTGAGATGTTTCATATTTCTTCATTCAGGATTTTCATTTTAATATGAACCTGCTCTCGATTTTTCAGAAACTCAAATCTCACACTATCCAACAATGAAACCCCCTATGCTTGTAATAGTTAATATCGAGTTCCTCTTGATTTGCCTAGGCCACAGTTTTCTGCCCAATTTCCTGAATATTTTATTTGTAGTTTAATTAAATCTATGTCTTCTCCGGCGATCACTCCGAGCAGAGCTTCAAAGGCCTTACATATAGTTATCACCGCTACCTTTGGTCTGTTCTCTAACTCTTTCGACCTCCATTGAGAATTACGTTGCCCCACCAGTGTCGTGATAACCGTGAATCATCCCCAAGGGGATTAATATTCGGGTATATACCTCTATATACGTAAAAGCACTGATTACATGATGTCTAGCCTCAACACACTAACCTATTGTTCTCAATATTCTCTTCTCACTTTAGCACAGGTTCCAAATCGCTCAATCAAGTCACTAACTGCATTGACTGCGTGATTATTACCCCATTGATTTTGTTTACACCGCGCCCTTTTCCCATTATTACGGTTCCTGTCACTCATAATAACTCGTTTAGTTACACTAGCATGACCAGGTTCATATTCGTAAAAAATGTGGATACTTTCTTCCTTTAGTGTCATTCCTCCAAAGAAACTTTACATTCACCTTTTAATTTATCACATTTATTAGTAATGAAAATTGATTGCTTCAAAAGTCACTTCTGATTCTAACGATCACCGATAAATCTTCACTTAAAGAATAGCAGATTAAATGTGGTGACAGCAGGCATCTTAACAACTCTGTCAAGATATAACTCCACCCCAAGTAATGCAACAGCCCAGGTAAAATGAGCCATTGCTCATCTGTTTAGCCGCTGTCAATTTCCCTTGTTTGTAATATCAACATTCTCTTCTTGTCCTATACGCTTGCTTAGTTACATTTACAAACTATAGATTTATTCATGGGTAATCCTACTAACATATATCAACTGGAGATACACCGACTACTATATTGATCGACAGTGTAAACATGCTGACTCGGACTAGCCCACCTACATGCACCCTTGATCAATCCAACAGGACCCTTTCCGACCCCACGCAACACGGGCCATAAAAGTGAACAGTAAAACTCCATACACTTTTAGTTGAACACCGTTCCGGCTATATTTCATGCTGTTAATGTGTAGAGTTATATATCCACTCAGAGTTAGAAACTTATTTTCAAATAAGTTTACTTAAAAAAAAACAGGACTCCCTCCAACAGTTAATCCGTTATTCAATTTTCTAAAATCATTGAAAAAAAACACCGTTCAAAACAAATCAGAATTCTTACAACCAACATTATCGCAATCGGGACAACGTCCTGTCACTCAGCGGTTTATCCCTGACAGCTATTCTACTTGTAAGTCGTAGCAGTCTCATTGATGGGCAATCTAACCTTAGTGCGAACTGCTTGGTTCAAGCAGCTAATTCATTTTTTGTTATGCTTGCTCTTATGTTTATCTCACATTTGTTTTTTCCGCTTTCTAATATAAAGATACACACCACAGCAGGTATTTCTGACGTTTTTTAATACTAAAATATTTACATCACTTTTCTGTGTTGCATTTTTTTCTTCCATAAAATTCGCTCTTTTATCAGAAGATAGAGGTTTGTGGAATTAGATGTATGGGTTTCTTATCAGCCATTTCGTCTCTATTGCGTCACATTCTAAGACATACTGATTGGCTCATGAGCCACATCACAACTACATGCTAATTACGTAATTTCCCAAAGCAATTTTTTTCGTACGTCGAAATCCTCGAAGCCTTCATTTTAAAATCACATCCAGAACAAGACATTACTACTTGACAACATTCGCACCACAAACCAATATTATTATTATTAATGTTGTAATTATTAATTATTATATTTTTCTTGCAGTTTGCCTCATCAACTAGCAATTTACGCGCAGCAGGATCGCGAGCTGTTGTCCGGAATTACTCATATACAAAAACAAGTTATAATTCTACTGTTTACTCATCGGTTAAAGATTGAATTGTAAAACATCACAGGCGGTTGTATCACATACCAGCGGGTTTAAGTCGGGGAATGGGGGATTGAAGCCAGTGAGAAAAGAGTAAAAATCAGGTTAATGTCAAGTCTGAGTCTCTTTGGACTTATGTGTAGACTCTGGATCTTGCTGCCACATCCAGGGTCTGCAACTGTGCATCAGATTGCACCAGAATTAGTGCAGTAGTTTTTTCCTGATATTTTGCGAAAAATTGTATTTCGTTAAATAAATACGCAAAGTAAAAAAAAAAATGTTGTAAAAATTCCCTTTGCATCCCCAGGGGTTCAAAAGAAGTAAAAAGAAATGCCCCTAAATGGTTAAAAATTACACGTTTTGCTCCATAACTTTTGAGCATAGTATTAGATTTTTCTAAAATTTGGCCAAAATATGGAGCCTATTGTTCTTAATAATAATTAAGTGTGGATGACCCTAGCCAAATTCTGGGTCGCGTCCTTAGGGAGTTTTAGTGCTAAAAATGTCCTTTTGTGGATCGTTTTTTTAATATTTCTAAACTAAAACTGTATATGTCTGACTAAATAGTGTTTTTTTCATGTTGTTTTTTTCATGCGTTTAGGCCTGTAACTGCACCGTTTTTTTTTATTTACACTTGCATTCGGCCAATCCAGGGGCTCAAAGGGGTCAAAAATGTTCCAAAATGGGCAAAAAGTGATGTTTGATCCATCCATTAGATGTCCTGAATCTTGGTCATAATGTGGTTTCGATTGATCCTAATACTAATTCAGTTTGGTTGGCCCTGGTAAAATTCTGATTCGCATCCCTCCGGAATTTTTAAGGCTAAAAACTTGCTTTTGGAGCTCTTTATTCATATTAATCAAAAACTTGATATACATGTCTATGTAGTGGTCGTCCACTGTGTTGAATTCAAATATACATGTATTAGGTTGTGAAACTTACCCATTTGTCTATTTTCACTGAGACCTGCCGTTTCAAGGAGTTCAAATAGGCGTAAAAATGCCCCAACATTGCAAAAAAAAACCCATTTTAACCCATACTTTTACCCTATCCATTATATTTTTCTGAAACTTGGCGAAAATGTGAAGGCAACGTTGCCCCTTCACACTTCTCACATTCATCATTTCTTGACATTATATTGTAGCGTTATCTCACATGCAGCACTAGAGGAGACCACGCACGAGCAGCTTGTTATTTTTGTATCTGGATATATTAAGAAAGCGCTTTACTGTATGCCATTTTTATTCTTTGATCATTTATAAAATATTTAGAAATAAAAAAAAAATGACTGTTGCCAAAGTCGCTGGAAAGATGGTGGGTTCCTTCTACCGCTCCAGAAGATATCTCACTACTGATGCAACTCTCTATCAATATAAAAGCCAAATACGTCCAAGGATGGAATACTGCTGCCATATCTGGGCAGAAGCTGCTAAACACAGCCTATCCTGCCTTGACAGAGTACAAAATAGACTTCGTGGCTTAGTGGGGGATGCCCTTTTCTCTACCCTGCAACCTCTCTCCCACAGAAGAGACGTTGCGAGCCTATCCTTGTTTTATCGTTTTTTTCATGGCAGATGCTCGTCTGAACTCCAATATCTGGTTCCCCCTCGCCAATCCTTCGCGAAAAACACCCGTCTAGCTTAATCCAGTGTGAAAAATTTCCCCCACTCTATATCTGTGCCTAAATCAAAACGTAGATTCCATGAACAAAGCTTCGTTCTTATAACTGCACGTCTGTGGAAGTCTGTTCCGTCTGTCTGCTTCCCACCTGACTACAACTTTGATGTCTTTAAATCCAAGGTTTACAAATTCCTAATGAACCGCCCTCTTAAGTAAACACTTCACATCAAATCTCCACACTAACGTATTGCACTTGCAATTACCCTTATCCCTGAGTGGCTTCCTGGTTTTGATTAGCATCATATGTGTTATTTAACGAGTTTATACAACACATTTATTATACTATGATTTATGGCTACAGCGATTTTAAAATTTACTTTCCTTATTTTCTGAAAAATATTTGCAACTTTTTTGTGTGTGTATATATATATATATATACATATATATATATATATATATATATATATATATATATATATATATATATACATATATATATAGAGAGAGAGGGAGACTGAGAGAGATAGAGAAAGGGAAAGGGGAGGATAAGGAGAGGCAGAGAGAGAGACAAAATAGAACAAACATATCTACGCGTTTATCCCTTCACATGTCCGAATACTATTTCCATTATCATAGTTATATATATATATATATATATATATATATATATATATATATATATATATATATATATATATATATATATATATAGTTTATAACAAACGATAAAATATATTCTTTCTCCAAACCACACCGTTACGAAACCATTATTTAATACTGTTGATGCACATTTTTGCTACAAAATTATTTCTTGTTCGATGTTCATATTCCCAGTGTTCTATTACGTTATGACATAATGTGCACTACTGATATATATTTGCTGATTTTACTTAACGGATTCGTTATCTCCAAACGATTATATTTATTTCCCAGTAATACAAAATCTATTATTATAGATGAAGAAGTTATAAAATCTCCGAGCATAGGGTTGACTAATATTATATAATTTAAATTGGAAAAACAAAAAGAAAACATGAAAGCATTTCAACGATCGCTCTGTTTTGTTTTCTTAACAGAACGAATTGCCTGAAACAAGAAACACACACAAGTGGAATAATTGGCAAACGAAATATTTACTGTTTAATCACTGTCTCAGTCGCTGCAATCAGCCTAACATTACTATAAGGTAATTAATTCTATATTAGCCATTCTTATAAAAGTATCATTAATAACAAAATGTCACTGATAATATGTTTTTGAATTATTTAAAATTAATTATATAAGTAATGTATGAATAATATAATCAACATGTTTTAGACTAAAAATGATATCATCCTAACTCGTCTTTGATAACATCTCTCTGTGCTTGACATTTTTATGTAAATGTTAAAGTGATCTCGTAAGTTTACACATATTAAAGTGATTGTGGATTATAACACACTTATACGACATTAAAATCAGGAATAATTCTGAAACTCTAAAATTACAAAACTATTATTGTTTGCATTGGGACGACGAGTATTATGCGAATGATATTTAAGTGAGTGACAAAGATTAATCCCTCTGTAAAAGTTAAAAGTGTTTTAATAAATTTTACACACATTTAGTAAAAGTTGACGCATTACTTGAAGTCATGAAACGAAGGATCTTATTGGCTAACACCTCGTATTATAGAAGCAACATAAAAAAAAACCTGCGACTGGCAAGCATATAGAATAATGGTTGTAAGGGAACATTATGTTTTTTTACTTGAGAGTCACAACATATCAACACCAAAGACACCTTCCGGATAAGGTTTATTAATTGTAAGGTAGAAGCGTAATAATCGTTAATAGTGCAAATTGAGTAGAATTTTATTATTTATGAAGACAGGCTAACAACAACTGGTTTACATTGGATTTAAGGCTACTATATTTTATTCAATCAGATAAATGTCCAGCATAACAGTGTTCCAAAGGCGGGTGTTCTTGATAATAGCTTTGTTCAGGAAATCTGCACTTAGATTTAGGCACATGTAGAGAATGGGAAAATCATATAGTGTGGTAGATGCTAGTGGATTATTTTTTGTGAAAGTTTGAGAGTAGTGGTACCAAGATTGCAGTTCAGTCGAACATGTGCCATTAAAATAAGGATAGAGAAGAGGCATTGCTCGCTACATCTCTTTTATGGGTAAGGGGTTGCAGGGGAAAATGGCTACATCTACTATGTTTTGAAGGCGGTGTTTAACTCTATCAAACAGGATAAAGCGCCGAGCAGCTCTTGCTCACATATAGAAACAATACGCGATTTTGGGGTATAATTGGCCCTTATTCATATAATATATTGCATCATCAGACGTGAGATACTTACAGAGTGGTAGAGTGATCCAAGCATTAGTCCAGCCATTTTGTCAACATATTTGATGCATGCGGTTCATTTAAGAGCAGGAGTTTAAGTCAGTCCCAGAAGCTTGTCCAAACATGAGGCTTTTCCAAGACGAGAACAATTCATTTAAATTGGGGATCATTTAAATTGGGACGTGGCGGGAATCAGAGCAACTATTATTAAAGAAGAGAAGCTTATTTTTCGATGCATTAACATTAACAAACCACCTTTTCCCCTCATTGCACCACATTTTCAATTTAGGAAGAGAGGGAATCAGAAAGACGTATTAATTGCTGACATTTGAAGTGGCGTCATATATTGCCGTGTTGTCTGCAAAACCGTTTACAAATGATCTATGTGTATGAATTGGGGTAATTGATTAAGATCAGGAAGAGGATTGGGCCCAGGATTGAATCTCGAGAAACGTCAGCGTTAATACAATGAGTTTCTGATTTCTGCCCATCAACGACTACTCTTATAAATCTGTCAGAAGGAAAGGATTACATAACTGAGAGTACACTTCCAGCTATTTCAAAGCTGGTGATCTTTTGAAGTAGAGCTTTATGCCACACTCTACTAAAATCGTATCCAATTGGAAAAATTACCAGCGCATAAATCGTCATGACGTAAGCACCAGTTATTCCCCATATTTTTATTTTTTTTATTTTTTATCGAAGCGTTATTTACACTTAGAACTTTCATACAGCTGTGATCTTAATTCGATTGATTTACGACTGAAAATAAAAAAATGCTATAAAAATGTTCTAATAAGACTGCAGATTTTCGCTATCACGTTGATATAAATATATTTATTAACCACTCTAAACTATTATGCTCGAGTGGTCCATGCCCCTTGATAAGTGGCGGTATGTTTCTTTATTGAGATAGACAATATATATGTATAAAAATACATAAATATATAATTATATATGTGTATGTATGTGTATATTAGTATCGTATCTAAATATTTTTATATATATATATGTATATATATATATATTTATGCGTTGAGTTAGAGAAAGGTGTTTAATGAAATGAATAATTAACTAAATAACTACCTTTCTATGTTCAATGAACATTGGACAATAACAACTTGGAATAGTGTACAATCGTTTTCGAAGCGATATCAAGACTATTGAAATAAAATCATATCATCAGCATGAGATGAGAGTATACATACATGCATACATCCATACATACATGCACACACATACATGCATACACACATACATACATGCATCCATATTGTGACGGTTTGGGGTCTAGCCCAGGCGTTCGACATATATTTGTGACCCCGGTTGTAAATCCCATGTGCCGTCAGCCCGGGCTAAGAAATTCAAGGGGAAATCCTCCTCCTAAACGCATCTTGTAAGATAAAAGAAGATATGCAGCGTGCCGGTTGTAATGATACCAGAACCAAATGGAACTTGCCAAGGTTCGAACCAGCATTATCGTCGTCAAACATCTTAATGCAATTCACGGTTAATAATTTGAATAAGGCAATAAGAATGGCAATGGCACAATCGAGTATGAATATACTAGAAAAAAATATAAAACAACAATAATGCAGACGGGGTAGAGACAACATAACGGGACGAGATAATAAAATTTATTCATGGAGACGTATTGCATGTTTCCTCCCTTTTTTACGAAGAAAAAATTGTGTTACCGTTATTGTTCGAAATCAGACAGTAATATGTTTTTTCTTTCTTTCCACATGGAAAAAAGTCAATTTATGTATAACAAGAGTAGCATTTGTGCATAAGGACATGGGTGGGGTTTCAGCGGATTGGGGAGAATGCAATCCATTCATGCCGGGCCTACGTCGTTAATATGTATGTCCTGTATACCCTTTGTCACTGTTGTTTTTTTTAACATTAATCCTGAGGCGTGATTTTAAGGATATAGCTTTCCATTGAAGAGATATTTATCTCAAAGAATAACATTCAACAAAGGAAGATCCAAGCTTTGGGTTGATTTCCCTTTTCGGTCCGATGGGGATCCGCCGACCTGGTTGAGTGGGCTATATTTCAGTCACCTCTCCGACTTTCTACGTAGTGGTCCGACCTCATTTTCTCAGGGGCGATGAATTTACCAAGTGTCCTTGTTGCTATCCGCAGCCCAACTGAATTTCCCGCTCAACGTGTTTCCCTCTGAGATAGGTGTGAGTTGAGGTTTCTGTCTGGCTTACATCCGTTCATGCTCGCCATCTTCTCTCAAGACAATGGGATGGTGCGTGGATATTGTCTCGGTGGCTTCCTTTGCGTGGGTGAGATGAGAGGTTGTGGTAGGTTGTCTATTTTGACTTGGTTTTCAATCGTCGCTGTTCGACGGGTTTGGGTTGGGGAATGGGAGATCTGTTTGAATAATACACACATTTATTATAAATAAAGAGAATGGGGATGTATAGACTTTTCCTGTAATAATAATAATAATAATAATAATATATATATATACATGATGGGCCATCTTAAGCGGATACAGTTATATGAACATAATATCTCTCTCTCTCTCTCTCTCTCTCTCTATATATATATATATATATATATATATATATATATATATATATATATATATATATATATATATATAGAGGCGCATCGGCGAATATTAGAGTGGCTTAAACGCAGAATATTACGTTTAGCTTAATCGACATATATATATTTTAAAAATTACTATATATTTATATATATATATATATATATATGTGTGTGTATATGTATGTAGAACAAGTAGTTAGTAAAGTATGTTGTTTTTTAACTACTTATTCTTATTATGAGATCTATTTCCTTTTACTTTATCAAGCTTTTGAATCTAGTTGAGATTACTGTATAAATATTAACTCTTAAATATTTATGATACACTTTAGTTTTGTAATCTTGGGTTATTTTGGTTAGCTTCACTGTAATTCTTATATATATATATGTGTGTATACATATATATATACATATACATATATATACGTATATATATATATATATATATATATATATATATATATATATATATATATATATATATATATATATATATATATATATATATACTACCCGTGACCCGTTAGGTCAGTATGATTTATTAGATATGGAATTCATGTATGAGCGTGACACTTGCGACGTAAAGAAAATAGTTTTTTTATGACATAACAGAAACATTTCTTATAAAGTATATTAAAATGGAAAAAGTATATAGATAGATTTCTATGAGTCGTTCTGTTTATTAAAATTGATCATTTTTTAAAAAAATTATAAGTGATTGACCATACTAAATGTGCACTGACAAATACCATAATACTTATTAGAGTTAGATTCAAATTTTGATATATCTGTTTATATTTACATCGTTCATTTCTATATTGCATTTAAGTTATTTTAAACCCCACTCTTCCCATGTTAAATAATAATTTCAAAATAATAATGTTAATATTTAAGCGTTCCAATTTTTCTTTAGTTTTTCGTTTATTGTAAACCCCACTCTTCCCATGTTAAATAATAATTTCGAAATAATAATGTTAATATTTCAGCGTCCCAATTGTTCTTTAGTTTTTCTTTTGCGTTTTTATCATCCAAATAAACAATTGGTAATACTGTCTACTTTTAGTTTTGATTTTTACATCGTTCATTTCTGTATTACGTTTAAGTTATTTTTAACCCCACCTTTCCCATGTTAAATAAGAATTTCGCAATAATACCGGATGTCTTAAACCGGAAAGAGTGTTACATACTTCGTTACAAGGACATTTGAGTTTTATAAATATGTACATATGCGTCTGTGTGTGTAGGTATGTGTGTATGGGTGTGGTA
Source organism: Euprymna scolopes (assembly GCF_053919585.1). Lineage (NCBI taxonomy): Eukaryota > Metazoa > Mollusca > Cephalopoda > Sepiida > Sepiolidae > Euprymna > Euprymna scolopes. The sequence goes on from NC_136485.1 coordinate 49,315,351, forward strand.
TGTGTGTGTGTTTGTGTGTGTGTATATGTTCATTTAAAAGTATATTATCTTGCGTGTGTCTGAAACTAGACCAGGGAGGAACATATTGTAATAGACACACATTTGGGTTCGTTGTTTCACAGCTTTTCTCTGTGACTACATAATCAGATGTTTCATACATTGACCGGAAGTCAACAGTCTATCTGAAAATCGGCTTTTATAAACTTTATATATTCGTCAGAACGTTACCTTACTTGTACCTCAGAGCATTTTATGATGCATGTTTTTTTTTCTTCTTACTTTAAGTCATTTCCCATATTTTTAAATATATTCTGAACAATTTTATTACTTGATTTTCTCTTTGACAATGTTCGAAAATATTTCTATCAAGCTGAAGAAGAGCTGCGCGCTTTTTATTTCGCTTCTCAGGTTTTGTTACTATCATGTTTTCTTTGCTTTTTTTTTTTTTTTTTTTTGCTTTGTAATTCTTACGTTTAAGGAAGTCCGCTGAAAGTCGAGTGATCTGTTAATGCATGGCGTGACTTTATTCGAATGAGGCTTATAGTCGGTACGCAGGTGAATATGAGATGATAAAACTATATGATAACTTGTCAAAAATATCACCGGAAGCTGTCACAAAAGAATTTTTTATCGTCTCAGAAAACTGTCAAGTGCAATAATTAGAATGAAAGAAATATATCTGAAATAAGTGACGAAGGCATCGCTTACAAATATGGCCGATTAAGGTCGTATACTGCACACATACACGCATATTATATATATATATATATATATATATATATATATATATTTATATATATATATATATATATATATACGTTCTGTATATATATATTATGTTACTATCTATCTCTATATACGTACGCATATATACTAAAGCCTGATAAAATGTTTGCTTTGAAAATGACACTTAACAGTAGACAATCTGTTAACACTCTTGATATTGGGACATATGTGCGCAGGATTAAGATATTACGTTTTGGCAGATGATACGCCATTAGATAATCCAAAATATACAATTATATCAGCAACAAAAAATGTTGTCAGATTTGACAGAAGAAATAGACTTAAAATGTTAGCAAACACTATATATTTAAGTCTATAATTTTGGGAACATTATAGCATTTTCCACTAAAACTAACATGTGTGGAATGAATACTTGTACAATACATTGTAAATATTAATAGATACATTTTTTTACAAGGGTGTCACCACTTATCAAGGCCCAGATGCCACTCGAGGATAAGGGTTAATAGGTATACATTAGTCATTGTGATTTTAGCATAGTAAACATGGGGATTTTGTAACTTGGATTACTTAGGGGGACGATTCAATTAGAACTTGTTCACATTGGACTTTTTCTTTTTTTTCATAGGTATCAACTCATTATCAAGGCCAAGAGGCCACTCAAGGATAAGGGTTAAAAGTGTACAGTAGAAATTGGACAATATAGTAATCATTAGTAATGAAAATTTGTTACATTTGATAACTTATATGGAACGGCTCATCAAGAACTTATTTACGTTAGACTTGAAGACAACCATATTGTAGTCAGCCGGAAAGCAGGAAAACGGAAGACAATTCCACAGGCGTGCAGTTCTAATAAAAAATCTTTGTTCATGGAATCTACGTTTAGGTGTAGGCACAGATAAAGAGTGGGGGAATTATTGATAGTGTTTACAGCTAGACGAGTGTTTCTTGTGAAAGTTTTGCGAGGGGGGACCATAGATTGAAGCTCAATCGAACACTTTCCATGAAAATAACGATACATCAGAGACAAACTCGCAACATCTCTTCTGTGAGATAGAGGTTGCAAGGAAGAGAAAAGGACATCTCCTACGAGGCTACGAAGTCTATTTTGAACTCTCTCAAGACAGGACAAGTCCTTTCTAGCAGCTCCCGCTCAGATGTGGCAAGAGTATTCCATCCTTGGACGTACCTGGCTCTTATATAGATAGAGAATTGCATCGGCAGTTAGATATCTATTGGATCGATAGAAAGATCCCACCATTTTTCCAGCGGCCTTGGCAACAGATTTGGTGTACGTGTTCCATTTAAGATCAGGAGTAATGGTCAAGCCCAGAAGCTTGTCAAAACTTGAGGCCTCCTGAAGACGAGAGCCATTCATTTCAATTGATGCCAGATGTGGATCAGAATGTTGATGATGTAAAGAGAGAAGCTTGGTTTAAGATGCATTAAAAGTAACCAGCCACTCCTTTCCCCATTGTACTACATGCCCAAGATCAGAGGAGAGAGAATTGGAGAGAACTTGGTCGTTTACTGTCTTAGATGTGCTACCATAAATGGTAGTGTCGTCAGCATAAATGTCTACAAATGATGTAAGGATGTGATTTGGAAGATCATTAATGTAGATCAGGAAAAGAGTTGGGCCCAGGATAGACCCCTGAGGGACACCGGCATTACTACTGTGGGCTTCTTACTTTTGCCCCTCAACTACTACTCTTATGAACCTATCAGAAAGAAATGATTTAATAATTGAGAAGACATTTCCAGCTATACCATAGCTAGAGATCTTATGAAGTAAACCTTTATCCCATACCCTATCAAAGGCCTTATATATGTCAAGAGCAATTGCCCTAGAAAGGTTGCCTCCGTCGAGAGATTTGCTAATCCTATGAGATATAACTGTAAGCACATCTGCTGTAGATCTAGCAGAACGGAAACCATATTGAGTGTCACTAAGAAGGTTATTTTTGTTGAGATGGTTGATTACTTCTGTATTTAACACAGATTCCAGCAACTTACTCATGACGCACAGGAGACTGTACTGAGAGGGGGATGAGCGATCACCTGAATTCTTAAATACAGGGCATACGGATGAAATTTTCCAGGGAGATGGGAAACTATTCTCTTTTAGACAACGTTTAAATAGTTTTGTAAGTATGGGCGCTAGTTCAGGTTAAAGTTTTTTGAGTACAATAATTGGAATACCGTCCGGGCCAGTTGCTTTACTGGAATCAAGGATTTTGATTAGCTTGGCAACATCACGTACAGATATACGTATATCACATACTGTGTTTTCAGATACAGGAGGAAATATTGGGGGTTGGCGGCCTTGATCGCAATAGGCAATAACTCTGTCAATTTTACGTACAGCATGTCATTGTAGACTATCCTGTCAACTCTATCTTCATGAACGACCATAATTAACAAACTGCCTTTAATTTCAACAAATCTATCTATCTATCAATCTCTCTGGCTATCTATTTATCTATGTATATATATATATATATATGTATATATATAAAAGTTAACGTTTCTGTGTATCTATCTGTCTGTGCATATGTTTGTGTGTCTTCGTGTACATTTCCTTAGGCAATAACTCTGTCAATTTTAAGTCTACAGACCCGAAATTTTATATACAGGTACTGAGATTTGGGAAAATCGATGTAATCTGTTTTCGGCCAGAAATTTGACGATTAAGGGGTTAAAGTTCAACGATACGATTTCACCTTTGACAACCTTACCAAACTTCACCGACAATTCTCGGTCTAAACACTTGAAATTTTAGATATATGTTCCTTTAAGATCGATCTAATTTAATGACCTGCTTTGAGCCCAAAACAATACATTTTAAGGGGCCATAATAGGGGTCAAATTTTTAAAAAAATTGACCGCTTTTTTTGCTCAACATACATCTCCAAATATCCAGGCAACGCCGGGCTTCCATGCTTGTATATAAATATATATATATATATATATATATATATATAAATATATATATATATATATATATATATATATATATATATATATATATATATATATATATATATTGGGGCACAGTACCAAGTACCTAAGGTAATGAATCCGATGATTAGAATATTTTGTAAATATTAACTACATAGAATGACAACTGAAGATTTGGCGTAACTCCGCTTAATACATATATATCTAGTTTTATATAAAAAATAATACAGTTCATTTCGTTACGATTTACAGAGATTCACGTATTTTACATTGATTTTATTGGAACTAAATCTAAAAAAAAATTTTTTTTGAACATAGACAACATTATATACCGACTACGATCATACTACTTATCAGAAATCAAATAAGAATATCAAAGCAGCACACCAATGCATTGTTTCTTTCTAATTATATACTCTTATTACCTCCATTTTATTAGACAAAGACGCATGGATCAGCATCAAGCCAACTGACCCTTAAAATAACTAGAAAAGTTGTTTTTTTATTAATTTATTTTTAAACATGCTTTTACTTACAAACAATATTGGTGTACACACTGTCGAGTCATATCGAAAAAAATGATGTTGTTACATTAGCCGCGATATTAAATAAATACAAGCTATGCGCACGTATGCTCAACAAGTTTAACAGAGTTATCTACACGTATTTAGCAGCAGCAGCTGCATGCCACATATGTAAATTAACATACTGATGCGATAGCGGACGACAATGTCAGAGCTATTTGGAAGAAGCACGTGTTGGGCATCGTAAACCTTTATTAATGACTTAAAACAAGATGCAATACAGCATTTTGAAAGTTGCATTACTTCATTTTTCTTATTTCATCTGGAAAGACGCTGATTCGATTTTTTAAAATTGTGTTCCTTAGAACTCTCTTCGCGTGAACCATGTAGATCTGTATTTATATATTTAGATAAGGATACGAAAGTATTTTTTTTAGTGTTCGGTTACTTTAAATATTATCGAAGTTCAACTATTGATTTTTGAAACCATCAACACATTTTTTTTTCTTTCTGTGGTAAACGACTTTTCAAAAAAAGAAAATTAAGAAATAAGAATAAACAACCGTAATAGAAAATAGCATATAAATATTTAATAAAATCGGTAGAATTACACTTTGTTTTACTTTTGGTTACATTATGTGTTATGTATCCCTTTTTAATCCATATGTTGTACTTTATTCTATTAATCAATAGAGTATCTGTAATTTTACTGCGTCATGTTCGAATAAATTGTTCGTTATAAAAACACATTAAACTTAGGATGATGGCAATACGTTCCATGCCCCTCTCGTAATTTCCTAATGTCGTTCTTCGGATTATTCTGAATATATAATTATGAAGGAACCGAATGTCATCAATAGAATCTTCAATTGCATACGATATGATCATACTGATATCGTTGTTGATCTTGTAATTTTTGAATCTTGTTTTTTAATCAAGTATATTGCTATTAACTCATGGCAGTTTAATAGATACATTTTTGCGTAGGGCACCTATATTTTAGTTTTGTATGTACTGAGGATTAATCTTTATTTGATACATAAAATGTAACATATAAATAATTCGGTCCACTAACTGTTTACGTTTGTAATAATTATCTAACATGATACCGTTCACTACAGATTACAATTACTACTTAAAATAATAACGGATTTACAAACTTCATTGCTGACAAGCAAATAAATTCAATATAAAAAACACGACAAATAGATATAGGGTCACAGTAGCAATATCCTTGTACTATTCAATTGTTCTACTATAACCAAATGCAACTAAGGATTAAATCAGGAGAAAAACTATAAAATAATATTCATCTACTCTGACAACAATAAGATTAGACTTATCATATAGTATAAAAACTAAAACCCAAAGTCAAAGTTAAAAATAAAACCTCTCTTACTCTAAAACAATTAGAAAGATCCAACGTCAAAATATCCCCTGGGAAAGTGAAACTCAGAGAACAACAATAAAAGCAATATTTAAGTTGGTTATGCCTTATCATACATAATATAAAATCAACTGCAATAGTATAACATTTATAAAAACGTAACTGCCCCTTACACTGAGGATAGGTATTTTTTGTGTGCAACATAAAATATTACACCACGAAACCAATTTCAAAAGTTAAAAAGTACCTGAAGCTATATATATATATATATATATATATATATATATATATATATATATATATATATATATATATATATATATTAAAATGCAAACACCTGCCTTTAATCAATTCACATTCTAATCCAGCAGAAACACACTAAACTGCCTCTCGTAACCCCAAACCGATACCTAACTCAACTTGAAAAGAGAACTTGGAACCATTGTTTCTCCAACATTGGCCACTCACAGTTCACGTGCATTTCCTGCTGCTTCTATACATGTCACCCTTCTCGACCTAATACTCACACCTCCCTCCTGAATATGACTTCCTCGATAGACGAAAAGTAAAACCGTGAGCAATTTGGAACAACACATGGAATATATAAGTTGACTTAACGTTTGTTTGAATCGAAGAATAATTTTTGTTTAAATGACAGAATACTTCTTACATGCACACACATTCAAAAGTAAAACTTACTGTAATTATTTTACAAAAATGTTGAAGATCTACAATGGTATTAAAATGGGAGGCCCTTTGTTCCCAGAACGTGTTTTTCCTCATCGTCAAAACTATCCTAAATTTACTTTTGTCGGTACTTCAATGTTAAATTGATGTTCAGGAAGATCACACATTAGAGACGTTGCTCTCTTAGAGTTTCGCCTTGTCAACAGCTGAATCTGGGTGATGAACCTTTTAGGTCAGCAATGCGTAGGTTCAGTAACAATGATAATACATGTAACAACACCCTCGAACCCATTCAGGTGGAATAAATATCAGAAATCGCGTCTGAAACGCTCCTTCTTTATATGTCTATATATTATACATACACACACAAACACACACAGACATATATACACACACACATATATATATATATATATATATATATATATATATATATATATATATATATATATATATATATATATATATATATATGGTAATGAAAATAGTGTTTAAAAAATGTTCTTAACTCTCAGGCAAATTAATCCATACAGACTAATTTAATAAACTGTAATAACTTTTTTAAATTTTTATTTAAAAAAGCCAAGCCATATGTACATATATACAAGATAAATAAAATGAATTATTTTCTCGGGATTATCTACTCAACGTTTATAAGATAAATAGATGCTCCATTCGACATTCAAGTATCTAGGTATGTTTTATTGATATTAAGTTCGAACTAATTAAAAAAAATAATTCTTGGAAAAGTTCCCTTCTTTCTGAAATCTGCAGAAATTGAGGATTAAAAAAGTGTATCTATTCAAAGTAACACTTCTATAACTTCTAGCCTGTTTTCATTAAATTCAAGTTGGTTCCTGTTTCGCCCACTTTCCTTTCTCTGTGTACGTAAATTCATACACCTGACTATTAGTAAAGTGTCTTCGTTATCTGGAAAGACAAAAATTCAACATCGGTATTTGGTGTTGATCGAAATAATTATTTCTCTTGGGAGGTGACACAGAGAAAATTTAACCTATCTTCTGTTTGTCCATTTCTAGCAATATAGATCAACAAATTTCTATATAAAGATATATTTTCTCCATCTTTAATCATTGCTATCCAAACATTCATAACAATTCCAGGTCAAATATAGGACTATTTATAAATAAATCAAAACTTGTTATTGCTAACTTCACATATGTATATAAATAAATGTATATTCCACTTGGTTTTACTCTTGGTTACATTATGTGTTATGTATTTCTTTTTAATCCATACGTTGTACTTTATTCTATTAATCGTTAGAGTATCTGTAATTTTACTGCGTCAAACAGGACTCCAGTCTCACCCCCAAACATCTCTATCGACAACGTTAGACTGGAAAATGTGGACCACTAGGAAGCATCCTATCATCAAAAACCAACATAGATGATGAAATACAACACCGTCTCAGCTGTGCCAGTGGGGATTTCTCAAGGCTAAGCAAGACAGTATTTGAAAACCGTGACCTTCTGGCAAAGACCAAAATCATAGTATACAAAGCTGTCTTGCTGTCCACTCTTCTCTATGGATTGGAGACATGGACCACATACGGGAGACACGTAAAAACCCTGGAGACGTACCACCAAAGATGCCTCCGAAAAATCCTCAAAGTTGGAAGGACCGACGCACCAACACCAGCGTCCTGAGTGAGGCTGAAATTAATACTATCACCGTTACTGTTTCTGAACGCCAGCTCAGATGGACTGGTCATGTTGTCCAGAAGGCCGCATCTCCGTCTCCCAAACAGATTTTCTACTCTCAGCTTGTTGAGGGAAACCGTGCCCAGGGTAGCCAAAAGATGTGGTATAAGGACAGCATCAAAGTAAAGTTAAAGCGGTTTCACATGGACCTTGAGACATGGGAGGACGTTGCTGGGAGCAGGTTGGCATGGAGGAGCGCTGTCCACGAAGGTGCTGGGCTTTATAGCAGTGACTTAAATCAAGCTTCTGAGGATAAACGCAAGCAGAGAAGGGGCCGATTATCAACGCGACACACCCAAACTCACCCCACCACCACTTCCTTTATCTGCCCAAATTTCACAAGAAAAATTGGGTCGAGGATTGGGCTCTATGCTCACCTGAGGACCCACAGAAGCCACAACGGGGGACAGTCTTACTCGGACACGAGTGACCGCCGATGATGATGATGATTACTGATCAGTGTAATATAAGGATCATTAAATTATATGTGAATTATATTACATAATTAGTATTGATGTCGATGTTTATATAACAACGATATTTAGTTTATTTTGCCTGTATATATTAAATCCACAATTTTAGATGTTTGCTAGTGAAGTGGAATGCAATCTTCACTGTTAATTATCAATTTTATAATGTACATTTTTATTGTATTTGATTCATACACAATATCCATCAGCATTTACCTTCCAATATGTCTGTTTCATATAATCTTATACATAAGTTTTCATTTTAATCGCTTTGCCAATTTGTCGTAATAGGATACTGTTTAGAATCATGATAATGTGGGGGTCAGCGAGATGTTTATTTGTATTATACATTTCTGCATATAATTACAGTGGGAAAAGCATGTAACAGCTATGTAATTACAACATCCCTCTCTCCAATGCGTAAAACTATTAAAGTAGAAGAATTTCCGGTACCAAGGAATTTTTCAATGAAGGTGTTCGAGTTGTTAGCTAAACGGGTGTGTCGGATATGTATACATGGGCAGGGTAAAATTACATTGAGGTCATCAGCGTTAATTAAATTAAGATACTCGTAAAACATGCGCAATGGTGAACATGTCGGCGAAAATATAGGAGTCAGAGCATTAATGTCATTGGGAACCTATTAAATTGCCAAATCTTTATTAGACCTTGTGTAAAACGTTGAAACTAGTACTAGATCCATCAGCACAGATATAGCAACAATGCTCCATGCGTCGACGAATGGTGACTTTGTAGGTACAGCATACCCCAGCATGCGAGTAATTTCTGGCACAGTACATGGAACCCATCTGCTGAACAGGAACTTTCGCAATGCCCTTAATACATTTGTTCCAGCCCATGGTTCATGTGATTGTTTATCCGAAGAGTTTTACAAAAAATCTCGGTCAGTGTGTTATTAGGCATACTTTCGGTAGTTATGAAATATTATATAGCGTTGTAGCATCGTCAAATGTACCTATCACAGGAACAATAATATCAGGTAAGGTGTTTAGCAGAGATAGTGAACCCAAGGAACGATCTCCATGCAATCCACACATTATTATCATGCTCCTTGAATATACGGCTATCAAATACAATCTTGATGTATTCTTGTCTAAGTTGGATAAATTATATGTAATATTTATCTTGTCATACCGTATGAGGTAATGTTTATTTGATCCCTTCATAGGAGATTTTGTCAAAGGCATAGTATATATCAAAGATTACAGTCCTCGGTCTGGCATTATCCAGTACATAGAATATGTATTCCGCTATGACATAAAGATACCTGCAGTAGAACCGTACTGATTAAGTCCATTGATGAGCTTGATTGATTGATGTTTCTGGAATTAAGGCCACGCGGGAAGGTCATAATTAAATATTCAGTTCTTTAAGCAGAATTATTGTACACTATGATCAGTTATTTGAGAATAACTATCAGGCAACTCATTTCCCTTAGAGTTTGACAATAACATGCGCTAGCCTTACTGAGAATTTCCTTATAAGTGTAGCTGAGATAAAACCAAGATAACGCGACTTGAAACTGCCCAAGTTTCTTATGATATCGCTTATATAAATAGCATTAAATTTCATATCATTACGTCTAACTTATATTGGTATAAGGAATTTTATATTATGGTATCAGGAATATAAACAAAGTTATTTTTAGATAATTAAGTGTAACGTTAGTTAGCATTAGCCAATTTTGAAGGTCTGTCTTTGTTAATTTTTAGGTGGAGTACAAACCGAATCGCCAATCAAGCAGTAAAAGGTTCTAAGTTACCTAGCATGCAGCCTTCTTGTAATTGAATAGTAGATGAATAAATCGGTGCCTTGTATTTACTACCCGTTTGTGATTTTCTTCAAATCCCAAGATTCAATCACTAGATCAACTTCTGAAAAAATTATGGATAGAAAAATTCCTGCTGCTAGATTAAGGAAATAATTTAAAACGGATTTCACACGGATGCATTCCTAAGCTGACCCCCGACTCCGTCTTCAAAACGGTAATTAAATGTAACATTAAATCAAAATACATATTTTGCATAAACATGCAGAATGTCTGCAAATAGGAAGCTATAAAAATTATGTTTTCCTAAAATTTTTAATCGGACACACGTAGAAATATTTTAGTTCTATTTCAAACGTTTCGGTTTAATCTACAAAGTAATTTTTACAGAATATATTAATCCAAAATTATTTTTATACTAAGCATGGTTAATTTTTAAGTACACCGTTAGTTTGTTAACAATAAATCGGGACGGAGAGGAATTATTAGCAACATTACTAGTTAATCAAACAACGTGGCCGAACACGGGGGATAACAACCTGGGAATGCACTAAATGTAATCATTGCAAGAAAAGCAAATTATCAGAGGCAATATATATATATATATATATATATATATATATATATATATATATATATATATATATATATTTATATATATATATATATGTGTATATACGTATATACATGTACGTATATATGTAGTATATATACACGTATATATACACGCATGTATACGTATATATACTCGCATATATACGTATATATACGTATATATATATATATATATATATATATATATATATATATACACGTACATATATTAGGTTAATGTCCAAAAAACATCGTTTTCTGACACATGTAACTTTTATATGTATTTTTTAATTAATTCATTATTATATATCGCCATGCTATTTATAATTTTCAACCGCGTTTTTCGCTCTATCGACTCGTTATTCACCAATAATTATTTCTAATAAAAACAATAAGCGGTTTCTAATAAAAAAGGGCATCCACACACACACACACACAAACACACACACACACATATATATATATATATATATATATATATATATATATATATATATATATATATACACCTCATTTGTCAGTATTGCTTAAAGCAACACAAATTTGTTACTTAAGCATAATATTCCGTACTAGAAATAATTTGGAGTGTAGCTATAGTGAGCTGTGCGTAAGGTTTTTTTAATTCTAGGGATATATGGGTAAATAGTATTTTCTCTCTAAATGACATAATGAATATACATGGCAGTTAATTAGACGGCGTAAGAAGATTATATCATGCAATAACTTTGTATGTATTCTACTAATGCCGTGGGATTTTGCTGAATGTCAATTTAATTGGATATAATTACATCAATTGTGTGTCAGAGCAGTAAGTTTCTCATAACACATGCCATTAATGTACTCGTAAGACAAGCACAGGGGTAAACATTTTCGACGTCAGGACAGGGTTTCAAGATTGGTATGAATTGTGTGACATATAAGATTCGACACTTGATCACGGGCACTGTTTATGAATTTAGTTCTGCTTTATTACTATTTATGTGGCAATAAATAAAATAAAAAAAAACTTTAATGTATATGTTTTACGATATGACTACAAATAAAACGGATCGTTTTACAAAAAAAATAATCAGTATTAAATAATGTTAACGCAATTTAAAATACAGTTTAGTGCATCATTTATTTCTTCCTCATATGTGAATCCGCTATTCCTGTCTTTCAAATATTTGATTATACATGAAAGACAAGAGGTGTCTATGCGAATGGCACTATTGTTATGTATTTTCATATATAATTAGACAAGACACCATGTCAGCGGGGAGCATATCGAGTGTTTTCAAAAAGTTTGCAAACTAATTGTAAGTGATTGTTATACGTTGCTATTACGTATGGACGACAGTTAGTGCTTGTGTTTGGGAGTGGCAAGAACCATCAGTATTCGTATTTATTACGTGGATGCAAAGCTAAGTTCTTTTATATTCATTTTCATTGAACTTAGTTACAACAGAAACAGCGGGAAGTACTCTCAAAATATCCAATGTATAAAAGGATTCAGAATCGAGGAATTCATGAGAAGAATTTAGTGATCAGTCATAACGAGAAATGTATTTTATTATTCTATTCAACAATGTCCATGGAGAATTAAAATTATATAACGCGTTAATCATGTGGTAGTCGTGGTTGATGAATGCGCAGAATGAAGGATTTCGTTTTCCCAGTAAAAATAAATCAGTTCATTTGCAATCTTCACAATACATTATGTTGGCAAATTCCAAATCATTTCCCGTGTAATATGTCGTTCTAGAATTCGAGGATAGTGAGGTTTACATGCAAGCAAATCTGGTCACAAAATATGTAATACCTTAATTTAAACAATATAAATATTTAATTCGTTGACATATTTACCCATCTGAGCATATATAAATAATATAAAGTTGACTGTAAGTTTTGAAAATATGTATGGCAACTTACTAACTCTACTTATATATTGAGCACTTATGAAGTAAACTCTGAAAATTTACGCATTCAATTATATTTTCGTATATTAATTTATGTGATAAAATGAAGTAAGTATATATATATATATATATATATATATATATATATATATAGAGAGAGAGAGAGAGAGAGAGAGAGAAACATATCAAAATTGACAAAAATTCTAACTTGGCAAGCGTCGGATTAGATTAATGTGCAAGTTCTACGTATGCGCAGATATACATATATATGTTTAATTAATTTTATTTGTCATGTTGGATGTGCATTTGTTGTTAGGTCAGATAGAGCGAATACCGCTTGAGGACTTAATGTTTTGGTTTCGATTTTAAGTGGTGGCACCAATATCATAATTCTTCTAAAAACTCTTTGAACCACTACCATAGATTGGGTACAATATGATAAATAACAAATCAATTGCTTTAAAATATGAAGTCGTATAATTTAAAATACCATATCATCCATATTTTACGACTGCGCAGCACCCGGCGACAGTTATTACGTATATTTTCACTTTTCTTATGAAAAGTAATAACATTAAATAAACATCGACGTGTATAGAAGAATATATTAGTTTAACCTTACATAATTACATCAATCACTGATAGTTTTATTTTTAAATATTTGAATATTTTATTACAATAAATTTTAATAATTTGCGTGCATAAAATATGTTAATAGGAACATGTTTCTGGCTATTACATGTCATCAGCATAGTTTAACCATCCACAAAGATTGAACTCAGGATTATAATATCAGTAGTCACGTGTTTATTTTCCAATGAATCACAACACTTTGATAGATTCCATGCACTGTTTTATTTATAAAAATAATAACAAAAGAAAATAATAACACATCGAACATTTAAGCCATATAAAACGTGCATGAAATCTGACAAGGCGTCGTGGCTAATTGGTAAACCTTAGACTGTTGATAGTGTAGTCGGGAGTTGGAGCTTTGTTAATGCATGCTGATGGAAGATGATGTTCAGTTATAGGTTCTAATGTATAAAATTTATGCCCGTAAGCATTTTAGAAATATATATAAATAAAAGGTTTAAATATATTTTAACTAAACAATCATAATTAACTAAATAAAATTAAAATTCAACAAAAATAGCGAAGCCACAAAAAGACCCATCAATGAGATAGTATATTCCCTCCTCCTCACTGCTTTGGAAGCGAAAATAATATGGGTGTATTTGTGTATGTGTATTTGTGTGTGTATATGTGTGTAAAATACGCATCAAGTGCTTTTGAAAGCAAAATTAAAACGCAATATAACGAAACTAAACCAATATTTTACATGTTTGAATATATTTCGGGTTAAAAGTGTTATCCTCAGTATTTTTTAATTATTGTCATATTCTTTTTTTCCGTTCGGTCCGAGCGTTGTCTCTCGTCGGTTTTATTTTGCACTGCCGGTACGGTGCGTTGGCTACGGAAGATAAACACCAGGAATGTGAGTTCCCTTATAGAAGCGTTTATTTTATTTGAATAAAATACGCATACCGTATATATTGTAGTATTTTTGCTTTTTAAATTTCTCGATGCAGCTTGGAAAAAGCGAGGGCGAGAATTGTCAGTTGACTCCAGATAATATTTTCCTATCTTTTTCTTCCCCCTTTTATGAAGTTTGCTTTATGTATGTTACCTTTAATCGTGATCAAAGTATTTCTATCTACTGCCATATATATATATATATATATATATATATATGCGTATGTGTGTATGTGTATCTACATATATTACTTAAATAAAAATGTTTAGCATTGTTTTGATGAATAAAACACTTTGCATATTTTTTTTGTTTTCGAAATAACTGCATCGCCCAAGCACTTTATACTCACATTTCCTCAATTCGTCGTCCTTTCTTAATAAAACAATAGTGTTGGACAAGTTCGACAGGGTTTGGTGCAAGCCTATTTCCTTGTTAAAGGATTCTTCTTCTCTCCTCTTACACACCTTGTAATAACTGGGAATATTGATCTAAAATGTCATAATAGACGATTAAACAAAAAAAGCTTTATCTTTAGCTGGTTCATAGTCGACCCTGTAGTATGATGAAACGAATCTAGAATAGACAACCAATGGTTATAATGCTTTGCAGTTTAGTACATACTTCATTGTTAATCCATGGTTAGCACTCAGTTAGATAAGGATGTGTTCCGGCGACGAGAAATGGAAAAACATCTGACGATATTTCTAAACAATTTAATTACATTCCTAACTTTCTATCCCTTAACTAATAGCGAGCACTGGCACGTGTGTTTTTATAGCGTTTGATGGACTTTCTTTCGGCTGTTCGAATTTAAAAACATTTGCTACGTGCGTTATGTATATATATATATATATATATATATATATATATATATATATATATATATATATATTAACTATATCCAATGGTAACTAAAAAACAAACAGTCATAACTTTTTGCTAGCAATTATATATATATATATATATATATATATATATATATATATATATATATATATATATATATATATATATATATATATATATATAGGACGGGGTGCGGTGGCTACTAGAAAGCTGATTGGCTAACTAAAATCCTCCACACATATAAAAACGAGAAACAACCAAAGAATTCGCGCATAAGCCTGACGAACCCTATAGTGGATGAAACGCCGAATATTTAGTGTAGCTTAATCGCCATATATATTTCATAAATTACTAACTAGCTCTACCTACGTAATGAGCACTTTTGAAGTAAAAACTTAAAGTTTACGCATAAATCTATACTTTCGTATATTAATTTTATGTGAGTAAATGAAGTAGTTATATATTATATATATATATATATATATATATAGATAGATAGATAGATATAAAAACTCATGAATTATTTTTAGTTTCGCAACAATTTAATAGGATTTCATAGATGATTCATTGTTTGAAATATTTTTAACACTTATAATACCTTATTTAAAATTATATGGTGTGACTTGAAAACGGTGTTTAGTTGCCTCTTTTATCCGGGGCATTGTCTTTAGTCTATATGATTATGAATATGTTATTTTGAATCATAATATTGACACTAAATATTTTTGTAATTTCTCCTGCTTATCATTTCACAATCGCCTGGTACTGGCCGAGGCTTCTTTTATGAAATGATAAAAAGTAAATAATCCTGAACATTCTGTAGACACATTTACCATTGTATGAAAATAAATACTATCTCATTTGTATTCTGAAAGCCTTATTTATATTAACATGGTGTCAAAATGTTTAGGCCTCTTTTCCTTTGCTAATATGCTTTAGTAACCAGCGTTTTCACTAATTCTAAAAACAAGAGCATATAAGTAATTTCAAGTAATAAAATAACACAGACTAAACACAGTAAAAAAAAAGGAAAATATAAAAGAATATACCCACAAAAGTAAAGTTTGGTAATAGAATGTTACCAAAAAAGCGAACATAAAAACACATGTAAAATAGGAAACATAAACGATACATAGTAAGATTAAGTAAAAGTGATTCTCAAGATTCGATTGTTTTTAGAGCGGGAACGAATCTAATCTTATTCGTAAGCAGAAAATTCACACGGCGAATTATAAGAAAACCAAACTAAATGAAGATACTAATAAATACACGTGCACAGACAAATAAAGATGACGCATATAAAGAATACAACTTCACAAAATAAAGAATGAAACCTAAAAAATAAATAAATCAGAAACAAAAATAAACTGATCCAGCTGTTTCAATATATATCCAATAAATGTTATTGCAGAATAAATTAATTTATATTATTATAGCTTAAATTCGGAACTTCATCGGCAGATTCATTTCCAAAAAAACATGATTCAAGAATATTACTAAAACAAATTAAAAAATATTATGTATGTATAAAAAAGAAAGATGATGAAATTTTTCGACAAATATAGAAGGTTAGGAAATACAACACACATTTAAAAAGTATAAATAAAAAATAATACAAAAAGAGAGATAGTGCTTAAATCTAAAGGATTACAAACAAAATATGTGATTCATACTGGATGATAGTGATTCATACTGGAAGTATACAAAGAAAATTAGACCATGTATGTCAGTTTCCCTACCGTATTCACTGATAAAAGAAATGGAACCAAGCAACAACACCGGATAGGAAAACCACAGTATGTGGGGAAGATATAGGGAAATTAGCAAACCGCAATAAATGTCGTTTAATGATGAAGAATTTGAAATATAAGCATGAACAGAAACCACATTTTAGAGAAAGAACGTCCAAAATAAGACTAAGATAGGAAAATAGCAAGACTTTTGCAACGTTTTAATATATGCATGAAAAATTGTCGAAATATCTAACGGATCTCGAAATCATACAAAACTAACTGATTAATTCACGGTAAAAGTGCATTAATAAAAATTGCATCAGAAATATCTTCCAGATTTAAAACTTTTGACTTTTTATGTAAGTGCCAGTGATGTTTTTATGTAGCTTATAATTTGCCATTGTTTTTCAGGTACCTCGACCAATCAATATGGTTTAGACTGAAACAATGCTTTTGAAGAATGGTGAATATGTTACTGAAACACACAACGGCTGGATGCTATCTCAGGTAAAAAAAAATGTCATACATCTATCGGTTGCAAATTCCAAAACTACAGGGTTTACACTAAAAAAAGCCACCGGAAAGACCTCGAAGCGCTCGCACGCCAGAGAGTATTCGAGCTGTGAGGCATTCTTTTACTTCTACACGATCTTCTACACGTTCAGATCGCAACATATTTCCGCTTAAGGTTTTTTTGGTTTAACAATTGGTAGAATCCTACACAGCTATATTTTCCATCAATACAAATCACGATTGCTTAGAAACTGCACGAGCGCGATAAAGAAGATCGCATATCAAAATGTGGGAGATATTTCGGCCGCACTCTGTGATAATGAAAAGAAACGATCACGAAAAAGAAAAACGAAACAAATAACCAGTGTCGCAACCATAAAATCAGTGATAAAAGCTAAACAACTCATACAACGATCAATATGTGAACGGGATTTTCTTCCAGAAAACAGAAAAAATGAACGTAGATAAATATGCACTCATGATATATCAAATGGTTCTGAAAATGTAGCGAGTCAAAACAAAACACAATCGTTGCATGGGTAGTTGACAATTATGCACGTAATAAAACATCGAAGACATTGGTTATTTAATGAATAAATAATGCACAATACACTGCTCTTATAACGAAACCAATAGAAACACAAATATACATTACATTTGAAGAACATATAGGCTTCACAAATCTAATGCACCAAACGGTCTCTTTATCACACAATATTTATTATAATAGAAATCATTGCACAGTATATTCGGGAAATTCCATGCCGCATAAATTTCATCGATAGTGGACCATAATATATATGGAGAGTATTTTTATACCGTAAAAACTGAACTGCGAAGGATCTTTATATCTATTCTAGACGTTCAAGTAGAATTCGGAATGAAAAATGGCATTATATGGAAATAAAAAGAGTTGTGTTGAGACTTCGATAAATTTTACTACAGAACAGGAAGGTGCGTGTCTTCTTGGCCATTACAGCTAAAATATTTTGTGCCTTTGGATAGAGATATAATTAAATCGACGGAAGAAAAGAGTGGGATAGAATAATCGCAAATATTAAAAATGTTTTCGAACATGTTTAGAAATGAATTTGTGCAGTAAAAATTCAATAAAAAGAAAAGGTGAATTTATTCTGATTAAAGCAACCAGGCTTTTTTTTTTAAAGAAAACATTTAATGATGAAACAAATTAATCACCATTTGCCAACAGTTTCCTTTACTTTATATATCTATTTATATAGACAATTTGGGGTTGCTATTTTATAGAAGGAAGATAACTAGTGAAGTATGATGAGGTATGAACAAGAGTACCCAATACAGAAGTAAAGTAGGCTATACATGTTTTACATGGGTAACAATTTTCATTGACTGAAATGTTTAGGAAAAAATGAACCTTCCATCTCATACTCCTAAGTAGATATTAGTTGATACTTCCATTTGTTTGAGGTTGGAATGCTTTTAATCGACATGTCAAAACTGAGTTTTTCAATTGCTTATGAGTAGAATTTCCTGCGTTATTATAGTGATCAATCGATTAGTTTACTGCAAGATGACTTTCAGATTCATTACTGTTTCTGTTAATGCCAGCTTGATTGCTTGAAGAGGTCTCTAGTTGCTAAATACTAGAGGATCGAAGCATGTTCATGATTGTGTAGCAGCATATTATAGTTATTTCAAAACAAATTAAAAGTATAATTTTATAAATAAATACTTGTTAGCAAAATACAGTGAAATTCAAATGTTTATCCGTCTTCTGTTTTTAATATGTCATATACTTTCGGGAGTTTAGCTCAGGTACTCCGTTTGATATGTTTCCATTTTATGTACGCCAGCACACACCCCGGTATAAAAATATGATTTTAACACATTTGTTCAAAATCAAGCGTAATAATTATAATAATAATGATTTATGTAAGCTAAGTATATCTTGTATTGGTATCTATGTTACAATGATTACTAAAGGTCTGCGTGAATGCATATTCCAAGTAATTATTTTTAGATAGAAGATAGATTGTATTCTTATTTTTCATTGGAGGTTATAGAGTGTATATTAAATTAGATTGGACATCTTTGGTAATATAAAGCTACAAAATATCTGGATCGTGAAAGGTGATAACTTAAGTACGGGTAAAAGGTAGCCTTAGCGTATTTTGGTATGGATCTGTACAGGCAACAATAAGTGTAATATTTATAAAATTCATCACTAAAAATCTATATACAGCTATCTATATATATATATATGTATATACATATGTACACGTATATATATATATATATATATATATATATATATATATATATTTGTGTGTGTGTGAGTGTGTGGGTGTATAAATATGTTTGTGTTTGTGTTTTTGTATAAATATCTTAGTAATTAATGATATAAATGTTTAACTTATTAATAGTTAAGTTATTTATATAAATGATTATTTAAAAGTTAAAACTTATTACAAGTAGCTTAGTGAAGAGATACCTATATTGCGTCTTCAAGCATTTACCTTACCATGAGATATAAGGATTGTTATCAGGTTAATAAGAAGGTCTATCAATCATACGGAATAAGGCGCCCTATTTTATTTCTGAATCGATATTTTAGTAAGTATTCGGTTTAAGTTTATTGATATGATGGCATCCACGTTTACTACACTCGGGCATTTTTTAAAATTATTTTTCCCAATATCTCTAGGTTATGTAATTATATGTTTTCCTGTAATACGCTTCACAGTTCTAACTAAAAAGTTGTGAATCTATATATTATGTCGACAGTAAATCATTTATTGTTTAGTGTGTATAATTCATTCAGGTTTCTGTTAAAATATTTTTTAATATTCCTACACACAGCGTAGTTATTTTTATATTGTTTGTTATTAGTAATCCCATAGTTTACATTTTGCTTGTGGATGATGAATAGTCATGGCTATAGAAATTGTTTACAGAAAATTCACTGGAGCTCAACTGATCTGTGGTTTTCTTTCTGCTGCCTGTTTTTGCCTTCAAGTTTCATTGAACTCGCTATCGATATTTTTTTTTTATATTTACTTTACACAATCTGTGGCATTATGTCAAGATTTCCCATATAGTTATTATTATTATTATTATTATTATTATTATTATTATTATTATTATTATTATTATTATTATTATTATCTTAATCTCTTAGATTGATCACGTTATACATTTTATGTATATATATATATATATATATATATATGTATATATATATATATATATATATATATATATATATATATATATATATATATATATACATATGCAGGAACGCCCATATATATGGATATGTACTTCCTGTATTATTTTCGTTGATCCAAACTGCGTGCTTATTCAATTCGATTTTCTCTTTCTAAAACGGGGAATTAAGTGTTGATTTACATGTTTAATGTTTATATGATGGTCTAATCTACTATATAATAAAATGATTGAAAAATACCCCACTGCGCCAAATACAGTATGTTTGCAACAACATACGCCATACACAAATTGATTTGGTCTAGATTGTTAGCCACTACTTACGTAACTTAAGACGCTTATTTAGACACATTTAGTCGCTATAATGAAATCCTACATTATCTCCTAGAAACAACATAATAAAAATCCCAACATTTTGGACAAGGACGTTTTTATTTTCGCCTCTAAATACACAGTCATTTTTTATCGTCTCCACTCATCACCTTGATTATATATCTAACTATTTTTATAACTGGTTCATACACTCATATGCATATCACTGTATTCCCAGTTTCCATTTGAAAATTAATACTTTCTCCCTTCGAAAGTTCCGGCATTTCACATTGGCTAAGATCTGACAGATCCATGATTCTGGAATAAAAATACTTATTCAAAAAACGAACGCGTCATACCTTCACAAACATAGCGTTTCTCTCTACACGAAGCAATCCTTTTATAAATATTAAACCAACTAGAAAGCATCTTTACCGGCCATGGTCGTAATTTTACGTATTAATTCAATTACCGTATTTTCAACACGAAATTAACCCCCTTAAACATCACTGATAACAGCCTGATTAACATTTACGGTAAGCATCGTGTACTTTCGTCGATTCCCCGTACCAAAGCGTGAACGATGCTATGTTTTTGTTTTTATTTTAGCTTGTTTTGTAACGGCTTGTTCGCTTTTCCGTTTTGTTTTCTTTATATGTTTACTTTGAATTCTTTCCAGTCCGCGCCTTTAAGAATAAAAAAAAAACCTGAAAAAAAATAAATGGCCAGCGTACACAAGTCGAATTCCCATTTCCAAATATGCGCAGGCAAAATGTTTAACGTGACATTCTGTGTTATGGCTTCCTTATGCTTCTTGGAATCCATGTGGTTTTTTACAAGGATTTTGTCATACTGCTTTTTTTATTTAAGCATTTTTAATAAACGCCTTATGTAGAAAACTTATATAGATTTCGCATATGCTGAACAAAAAAATCAGTTAAATTTGGGGCTGGATATATTTTGGCCGGATTTTTCTGAAATTTCACTGGCGACCAAACGAGACTTGTACTCTCTACTTCCAAACCTTTTTAAAATAATTAAAAATACTTTAATCATTTGGAACGGTACTTAGATTATAAAAAAATATAACGATGAATTCAATAGTTATCTTGATATTAAAATCTTTATTATGAAATCTTAATATCAGGAAAATATTTGTGTGCCTTGTGCGTCCGTGTGTTTTACGTCTGTCTGCGCGTTTGTGTTTTTTGTGTGTGCGTCTGTTTGTGTTTTGGGCGTGCGTGCGTGTGCGTGTGCAGTTCTGTGCGTAGGTTTGTTTGCATGTTTGTATGTGCCCGTGTGAGTGTGCGTGCCTCGGTTTCTCAAGAATTTCAAGATTTTTATAGCTCCGTCCGTCCATCTAATGCAATTGAAATGATTTTCATGAGTCTAGCTGCTCCTACAACTATTGAAAATATAGAGATATTCTAAAGATTCCAGTTTCGTTTTATGTTATATGCAAACACTTGATATTCCCCTTTCCTGTCAGCTCTGTTGTTCCTAGCATCATATCAGATACTTGCAAAAATATCTGAGCCAACTACTTCGATTCTCCCCAGCAGACAGTCAACGATTCTATGTTCTTTGTGTTTTCACAGTTTACAATAATACTTTACTCTAACTTTTAATCATAACCGTTAATTGACATTAAATGTACTTCATGATGTCTTTATGTGTGATTTATAGTCTTTACACTGTCTGTCTGTTGGTCGGTGTGCGAGCGTGAGTGTGTGTGCGTGTGTATGCGTGTGTGAGCATAACGTTATTTTTTTGTGCGTTCGTGAATTTGGTTGTGTGGGTGCATGTTTGTGTTTATTATGTTTGAACGTGTGTATGTTTTTCCGTGTCTGAGTGAGTTGCTTTTTCATGTGTGTGTGTCCCTGTGTTTTACGTATGCGTGTGTGTTTGTGTTTTGGATGGTTGAGTGTTTTCTGCGGGTGTGTGTGCATGTGTGTTTCTGTGCGTGTGCTTGTTTGAAGGTTTGCTTGTGTGTGCGACCGTGTGTGTTCCTGATTTTTTGTATGCGCTTGTGTTTTGTGTGTATGTGAATTTGTGTGTGTGTTTGAATATGTGCTTGTGCGGGTGTATGTATTTCTCTGTGTGCACGTGTGTGTTTTTTCGTGTGCGTGTATTTGTTCTTTTACGCATGTGTGTTATTTTGGGGTTAGTACTTCCGTGTGTATTTGCGTGTGTGTCTCTGACATACAAATGTGTTTATTGCATGTGTGTACTTGTGTCTCTGACATACAAATCAACTTAATACTTATGTCAACTAGACTCAGGGGTGGCTGGGCGGGTACAGCTAGTAAGATACTGTATAGAGAAAAAGATCGGTTGGGTATGAGCTTTTGTATCGTTTACATGAACAATAAGGGGGGTTCTTAGAAGATGGAAAATATATATGAGTACGTGATGAGTAGGTAATTTAGAAGAATCGCGATGAAATTCTGGTTAGTAAAATGTTACTTGTTAATTCAATTTTTTAAAATACGTCACATAGAGAAAATAAAAGTATTGGCACCAAAATGTTTTCTTGTCAGTCTTTATGCGCGTTGTGGTTTTATAATAGTTTGTGTTTTCTGTTTCTTGCTTTGTCCAGTATAAGGTCTGTACAAAATATTATCTTCGCCCTTTCAAGTCTTGTAATCTTCATGAAGATGATGTGAGGTAAACTTGAAGTAAAACAAGTCTTACAAGTATTACAGCTGTGAAAGTTGTAGTTATTTTGTAATCTCGTCGCGCGGTAAAATATTCCAATTATAATTGGTCGTATTACAATCTGAGGGGCAATAAACAAATACACGTATTGTTATTATTCTTTTGTTTTGTTTTACAAAGAATCTTTGACCAAGATCAACGTGTAGTATCTCTTCTTCAGATGCGGCACTTCCATTTCTTGTTCTCTTTCAGTAGAGGAGATATCCTTCACGACTGAGACAATTTTTATTTTTGTACCTTTTCTTCACGTAAAAAAACGACCCTGGTGCCTAACGTTGTCCCGTGGGGAGGCATTGTAAATAGGTACAAAGAACTCAGGACTTATCAAGGTTCGAGAGCTACCTGAAGAAGTTTATGAGTCTAAAATGGTCAAGGGAAACACGTCAGTAATCGGCAGTAGTGGAAACTTGATAAATTGGATAACTTAAGAGGGTGGCACATCAAGAATTTGTTCATGTTAGACTTGAGTACAACCATATTATCGTCAGTTGGAAAACAGGAAATCGGAGTTCCACATGCGTGCAGTTTTAAAAAAGAATATTTGTTCATGGAATCTACGATTTAGTTTAGCCAGAGATAAAAAGTAGGAGAAATTATTGATAGTGGTTTCAGTTAGATGAGTGTTTTTCTTGAAAGTCAGGCCAGGGGGGAACCATGGATTGGAGCTCAAATCACTCTTAAAATTGCTAATTAGAAAATGTGTTTGATAATAGATTAACTCAATATATGTTGGTTCAGTATCCATTCCACTGTTATTGAAGTCATTTTGATCTTTTACAGATGTCGCTATACGAAGGTTTTTTGGGGCATTTTTAATAAATATTAAACTTTTAATATTACTTTGAATCTCATGTAAAACAAGTGTAACATTGCCCGAGAACCAACACGTTGTAACCTCAGAAGATACCCGTAAGCAAATATTCGTAGACACAACGAAAACTCAATTGTATCAGATAGTATCAGCTTAAGCTAAAGGTACACATTCATGTAAAGTTTCTAATGAAATATTAACAACTAGCTGTACCCTGCAAAGCGTTGCTGTGGCACAATTTGGTGTAATAGAAAAATCTAATAAAAAGAAAAAAATCCATGTTTCTTATATTCTTAGTATAGCAATTCACTTTAAAAATGAAAAAAAAATACGAAAATGAAAAAATATATAAATAAATTAACTGTACTTTGCAGAACCTGACACGGATCCTTAGGGGTTTCCATCAATCATGGCTTGAGCTCGACCAGCAGTCAGTGTATTAAGCCGAACGTTGCTAAAATATTGGAATGCTTAATCGATTTTTTTGTGGTTTTTGTAATAAAAAATGTGACTTTTCAATTAATGAGGGGGTTACTATACATCGATTAAAAAAGTTGTCCAAAAACCAATAAATGTAAAAAGGGGTGAGGTAAGTTACGTTTCTACAAAACTTGATCATTTTTAGTGGTTTTATTTAATTTAAAAATGTTTAATCAGATCGGAAAACACACAGTGTTTATCAATTTATTTGAAAAAGACAAATGGTCGAATATATCTGACCGTGACATATATATTTTCGCCGCCATTTGTATTTTTCAAATACACCGATAAACACTGTTTTTTCAAGTCGGCTAAACGTTACATAAAATCAAACGGGTTTGTATTACTGAACACAGACCCAAAAAAGTTGTCGAAAAATAAATATATAACAAATCACTGTTATCTAAGGCAAGATAAGTTACTTTTCTACGTAACTGGAGAAACTATTGTGGTAGAAAAGTAACTTATCTTGCCTTTGATAATATTTGTTATACATTTGTTTTTTCTGACAATTTTTTTCGAGTCTATATGTACAGTAACAGACCAAATAAAGACAAAGAAATATCCAGGTAGGTAGAAAAGTAACTTATCTTGCCTTTGAGGTCCCCCTACACAATTTGTTTTAAAATTACTACTTTAAAACGAATAAAGTAGTTTTCGAGATATAAAGACCTTTGTTATGCAATATAATGCACTGGCGTCCATGAATATACACCCAAACCTCCCAATATTAAGGACGGCTTTTGGGATAAAAAACCGACAATTACTCCATGTTTATAGCGGCTTTAGGAATAAACCCCCTTTATAATCCCATATTAAAATGGCTTTCAGAATAAACACCCTTAATCTACCCATGTAAAAAACGGCCTTGAGAATAAATGCCCTAGTCCTCCCATGTTAAGAACGGCTATCAGAATAAATACCGCATACCCACCCATGTTAAAAATTGTGAAGGTGGAGCTGAAGTAAAAATTCCCTTTTTTTTTTCAATAAATTTTAAGTTCAAATAACAACGCTAATGCGTACCACGATCATTCATATTTTCAAGTTTTCATAAAGTAACTTTTATTGTAAAAAAAAGAAAAAAAACAACAACATTTTCTTAGTTATTCTTCAAAGCAGAACGGTATTGTGCACCAATAAATGAAAAGAATTCATAAAAACAACTCGAAAAAAGTGTACTTTCAAGTTTGTCGGAATAAGTTGTATCGAACAAAAAAAAAATTCTATGTTATTCCTTAAGTGTAAAAAATTGTGTTTTACGCTTTTAACGATTGTTAAAAAAGTTTATTTTTATACGTATGTGTAGTCAGAATCGTTAATTTTCGTTATTTCCAAATGGTATAATTTTATCGGAACGAGCGCCACATGTAAAACATAGGGAATGTTTTCATACTTATTGAGTAAATAGATAACGAAATATTGTAATTCGGAAGTCATCAACTCGTAGCGCAAATGCGAAAAAAAAAACACAGAAAATTGCAAAAATAACACTTTGATTCGCGTAAATCCAACGCTGCGTTTCATCCAGTCCATTCCATTTGTTTATATGAACCCAAACCGGTGTTTCTTCGTACTGCCCCCTGCGAACTGATCCGCACCGGTGTTAAGTGTGGCGGGCGGAGGATGAATTTAATAGAGAGAAAAGATTTTACAACTTCCATTGATTGTAACTAATTTTTGTCGTGAATTCTCACCAGAGAAATATAGGGATATACGATTATCGAGGAAGTGGAGATGTAATAAACCTATAACACACCTCAGATACTGTGCTGCAGTTTGTGCACCTTACATTTGCATGCAATGCCTTGATTTTTAATTCTATTAAGGTCAAATCGGAGGTGAAAAATGAGTTCATTTTTATATATATATATATATATATATATATAGAGAGAGAGAGAGAGAGAAAGAGGGATATATATATAGATATAGAAGAAGACAAGAAGAAGAATAAGAAGAAAGAAGAAGAATAAGATAGAAGAAGAAGAAAATAGAAGATAGATAGATAGATAGATAGATAAATAGAAGATAGAATAGAAGAAAAAGAAGAAGATAGAATAGAAAGAAAGAAGTTTGATAGATAGATAGATAGATAGAATAGAATAGAATAGAAGAAGAAGAAGAAGAATAAGAAGAAGAAGAAAAAGATAGAAGAAGAAGAGAAGGGAAAAAGAGATAAACATGTTAATAACAATAGGAAGCAAATAATTCAGATGTATACGGATCTAATATTATAAAATAACAAATACACATCTTTTTTTCACTACGTTTACATTTATACAGTAACTATTTTCTATGAAAATTGCATACAATCCTCAGATATTTGCCTTTAGGAATCCATGAAAAAATTATTTTATGCTTATAGCTACGTAATGGAAAAGCTATTTATTACTTATAACTAATATCTCACGTTTCTTGGGGAGGGGGGCTAATTTTGCAAGGCAATATTAATCCGACACACGCAACTAGTATTTAAAGTAATATACATGGAGAAATTAAGCGGAGATAACTTCATGTCCTAAACTGTAGAACGAATTGTGAGCATTCCATTAATAGCACGCTAGTATTCTCTTCTGCCTTGATCGGCAAGTTTTCATTGAGTTTCTCTCTCCCTTGCTCGCTCTAAATATCTGTACTTAAAATAATTTCACCTCTATCTTTTAGCAGCAAAGTATGAATTAATAAAAGGCCGATGAGTTCGCAGCATTTACACCATCAGCATCACCATAAGCATCGATACTGACAACGCATGACCTCAATCTAAATCTGTTCAATGCCACATCATCGCCGTTGTCGTCAATGGTGCTAATCAGTGTATGTGCTTTATCCGCCATAAGAATTCTTAAAAGGTTCACATCGTTGCAGCGAGTGCATGATACATATAATTTATTATATGTTAAGCATTTGCGTTCAGGTCGTTTAGGCTCTTATTCGACTTTAACCCCGTTTTCACAATTGGGTTGTATTACTTACTTTCGATTTACCTATATACAGTAAGTTTTATAATTTCGAAATTATTCATGTAACAATATCAGTAGATTACTTGTCTTTTCTGGATACGCCCGGTAATCAATGTAAAAAATATTGTTGTTTATTGTAAAAATAGATTTCAACATTGAACGGCCTAACGATCGTCATTGAGGAAACAAAACTATATTTTACAGATTGAATGTACTAGAAGGGGTGCTTAATAGGAGTATAAGTAAAATCACTGAAATATTAAATAAATATAAAATAAACAAAAGTAATAAAAACACTTGTGCATCGATTTATATATGTAAGTTTACTCACATTACGAGGGGCGTGAATTAAGGAATGCCCCTGACGCACTTCCCATATAAGTAGAGCAACGAAATTTGGCAAAGTTATTATTATTTCTCTACATAGGAAACACCCAAAGTTATGCATTTCTCCCATCGTTTGATGCAGATCTGGATACAAGTTTTGTAGAAAACCCCAGGTTTGTCCTCCAACCACGACGTGACTTCAGAAATCAACGCTGCATCATCTGGGAAACGCTTTTCTTTCAAAAATAACTTCATGGCTGGGAAGAGGTGAAAGTCAGAGGGTGCAAGGTCAGGAGAATAGCGAGGATGGGGGAGGATTTTATAACCACACGCCCGTGCTTCTGATCTAGCGACATGTGAGTTGTAGACCGGAACGTTGCCCGGCTGGAGGAGGGTACCTTTGCTGATCTTGCCCCGCCTCTTGATTTTGATAGCTTCACTTAATTTCCTCACAATTGAAGCAGAATAGGCTCCTGTAATTGTGGTACCTTTTGCCGGAAAGTTGTCACCACTACTCAGTCCTGGTCCCAGCAGACTGTGACCATGACCTTGCCAGCGGAGGGCTACACCCTTTCCTTCTTTGGAGGTGGTGAGTCCAAGTGCTTTCACTGCATTGACTCGACTTTGGTCTCTGGATCATAGTGATTGACCCAGGTTTCATCCTGTGTAATCAGTCTTTTGATAACTATTACACATCTTCTTGCACATCTCCAAATTCATCCTCAAGCACTCGATGCGTTCTCGCTTCTGGAATAGTGTGAGCAACCTGGGAATCCATCTGGCATACACCTTATGCGTATGCAAATGGTCATGAATGGTAGTTTCCACATACCCCATACTAATCTTTACATTTTGGACTATTTGGCGAATAAAAATGCGCCGATCTTCCAAAATGACAGCCTCAACTTGACAAACAGATACCTCATGAATGGCAAAAGGAAGGCACCCAGGTCTGGGAGCTGTTTCCACAGACTTCCGGCCATGTTTGAATTCACGATGCCGGCGATTTACAAGGTCATATGATGGGGAATTATCACCATAAGTTTTCTCGGACGACCATGTGTATTGGGTAGAGCTGAATGCATATAAGGTCGTTGTAGCTTGTGACTGGAAAACTGTAAATTGGCCCCAAAAGGAAAGCAGTGATGTAAACGTGTAGTATAATTGGCAAAATATGTGTTAGTGATTTAGTATGTACCAGCTGAAAAAATACCCGTTTGCTTTCTGAAATTTTCTGTTAATCAACGAACATACACTTCGACAGTCGTGAACATTAATAAAATACAATATTTTTTATGGACTTTCTTTTCTACGTTACATAATATTATTCGGGAGTATTTAGTCCATACTACTGCTCAGAAATGAATCCAAATAATTAACCATGAGAGAATATGTAGTCGCAACTATAGGGAGGACCCAATGGACCAAACCGATCAGGAATCTTGTAGAAAGAAAACACAAAACATAAAGAAAATTGCACCGCTCTGTGAATACTATATTTTGTTATTATTTTCTTTTCTTCATCAGTTTTGATTTTATTTTGTTTTGTAGGTCAACTCTTGTAATCGTAAGATAGAAAATCGTAGAGATATAAGAAAAACAACGGAAATAATGGATGAGTTATGTAATGAAGTTAGCGGGAAACGCTTCTTTGCGGTAATGCTTAATGATTTTTCTGGTGTATGCACGAAGGCAGTTCGTAATTTGGTTGCTTCTTGGTACGTTGGATCACACTTGAACAATGTGCGTGTGATCGGTGGTATAGACGAATACACGTGTGAAATGCGAACAAGTGATCTAAAAAGTATTCCTTTTGCAGCAGCGTCTAAACAAGAGAAGTTCCGACGCGCTCTGTTGATTAAAAAAATGTTCAAGTTAGAACCTTATTTCACCGTAAATAGGAGCGTGTATGTTTAAGCCAAGCGGGCGATTTTTTTATTACATTTTTAACCCAAACAAGGCACATTGCCACTTTGGTGTAGGGGGCTACTATCAGGGACAACAAATACTGGGACACTATGTAGAGATTTGGGCAGCAAGAAATTGGTTCACGTTGCACTAGAAGTATGTTAAATAATAATAAAGAAAAAACGGTTCATGGATTAGACGTATACAATAGTTCATACAGTTTAAAACTTGATTTAATATTGAAAATATAATATTCCTAAAATTGGTATTTAATATAATCTTTTGATATCTAACCAACGTTTTTGTTTTCGTTTTCCAAATTATTAATGCGTTAGTTTTAAAAATGATTACAAAAAACATTGAACCAGTTCTGTGCACGAGATATGCTGCGTGACTCTATTTTTATTATTATATATATATATATATTTTTTTTTTTGGAAGAATTTATTCCGTGTCTGCTGCTTTAATTTTCTATACTACACCTGCATTCTTATAAATCTAAGGTATGATTTTAGAAAAAAACGTGAACTCGAACTAATAGATAAAAATATATTGCTTTTATAGATTTCGGTGTGCTAAAAAAGAATCTGAAAACCGTATCCGTCGCAAATTAATAGTTTCGGAGATATCGATATATTTCCAATAGATTATTTTCTTTATAAAATCAGCTATAATGGTGTAATTCGGCTGATTACGCATGCGCACAGGCCTAAGAGAAATCACATTTATTTTGTAAAAAATCAGCATTTTATTTGTTTCCGTAAGTAAAAAGTAAATATCACAACGCATCATTTTATTTGTTCAGATAATTTCGGTTCTTGGGTTCACGTGTGCACGAGCGTAAAATGACTTGTCACATTGCGGAGGAATGTTTACGGGGGTATTTTAAAAAAATGGGCTTCACTTCTGTGTGTTACGTACTTTGTAATGCTTTTTAATTGATCTAAAAAAATCAGTTTTCATGAGCTGTTTACAAAAACATAACAGTTAAGTAACGTGCCGAAATTTATGGAGCAGAGTAATGATTAACATTTCACAAAAAAATATGTGTTTACATTGGCGGGGCGGATGTGAGCGGATGTGGGCGGATGTGGGCGGCGGCGGCGTCGATGTTTGTAGAAGCACCAGTTAAGCTATACAAGTTCTATATATGATTACCCCCCCCCCCCCAAAAAAAAGAACGAAAAGCATAAAGATATGTTTTTTGTAAACTGGTCATAAAAACTTAATATCAGCATTATTTTTACTATAAAATGAGGTAAACACTTTTATTTGATGAAAATATTTATTATAATTTGAAATGTCCGCCATGTATACATGCGCCTTGTAAATTGTCACGTTACTATCGCTCATGCGTAACGTAAATTAAGTCAGTGAAATGGCCTCTGTGTGCCTGCGCAATCAGCCGATTACGCCATTATAGCTGATTTAATAAAGAAAATAATCCATTGGAAAAATATTAATATCTCTGAAACTCTTGATTTACGACGGATACAGTTTTCAGACTCTTTTTTAGCACACCGAAATCTACAAGAAAAATATGTTTTTATACTAATTCAAGTTCACGCTTTTTCTAAACTTTTACCAAATCTAATACCGAACGTAGAAATATTAATATTTAAATCCGTCTCTTATTTTAAAGCAATACTGACTCAAATTTCTTGGCCGTGCAATAAGACACTTGACATTAACTGAATGCTATTCTTTAAAGATAAAATTGGACGCTTCATAAAGCATGAGTCACAGCATTTGCATCGTTATTGTGATAGAACATAACTATCTATTACGCATGTAATATACTTACAATTTACGTTTAGATAAATAAAGTATGGATAACTACAAAATCATGCAAAGACAGCCCTATTTTTTCTGAGAGAATTCGAGCAACGAATAAAATTTACCGGTGATAGCACCATGATTAGCCGTCAGAGATAAAGGAGAAAAAGAACTTCATGACTGGTGCTGGGGGTTTCGTTTACAAACAAATTTGCTCAGGGGATCGCGGAAATTAGTAAAGTAATAAGTTGAAATAAGTGCTCGTATTCAATGACTGCTGAAGATAACATTACATAAATAAACAGTACTGCGTGGCACGACTGGAATATAGAAATGGACATTTATAAATAATATTCGTATTTCCAACAAATATTATTTTAGACAGATGAAAAGCAAGAGAAGTGCCTGAATAATTGCTTTCTTTATTGAGTACTGTGTGACTTGTTTGTTTATCTATAGCAGCTGATAAAATAAAACAAATAAATGGATGAAGTGCATGCAGGCCAAATCCAAATGGTACAAGCCATTTCGGATAGATTTTAAATATTTTTCGTTCCGGATCAAGCAAATTCTGCACTACATTCTAACTGTAAACAATTCTCCGAACTGTGACAAAACAAACCGCAGAATAGATTTTATATCTAACATAGTGATTGGAAGTATATACGTTTAATCCATCTATCTATCTATCTATCTATCTATCTATCTATCTATCTATCTATCTATCTATCCATCAATCTATCTGTCTTTCTCTCTATGTACATATATATAGGCCTCATTCTCTCTCTCGCTGTCTCTCTCTCTCTCTCTCTCTATATATATATATATATATATATATATATATATATATATATATATATATGCTCCACTTTCGCTCCCACCATCTCTTATATATATATATATATATATATATATATATATATATATATATAGACATATATATATATATATATATATATATATATATATATATATATATACATATATATGTACAAACACACCCACATATATACATATATGCCTCATGTGTGTTTATGTATATAGACAAACACACATACATATATACATGTATATATATATATATATTTATATATACGTCTCTCCATTTATCACTTCATCGCT
Organism: Euprymna scolopes; assembly: GCF_053919585.1. Classification (NCBI taxonomy): domain Eukaryota; kingdom Metazoa; phylum Mollusca; class Cephalopoda; order Sepiida; family Sepiolidae; genus Euprymna; species Euprymna scolopes. The sequence goes on from NC_136485.1 coordinate 49,348,382, forward strand.
CTCTCCCTCTCTCTCTCTCTTTCTCTCTCTCTCTCTCTCTCGCCAATAAACAGACATTACTGCATTTCCTCTGGGAATCAATGAACACGTGCACAGTCCAAATATATATTTCTATAGCTCGCTTAATGGCACACGTTCGTCATTTTTTAATTTTTTTGTTAAAAATCCGGATTGCATTATTGAAAGGTTCCTGTAGAACACAAAATCTTCTACCAAGTCTCGTCATGTCGGCACCTAGAGAGCCTATACTAAAGAGTAAAGGAATAATAGGGAATAGCGATACGAAATAAGAGAATGAAGGAGAGAAGATAGAAGCTATAAAAATGAGATACGGAAATGAATAAAAAATATAACGATCTGAATGTGAAGAAAATGGAACTAAGAAACGTTGCCCTGTAATCGATATAACGGCTGTGATTGGCAGGTATATTTGGATACGTAAAGCCTTTGACCTCTGTTAAATTTTCTTTAAATACTTTCATCAACAATTGTATATGTTAAATAGATTGACTAATTATTATTTATACTTCATACAACACTCTTGTTTCGCAACGAAAATACTCGATGATACTTTACCCATACTAAGTAGATTTATATAAAAATCTATTTGATTTACACCTAACACTCAAAAACCGCTCCCACCTATTTAATCTGTATATATTCTCTTCAATTATGCTTTTTGATCTGTTTGTTTTATATGCGTAATTTTTCACTGCAGCGATTAATTGCTAAACAATCGTCTATTGCAAATATATTTTATCATAAGTTAGTATTATTGATTTCGTACTTAGCACATTTGATGTTTTAATTCTATTAATATAAGAAGGAGCTAGAATTGTTTTTTAAATTATTTCGTATTTTACGCAAATTTTCTTTTTATAACAGCAAATTTATATATATATATATATATATATATATATATGTAAATATATACAAGTGTATCGATATGTATATAAATATATTGGTGTGTGACGTCTTATCCAAGTTTATAGATATTTATGTATGCATATGTGTATACTTTGTACTCATATATGCATATATATTTGTGTCTTGAATATATATATATATATATATATATATATATATATATATATATATATATATTTAATGTGATTCGCGACGAGAGATGTTATGGAACATGGCATAAATCTTTTCTGCTTTCCTACTTTTATCTATCAGTAAAAAACAATCAGGTCTCAGTCCCCTTACAATTATATGTCACTAAAATTTAGCGATTACTTTTTTATGTTTTAAAAATATAATTTGTTTTACAAAACAGAACGTCTGGCATAGATGAAAATATATTTTTGCCTTTTGAAGTTTATTTTTAAGAGAGATGGATACATGCATTAATCTCTCTCTCTCTCTCTCTCTCTCTCTCTCTCTCTCTCTCTATATATATATATATATATATATATATATATATATATATATATATATATATATATATATATAAAAGGGACATATGTGTGAGTTTTATATCTCGCAAAATCTTTCGATCGATTTGACGCAAGTTGACGTTGGTATCCATGATATTGCCTCATAATGAATGGAATTAAAATGTCAAGCACGACAAATTAAAATCATCAAATATATATATATATATATATATATATATATATATATATATATATATATATATATATATATATATAAAGTAAGAAAAACATTTGTAGCAGCGCATTAAAATAGTGTTACAAAAAAGCTGTTTCTTATAATCTGTAAAATAACCATACACTATTTAAGATGGGCTTTGTCTGGAGTATTTGCATTTGCTGTTTTTTTTATATCCTTTCATGTTGTTTCTAATCGCGTTATACTGTGTAGCTGTTATTAGTGATAAAGTTTCCCCGTTTTTTTTTCCTTTTTGTCGCCATTTCGAATTGCTTATGGTAGTCCCATCTTCTATCATAGTTTATGAATCGTCCATGTAGATGTTTCCGCACCCATGTTTATTTCCTCGCCTTATTGTTCGTCTATTTTTCTATTTCGTTTGTTTCGTCGTTGTCTCTTGCTGCACCTTATATTCTGTTACTTTTTCGAGTGTGTATTCCTGTTAGAATACTGATTATATAATCAGTTTCTTGTCGTGCTTAAAATATCAAATCATTTAGAAATACATGTATAAGTTGATATATCTTAATAGTATTTTTACTGAGTTCAAATTGTATTTTATGTTTCTAACTTTAATTATATTATTGCTTATATTATTTTAGCAACATGCTTACCGCGATTCATGAGACAGTGAAAGTTGTCTACTCTGTTTTTAACTCTAAAACCATATTAACTGCCTTTGTATAGTTCATGTGTATTTTTGTTCTTTTCTCACCAGCGGTTCAGTAAAATACTTTTAGCACTTCGCTCTGGAGCCAATAATAGGGTATCTCTGATATTATATTGATTTTGGAGTAATTCGGTTGCACCAGAGAGCACTAAGTGAGAGTTTGTATAATATGCCTAGGATGTTTTGACTATTATTATAAATGAGAACTATTATATTTACGCAATGAATTTATAATATAAATCAATTTAAACTGAACTCAAGCGAACAAATATTAGAAACTACTGCAATTTTACATGCGAAAATTATTATGATGCATTTGAGATTACTATGTGAATATATAGATGTTAACGTATATTATTTATTCCTACATATACATAGATATATCTGTATACAAACATTAGTATATTTCAGTCAATGAGTTATAACAAACTATAGACATCATCAAGCGATTTTTCTTTTACAAAGATCAAGTCCTCAATAGATATGGATAAAATTGTAAAGAAGTTATCTGGAAAGAAACAACATTATTAAAAATGTATAATAGATTTTAAATTTATATCCCACATTTAATGATTAAGGAAAAACGTATAAGATAATCTATTGAGAAAATAACCAAAACTTAAGGGCATAGAAATAAACTTGCAGTGTTTGTCAGAAAAAAAAGTTTAAGGAGAGATAAAAAATGTAGGAATAAAAAGGGAAACAATCTAAGACACTTATAGAGACGAAAGCAACGGGTTGAAATTATAATTATACGTAGGTGGAAATAGGTAATGTCATCTAACTTTGAAAAACAGCAAGCAAAATAAAGAAGCAGAAGAAAAAAAAAAAGAAACAAAGCAGGTGACTGTAATTACTTTATTTGCTTATTTATTTAATTAAATTTTATTAATAACATTATTTGATGCATGACTAGGCTGTAGAAATACAATACAATTATTTTTTCTGTTTTTTTAATTGCGAGTGACAAAAAACAATAAGCTTAAACATGGTTTATTAATTTGTATAAATCCTGTATGCATTGTTATAGAATCGCTCCTCTCGTAAATGTTTCATATTACGATGAATAATTTGCCCGGTTTACTAATTTGCAAAAAGAATATGAAAAACTAACGATACTGTTATTCATCGAATTCCGTCTGTGTTTGTTTACGCTATTATTTAAGCTGATATTTGAGCTTGATGATGAATGCTTTGGAGAGACACTTTTAGTTGATGTTTAGTTTTAAAATATGCAAACAACGAAATGTTTTGAAGACATTTTAAATGATATCTCTTCTATAATCGTAAATAATATTCGTAAATGAAAACGTCATAAAATAAAACGAAAGGTACACAAGAGCTTTAACAGAGGACCGTAATATTTTTCCATTGGCCTATATATCCTGAAGAGAATAGCTCTGTGTTTCCTTAAGAAGGAACGATTTGCTTATAATTTGGTCTCCCTTTATTTGCTGGGAAACATATCCTTTGCTCAGCGAAAAAATTGATGTTCCATTTTTAGAAATGTTATCTTTTTATCTATAGGAAAAAAAACAACTATTTTTATGACCGATTTTTTTTCGATACGTATAGAGATAAATCTCTGCAAATAACGCGCACACACACACACACACACACACACACACATCTAACCACACTACCTGGCGTAAGAATTAGATTTGTGTACAATTCGCAAAGGGTAGATTCGGCCATTTCGGAACCTATGAGGAAGGAAGGAACTGACAAAAACACAGTGATTTTTATATAATAGTAGATATTTTTTATTACATTTTCGCCCCGAATAAGGCACATTGCCACTTTAATGTAGGCGGCTACTATTAGGGACACGGGCTACAGGGGAACTAGGTGGGGAGTTGGGGAGCAAAATGTCGGTTCACGTTACAATTAAACTTCTGCATGTCAGTACAGTTGGGGAAGCAGGAACCTGGCTGGGAGTTCCAAAGTCGTGCGGTTCTGGGGAAGAAACTGCTGGAGTAGAAGGCTCTCTTATATCTAGGGATCTCAACTGTGAAGAGTTGGGAGTGTACTGCTTGTCGGGTTTGTCGGGTGTATTAATATAGAGGGGGTACAAGTGCTTGAAGCTCGTCAGGACATACACCGTTAAAGTACTTGTAGAACAGGCAGAGGGATGCTACATTGCGTCGATAGGACAAAGGCAGAAGCTTGGATGATAGTTCAGGACCTATTAGGTTGACGACTCTCTTTTGAACCTTATCTAGGACTGAGAGACTAGTAGCAGATGCCCCATCCCAAATATGACAACAATACTCCATACATGAGTGAATGGTGGCCTTATATAGGTACAGGATACTTTCAGGAGTCACTCGCTTTCTAGCACGGTATGTATGTATGTATGTATGTATGTATGAGTATGCATATATACATATATAGGCATACACATATATATTAATGCATACATACATGTAGACATATATACATATATATGTATATAAATATACACGTATCTGCATGCATATATATATATATTCATATATAAATATACTTATATACATATACACACAAAAACACACGCACACATATATATAAATATATATATATATATATATATATATATATATATATATATATGCAAACCATATATATAGATATGGAGCATTGTGTAGTTGCAGCGCATTTTTATTTAAAACATGTGAACATATCATCGTCAATTTCGCTTGTCAGGGGACCTTAGTAAGAGAATTGTTTACTATCAAATAGTATGTTGTTAGTAAACTCCCCAACTCGAGATATTTGTTAGTCTTTCAACACTGAAGTTCTGAGATATAGCGAAGCGTCTCTCTGTCGATCACTATCTATCTATCTATCTATCTATCTATCTATCTATCTCTCTGTATGTATATATATATAATATATGTATATACATATACATATATATATACACACATATATACACCCACATATATATACACCCACATATATATACACACACATATATATACACCCCCACATACATATATATATGTATATATGTATGTGTATATATATTATATATATATATATATATATATATATATATATATATATATATATATATATATATATATATATGCGTGTTGGTGTTCGTGTTTATGTAAAATAATCAAGTATGTAACTCATGAAATATACACAAATATATACTCATTGTATATCGATTTTCTTCTTAAGCTGTGGTTATGGTAAGTACAACGAGAGTAGAAGTAGAATTTTGTGCGTATGCGAATGCGTGGATATCGCAGCTTCTACGTAATTGATTTCGACAGTATGTAAGAGAATGCGTTTTTTATTTGTATACTTGAGCAAGAGAAACATTTTATCTATCAACATGTCTTTTAGTCGGAGTGCACATGGTGAAGTATGCGCACCGAAGAACCATATAATCTCTTAGAAATTGTGTTTGCTGTTGAAAAAAGACAATAGTATGATGCCACAGAGGTATGTGCATCCCTTTTCATATTCGGATCATACGCAAGCGTCGATCACGAAAAGGGAGGATAGCTCAGCTCTGTAAAAGCCTCCTTTCAATTAATCTCTTATTGTTTACAAAGAGAAGTAATGCTAATAGTGCGCTGCTTATTTTTTTGTTTTTTTTATATATCAAGTTAAAAGTTAACAATATTTGTGAGACTATTCGTATTATTCGGACGTACACGTTTTGTAGGTGTTGTTATTATACCGCTGTCATGTAAACTTTCGAAATATAGATACTTGAGTGTGACTGAAGAGTGAACCGAAATTTCAAAAAAACGTTGCCTTCTTTTTTCTTTCTTTTTTTTTTTACTTCTACTTCCCATCGAAAAACGGTAAATCATTTCTCTCGTCATATCTAGGCTCCTTAATCTAAAATAAAAGTGTATGAATATTTCGAACTGGCTCTCCCTTTAACAAATGCAGCTGCTGGCAAAGTAACTATAATATTATAATTTTATATTTCAATGTCAACAGGTCGTTGTTGACACATCTTATTTAACAATAAATGCCTGCCCTATTTAACTATGACGAATCAGCAGGTTGTTGTCTCAGCGGCTGCCTACTTATCATTAACCATTATGCTCGAGTCACTGTTGGGATTTGATAAGTGATAGTTTCCTAATATATTTTTTCGTTACTCATTGTTTAAAAGGAATAAAATTTAAAATAAAATGTTATCTGTTTAGGTTGAAAGAAAAAAAAAAGCTTCTTTAATACCATTTACATCTTGATATATTATTGTAGAGGCTTTAAATATTAATCGGTGTGAACATATTTGCAGGTGCTAACAGCAAAAGTATTGCTATTTCATTAAGAGAGGGAATTTGAATTACATACAACAGGTGCCGGAACCAGAAGACTCACAAGCCCTCTCCGGACTTTGAATGGTATTGTCCTGTTAGCTTACTAAATAAATTAACGCTGACTGATAAATAAGTATTCAAGAGAAACCCAAAAGCTCGTCGCAGGCTAATCCTATGACGAGCGCTTCAGATATTCGTCATTTTATAATACGTCATCTTTTTTTACTGCTGACGTAAAACACGACATTACTTATTACATTACATAGTAGAACGATAAAATTGTAGCAATAAATAAAACAGCACAATAACATATTGTAAACTTTTGTTGAACAATCAATTCAGCTTATTTGTTATGGAGCAGAGCTGGCATCTACTCAATGCCCCGTTTTATGTTCAATCGCCGCTTCGATACCGGTCTGGAACTAGAAGCATGCCTTTTCCACAAGAACAACGGAAGCTAGGCGAACAATCGCCAGACGGAGGAGATCAGGCTGGCTTGGGTGTTGCGAAATGTCAGTGATATTCTCAACGTATTACCAAACGAAGTCGTCCAATGGCTTCAGGTCGGAAGGGAGAGGGCAGTGGGAGAATAGTACAAGGTCGTAGCAATCCTTCTGAAGCAAAGCCCGAATTTTTTTGGAACTTGTGGGACGGACTCGCCCTGCTTTTTCACCTAGAGTCTTGCAGCGGCCATCGGATTGCACCAGGACATCACCACGGTCTTCAGCACTTCCAGGTACATTTTGGTGTATATTTTAAGGCGACTTTTAAGATGTTAGATGGCAGGATGGGCCCTTACTTGAAACCGTACCAAATTTCATAACCCTGAGCAGTCCGATTTGTTGAGTTCCATTTTAGACATGCTATGTTCTTTTCTCGCCCTTAGGATGTATAGCAAACTTGCACATAAGTATACAGTTTGCAACAAAAAGGGCAAGCAGACTTTATCAAACAGAAATGCAATCATGTTATCTTTTCTATGGCGATAACTATATCGTTCCATTTTGTACTTATATTTAAGCCTACACATAATTTTAATATAGTGCTTAATATAATAATCTCAAACGACATATTATAGAGGCAATTAAATATACATTGTTTTCAATAATTCTTGAAAAAATACAATTATATAATGTTATGATTATTTAATATAATCGACACACTAAGGATTAAGACATGCGGTGTTGCCGTTTATAAAAGGAAATATCCTTTAAGTCAGAGGATTCTGTCAACAGTACCGTTGTCTTTTACCCGATCAATCCAACTTCATAATGTGATTAGTAGTGAAATATCGACGTGATAGACATATTAAACTGCTTAATTAAATAGAAACACATGTCGACAGGATATCATATGCAGTGAATTCAATATTAGAAGTAGATCAGCCGTCCAAAAATATGTCACATCTAAACAAAATACAGTAAAATTATCAGCAATGTATGGCTTGGATGTGTTGAAAGCAAAAAAAAAAATACGGATGCTAGATGAGGAAATGTCGATAAAACAGTAAAAAATAAACAATACCATATGTTACAAGGGTCTGTCTTTATTGAGCGAAGAATAAATAAGGAAATAAGGGAATAAGTGAAAAAGGGCAAAATCAATTTTATCACCACCACCACCACCACCACCACCACCACCAACAACAACAACAACAACAACAACAACAACAACAACAACAACAATAATAATAATAATAATAATAATAATATATATATATATATATACATACATATATATATATATATATACTCATGAAAATAAAATGCTAGTATAATAATCTCTTACATATTTAGCTATATAGTGTAAAGATAGTTAAAATTATTATGGATTTAAAAGTAGGTACAGCAAATATTTGTACCTTCCAAGAAAAAAAAATGCAATATGGCCACATTCGTCTCCTCCCATATAGTAACACGTTATTAAAGATTACTTAATGAGTCGTAAGAAATAATACAACATTCTTCCCGTCCAAAAAGATTCAGACACATATAAATACAAAGATTCATTTTCAGATTGGAAATATATTGAATTAAAAATAAACAAATGAACTTAAAGGCGAACACAAAGGTATATGGCTTACTATCAAAGATTTACTTTCATGGTAGTTATGTTTTCTTCTATTGTAAATAATACATTATGCTAATGTTTTTGTTGTTTTTTTTTCAGAGGAACACACATTTTCATCTGATAAGTTTGTTTTTTTTAAGTTCCGTTTACAAAAAAAAATAAACCAAAAAAAAACACGTGTAAATAATAAAACAGTATGAGTGTAAAATAAACCCATATTCTATTTTGGAATGATAAGTATACATTAATATATATATATATATATATATATATATATATATATATATATATATATATATATGTATATATATGTATATATGCATATATATGTATATATATTTATATATATATATATATATATATATATATATATATGTATATATACATATATAGCAACAAATTAAACTGCAGACCAGCTTAATGCGGGTACTGGTCTCCCGCTTTATGGTTTTTTAAATCAGAGATTTGCTTCTCCTAGAAAGGTTGCCTTGTTGCTGGATCTCAACATTTTGAACCGAGAGAGAGAGAGACTTAGCTGTAGTACAAACCTAAGACTCAGTAACATCATCTATGTATAGATACTCCCTCAGGCATTTGGGCTCATGGATTTAAACTGTCTGAGGGAGTGGCACTCGTCTGACAAGACGTTGCAATCATCATATGCATATATATGTATATATATGTATATGTACATATATATGTGTGTGGTTGTCTGTGCGTGTGCGTATATATATACATACATATATATATATATATATATATATATTTAAAAGAACATAGCCATCAACAATTATGGGTTTCTTAAACTTTTATCATGTTATAACATATTAAAATATTCTTATAACGCTTTTCAAGCCTTTTTCAGTTCTAGTCAGATATTTTATATTAAAGTGTTTTTTTAGATAACAGTTTCGAATTTCTTTTTGAAAAACATTTTATCTCGCTGTACAATGATTGTGGTTTTCAGACAAATTAAAATCTAAAACTTTTTGTCACCAGTAGTTAGTGCGCTGGTCAAGAGTTTTATTAGTTAGAGTTAAGTCCATAAAATGGTCGAGGAGGCTTTGAGTCTATTTGGTGAACATTTTTATGGGTTTTTATGACTTTATTTCGTTTTTGATGTGTGTATGTCTATGTCAGTGTGTGCTTGTATCTTAAGGCAAGGGTTGTGTGTTTTGTTTGTGTGTGTGTGTGTGTGTGTGTAAGAGGTGGTGGGTCATTATCTTCTTTCACATCTGTGTGGTAGTGTGTGTGTAAATGTGTGTGGATCGTTATCTATGATTTCTCCTTTCACATGTGCGTGCTTGTGTGGGTGTGTGCGTGTGCGTGTGTGGGTGTGTAGGTGGGTAGGTGCTTGTGTGGGTGTATGTGTGTGTGTGTCTGCGTGTGCGTTCAGGAAAAGAAGCATTAACATTCTGGATCAACAGATACTCGTAAACATTACAGCCTAGAGTCACAAAACAATTTATCACCGTATGTATAGACATATTCCTAAATAATTCCTTCGAATTTAACAATAACAACTACATTCAAATACTAAGCACATCAATCGGAACGTAAATCTCGCCAAGATACGCAACCCTTACACTACCCTACGTAGAAGAAACAGTATATGAAAAGATATATATAATAAACGTTTGGCCACAACACTAAACGCCTGTCTATATAATCCTGGAAAAGATACCTTGATGACGCCTTCATCCTGTGGAAATCCACATAGGGCACATCAAGGACTTACACACCATACTTGAACACCTACACACCAAAACAAAATTCACACTAGAACAAAGCTTTACAGATTTACAATTCGTGGACATATTGATAAAAATTAAAGAAATTAACATTATTCCTGATATCTCCCGAAAACCTATAGACACCAAACACTACTGTATTGTTATTGCAGAATAATCAAAAGAACTGTGTTAGTCAATAACACACAACAACAACAACACCAGTAATAATAATAACAGCAACACTTACAAAGGGTTCAGCTCATGCACAAGACAGACATCAGATTGAGCTGGACTGAGGGCTTGTATTTATGTACAAGCATATCCAATCAGGTGATTCAGCCAATCACAATCCAAGGAATAGACTGCCCCATGTGAGCACAATGGAATCTCCCATTGTGCCATAAATAGTTCTCCTCTTTCATGAGAAGTAACTTTAGTCTGTGTCAAGTTATCCACAACTTGAACGCTGACCGAAAGTCCACTACACAATCCAACATGGCGCTACGAACAGGATTTGAGACAGAAGATTGGGAAGACTATTTCCTCAAAGCAGGCATTGCTGCCGATTCCGCCAAGAGCTACGCTGCAACTTTTGTGAAGGAAAAACTGAGGAAAGAAAACCTTCAAGTAATGGATCGAGCCATGCTAAGAGAATTGGGAATCACAACAATGGGAGAAGCTCTGTCTATCCTTCGACAAGCCAAGGAGCCCGCTACCCAGACCACCTATGCTAAGGCACCAGCTGACAGGCCTCCCCAACTTCATCTCGAAATGACCCCTCAACAATTCAGAAAATTTCGGATTGTCTGGGAAGTATTCACCAGAATAACAGACATGCCAACTTCTCAGGCCAATACCAAGTTATACAGTTGCGCTGATGAATCCGTTCAAAACGCAATCATAAATACGTACCCTAAGTTCTTCACCACCAACCCAGACAAGCTGCTAGAGATGACAGAAGCACTGGTAACTCAAAAGTCACATCCCATGGTCCATCGGATGACATTTGCAGCTATATCACAGCATGAAGATGAACCCATCCAACAATACCTTGTTCGTCTTAGGTCCACGGCCATAGACTGTAATTTTTCATGCCCCAACTGCGATCACGACCTGTCCGACATTTACATCAAGGACCAATTTATCAAAGGGATATCGAATGATACGCTTCAGACCGATCTACTTGCAAAAGCCGGGTTGCTAAAAACTCTCAAACAAAATATTTGTCATGCTGAGGCATTTGAGTCCGCACTACGGGACCAAACCGCAATGACTGATACCTCAGACATAGCTACAGTCCGGATGTCAATGTATCGCAAAAAAACACAGTGCTGTACGGACTAGCAGAGGCAATATTCGCACTAGCTCTACTGCTACTCACAACGATAACATTGCTGATAAAGAACCCCGTCAAACCTGCATAGGTTGCGGTAGTCACCAACACGGTACTCCAAGGACAAGTGCCCGCCATTTAACATGTCCGGCATGGAATCAAATGTGCAACACTTGTGGGAAACTTAACCATTTCTCAACAGTGTGCAGGACAATGAAATATCGCCCGGCAGTGATAAAGAGTTTTGAAGACCAAGAAGCTCCCATGAATACACTCATGGCCCATATCACATTCGATCAAATGAGGGGCACCATTATGACTACAGAAGGTGATCTGTTAACTGAAATAAATGCATCAGTAATCCCATTCTCACCAAAACCAGATCCCAGACGAGCTGTCAATATCCCTAGGAGTTGTAGTATAACGCTAAAGGTTTTTCCCGACAGTTGTGCCGCCATTTGTCTTGGGGGACCAAAGCATTTAATCAAAATGGGCCTCACAGAGATTAGTCTTGTCCAATCAAGAAAGATCATACGAACAGTTGGAGGTTTCACACTCATGTGTCAGGGTTGGCTACCAGTTGAGTTTGTGGTCAGAGGGAAAACAACTAAACAAACCCTCTACATATGCAAGGGCATACAACGGCTTTATCTCAGCAGAACAGCCTGCATCGATGTGGGAATATTGCAAAAACATTTTCCAAACCCTTTAGCAGACGTACATGAAGAGGTAGACACCGAGTCTAAAAAGTGTGTAGATCAATTGCCAAATCGCCCCAAAAACCTCCCTTTTCCGGCAACAGAAGATAACATAGGCAAACTTAAGAGCTGGCTCCTAGAAAAGTTTGCCAAAACGACATTCAACAAAGATGGGATATTTCCAGCCATGTCCGGCCCAGCTGCCCACATTCACCTCAAAGAGGGAGCAATCCCTAAAGCCAGGCATAACCCAATTCCTGTACCCTTCCACTTCAAGGAACCAGTAAGACAAGCCCTTTGGAAGGATGTAGAAAAAGGTATTATAGCTCCAGTACCCGTGGGTATGCCTACTGATTGGTGCAGTACTATGGTAATAACTGCCAAAAAGAATGGTAATCCAAGGAGAACAATAGATTACGAACACCTTAACTCTCAATGCAAGCGAGAAACCCACCATACTGGGTCGCCATTCCAGTTGGCACTGCAAGTGCCACCTAGAACAAAGAAAACAGTCCTAGACGCTGTTGATGGATACCACTCGATTCTCTTAGACAAAGAATCTCAACCATTAACCACCTTCATAACTGAGTGGGGAAGATACATGTATCTTAGGATGCCTCAAGGATATGTCGCATCTGGGGATGCTTACACTCGCAGATACGATGAGATAATAAAAGATATCCCACGCAAGGTGAAGATAGTAGACGATACCCTGCAATATGACTCTAGCATTGAGGGAGCCTTTTATCATACCTTCGATTTTCTGCTCCAATGTGCTAAGAATGGAATTGTGCTCAACACCGACAAATTCCAATTCTGTCAGGATGTCGTACAATTTGGAGGCCTCCAGATAACTTCTTCAGGAGTGACCCCTTCTCAGTCCATGATACAAGCGATACAGGATTTTCCAGTCCCAAGGACAATTACTGATGCCAGATCATGGTTTGGGCTTGTCAACCAAGTAGCCTGGGCATATTCACTGGGTCCAGTTATGGTGCCTTTTCGGGACCTCGTCAAACAAAACTCCAAATTTGCTTGGAATCAAAACCTTGAAGACGCATTCAAAGATTCCAAGCGAGTTATAATTCACCTAGTCCAGAAGGGGGTAGCAACATTTGACAAAGACAGAGCAACTTGCCTTGCTCCAGATTGGAGCAAAGAAGGAATGGGCTTCCTACTCCTACAAAAACATTGCCAATGTACCATGGAAAAAGCCCCAATCTGCTGTTCCGAAATTTGGCATCTGATATATGCCGGCAGCAGATTTTGCACGGATGCTGAGCGCAGATACGCACCAATAGAGGGTGAAGCAGCAGCAATTGCATGGGCATTGGAGAAATGCCGTATGTTCGTCATGGGTTCTCCAAACATCATAGTGGTCACAGACCATGAACCGCTGAAGGGGATATTTGGCGATCGTGATCTGAGCAAGATCCAAAACCCCCGGCTCTTTAGACTAAAGGAAAAGACCCTGAGATACAGATTTACCATACAGCATTGCCCCGGGAAGTGGCACAGATAACCTGATGCAGTTTCCCGCCACCCAGTGGCGATGGTGCAAGCCCTCCTCGATGTATTTCCAACAAAACCCTCTCAAATGGATATACTGGAGTCGAACAACATAAGCAACATAACAGAGTCGACAGCCTTAATAGCAACATTTGCAGACAGCAGTAATATAGCCATGATATCACCAGACCTAATTCGTTCAGCAGGTCGTGGCGATCAACAATATAACAAATTTATAGACACAATACAGCAAGGCTTCCCAAAAACACGTAATCTCACTACGCCCGAAATCCGTGAGTATTGGGAGGTGAGGCACCGCCTTAGCACTGACAATGGTCTAGTATTGTTGGATCGAAGGATCGTCATCCCCAAAACACAACGAAAAAAGGTCCTACACTGCCTGCATTCTGCACACCAAGGAGTAGTCGGCATGAAAGCACGTGCCAACGAATCGGTGTACTGGCCAGGGATGGATGCATCAATCTGCAGTATTAGAGCGAATTGCATGGTATGCTCAACCATCGCACCTAGTCAACCAAGGGAGCCTATCATTCTAACACGATCCCCAGAGTGGCCATTCCAACAAATCGTCATGGATATTTTTTATATTGGAGATCACACATACCTTGCCTGCGCAGATAGGCTAACTGGTTGGCTAATTTTATACCGCCTAGAATCAGGTCACACTACTACAACCAAATTCATGTCCATATGCCGACAACTGTTCCAAATATATGGTGCCCCAGAAGAACTCAGCACCGATGGCGGCCCACCTTTCACTTCCAGCACGTTCCAAGAATTTCTGAAAACATGGTGTGTTAGGCACAGATTATCTTCTGTTGCATATCCCCAATCCAATGGCAGGGCAGAGCTCGCAGTAAAAACTGCAAAGAGGATTGTGAAAGGAAACACAGGCCCCCACGGTTCCTTGGACAATGACAGTGTTGCCCGGGCCATCTTGCAGTATCGGAATACCCCAATCCAAAGCATTGGCCTATCACCGGCCCAATTATTACTTCACCGTCGACTACGTGACTCCATCCCATCACAGCCAATCCTCTACAAGCCTCATCCTGAATGGGTGTCAGCGGCACAAAATCGCGAGGAAATGCTCCACCACCGCAATGCAAAAATAGTAGAAAGATACAATAAATATACCCACAACCTTCCACCATTACAAGCTGGTGACACTGTAGACATCCAAAGTCCAGTCAATCGCAGATGGAACACAACGGGCAAAATCATCAGTTCCCTACTCGATGGACAATACCGAATCAGGGTTAACGGATCCGGAAGGATCACACTTAGGAACCGCCGTTTCCTCAGAAAATGCGAACTTAAGCCTACACCAACCCCAATACAAAGTGCATCACTAGGACCAACAATTCCCTCAAGCGATACTACATTCTTGCATATCCCACTATCTCCCTGTAATAGCACATACACAGCAACCAAACCCCAACAACAAACCACACATATATCCCCACGCTTTCGATCAAGGATTCCCCGAGGTCTTTCTAGGTTACTACCACACAACAAACTAGGCCTAAAAGAGAGATACACCTCTCACACAACCCAGCCTACTCGTGGGGGGGGAAGAGGGGAGATGTAGAATAATCAAAAGAACTGTGTTAGTCAATAACACACAACAACAACAACAATAATAACAATAGCAGCAACACTTACCAAGGGTTCAGCTCATGCACAAGACAGACATCAGATTGAGCTGGACTGAGGGCTTGTATTTATGTACACGTATATCCAATCAGGTGATTCAGCCAATCACAATCCAAGGAATAGACTGCCCCATGTGTGCACAATGGAATCTTCCATTGTGCCATAAATAGTTCTCCTCTTTCATGAGAAGTAACCTTAGTCTTTGTCAAGTTATCCACAACTTGAACGCTGACCGAAAGTCCACTACACAATCCAACACTATACTTTAAAAGTCATATGTTTTTTATTCATTTTTTTCGTTTACTTTTCCGAGGAATTAGTTAACAGTTATATTTAATACATTTATTTGCTAACATCTATTTCTAATATGATATTATTTGTTAGTTGTTTGAAAAGTTTGGCGTATTCATTTAATTATATTTTCTAAAACAATTTCATCGAAAGATTAAGGGTAAACAGCGTTGCAAATATTTAAAATATTAAGTAAATATTTTATTTTTCCTATATAATTATGCAAACGAAACCGTATGGTAATAATTTTAGTCTTGAAGTACAATAACCAACCAACAATCGAAAATTGGTTTTGAATTTTGTAAAGCTATTGCATTACACGATATATGCGCTGAAAAGGGTCATGATTCTAGACTTGTATAGTAGGTGATATATATATATATATATATATATATATATATATATATATATATATTGTTGAATATATTACGAATTGAATATCAAAAGTTATTTACGTTTCAAGTGAAATAAAATTATGTATATATCCTTATATTTTCATATGTTTTGAAAATTATTTAAAATGAATTTTATAAATAAATGTACAAAATTATATGGTGTTCTTATTTTTCAAATTGATTATAAAATTAAGTGTGCAATCAATCTACTCCTAATATATATGCTAATGATGCAATATATATATACATATGTATATACATATATATGTATATATGTATATATACACGCACATAATAATTTAGTTATTATAAATGAAGTCTATAGGCATAATACGTATAACATAAATATAAACAATGTGTATGTTTATACCATATCGTGTGCAATGCATATTATATATTATTTGTATGTTACTTTATGAAAGTCATATACAAATGTCATTTAGGCTTTGAAGTTTAACTATTTCTGACGCCACGATGTCTATTTTTGCTGCATAATATCACTGGTTTGAATAAAACATTCAGCTACAACATACCCCATAAATTACAAGAGGAATACCTATGTTTAACTAACGAATATAAAATTAAAACTCACCTGTAACTAAGATCTCAGAAAACACTAACATGGTGGTTACATATTAGCTAAGGAAAGCACATAATATAAATAGATTGCTAGCTTAATATAACTTCTTTATCATTTCGAGGTACACTTTACTCGAATCAAACACATTCAGCATTTTTCCGGATGTAGATGTAAAGTATGCACATTACATATTAGGCCTATTAGATCCGGCATATTTTCTCATAAATTCATAAGAATATAGATATTTCAAAAGGAATACGTCCTATAATTTATTTTGTCAATATGAATCAAAGCTGATTACACGTCGTATTGCTATGATAAGTTAGCATTCATAACCTTAAAATTTCACTTTTAGTATCAATTATGCTAGTGTCGGGCTCAATCTATGTCCTGGACGTATTTCTGAAACATACGTGTGTTATTGTATTCCTGATGCTGACTGTAGGGGAAAGTAAAATCTGGAGGAAAATATGGGCCCTCATGGTAATTCTCATACTCTAGTATTCGTACATCTAAAGCACTATGAGTAATAAAAATTAGAAGCCTAACTTTTGGAACGTCTCTAATATGTTCTCATTTAATCATGATGCGTTTATTTAGTTTAGAATAAATTTCAGCACCTTTCAGCGTCTAACATCCCACTTAACGTATATGTTTCCAATAAAACATCCACTATAGTATATTGTGTTTAAATTACTAATATACATGTGTCAGTATGACGCATTAAATAAAATAGTTTTATAAAGTATAACACATTAAATACAATATTTGATATAAAGTATAACACATTAAATAAAATATTTTTATAAAGTATAACACATTACATAAAATATTTAATCTAAAACTGTTCTGTTTTGTCACCAGATATATTCAACCTCTATAGCGAAAAGAGAGTGATAGAAATTGAGCGCACCAAAAGATGGGAAATTAACCGTCTTATGACTGCAGACGACACTGTATTAATAGCACAATTTGAGGAGACCCTTATACATAATCTGGTTGAAGCAAATGACAGTAAAGGACTTGCTTTAAACAACTCAAAAACGTTAAGCGTGGCAGTATATTAGAAGTCCGAACCTTCAACTTGCAAGCTACAATGTCGCGATGTACCAGTTTAACAAGTTGAGAAATGGTGATATCTAGGATACTAGATAACATATGATGGAAGGTGCACTATTGAAATACAAGTTCGCATAATCGCAACTTAAGTCACCTTCATCAATCTTGATACACAGAAACATTACAATAGCAACACAATTGAAATTTCTCTGAATGTAGTAATGATTAATTTTCCTATACGGTTTTAAATGCTGTATAATCACTAACAGACCTAGGAGACTACAAGCAACTTGAGCTTGGTTGCTGAGGAGAATTTTGAAATTATCATAAACAGAAAGTAAACAAACACGGATTTATTAGAAATCGCAAACACAGAAAGGTATTTAATTATGTGATTCATGAACCATGCCTACAGAAGCCGGTATAGAATATATTAGCTTAACGGAAAGATCGTGGGGAGAAGATGCAGAGGGCAACATTTAAAAACATACGTTGAAAGTCTGAATACCTGGGCAACATAAAAATGATTTCATGAATAATGAATTCCTAAATGCCTCGACAGAGGGAGAGATAGATAGATAGATAGATAGATAGATAGATAGATAGATAGTGTGTGAGAGAGAGAGATGTGGAGAGCTATAGCAATTAATGCTTGTTCCAGGCAGCTGATTATGGTTCTAAAGTTTTATATTACCATTACTGTAAGACAACCCAGGATTTGCACACATAAGTGTATGTCTTATCTTGCAAGGCCAGTGAAAGATTGTATATACAAATACGTGTAATGTGGCATGTAGGACTTACAGATGTAATCCTGAGATTATGAGAACTAATAAATATTTTCAGCTATAAATATTGCATATTTCATTAAAAAATATTCTATCTACGGGTGACTGAATAGAAGATGATCAAATAAACATCGGCAACTTTCTCGTGTGTGAAATAAAATGTATTTTATTAGAATTATTATATCAATATTATACTGGTTAGAATAGGTTCTTAATATACATGTAGACTGGCCGTAAGTGTCTTTGTGCACCAAATTTGATATAAACATGGTAGAGAAAGGCTGCGTGTATAATATTTAGCCAATGCCACTTCATATATAGAGTTTTTCACAAGCTCCTGATCTGAAATAGTACACATACATTAAATCTGTTTCCAAGGCCGCTGGAAAAATAGCGGGCTCCTTCTATCGACCCAGTAGTTACCTCACTGCTGATGCAATTCTTTATCATCATAAGAGTCAGGTACGTTCAAGGAAAGAGTACTGCTGCCACATCTGGACATGAGCTGCTAGAAAGGTCTTATCTTTTCTTGATAGAGTTCAAAATAGACTTCGTAGCCTCGAAGGGGATGTCTTTTTCTCTTCCCTGCAACCTCTTTCTCACGGAAGAGATGTTCCGAGCTTGTCTCTGCTTTATCGTTATTTTCATTGCAAGTGCTACAGTGGCTCCAATCTATCGTCTCCCCTCACCAAACTGTCTCATAAAACACCTGTCTTGCAGAAAATACTATCAATAATTTCCCCAACTTTTTATCTGTGCCGAAATCTAAACGTAATTACCATGAACAAAACTTCTTTCCTAGAACTGCACGCCTATTGAATTGCTTTCTATTTTCCTGCTTTCCAGCTGACTATAATATGGCTGTCTTCAAGTCTGACGTAAACAAATTGTTGACGAGCCGTTCCATAAAAGTTAACAAATTTAGCGAATATGCATTACTAACGAGTACTATAGTGCCCCATTTTCTATTGCACACTCTTTAAGTATTATCCTTGAGTGTCCTCTTGGTCTTGATAAGTATTGATATTTATGTAAACAAACGTAAAAACATTAGGATAAATAACTGTATACTTAGCTAAGATAAAATATATGTGAGGGAAACCAAACCGATTATATAAATGAGATTAGATACGAACGTTGTTTGTCTTTAAATTAGAATAATACAAGGGAAATCAAAACACTCCCCGATTAATAAAATAATCAGTTGTTTAATTTATATTGAGAATACGTTATAAATATATTCGTTGTTAGATGCATTAACAGAGATCTTACAAAATACTTGATAAGCATTAGATTTATATTGCTCATACAAACGGTCCATGAGTGCTTTTAAGACAGAAATAATCAGGGATTACGGAAAAGATATTTACTAAGCCGACGCTGTATCATAATGTATTTAAGATTAATTAATAGAATAATCATTTGACGGACCTTATCTTCAAGCAAAGAAAATCCAGGGAGTGTATGATATAATACATAATATACTATAACAGAAAAAACTAGCTACAAACTTAATACATATCATGTAATATGCATTATTTTTTAGATGTGCATTATGTATGCTAATTTTATACCAATTTGTATATATATAGCATGAAAAGATGATGATTGAAACTTCTTGAGAGGTGTTTGCAACCTTTTTAGGCTGAGCATTTAGTAATTAATTCGGGGGAATTTTATCATACACCTTAGAATCTCTCGTCAATTTGTGATCAAAGGGATGGTCTAATGATGTGAATGAAATTCACTATGCGATCTACGTATTTAACTGAATTTAAACTACAGGATCTAATCATTATAACTATATCCAATACATTAATGCATATTTAAAACATTACAAAATATAGTTATTAGTACTTAATTTGGATTAGTGAATCGTCAGATTATCATTAAATGTCAGATAAAAATGAAAAGAGCTAAATATTTTAATCGAATTTAATAGTAATTTATTTCATGAGAGAATAATACAGTTATTCATTATGTATATCCATATATATATATATATATATATATATATATATATATATATATATACATACATACATATATATACATACACACATATATATATATATATATATATATATATTTATATATATATATATATATATATATATATATATATATATATATATATATATGGTTTTTGGGTGCGCTTCTGTGAGCGTTAGCTAATGCGAATTACTTTCGAATAAATGGAAACCGAATCTTAGTTTGATGTCTTTAGCGTGATATTTTTTCCTATAAGATTTTACATTTGTTTTTTATGTCTTTTTAAGCAGTACCTGGTGTTTAGAAATCACACTATAAAAATAAATGGCGTCTAAGAAATGCAAAAGTATCTGATTTGATTGCTTTGTTGGTCATTAAACATCGCTGAGAATCCATTACCAGAGTTTAACCAGGACAGTTGCAAAATCAAGCGATGACTTTTATTGTGGTCAATTAAGCATTTGTTGTATTTTGAAACATTTAAAAAATATTTTATTTTTACAGTTCGACTCGTAAAAGGCACGTCAACTGTAATTATTGCTGCATTAAAAATAAACCTAAAATCACTATCATTTTTGTCTGTTTACTTTGAGTAAATTTTTTTCGACATCGCAACGTTTCCGGCCAAATAATAGTCTATTCGACAATTGAGAGGCAATTATGGTAAAGCTAGACACAAGGTCAGAATTTAATTGGCAGAATCTACCTAATAAAAACTGAATAATCGTGTGCGGAGATAAACGAATAAAATTGTTTCAGTGTAGTAGGGTTTCTTTGATCTGAAAGGAAAATATTTTCCGCTTAACTTTACACATTTTAAAGTTCTGAAATTGATTCCAAATGTTAAATGTGTTATACAAATCGTCCTCATTGTTATCCGTTGCAGTAGACCATGGATTTGTTCCGTAGAGTCGACGGAGCATGGTTCGGGAAGAATTCATAGGTTATAATTTTGGTTCGCATCAGGGTAAGCATTTATGAACGGGTTCGTAATCTCAAAGCATGTGGACTTTAACACGAAAAGAACATCTCATGTAAAAGAAATGTAACAATTTGAAATCATCATCCTAATGAGAAGCAAGAGCAAGCACGTAGACAGAGAGAGAGAGAGAAAAAGAGAGAGTGAGAGAGAGAAAGAGAGAGTGAGAGAAAGCGAGAAAGAGAGTAAGAAATAGAAAGCGTATATGCCGTATCGATTAAAATGGCTGACCAT
The DNA here is from genome assembly GCF_053919585.1 of Euprymna scolopes. Taxonomy (NCBI): domain Eukaryota; kingdom Metazoa; phylum Mollusca; class Cephalopoda; order Sepiida; family Sepiolidae; genus Euprymna; species Euprymna scolopes. The sequence goes on from NC_136485.1 coordinate 49,370,278, forward strand.
ATAAAAACGCAAGACAAATATACGTATTGTTTTGATTGATATTAGCATCACTGTCGGCGTGAATCTCTCCTAAAATATGTTTTTTTAATTCACGCAAATGTTGTAATCAGAACTAGCCACCAGGTGTGCCCAGTCGTACAATACAATAAAATATGATATTTTCCTTCAACTGGAATTCATGTATATTATTAAATATTTTATTAATTTTGATATTGTACCCAAAATATAAAATATTTCAAAAGATAAAAACATAATTATGATTATAGTCTTGCTAGCTAGAATATAACAACAGCATATACCTCACGTGCTTATTATGTAACCATTCAAGCCACCTCCATACACATCATTAATTTTACACAGTAAGGTTCTTACACATGGATATATATTTGCACACTTAAAGTCGTTACGCCTGTCAAGTGCATTTTTTTCATCGTGGAATGTTTAGTCGCGTTTTTCTAATGGCTAAATATATAATCTCATTTGTTCTTAATTTCAAAATCCCTCATATATATATAGTTAAATGTATGTAGATCAAACAATCGCAGAGTAGTATATTAGAGGTCGTTCCTCACAATAGGGGAAGATGACAGATATCTTGACAAGTCTGACACTTCATATATATATATACATATATATATATATATATATATATATGTATATATATATATATATATAACAGATCTGCTTGTTTGAAAGCATCATTCTTTATTTAATGTCGGTAGAAGAACATGTTTTTTAAAAAGACAATGAAAGTCTATTTTATACTAAATCATGAGCTGGTAACTAAAATGCCATTTCGAATTTACTTAGTACCGAACAACGAATGAGCTGTTTAAAATGCAATTTGGCTGGATCGAATAAACTTATGTCATACTTAAGCGTGACGAAATAAAGAAAATTTCATTTGAAAAATTGACAGATTGATGCAAATACTAAATCAACTTTTATCATACGAGAAGGAGTAAATATTATATCAAACTCAAGAGTTACTGAACGGAGAGAATGTTTCTTAGACTTGTGTTTGCAAAGTCGATTAAAATTATATTTCAAACCTCAGCACGACAAAAACAATGTAACAGAGCGGTGACACAGGTATGACAGCAGCAGCAAAAACCAACGTTAGTAAATATCGAGCCGTGTGTGGAGTGACGTAACAGCGTGTGAGAAAAATATTTGAACAAGAAAAAGCGTGTATCACTGACGTTAGAAATGAACAAGAGATAACGGGGGTTCTATAAGTGAGGCGATAGTCACTGGAAAAGGACGCATCCTAATCATGGTCGGACAAAAACCGTGAACAACGTGCTCGACACGGCAGAGACCTGTTAAGTAATTGAACTACGATATGGATTTTGAACATATGACAAAGTGTTTATCTAGAAAGCACCTGTAAATAAATGCCAGTTGTTTCATTGGAAAACAGCAAGTCGTTTTTTTTTTGTTTTGTTTGTTCTCTTGCGACAGTGTCTAAAAGTTACAATAAAAAAATGTAGCCCGATAAATCGATGTGTATGATATATAAATACTCAATGTTGCAGATCGGCGAAAATTGTTACCGGAAGTCAGTGTGACAGATCGGCAAAAAATGAATTGGAGACAACGTGGACGACAAACAGACAACGATACTTCCCATGCATGGAATTGATTTAACAGCGACATATGACGTACGTCCAAGAACTTTTCGCTGTAGAATTAATTTATGATAGTAAAATGTTTGCGTGATAAAACTGCGTTAAAACCATTAGTGTTCAATTATTTACGGGGGAAAACATTCCAATGGCACGACTGAAAATAACACGCACATTGGAGACAAGTACATGGTATTTAGCAAGTGCAGTGATAAAAAACAACATATTTTTGAATAAGTGCCAGCGTCTTATGTATAAATATGCCATGCCACCAGACTCTCAAATATCTTAATTTAAAAAAAAAGTTCTTTGATCGATTTATATCATTTTAGCTAATTGTGTTCGAGTGACCTTTGAAAACGAAATGTTTTCTTCACGTTATAGAAAACATCAGCCAACTGCTTGTTTTGTTAAATTTATATGAAATTTCCAAATAATATCAAAACCAGTTAAAATAGATATACATTCTATATAACAAAACAGATATACTCTCTATAAGAAAAAGCATCAGTTCGTTTCCATACGAATTATTACTCCCTTTATATTTATCTACTGTTATAACAAAGGAACGTTGTCTGAGTTGAAGTCTATATGTGAGATATGACTTTGGCAACAAGAATGTCTTCGATTAGTATCGCTAATCGATAATTCGACTCGTCCCCTGGAAATTGGAACATGCGATTTTGATCCAAGTTAAAACCTTATAGAGCCTAACGTCGAATTAAAAGTTTTATCACAACTCAAGCCGAAGGACCCGACATATACAATCAACAGTAGCGTATTTGATATGACAGGATCGCGTTGGAAATACATGCATCTGTTTAGACCACAGTTGAAACTTGTTACTGGGATTTTACGTTTTAAACTTTAATTAAAACACCACATATACAATATATATATATATATATATATATATATATATATATATATATATATATATAAATAAAATGAACTCATTTTTTCCCCTCCGACTTTGACGTTTATAGGACTGCACCTGTATACATTTGGTGCAGCCGTATCATACACAAACTGAATCACGACATCTGCCGTATGTTATAGGGTTATTACATATCAAGGATCTCGCTGATCACAGTTTCCTATATTCTGCCTGGTGAGAGTCCACTGTAAAAATCGGTTACATTTAATGGAAGTAGTAAAGTAAACTCTCTCTAACAAATTCATCCTACCACCGTCACTCACTTACACCGTACCAGAACATTCACAGGAGACATTTAAAACCGATCACCGGTAAGAATTTATCTAAAAACTGGACTGGACTTACACTGAAACGAACCACGCTTACTTTGTCATTGTTTAGCATAAAACATAAACACAATTTATAAAGCATTTATTATAATAAAATTAGATTCAAACAGAACACAATCCGTTACCTGGAATTGAATTCACAATTACATTACTTCGATTTCGTTATAACCCGCGTGGTTAAAGTTTAATGAAAACCTGAATTGACATTTACGTGAAACGCACCAAACTTACTTACTTACTTACTTACTTACACAAACACAACTTCCGTTTCGCTCTTTCCTTACGTGCTTTTTTGCTTTCTTTCTTTCTTTCTTTCTTTCTTACCTTTCGTTGTCTTTTTGCTTTATGGGTGATGGTGGTGGGGGTACTTCCCTATCTTTATCTTTCCTTTCGGTCTTTCCTTCTTTCTTTCTTTTCTCTCCATTTTCTGCTCTTTCCATTGTTAAAACGAAACGAAACAACCGGATATTCCAGGTTTTACTTACACTCTATCACTCTACGACTATTACTTGTGTATCCAACTCTATTTGTGCCAGTAAAAAAAAGTAGCATTTATTGTTTTTGGTAATAATTATTAATTGCTTATTTGTTTTGTTTTTCACCCTTTTTTTAGACTAACCATTCTTTAATCTCATTATAAAATCGATTTTTCCAACTACATTTTAGGTGGGGGGGCATTACAACCTCCGAAGGGGGTTTGTATTACTGTACACATAGATTCGAAAAAGTTGTCAAAAAAAAAAAAAAATAACAAATAAATGTTCTCAAAGCCCAGATCAGTTACTTTTCTGCCAAACTGGATCTCTTTTTCGTGTTTTTATTCAATGTAACAATATTCGGCTCGAAAACCATACAGTGTTTACCGATGTATTCGAAAATTCAGGAAGGCGTCTCAGTCACACCCTCTTTAACACCGTAAGTATAGAAAAAGGTGTTATAAATAAAAAAAAATATACAAAATACTATTAAAAACACGCCGAATATATTTAACAGTATTTCATTAAGTTTTTTATTTATAACATCTTTTCCCAATTCAATGTAACATGTTTATTCAGCTCGAAAACCATACAGTGTTTACCGATGTATTGGAACATTCAAGATAGCGTCTGATTCTCTCTTTAACACGTAAGTGTGGGAAAAGATGTTATAAATTTTGTATAGTTTTTTATTTATAACACCTTCTTCCATACTTACGGTGTTAATGAAGGTGTGAGACGGAGACGCCATCTTGAAATTTCGAATACATCGGTAAACACTGTATGGTTTTCGAGCTGAATAAATATGTTACATTGAATAAAAACACGAAAAATATATCTATCCAGTTTGGCAGACAAGTAACTTATCTTGGCTTTGATAACATTTATTTGTTATATATTTGTTTTTTGTTTTTTTCACAACTTTTTCGAATCTATGTGTACAGTAATACAAACACCCATTTTGTGTTTTATATAGATAAAGTACAATTGTTGAATGTTACTGTTTTGATAATATTCGTTGGGGGGGGACAATTAAATAATTAAGAAAGATTAAAATGAAGCGAAATTTAAGTTTCCGTTACATTTTTACAACAACCGTAAAACAGTGCATACTCAGCAAGTTTTATCGTATTTTATTTATTTTTTTGCATAATTAATGATGGAAGTATTTTTCTGTTTATTTTCTTAACATCTATTAAAAAAATAATAATTTGTACATTCTCTGGAAAAAAAGAATCAAACTTTTCTCTACTTTCACAGGTGTTCCATTTTAACAAACTGAGCCACAGCAACGCGTGGCCGGGTACAGCTAGTATACCTATAATTCCGTATTCCTTTGGTGTGTAGTGATATTCATATTAAAAACCCTATATTTCTATTTACTTAAAAAGAAAATACAATTTTCTTATATATGAGTTATCGAATTGCATTCATTAGCAAAAGGTCTAACTAATTTGCATATTCTTTTAAACATTAAATTTGAATTAATTCCCTATTAGTTTTTTTCAGTTTTCTTATAGGGTGATCACCTTTAGTTAACTATTACGGGTAATTATATTCATACAGATATTCTACATGATTTATACTTGCGAAATATTTGCGTAAAAAGCTTACAATGAACACAAAATCGTTTCCATATATATTTATGTATACGTATATATTTTTGTTTCATCTATCTGTCTATCTATCTATAAATCTATAAAAGTGAACATGTCTGTCTGTCTGTCTGTCTGTCTGTGTATATTTCCCTACGCAATAACTCTGGCAATTTTTAGTCTATAGACTCAAAATTTGAAATTCCGGGTACTGAGATTTGGGAAAATCGATGTGACGGGTGTCAGCCAGAAATTTGGTTGTTAAGTGGTCAAATTTCAACGATTTGACCTTTAAGAACTCTACAAAACTCCTCCGACAATTTTGGGTCTAGACACTTGACTTTTTAGATATAGATTCCTTGAACCTTGATCTCATTTAATAAAGTGATTTGAGCCCGAAACTATAAATTTTAAGGGGTCATAATATGGGTCAAATTAAAAAAAAAATTACTCTTTTTTTTGTTGTTCAGAATACACCTCCAAACACCCGGGCAACGCCGAGATTAAATGCTAGTATATCTATAAAAGTGAACGTGTCTGTCTGTCTGTCTGTCTGTTTCTGTGTGTCTGTCTGTCTGTGTACATTTCCCTGCGCAATAACTCTGTCAATTTTTAGTCTATAAACTCGAAATTTGAAATACCGGGTACTGAGATTTGGGAAAATCGATGTGACGGGTGTCAGCCAGAAATTTGGCTGTTAAGGGGTCAAATTTCAACGATTTGACCTTTTAGAACTCTACCAAACTCCTCCGACAGTTTTGGGTCTATACACTTGAACTTTTAGATTTAGATTTCTTGAACATGGATCTAACTTAATACAGTGATTTGAGCCCGAAACAATAAATTTTAAGGGGTCATAATAGGGGTAAAAGTTTTAAGACATTAACCATTTTTTTTTGTTTATTTGCTTATTTTGCACAGCATACACCTCCAAACACCCGAGCAACGCCGGCCACCCCTGCTAGTGATTTTATAAAATCAAATGTAGGTCATTTACATTGTAGTTTACATTGGACTATAATGTGAGTTTACTCACTGTGCGGGTACAGTGAAGATTCCTACAAGTGTAGCGCGATGCCTCATCAACTGGAACAGGCAAACAATCTGTATAAAAATAGACTGTCACAAATTTGGATGAAAATGAAACTATGAATATGTCAATTATTCATTTATCATAATTCAATTCCACGCAACATCGGGTCTCCCTGCGAAAATTAAATTAAGGGGTCATTAGAACATCTACGATGAAGTACTAATGAAGAAATATCTGCTAATACTGTTTTGATTAATAAGGATTTCATCCGTCTCAAAATAAATAAATCTAATACAGACATTTGCAGAGTTATTATAGTGTTGTACCAATCAACAATCAAATTAAGTATACTCAATCTGTTTAAATATATTTATGTAGTTAGCCATGCATAAACATGAATATAAACGAATCAGCAACACATCTTTAAATACATAAAACACGTAAATTACACGGAGGGATGAGACGTGGTTAGCCCGAACGAAGACATGGGGTCAACACTAAAGAGACATCATGAAAATGCCTGCGAAAAATAGTAATATGTGTTATTTTTATCCCAATTTGCTTCAAGCTATCTCAGCCTATTAGAATAATTGCGTTAAGATAATTCAACAATTCGTTAATCCCTGACACTCCAATAATCGAATAGCTGGGGGATCTACGGTTGATTTGTGAACTGTGAGAAATGACCATTACAGATCAAATCCAGCTACTACGTTTGAAAGGCGCAGCTTTCCGAAATAACAATGGGATGCTATTGAGAAACACTGTGGTCAACTCATGGAAACATATAATATGCAATTTGAATTTGGATTTCTAAGAAATTTCGTCAAAATTATGGAGAAAAGTAAAACTACAATACGAATTAGAGACTTGATTGCGATTAGGTTTGCTTTTCTAAAATAGTTGTCGTATTTGAATAAAGAACTTAAAATGTGATTCGGTAGAATGTTCTAGAAAGTCGTCACTTTTCAATGAATAATTTTAAATGCGATTTTGTTTGATTTTAAACAAACCCGCAATCGTTTTAAGTGAATGCTCTGCTGTGTGCTTAACTGTGTAGTGTGGGTTAGCTGTGTAGTATGGGTTTGATGTGTGCTTAGCTTTGTAGTGTGGATTAGCTGTGTAGTATGGGGTTGATGTGTGCTTAGCTTTGTAGTGTGGGTTAGCTGTGTAGTATGGGTTTGATGTGTGCTTAGCTTTGTAGTGTGGGTTAGATGTGTTCTAAGCTGTGTGGTGAGGGTTAGCTGTGTGCTGACTGTGTAGCGTTGCTAAACTTGTGTGCTTAGCCGTGTAGTGTTAGTTGGCTGTGTTTGTAGTTGTGGAGTGTTGTTTAGCTGTGTGCTTAGCCGTCTAGTGTGGCTTAGCTGTGTCTCGGAGCTTTCGACTTTATTTAATGCGAGATCATCAATAAGGATAAGAATTGATAAAAATAGATATCATTAATTTAAATATTAACGAATCAGCCGCCATAAAAAATTTTTAAAAGACGTGGTAGCACGAAAGAGACTGGGCACGATAAGCACGATAAAGAGGGAACTTGGTGAGCTCGAAAGACACGTGGGGAAAAGATGTGGACATAATTGCAATACGTGTTTATGTAGTATGTAATTTTACCACAAATTTAGCATAGAACTATTTGTATGCCTACATTGGCACTGAGGATGCTTTATCGTTTTAAAAAGGTATACATATAAAGATTCATTATGCTATGTAAATGATATTCAGGTGTAAAATTGATTCATTAACAAAAAGAGAATGATATCATTAAAGAACCGTAAAATCTGAACAATAGGGGATTAGAAAAATATATACATAAGAATGTTAAAGTTTTTTCATCAGCAATAATTAAAACTGCTGTAAGAGCATCTAGATATACCGAGGCGAGCTAATATAGATTATTTTCTTTTTCTATAAACTGTACAAAGATTCGGTTTAATGTGAATTACAGATTGAACTTTGCAGAATGTGAGATTAAGTCAACCCTTAGATTAATCTATAATGCATTTTCCATAGGGCTCTGTAAATTCAATTTGTTTAGATAAATAGTGATATACTATGTATATATTGATCGCTTTCCTATGTGGATGGTCTTTAGTGAGAGATGCTGAATAAGAAGTGTTAAATATATAGAAAATGTAAGTCTGAAATATTGCCAATTAATAAATATTATACTAGATAATAATGTACTGTATCACTACTATTTTTGATGTCACCTTTTACGAGTAGAATGTCACAGTATAGATTTAATTGACATTTTTATTTAGTTTTTTAATTCTTCACTGCAGTAACGTAATGAAATATTTAGAAAACAGTAAATTCTTTATGATATGCATAAAACATATAACTTGAGTGTAACCTTGCCCAGAGAACTATATCTCTTTTAATATTCTAATTTATAATAATTTAAGTGCAAATGACTATTAATTACATACGACTTAATACCTCACGTCATCTCTAAGGTGATTATAATAATTTAAGTGTCTCTCCCCAAGTACCCAAATTTCAATTTCATTTTCTAGAAAATAGTTTAATTTTCTGAATTACATCATCACTGCGTACTCCTCGTGTTTTCACGTTAGAAAAATGTGAAAAAAAACTGTAGAATAAGTTTTACTTGGCTTTCTGAGTCACGGTTTATTACAGTCACCTTCTTAGATATTGATCATGTTTTGTAAGAATCTTATTTATGTGATGTCGAGGTTCACCATTATTTGAATAACTATCGGTTAAGACCAGTGAATATTGAGATAAGGCCAGAAAACACCAATGAAGAAAAGGAGTTTATAATATTAGTTAATATAAAAATAATTAGAAAACATTCTAGAATGTTTCCGCTCTCTATATTCGTCCACTTTCATTGTCTCATTAATCTTTCAACACAAGGAAAACAAGTCGGCCTATTTTTGTCATATTTGTTTTTGTTTATTATAGTGTAATCTCGCACGCCCGTTAGTTCATCCGAGTATTAATAAACGTAGAGAGTACGACCCATGCAAGATTAATTGATAATACGTAAAATACTCCCCAGGAATCCAAAAAAAACATTATGTGACAACAATTTGGTGAGAGACTGTGACGTTCGGAGTACTTGTAAACAGCTGTTCTTTAAAAAAAAATAACGTTTTTTAACTGATAAACAGACTATACATTCCCCCCTTTAAATACCTTCGAAACTGATATGTAATATGTAACAAACAACCGCCTTGTATATATATACTCATAAAACTTATATAATTTACTAAATGTTACAAATATTTTTATGTTAATATACGCCCTTTATAAATATAAGGTTTAATAAAAAATATATTTTATTATTTCAACTGCTTTACGAATCGAGGTGAATCAGATTACAGAGCAATATTACTCACAAATCATATAAAACGGTATGTAACATTTCGGCGTCAATATTTCCCTAAGTTCCTTGAATATCAATGCAAATGCCACACGCAAATATATTAAAGAAGGCCACTTGTTTATTTGTGAACTATATTAGTACGCTTCTGGGATGAAAGACTGCGATACACTACTACGAAATGTTGTATGTAGTGGGTCATCTGTAAAAATTTCACTATATAATACTGAACCAAGTACTGTGAACGTATACGAAATATAAAAAAAAATGTAAATAGAACGTACGAGACCTGTCTAAAAAGTATTTGACCTTATGCTAGAAAAAATATTTCACATACCTGACGGGGTTTGGACCTTAACCCCTTCAAAGTAGGGCCTTGTGCGTACACGCAGTTAGCCAACCAATCTTTTAAATGCTGGCAACAACTCTGGAACTCTCCTTTTGGAAGGGTGTTCATCTCCGTATTATCTCTTGCCTAGTCTCCAAACGAGATCCTTTCAGTGGCGTCTTACATTTTATAAACAACCAGTATTAGAAAGGAACCATGTGTGGAGAGTAGTGAGGTTGGCGAACGACTGGAATTCCATATTTGGCGAAGAAATGTTGGATCACATGGGAGGAATGTCTTGATAGTACTACTTTGTAACTTTGTGTCACTCCGGTGTGTACTCATGATGTACAATACCACGCAACTCAAAGAAGGCAATCAGCATCACATTGATTTTTCTTCGTTCCTGTCGAGGTTTTTTCGACCTTAATAATTCGGCTGCTGCAGTTACGACGGGTTCTTTTTTGTTTATGGGTCGTGCCAATACATCCCTGACTCATCTCCAGTTATAATGACTTCTGGCCGTCTCCAAAATTGAAGACATCACTGAAAAGGTCCCGTCTTGAGAGTAGATAAGAGATAGTGCGGAACGCTACGGCGGTGATGAACACAATTTTAAAACATTACTTCTAGAAGTGTTTCTAATAGTAGAACGATCGCTGGCCTAAGTGTTTACAAGTTTGAAGAATATTAGAGTTCAAACACCGTCAGGTATGTGAAATATTTTTTTCGGGTCTAAGGTGGAATACTGTTTAAACAGACCTCGTACATCACGAATTATGATTGTGCATTTCCTAAAAACTATGCATCTAATGCGAACTAAAATTGCCCATTGTGATACTGGAAAAAAATGAGAAGTGAAATAGAAGTCAGTTTCCGCATTAATGTTGTGTTAAACAGTTGAGAGGTAAAGATAATGGAATTCCAGCGCAGAACGTACGACGTGAGAAGGACGTTGAGTCCTTGGAATATCTCCGTCATCCAATTATTTATAAAAAGCACTGGAATTATGAAAAATAATTTTAAAAGTTACCTGAAAATATAACCGCAAAAAATTGTTATCTAGAAATAGTCCCCAATTAGACTGTCTGAGACGTAAGAGAAATGTTTGGCATCCAGTAGAATGCCTATTTCCACGCCGGCAAAAAGTAATAAAATAAAGAACATTGAACTGCCTATCAAGTGTACTATTTTTAAAACAAAAAAAAAACGAGCCTTTAAATATTTACAAGATAATAAGACAATCGTCTTTGCTTCTAATTGTATTTTTACTTTGTTAACAAAAAATCGATTTTCAGAGTTTTCAATTTTCTTAGTCATATTATAATAATTGTACTAAACCAAAATAGTTATGCTTACGCCACAGACTCTCTTTATGTATTTCTTTTGTTTAAAAATTAATTTAAAAGGTAATAAAAAGAAATTTCTATCCAAGCATTATTATAATTTACGAATAATTATCCAAATGATAGACATCATATTTTATCTAAGCTATTACAAGTGCATACCCTACTACGTTTTACAATAATCCATACCACCATATGTTGCTAATTTAGCGTAAAATGAATATTTTATATGTTTAGCATATAATAATATACTTAATAAATCTGGTTATGCAATTAAAATACATTTCTTTATGTAATTCTAGTAGAAAAAACGAATGGCTTAAAAAAATACTGCAGTATCTATCGATATCTGAAATAGTGTAATTTTAATTTTTTTAATATGTATGACTTTCCTATCTTAACGCTCTAACTGATTATATTTTTTAATATGTATAGCTTTCGGATCTTACCTGCAGAAAAAAAAATCTTACGAAAATGGTGATTAGAAAGAAAACAGCTATACATTCGGACCTATCGGTCATTTTTAGAGTGATTATTACAGCACCAAGAACAATTGCAAGATGCAACCCAATATCATCGATAGCAAGTAATTAAGCAAACGATCAGCCTAATCCTTAGAAGAGGAAATAACCTGGAGACCATTAAAACGTGTTGGAATAGTGGGCCGGCCACTGTTTATAATTCCTTCACCGACTCTCAAAAATAACAAGAGGTAACACTTTGAGATGTGATAGACACACACATTCTTAATTCACAAATGAGTGGAGCTAGACTAAGCCTCAGACATTGCTATCTTATTGACACGAGATGAAAAAACACAACGGTAAATGTAGTTTGGTTTAAAATTGACAATGCGAAATGAAAGTGTCAATTCCAGCACAAAAGCAATCATACGCTGATTAGAATCCACGTTCGAGGATACACCAAAAATAATGTGAAGCCTACCAAATCAGCGCCCATATAGTTAAATATATACTTATGGAAGGGTAACGTCCAATTTTCCAGTTTTTATTAGAGCGTCAGTTTTAGCTTTGTTGTATTTGTTCTGAATATTGTTATAAATCCTTCTACAATATCACACCAATGTTCCGTCTTATCGGTAGCCATAAAGAAACTTCGAGTAATATTGTTGGAATGTGATTAGATTGGCTTTCTCTTGAGATTTCCCCCAGCGTGATAAAAGATATAGGTCACAGGATATGTATCCTAGGAAGAAACGAAAAACAGACCAAAAAAAAAACAAAGACAAAAAAACACTGAAATCGACCTCTGCACCAAATCAGATTAACAGCAAAAGTTAGAGCATCTTGCAACGCGGTTAATGGGCAAAATACCCTACAGCTTCGCCGTATACAGAATTAAAAATCTGCAATTACAAAAAATAAATATATAAAAAATGCATCACATTATTACCTTGAATACGAGTGATTAGAATCAAATATATTGATGCTTATTCAACATTAAGAAAATTAGAAAATGGTAGTACGGAATGTGTGTGTGTGTGTGTACATATATATATATATATATATATATATACATTTATATATATATATATATATGTGTATATAAATTGAACCTGTTTGTGTGTCTGTGTGTCCGTTTGTCTGTGTGTCTGTGTAAATTTCCCAACTCAATAGGTCTGTCAATTTTTAGTCTACAAACTCGAAATTTGATATACAGGGTTCTGAGATTTGGGAAAATCGATGTTCTCGGGTGTCGGCCATAAATTTGGTTTTTAAGGGGTAAAAGTTCAATGAGTTGACCTTTGAGAACTGTACCAAACCCCTCCGATTATTTGGGGAAGAAAAACTTGAAATTTTAGATATAGGTTCCGTGGAAATGGATCTAACTTAATGGCTTAGTTTGAACCCAAAACAATAAATGTTAAGAGGTTATAATAGGGGTAAAAATTTTAAAAAAGTTTACCTTCTTTTTGTTTTATTTTATTTATTTATTTATTTTTTTTTGTTCAGCATACACCTCCAAATACCAGGGCAAGGACGGGAACACATGCTAGTATATTTATAAAAGTGAACGTGTATATGTGTCGGCGTGTATGTCTGTCTGTCTGTCTATGTGTCTGTGTACATTTCCCTACTCAATAACTCTGTCAATTTTGAGTCTACAGACTCAAAATTTGATATACAGGTTACTGAGATTTGGGAAAATCTATGTGATCCGTTTTCGGCCAGAAATTTGGCTTTTAAGTGGTAAAAGTTCAACGATTTTACCTTTGAGAACTCTATATAACTCCTCCGACCATTTGGGGTCCAAACACTTGACATTTTTGATATAGGTTTCGCGGAAATTAATCTAACTTAATAACTTGATAGAGTCCAAAACAATAAATGTTAAGGGGTCATGATAGGGGGACAAAGTTTAAGAAGAATGACCGTCTTTTATTTTTCTTTAATTGAGCATACACCTCCAACTTCCCGGCCAACGCCGGGCACCCATGCTAGTATATACATGGGGCTCTTAAGTTCACTATGGAAAGTGAGAAGGACAATTCGCTTCCTTTCTTCGATGTTCTTGTCAAACGCCAAAGGGGGCGGCTTTCTCACTACAATTTATAGAAAGCCGACATTTACTGGCCTATATGTGAACTGGTTGTCTTTTGTACCTAAATCACGTAAGGTGGGCTTAATTAATACTTTGGTACATAGAACCCTCATGATTTGTTCGCCTAACAGATTAGATGTTGTACTCGATAAGATCAGGGAAATATTTATCAATAATGGTTATCCTGTTGACCTTATTGATGACTGTATTTTCAAAAAGGTTGCGGATTTTAAATCCGCTAAAATGTCCTTGAAATGCCCGGTTTATTTGAAATTACCGTGGATTGGGGAGGGGAGTAATAGAATTTCCAAACAGATTCGAAGAAGTATTTACGAATGCTTCAATTCGGTGACCTTGCGTTTGGTATATACTACGAGACCTGCTTTTCCGTCTTTCCGCAAGGATAGTTTGCCTTACATCCAAAATAGTAATATTGTATATCAGTTTAGATGCCAGTGCGAGTCTGGTTATTTTGGGCGAACATCCTTGCACCTTTTGACTCGTATAAACCAGCATGTTCCATCGAAGATCAGACAAGGGAGGATGGGGTTTGGTGGGCTCTCTCCTTCTGCAGCCTTGGACTCTGCTATTGGCCAGCATTTGGTTGACAACCCGTGCTGTGCCGATAGATATAAAATAGATTGGTTCGAGGTGCTACATAGAGCGGACTCCAAAAACCATTTAAAGATTTTGGAGGCCGTCTCTATCGCGGTGCGTCAACCTTCTTTGTGTCGGCAAAAAGAGACATCAAACGCATTGTTTCTCTTTGGGGAACTTTGAATTTTTTCTCCCGATTTTTTTTCTCCCTCCTTGTGCCAATAATTTTAATCGTTTTTAAACGTAAATAAATTTAATTAATGTCGCCGTACGTTGGCACATTTAATAAGTTCCCCAATAGAACTTTATTTTCGTTACAATGTTATTTAGATTGCTATCGATTTACTCCTGACGAGATGATAGCCGAAAGAGCTCCCGAGAAACTTCCGCCTAGTATTTTATTTAAAACTATATATATGTATATGCATTTATATATATATTAACATATATATATATATATATATATATATATATATATTATATATGTAATATATATGTGCATTTATATATATATATGTGTGTGTGTGTATGCGTGCGTACGCGCGTGTTAGGGCGCGCGCGGGTGTGTGAAGTACTAGAATTGAGTACACCAAACATTATATAAAAACAGTAGTTTTTTAATAGAAAGAGATTGATGACACTGGTAAGAAATATTCATTTAAATGACATGAATTGGTTAGTATAAATTTATCCGGAAACAAATATATCCAATGCTGAGAGTAATTTTGTTTATGTGATTTTAGGAGAATTGTGTTTGAGTCATTATTTAGTGTAAGGTCTATTAAAATCCCAGAAATAGTGTTTTATGGAAAACCAATGATACTCATGTTAAGAACATTGGTACTATGATTACTATTGAACTATTCAGCGGCACGGGAGATTAATTGACTTGCTGACAAAATAATGTTCCAATGTAAGGCATATTTTAATAGTTTTAAAATGTTTAAAGTAACGTTTAAAACAATACATGTGTGTGTTAGTGTATGTGTGTTTGTTGTGTGCGTGTGAGGATATACTGAAATTATACCAATAAATACTCGCTCATAAAATCTTTCATACAACCCTTACACAGAGTGAATTTATTTACGTCGATTGTTCTTTACTTTTATGTAAAAACCTTTACAATCCATTTCAGTTCTTCAGATATTCAAGCAATTTAATCAGATGAAAAAATGTACACAATGATCACCGGAATTTGACGTATAGTTACTTAAAGTATAATTAAGAGAAACATGTTAACTTCGCTATTATTTATGACATATTTTTTTTAATTAATGTTATATCTTTGTTAAATTTGCGCATTTATATTGTGTGTAATGAAATCTTTTTATTTGTGACGTGTTTTATATGCCCGGCATTTTTTGATTCACAGTGTGTAAAATATTACAACTATTATATCATGTACTTCGAGTAGTTTTGTTGATTTTCAGTTAAAATCCATTGGAAAAATTGTAGTTAATTAGCAAAGTGCCGGCGTGATAGTTTCATTAACGTTTACCCGTATCAGTAAAATGTTTTATTTATAATGAATATAAAACCATGTGGCTTAACACTTATAGACTAACGAATCGATATAGTGGTGTCATATATAGTGTAATATGACGCTATAAATGTATCTCATACTGTTTATATTTTCCTGGTTATATAACCGTCTTTCTCTCTCTTGTTTGGTTATATATATATGTATATATATATATATATATATATATATATATATATATATATATATATATATATATATATGTGCGTGTGTGTGTGTGTGTATCAATAGTTTATGTGCACGTATGTCTGTCCGCGTGTACGCGTGTAAATATTTGGCGATAAACTCTCAAACTCCTATGGAACTGAATTAATAGGGACTAGATGATTATAATTATTGATTTCTCTAAATGAATAACGTGTACATGAATTTATAGGAGCAAGTCCATGCTACGTATTTCTATATCGTTTTTGCTCATGCCAAGATTAAATTAATTTTCTCAACTCATCTAATATTAAACCATTACATATTGTACATTCATATGGGACACAATAAAACACCTGTCTCGCTTCTAATTGTGGCTAAAATCACTATGATATTATGTCCAAACAAATATTCGATCTGGAATTTGTTCTGTAACAAAATTCGCATGCATTTAAATATATTATATTATATTTTACGAAATTTGGTGAGAGCTGCCGAGTGGCAAACCGATGGTTGTAAGTTCGATCCACGGCTGGGGAAAAGTATATATCTAGCCGCACTAATGAATTGTGATAAAATATAACAATACTCTATGTGGATAACAATTACAACCCCCCCCTGTTTGGGTTGAGAAGTTTGTAAATGTGTTTTCAATCGACGCATACTGAAGCTCTGAAGCGAAGCCACTATTAAATTGTAAAGAAGCTGATGTCTAGCGCACTGTGGCAACGGGGGTTGTGGACTAAACATTTTCAGGATAACTATTTACGGATTGTTGCGTGTTCCGATGGTGAAAGCTGCTGTTTGTCAATGCGACGGTTGAGGTTTCGAACAAGGGCTGGGAAGTAGTTTATATCTAGTTATATCTAGCCACACTGATGACTCGTGATACAAGAAACAGAACTGTATCCGTATTATATATATATATATATATATATATATATATATATATATATATATATCCAGAGAAAAAAGTTTAGAAAATCTTCAGAAAATAAAGTGTAGAATTATATAGAAACATTATTATATAGTTTACATATACTCTCTCTCTCTCTCAATATATATATATATATATATATATATATATATATATATATATACTCGGTTTTTTTATATTCAAAGTAATGGTCTAATGAATTCATTATTATTATTTATTGAACATTTGAATAGTCAAGTCGCTGCCTGATGATATCTGTTGTTTGATTGAAACAAGTGGCTATTTGCAGCAGCGGGATATGAGCATGTTTATATAACAATAAACAACTATATATATATATATCTGTCTGTCTGTCTGTCTGTCTCTCTCTCTCTCTCTATATATATATATATATATATATATATATATATATGTACATTTGCGTATATTCATATTATATATATATATATATATATATATATATATATATATATATATATATATACAGGAGATAAAATTACGTTCGTATGTAACATTAGGTTTAATCTTCTTCAAGTATTATAATATAAATAATATAAAGCTTCCATTTTAAAATATAATATTTATCACAGCCGCGTTGTTCAAAGGAACACAAATATAACGTATATATTATCTTAAAATAACTCTATCTATCTGTCTATCTATCTATCTATCTATCTCTCTATATATATACATATATATATATTTATATATATATATATATATATATATATATATATATATATATATATATATATATATATATTCTTCCGAATCGACTTATCCACTAATCAGCTGTTATTGAAGACTGTGATTATAAGAATACAAAATATTATAGTGATTGAGTGAAATTTAAAAAAAAAAAAACCTTTATGCAAATAAAGGATTTTTTTTTATTATTCCAAGTAAGACAAAGAATACTTTCGAAATGTTATCTTCGTATCCTACGATCCCTTCAGAGGAGAAAATATGTGCAAATAAATATAACGGTATTCACACTATTTGCTAAAATAAGGTAGACATGGAAATCATAATCGAAACTTGATTAAAATAGATGTCAGATAGCGGAAGAAATTGAAGAAAAGGATATAAATTTTTAGTTCCAAATTGCGCGGTAAGATCCAAGTTAACTGTCTATTAAATCAGTGAGGTAATGAGATTCAAGCTGTATAATGTGTAATTCACGTCATAGAGTAGAAATCCAAGTTGGGCAAATTTCTGGAGTAATTCTTCTTTATGTCCCGTGAAAAGATTTTAAAGGTCTGGTTAGAATTTGTTTTATTATTATTATTATTTAAGACCTTGGTATTACTGGAATTACACTTAAGTGAGATAGGATAGTTAGAAAGTGATAGTGGAGAGGAGATAAATTTAAAATGAAGAGATAGGTGGAGGAGGGAGAATACATATATATATGTATATATGAATGTATATATAGGAGAGAGTGACAAGTTCAAACACGATATAAAAAGCTATAAAAATGTTGAGTAGCCATTTTGGTAGGCCAGGAATGCGTAGAAAAAGAAAAGGAGCACAAGTAGGAAAATAAATAATTTTGCTATAAATGTCAAGGAAATTCTGATAAATCCCAAAACTATTAAACTTATGAATATCCATGAACATACATAAATTGCCACTCCTGATACACCCAGGTTTACATTAAAGGACCACAAAGTAAACTTCCACGAGAACCCCACCATTAGAGTTATTTGTCCTTCCAGTTCTGATCTTGGTCTAGTAACATAGAAAACACTAGATAGGATCATACCTTCCATAAGAGATAAAGTTTAATTCCCACTTTGACAATTCACTGAATCGGCTTTAAATTGTTTTTTAAAACTTTAACATAAACAACAACTACACTTTACCACTTTCGATATGAATAATCACTATCACTCAATCTCCCCAATACTATTGATTAAGCCACTAATATTCACAAAAAAGCATCCGGACATTACGGATTTAGAGATTAAATTAATCGTAATAGCCAGGCGATCCATAATAATCTTTGATGGTAAATGTTGGACAAGGAAAGATACCTCTATTGACTTCGACATAACAATGGGTTCTTTTGGTACTGCACAAGTAATGACTCAGTGGGGGTTTTCTATTAAAAGAAATTAATATAGAATCCAACATCCTACAAGGAGGGTTTTACATGTATGACGAATTATTCGTTACCCCCGCGAGAAGAAGACAATACAATAACACTAGTAAAGAACCACACACATTTTTCAAAAACTTTGGATTAACAATTGAAGTCGACCCATAAAAAACAGACAATTTATGATGTCTCTTCTCTGTTATGAATCTTAAACCTATTTTATATACATGAACAGGCTAATCATCCAAAGTCAATAATATATCAATAGTTCCATCTATCTTTAAAGAATATCAAATTTATCAGCGGCAAAAAAAAAAACTTTGACCAAGTATCGACATTCTACAACAATGCTATAAAGAACTCAGGATATAAAATAATAGAATATAAGAAAAAAAAAACCTTTAGTGAGAAAGCTAAATTTAGTGATTACCCACTGTATGACAATAGAAAGGCACACTAATAAAATACTCCAAACTACTCCTAACAATATTAACCTCCACACGAATGATAAATCCCCCGATACAATCGCAAACCAAAAAAAATATATATATAAAAGTAAGAATAAAAAGATAATTTGGTTCAATCCTCCTGTCAGCTCCAATGTAAAACCTAACATACCAAAAGAATGCTTTCAAATAGTGGATATGATGCTTTAAATACCCGCATAAGTATATCACAATAGTAAACAACAACTTTATAAAAATATCATACTGTACGGTGCCTATAATAGAACAGACAATAATTTCGACTTATAACAGGAAACTTAAACAAGCGCAGAACACCCCAGTTGATCTAGTACCTAGTAACAGATATAATTGCCAAAATAAAAATGCATGTCCTCTCAATAACGATTGCATACACAAATACGGGGTATACCCTTGCGCAGTCACACAATTACCAAAACATGCAAACAACCACTCTTATGGGGGAAATAATGAAAATAATCGAATTACCCAGGAAACATATGATATTTATTCTAATAATAAAAATAACAATAAAACAAACACAGATAAACGGATCCAATAATATAATTCCCAGTGAAAACAAGAATAGGATTAAACAACAGCCACGTTATACAACTTCAGCCCCCCTCTCAACTCAGCTCCCCAATATAAGACTCCGTAACACTGAGATAAATGAACTAATTATCAATAATAAAACAAGGACGTCATTCACTTACGTAGGCACATCCTCTAACTTGATTAAAGTAAGAATTACAAACAACTTGCACTCTTTCAGAAATGAAAGATATCGAAACAATGATAATAATAGCACATCCCTGACTACATTACTCAATAGCCTGGAAGAGAAGAACACTCCCTGGTTAATTAAATGGAGTATACTAAATAAATCTAGATCGTATATCCGAAGCAGTTAACATTATCACTTCACTAAACCCATAATACATGCCAGGAATTAACTAGTGTCTAGATGTAAACACAAGGAAAAATTTAAACACACCCCATTTAAAATAGCATACACTCTATATATGCAGGTAAATGCGTAAAAACAATACTAAATGCATATCGCTTGTGAAGGTAAAACTTTGCGAATTAAAAAAATGTTTTTCTTTTTAAATATGTTCTCAAACATCTCATCTAACTTATAAATGCTACCATCTTATGTTAGTTTACATTTTAAGTAAACACTCACCATACACACATTAACATAATACAATTAAAAATTCTAACACATAATTGGATCTTATCAGAATACTACTCCAAACTAATATGCAACTTCTCAATTAACGAGCTTTGTAATTCGTCCCCTTTTACTACCCACAAATAGTGTTAAACATTCCAAATTACAAAGTAATTTCCCGATCCACACATATAACTATGGATGCGTAATGTTCAATAATGCGTCATCCTTGTTGGTATTAGTGTGACTTAACCCTACAGTCTTAGTTACATAACCCAATACACTTATTTTCTGAATGTTGATGAGCAGTATAGGGACCAATTGTTTTTATTATAATTAGTTTTATTCCGTGCACTGATTATTATAATTAATAGTATGACTAGTTTTACACTTTCTTTGTATTTAAATTTATAATCTTTAAAGTATGTATGTATGTGTGGATGTGTGTACGTATGTATAGCTATAATTGTGTATGTATGTGTGTGAATGTTTATATGTATGTGAGTATGTATGTATATATGTATAGGTATGTATACGGGAAAATATATGTATGTGTGTATATATATACGTATATGTATATGTGTGTTTATATATACATATATATATTTATATATATATATATATATATATATATATATATATATATATATATATATATATATATATGGGTGTATAAATTTCTTCCAGTTAAGTATTATTAAATATTATAATAATTATCATTACCGAATTTTGATACCTCCCAGTAACGCAGTATTATCTTCTATTAAAAAGTAAATGATCATCATTAGTATTATAATATTAAAATAACAAACTTTATCAAATACGCGTAGTTTTAGTAGTACATTTTACTTACAGATATTATTCAATTTCTCCAGTTTAATTCCTCCATTTTAAGGATATTATCAATGAGAATAAAATTTACAAATGAACACCCTATCATGTAATTTTTGAGTGGACTCGATTTAATAGATTTTAACAGAGGTAATTAGGTTAATTAGTCTAAACGTTGATTTCAGCTTGGAAAACACAAAATTGCATTTGCTTCATCTTCCTCTTCCTTTCTTTCATTTTATTTTATTTTCTCGGCCCCTTTTCCTTTTTTTCACCATTTCTCTATAACCAAGACAAACTTTACCTACCAAAATAGCTACTCAACATTTTTATAGCTTTTTATATCGTGTTTGAACTTGTCTATAGAGGTCACTCTTTGCTATATATAAATATATATATGATGATTGCAACGTCTTGTCAGACGATAGCCACTCCCTCAGTCACTAAAGGTCCATGTGCCTGAATATGACTTTTTAGCCCTGCCAGCGACTTGCACACCCTCAAGCAGACATGACACTGAAAACGCTCACTGATCTGTATGAGACTAACAGCAGCGGAACCTGTATTATCGTGGGCTTTCATGTGATTAACAAAACCTGCCTTCGACAACAGAGCCCGATCACACACCTTACAGATCCAGAGATCTCCATGGTTGGGCGGAAAAGGTTTTTGCATTTCCTACATGCTCTCTTAAGCTTCTCTTGGTCTATTTTGGCTGCTTCATAGTGTTCTGCACCCCTGTATATCAGTGTCCTCCACTGCTTGCGATCATACGCTAGGGACTCCCAACTGTCAACAGAAATATAAAAGCTCACCAGACTCTTCTTGATGCTATCACGAAAACGCTTTTTGGGCTTGTGCTGGGGTCTTTTTCCAAGAAAGAGCTCACCATAGAACGATTGTTTTGGGAGACGATAGTCTTCAAACCGGATGAGATGACCGCCCAACACAACTGGTTCTTAATAACAATGGTAGCAATACTGGTTGTTTTGGCCTTTTTTAAGACATATGTATCAGGGACAAAGCTATACCACTTTAAACCAAGAATGTGTCTAAGGCAGTGCTGATGGAACCTCTCCAGCAATTCTATATGTGTCCGGTACATGGTCCAAGTTTCAGATGCGTAGAGTAGGGATGGTACTACACATGCTTGATATACTGAAATTTTAGTTGTCAGAGTCAGATCACCGTCAGACCAGACTCTATCTAGTAGCCTTCTAAAAGCATTAGATGCCTTGCTGATTCTCTGTCTTATTTCCGCATTAAGAGTGCCATTATTTGATAAGGCACTCCCAAGGTAGACAACATTTTTTACGACTTAAAGGCGCTTTCCACAGACGAAGATATCAGGTTCCACATACATATCATTGGGAGCGGGAGTGTACATGACTTTAGTTTTCTTAATGCTATCTGTCAGTCCGAAGCAGGTAGAAGCATTTGTAAAGAGATCCATCACTAGTTGCATATCTACTGGGGAGTGTGTTACCAGGTCAGCATCATTAGCATACAACAGTTCCCTAACAAGTCCATCACTAACAAGTGTTTTGGCTTGGAATCTTCTGAGGTTGAACACCTTTCCAGTCGTTCGGAATCTAATAAAAACACCCATATCACAATCTTGGAAACCATACCAGAGCACAGCAGTCAAATAGAGCGAAAACAATGTTGGTGCAGCTATATCACCCTGCTTCACACCATTATCAATGGGGAATTCTTCCGAAAGCTGACCATTGAAGTTGACGCGACCTTTCATACTATGATGAAGTTGCTTGAACTTCTGTAAAAGCAGGTGTACAGCCCAATTTTTCCAGCACTTTCCAAAGAGCCTCACGGTTGACTGTGTCAAACGCCTTGATTAAGTCCACAAACACTTGGCAAAGAGGCATACGCTGTTCAATACATTTTTCCAAGAGCTGTCTAGCAGAAAACACCTTATCCACAGTTCCTCGCCCACGTCTAAAACCAGACTGGGATTCCGGAAGGATATTAGGACATACATACTTTTCCAATCGGTTTAGCAAGAGCCGGGCAAATACCTTTCAAACCGCACTCAGCAGCGAGATACCTCGATAATTTCCACAATCAGATCTTGTACCCTTTCCTTTGTACAACATAACCAAGATAGCATCTACCCAATCTTGGGCAACCGGGTCACTTTGCTATCAAAGAGTGGACCACACAATGTACATTGACACCACCATGTATCAGCAGCTCAACAGGGGTGCCATCCAACCCAGGGGCTTTGTTCGAGTTTATCTGTTTTATGCAGTCAACTGTTTCCACAAGAGTCGGTTCAACATCAACTTCCGGACAAAAGGAACATTGAGGGATACTTGCTATTGCAGCAACAACACCATTGAATGGGTTATGAAAAAGATCATGAAAGTGTTCATGCCATCGATGCTTAATTTCATCTGAGGTTTTCAGCAAGGTTTTCCCGTCCTTCGCCAGGAGTGGTGTAGTTGAAGAGGATTTCGGACCATAAGCGTGATGAAGCAAAGTGTAGAATGTCTTGACATCTCTATGATCGTAGACAGTCAGTATCTCCCTGGAGAGGTTAGGCCACCATTTGTTTTTTATTTGGCGCACACAACACTGAACTTCACTCCTAACAGAAGAAAAGTGGGCAGCGAGCGCTGGCTCGTTCAGAGTTGACGAGTTAAGAAGTTTCAAATAAGCTTTCCGCTTTCTATCAATTTGAGGCTTAATTTGATCGAAATTATCAGCAAACAAATCTCTATGTCAGGGAACCTTCAATCCAAGAACTTCAACACCTTTTTGGTATATTGTATCTCTTACTGTCTCCCAGTCACAATCTAAGAAATCCACCTGGTTGAAAGCAGATTTCAAGGAACTTCGTACGACTGGTTCCTTCAATTTGGAAACATCAATACGTTTAGGCACTTTGACACCATTGAAATGGCTTTTTTGCGAACTGTAATTCTCAGTTTAGCTCTGGCCATTAAATGATCAGTACCACAGTCAGCACCACGCATTACTCTAACTTTGCAAAAATTTACAAAATCACCACGTCTACACAGTATGTAATCAAGCAAATGGCCATGTTTAGATTGGGGATGGAACCAGGTCTCCTTATGTCTCTGGTGGGAAAAGGTGTTGGTGATAACAAGATTTAGTTCACCGCAGAGATAGAGCAGCAGCATACCATTTGAATTGACTCTACCAATGCCATATTGACCCAATGGAGACCAAGTCTCATTGCCTGATCCAACCCATGCATTGAAGTCACCAAAAACCACCAAACTCTCAGCGCTTGGCAAACCAGTGATAACAGATCAAAGCATATGATAAAAGGACGTAATATCGTCTTCAGGCGAAGTAAGAGTCGGCGCATAGACAGAAAGAACATTCATATAACGACCAGCAGCAAGGGGCATTCTCAATGTCATTGTACGATCATTTATGGCTACTGGCTGTTCGATCTTGTCAATTAAGGAGTTCTTAACTGCAAAACCAACACCAGCCTCACACCTCTCCTTTTCGGCTCTACCAGACCAGAAGATCGTGTAGCCCGACTCGCGCTCAAGAAGTTGATCCTCACCTGCGAAACCTGTCTCAGAGAGTGCAGCAATGTCTATATTTTATCTTTGCAATTTCTTAGTCAAGATTGCAGTCTTCCGTTCTAGTCTTTTACCATAGTCAATAAGTGTTCTCACATTCCAGCAACAGAGCTGGAGTGGGTGTCGTTTAGCATAATATCTTCTGTTCCTGTTTATATGGACAGCCATCGCCAATAGGACTTTTCTTTCTTTTTTTCCTTTTTTTTGACAAATGTCTGAGGAAGTATCTGTCCAAAGATGTTATTCCAGAGATTTAGCTTTGTACGACAGCTAGTCTCTCTCTCGGTTCAAAATGTTGATATCCAGCAACAAGCAGGAGCAAGATAGCCAGCAACGAATTAAACTGCAGACCAGCTTAATGCGGGTACTGGTCTTCCGCTTTGTTTTTTTAGATCAGAGATTTGCTTCTCCTATAGAGGTTTCCTTCACCATTGCTTTCTGGAGCCCTTTCCACTCCAGATAAAACAAAACCCACGCATGCAACATGTTTTCATATATATATATATATATATATATATATATATATATATATATATATATATATTTTTTTCTCCCCCCTCAATCCATCTCTTCATTTAAAATTTCTATCCCCTCTACTATCCCTTTCTACCTGTCCTATCTCACTAACGTTTGATTCCAGTAATACCAAGTTATTCAATAAATAAAATTTCAAAAATTCAACCAGACCTTAAAGATATTTTCACCGGCCCACGAAGAAGAATTACTCTAGAAATATGACCAACTTGGTTTTTACTCTATTGTGGATTACACAATATACAGCTTGGATCTCATTACCTCACTGCTTAAATGGACAGTTACCTTAAATTTTACCGCGCAATTTGGAACTTAACCTCTATATCCTTTTCTTCAATTCCCCCCGCTATCTGATTTCTATTTTAATCAATTTTTGATTATGATTTCCCATATGTAACTGATTTTAGCAAATAGTGTAAATACCGTTATATCGATTTGCTTACATTTTCATCTCTGAAGAGATGGTAGGCATCGAAACCCTATAGGATAAGGAGATAAAATTTCGAAAGTATGCTTTGTCTTACTTGGAATAATAAAAAAATTTATTTGAATAATTTTGTTTTATAATTTTACTGAATCACTATAATTTGCTCTATATATTTACACACATACACACACATATATATATATATATATGTATATATATATAGTAAGGAAATAATTCGATTGCTTCAAGATATGTGCAGGTCATAGTTATGATATATATATATATATGTATGTGTATATATATATATGTATATACAGAAGAAGGAATATACTTCATTTTATATGAATAAACAATTTTCATAATAGATGAGGTACGATAGGACCGTTAACATACGTTACAAGACCGATTTTGTGGTGTTTTTATTTGAAATTCAGTTAATAGACGCATTTGAAATTGATGATACTGTTTTTTTTCATGCTTTAATGAGAGATTGTTGCCCACAAAAGTATTGAAACACAGTCTGAACAACAAATTACAATATACATCATCACTGCTAAATATAGATAAGTTATTGTAATAATACATCGCCAATTATCTAAACTTGTGTTATTTTTACAATACTAATTTGTTAGGATTAGACAGAGCATCCTTTATTAAATTATCGTGATTACTTTTTATTACGAATTTGGAGGAAATTATTTTAATGGCAACCTGCAAGTTTATAGAAAAAGGATTCAAACCATGTCAATGCAGTTATATTCATACATAAACGCAATAAAACAAAATGCGTTTACGTATGAATATTTTCTTAATTTTCGAACGAAATAAATTAGTTTACAAAAATAAAAACGAAATGTTTACGAGAAAGAGACATATTTGTCATCAGAAAAACACTCGTTCATCATTTAAGAAAATGCTGATTACACTAATGGAAAATTCAATGATCAGCACAGTTATCAGAAACGATATATTTATATATATATATATATATATATATATATATATATATATATATATATATATATATATATATATACATATATGTGTGTGTGCGTGTGTGTGTGTGCGTGTGTGTATGTGTGTGTGTAATCCGAATCCTGCTCGATAATGTAAACGCAAATCGACCTGAAAGACGAACAACCCTTTGTAGCTCGTGAGCTTGCTCGCTACAATATTGACATTGCAACCCTAAGGGAGACTCGTTTTGCAGACAAAGGCCAACTGACCGAAATTCGTGAAGGCTACACCTTCTACTGGTGTGGGCGCCGTGCTGAGGAGCGGCGTGAAGCTAGTGTGGGTATTGCTATCAAAACAATTCCTGTAAAAAACTAGCTAGCATTCCTGAAGGTATCAACGAGAGACTAATTAAAATGCAGTTACCTCTTGGACGCAACACCGGCGTTGCGCTGGTCAGCGCCGTTGCTCCAACGATGACTACCCCTGCTGAGGTCAAAAACAAGTTTTCTGAAGAGCTGGTCTCTCTCATTTCCTCAGTGACTCAGTTGTAGACGCTTGTTATTCTTCACGACTTCAATGCACGTGTCGGTACAGGTCATCAAGCCTTGCACAACATAATTGGAAAGCATGGAGTAGGAAAATGCAATAGCAACTGACTCCTCCTCGGTAGAATATGTGCGTCACATGATATCAACATCACACACACACTATGTTCCGCCTCCCAAATCGCAATAACACCACATGGATGCATCCACGCTCTCGGCACTGCCATCAAATCGAATGTGTCATTACCAGAATCAAGGACAAGCAGAACGTGAGACTGGCCAAAGCCATGTGCGGTACTGATTGTTGGACTGGCCAACGCCGCATCATCTCCATATTCAATTTCTTCATCCAACCAAAGAGAAGGTCTCAGAGTAAAAACAGACAAGAGGCTCGATACAGCCAAATTAGAATGCCCTGAAACAGCAGAGGAATTCCAGAGCAGAATACATAGTAACCTTGCTAACTTCAATCTCAATCACAACAGCGTTGAAGAGAGCTAGAATCCTTCAAAGAGGTTGTTTACTCTGCTACTCTTGACGTTATAGGTCCTGCCACAAAACACCACCAGGACTGGTTTGACGAGAATTATCATGAGATCCATAACTTGTTGCAGGACCAACACCGTCTTCTAAGAGCGTATCAAAATGACCCAGGTTATTTGGCGAAGAAAATTGCTTTCTCTAACATGCGCAACAAAGTCCAATCCAAGCTGCGTTCAATGCATGATTTTTGGCTCAGTGCCAAGGCAGATAAAATCCAAGCCTACGCAGACAAACACGATACAAAGAATTTTTACGATGCACTAAGGGCAGTTTACGGGGCACAGTCTCCGGGATCCTCTACTCTGCTCAGCGGCGACGGCTCAACTCTACTCACGGGAAACACGGAGATCCTCAATAGATGGGCTGACCATTTCAACAAAGTGCTCAATCGCCCTTGAGCCATCAAAGATATAACCATAGAACAGCTCGACCCCCATCAATTCTCTTCAATTGATGGGGGGTTAGATCTGTGGATTTATGGGGACTGGGGGGAGACGTCCAATTCAGCAGTCAATCAATGGAAAAGCTCCAGATAAAGATGCCATCCCAGCTGAGGTTTACAAGACCGGTGGTGCACCATTGCGGGAGCAGCACCCTGCTTGTATCAGATCATGTGGAGGAAAGGACAACCACCACAAGAGTTTAAAGACGCCACAATCGTTCAGATCTATAAGCGAAAAGGAAATCGCCAATCCTGCGATAACCATCGATGTATCTCTCTCCTGTCTATTGCAGGAAATATCTTGGCTCGCATCCTCCTCAACCGCTTACTTGGTCACTTGGAAAAAGGACTCCTGCCGGAGAGTCAATGTGGTTTCCCCGCGGTGGGGGACCACTGACATAATCTTTGCCGCTCGACAGCTTCAAGAGAAATGCATCGAACAGCAGCGAGACGTTTACGACTTTATTAAGGCATTTGCCACAGTCAGTCGGGATGGTCTGTTGGAAACAATGAAGACATTTTGTTGCCCAAGTACTTTCATCACAGTAGTTCGTAAATTCCAGGAAGGCCTGATGGGGCGCGTCCTTGACGACGGTGAACCCTCGGGGGCTTTTCCGGTAACAAATGGAGTTGAACAGGACCGTTTTCTTGCCCCTATACGGTTCAGCTTGATGTTTTCTGCAATGCTATTTGACGCGTTCAGCGACCAATCACCCGGCATGAACATTAAATTCCGAACAGATAGAAGCTGTTTAACCCAAGGAGACTGCAGGATGTGACAAAGGTGTGTAACGAAGTGCTGAGTGATGTTCTCTTTGCTGATGACTGTGCCCTCAATGCCAGCAACGAGCGTGAAATGCAAGACCAGATGAGCAAATTCTCCGCAGTCTGTAACAACTTCGGCATCACAATTAGCACCAAGAAGGCCGAAGTTATGTTTCAACCAGCCCCCAGAAATCTGTATCACGAGCCAAGTATCTTAGTCAAGGGATAGAACCTTCAAGCAGTTGAGACCTTCACCTATCTGGGCAGCACTCTATCTCGGACAGCCACACTCAATGTCGAAATCAACAAAAGCATCGGCAAGGCAAGCAGCGCATTTGGGAGACTCAGAAGCAAAGTCTCGTAAAGGAGAGGAATCAGCATTGACACCAAGCTGAAGGTTTACATAGCAGTTGTCCTCACAACATTGCTCTATGGATCAGAAACCTGGACTACCTACAGAAAAAACGTTGAACCACTTCCAAGTGAGATGTTTCCGAAATCTCTTCCATATGAGATGGCAAGACAAAGTCCGTGATACAGAGGTCCTGAACAGTTCTAATCTTCCCAGCATAACTACTGCCATTCGAAAGACCCAACTGAGATGGGCAGATCACGAGTCCTGCATGCGAGATGAAAGAATCGAAAAAAAAAACGCTGTATTGCGAGCTGTGCCAAGGCAAGCTTTCAGTCGGAGCACCAAGAACATGCTTAAAGGACAACATCAAAGTATCCCTCAAAGATTTTAACATCAGTACCGAGTCTTGGGAATTGCTTGCATCAGACAAGTCTCACTGGCGTCACCTCATCAACAAAGGAGCTGAAACATCTGACGAGACCTAACCCCTCAAAGCAGTACAGAAGCGTTCACCCCGCAAAGCCAGACCAACAAGCTCTACCCCCACAATACCTGCTCCCCACTAGCCAACTTGTGGGAAAGCCTTCCATGCTCGGATCGGCCTTCCAAGTCATCTCCGGAAGCACAAAATCACTACTTTCACTCACTGATGTCATGGCCATCTTCGACTTCAAAAGACGAACACGACGATATATATATATATATATATATATATATATATATGTGTGTAAGGAGGACGTTTCAAGGGATAATTAAATTCATAGACGATCCACAGTCCCTTATAAGGTGTACATAAGAGTAAGCCGCGTATTTTCAGCAAAAATAACAATAGTTAATCACAAACTGTGAATTCTACGGCATTAAATCTTTTAATTATTTATTTTTTTGATTTTGGTAAAAAATATTTTCAAATTTTTAACTAGAATGTACAATGCTTTATTTTAAACATACTCCTACTTTTTGATTTCAAATATCAAATTGGCGAACGTTTTCTTAGTAACAGAAACAGTTGGTATACCGATGCCATTTTGCGAGTTTCGCCTCTGGACTATTACACGGCAGACTCCTATCACATTTCATCAATTTTCTAGGGGTATGCACATTTTCTTTTAATTATTATAATCATTAATTATTACAATTTCTCATAACTAAACATCTATTTTTTAAACAAAACGAACATAGCTAAATAAAATTACCTTAGTCTAGAATGACCCACGGGTATTATATGTTTCTCCTGATTGATTAATATATATCTTCAACACCATTTCTTATTCACTACTTTTCTTTTAATTAGGAAACGTTAACATTGTTGTTGTTATGCACATTTATCTAACGTAAAATTGATTTCAGTAATTCCTCTATTTAGTGGGGGTATCCGTTTTTAACTTACTGATTTATTCATGAAACAAAAACTAACAAAGTTATTTAGCTTAGTCTACGGTAATGCGCTAGATAACCATAGTTTCATTTGTTTTGGAGGGTGATGTTCTCTTGACGAATCTATTCTGGATTTGTCAAATTTCCACGATCAATGCGAGTACATATGTCCTGCTAGTTATAAATAAATTAAAAACTATGCAATAACTACCAAATATAGTTAATTTTGAGAGACCTTGTATTGTTATAAATTATTAAGTTACTAAAGTATATATATACACACATACATACATATATTTATATATATATATATATATATATATATATATATATATATATATATATATATACAAGACATAATAACCGAAAGATTTAATGTAATCATAGAAACTTATTCTTAAATTTATAATATTTTGAGACTAGTGATATTTACTGTGTCTATAATTAAAAAATTCATTTCGATGCGTACAATAAATATTAATATTAATGTGACAGAATAGAAATACCTCAACGATGGGGGAATAACTTAATCACATTACCAAAGCATATTAAACAATAGTTTAAAACCAGTCTGGCTCAAGGTACACATGTTTTTATTGAACTAATATCGTTTATTGTATTATGTTACTTTATATTATTTGCGATTGGTTTTCTTGCAAAATATTTTCTTTCAAACAAAGAGTTTCCCACCCGCATTTGCCGCCGCAAAAATTATTGTTTTACTATTTGTTTAGATGGGTTTTAAAAAGCAAACATACTACTTTTCGAATTAGTAACGTCATAGCTAAATGCTGTCTTATATTTACCAGTCTATACGTATATAATTTAACACATCAGAAAGGACTAAAATGTGGGTAGAAGCATGAGAATATTAAAATGTACTTCCTCGAAAAAATATCCCACATTGACATACTTGTAATTTGTAGAAAAAAAACATGTTATACGTCTTAAACATGTTTTAATGGAAAGCGCCGGTGGTAACTTAAGGTGGATCGATTACTCGCTTTAAATGGGAATGGCGAAATAACTTGCATTGGAAAAACGGTATAATGTCATTCCTTGCAGGCACAGAGCGAGCGCGAAACTCGCCATACCGATTACATGTCATTGCGAGAGTAAAGGTGGACGTATAATGTAATTTAATTATTGCATAGACAAATCCGTGTATATTCTCCTAACTATATATCACGTAGAATAACATTGTGCATCCTCGAAAAAGCACGAGGCGTGTTTGACCACTCTGGTGTGAAAAATTCATGGGAAACTTTTCTGGACTTTTTTGCAGTCGGACATGGTTCGTGTTTTTGACGAATTGGCACATTCAGAAGTTTTGGTATGTATCTTAGTGATATGAATGATAAACGTGTCGATAGATTCCATCAATATGTTTCATGGCGGGAAAAAATTATTGTATTGGGAAATCTGAACCCTGGCATGTTGAAACTCAACACGAAAGAGTTAATACGACAAATATTGGAACTTACAATGTTGTTTTTCTCATTCAAACCAATAATTATTAAATATGATTCATAGTAAATTAAAACAGTAGGTAATCACTAGAAACAAAGGTCGGATTTTAGCATAAGGATTCTTAGCATAAGCACAAGGATTCTTTCTTACACCAAAACACGTCTTATGTAGCATGTAATTTCTTATGCTGAATTAGTTGTACATTGTAATTAGATAATCGTCATAGACTTACACGAATGTGTCAGCTCCAAGAAATTAAATGAAATGAGGATATAATTTATACGTCCTACGTAGGAAGGAAATCATAATTGTAAAAAGTGCATTAATATTATAATGTTGAACTTAATTAATGATATATACCCTGGAAAAATTGCATTATTCATTATATGGAGCTGTGATTATCATACCAACAGCATGAAACTGTATGCATCAACGTTCCCTTATTTAAAGTTATATTCATATCAACGTCTATTATATTAAATACATATGTATGCTAAGTGCTAAAACTATGCAGGCCAACATAGCCCTAACAAAACTAGTCGTCAATTATATTTAACTACCCGCCTATGGGACTCTGTTCAACTTGTCTGCTTTCAAGATGACTACAATATCATTATTTTAAGTCCAAAGTAACGAAGTTCTTGTTTAGCTGTCCACAAAAATGGCCTAATTACACCAAATTACTTCAACAGGCGATTATTAGCTAACTCTCCCAATGACAATAATACACACGCTTATCCCCGTGTGGCCTCCAGGTGTTGATATGTTGTGAATACTTTGTAAAAAAAAAGAAACTAACTATCCCTAAGCTCTTCCGCTAAGACTTAACAATTATACTTGCACCTGAACAATAAATGATATAAAATATGAATGCAAAAAAAAACAAAAAATAAATAAAATACGAACGTCCAAATAGTATATGGCAACATGGGTGCCGTCGCGTCTTTTTATTATTAGTTATTTGAACCACTTTTGCAAATCTTTAAACAATGTTCATGATTAAGTTTCGTGTACTGAGAAAACATCGCCCCTTGCTGGGAAATATAATGCTGAAGAAAAGCAATAGCTTTGCAAATGTAATTCGTGTACTACTCAGCCGAACAATTCTCCAGATACAGCTACTGAACTCTCAGTTAATTATATATCAGCTATTCTCCATAAAATAATAACACACCGCACAAATTCGTTTTGGACGATCGTATATTAGATTTATATGGCATAGAAGAGATCAGTGTTTCCCGTAGATTATTGTAATTGATAAAGTCATTCTACTTGTAAATTCGGAAGTATGTTTCGATAGGACAAAGTTAAGTAAAGCACGGTTTTACTACTTTAAGGAAAAGCTGCATAAAGTGATTAGCAGAAAATGTTTTATGATGTGCGAAGGGTTTATACCTCAATTTCCTGAAGACTGGAATGAAATTATTAACGAATATAATGCAGCATTATTGGTTCACTATCAGGGAGCCCGGCGTCGTCCAGTTGTGCAATACACTTAAATACGATATCTTTAATTCATGCAGATGGCATTTGAATTACTATAGAACAAATCCTCTACTGATTATTATATATTTCGAGGAATACTCTGACCAATAGGCTAATAAAAAATAAATTAAAAATAAAAAAAATAACATTAATAATTTCGGTCATTCAATTCCGCCTGTGCTTGTTTACTATACAACATATCATAGTTGGACTTAGCGAAAGGCATTTTCCTGTAAAAATTATTTTATTTTTTCTATAAGAGAGAAAAAGCTAATAGTAGACTTTTTTTTTTCAATTTTTTATAATTACCAGATGAATTTTTCACGAACGATATCCAAGAGCACTGCTAAACATATAGATTACATTTATTTGAAATTTGAAAACCATAGGCTCAGTTGTTTCAATACTTATGCAGAAGCTCACACACAGAACTCTTATATAATAGTAGAGATTTGAAGTTTAACTCGCCCGTAAACACAAGTATATATCAAGCAGAAAAAAGCGGGTCAAAAGTCAAAGGCTAAAATAAGAAAATTACCTGAATCGCCGCTTGAATTACATTTCATTAATATTATTATCCGGACACACACACCAATGTGCTACTAGATGTTCAACTGCCATCCAAATAATGGTTTAGCGAAAGCGATTTATCTCTACCACAGAAGTGATATCGAAACATTGAATTTTTTTGAAAGTAGACGAAAAAGATTCGACAAAATCTTTTTAAAAGCATTTGGGTCAACGTATAAATCTAGGAAATTATGTTGATGAAGACATTCGAGATATCCATAAAAGTTTTTGTTTCATTTGTTCCTTCTAATTCTCGTGTAATTATATGGTTTCTCTTGTCTCTTGTAATATTTCTAATCAATAACAATACTCAACAAGCGATTAGATCCTCCCTTTTTGGTAAATTGAGAGATTGCGAGAGTAGGCAAAGACCATAAAATCTTGAACTCTGTTATTGGGAAGCATGAACTAGGTAAATGCAACTCAAATGGCCGCCTGCAGTTAGGACTTTTCTCAGAATTTGAGCTATTCATTACCAACACTCAGTTTCAGCTCCCAAATAGATTTAAAACCACGTGGAAATATTCTCGATCTCAGCATTGGCACATTCTAGACGATGTCATCGTCCGCCAGAAAGATAAAAAGGATATCCATATCACTAAATCAGCACTAAGTGTAGATGACTGTTGGACTGGCCATCGTCTGGTTATCAGACGTGCTAAATATACCACTAGAAAGAAGCCTAAATTTGAATTAAAACAGCAATCATGGGAATATATAACTTCTCAAAACTTCACCTAGCAGAGGTAAAAACAAAACACCAACACACCATCGAACAACAACGTCGTATAAACCCAACCAATTCTTGCAACCTGGACGAAGAATGGTTGTCAATCAGTAAGATCATTAATGAATCAGCCAAAGTCACAGTTGGTTTAAAGAAAAAGAAAAATCATGACTGGCTTGATGAAAACTGTGACGGGAGCTAGAAAACTAATGGTGGCAGCTAATGCTTTATAATTGGAGGGTTTTGCAGAAGCGCGCGACCTTAGAAATTTCCATGCCGGTGTAAAATACATTTTTGGCCCCATCAGATCCTCCATCGCAACACTCCTTGCAGCAGAAAATGCCACTATCCTCAACGATCCGCAATCAATTCTAGACCGTTGGAAGGAGCATTTTGCCACTCTACTCAATACAGAATCTTTTGCAGATGAGGACTTTCTCAAAACGGTCCCACAGTACCCAGCGCAATTATGGATGTATGCACCACAATCATTTAAAGAATTCTAATTGCGATGGAGCAAATGAAAGAAAATAAAGCCACAGAGCCTGATAATATCCCATTCACACGTATCCACAATGGTGGACAACATCTAAAAACAAGACTATTCACTGTCATTCTTAAGATGTTGGAAGAACGTCAAGTACCAAAGATCTGAAAGACGCAGTAATAGTAACCATCTTCCAAAAGGGTGGCCAAAAATAATGTGGCAATTATCGTGGGATTGCCCTTTTGTCAATAATGGAAAAAATCTTTGCCAGCATACTACTGAATCGCTTGCTGCAAGTCACGGAATCCGTCCTCCGAGAATCTCAATGCGGCTTCCGTGCCTCTCGGGGAACAATAGATATGATGTTCTGTGCGAGTCAGCTGCAGGAGAAAAACAAGGGCCAACAGAACCCTCTCTATGTTGTATTTTATGACCTGCAAAAAGCATTCGATAGCATTCCAAGAGATGCAATGTGGAATGTTCTCAAGCAATTTGGTTGCCCAATCCACTTTCTAGAACGCATCCCGGCACTGCATGAAGGCATGTACGGATATGTATCGCATCAAGGCCTGGAAACAAAAATATTTCAGTTACCTGTGGACTTAAACAAGGTTGTGTTCTTGCACCTACCCTCTTTTTCTTATATCTTGCTGCAATGTTGCACGAACTTCCCCCAAATAACCGTTATGATGGGAGGCTTTTCAAACCTGCTTGACTAAAATCTCAAAGCCTTGTCAAATTCCAACACATCACAGAGCTTCAATATGCAGATGGCAACCTGGTCCTTAGCCATTCCAAGGAAGACACCCAGAGATCCGTAAACAACTTCACGGCAGCCTACCATCGCTTCGAACTCTCTGTTTATATTGGTAAGACAAAAGTGTTAGTAGAACCAGTACACAATACCATCTTACATGACGTAAGCATTCCTATAAATGACACTCCTGTTGAGCAAGTAGATCACTTTCCATATCTCGGTAGCATAATATCAGAAAAGTGCTTAAATGAGAATGAAATAGAAAGCCGAATTGGCCACGCCTATGGAGCGTTCGGTAAACTGACGAAGCGCGTCTTCAATAATAAACATCTCTCAATAAAAACTAAACTCATGGTATACCACGCGATTGTTATACCTACGCTTCTGTATGGGTGTGAGATCTGGACTATATACCAAAGTGGTCTCATTAAACTCGAAAAATTCCACCAACAAAAACTTCGAGCTATACTTAACATCAAATAGTATGACCATGAAACCAACACAAGCGCTCCTGAGAGAGCAAACAGCTGCAGTATTGAGGTCACTACCATGAGACTCCGTTGGTTGGGGCATATCCTCAGAATGGATGAAAACAGACTCACTCGACAAATCCTGTACTCGGAGCAAGCCACAGGTAAAAAAAAAAAAAAAAACTATCGGCCGCCCTCTACTGCTATATAATGACCAACACAAATCCACCCTAAAAAACACAGGATTTGATCTTCACATCTGGGAAACATCTAAGGATCGGTGCCTGTACGCCAATTCATCATACATGGTAGCAAAGGATACGAGGCAGAAAGAAGAAGACTGGTGGAGGGATAACTGAAAAAAATCCCAGATAAAATAAATATAGCTGTGTCTACGTGCTGTCTATAGTTGTGAAACACGGCTTTGACAAACTGATTAGAGGAATGCCATACCTTTAAGGGCAGTACAAACTTCCGTGTAACTCCTCTTAAAAATATAAGTACTTTAAAAGAATCCCACCATCGGACAATTTCAACTTTACTTGTTTTCATAACATTCACTCTGATACATAATGGTTATAACATAAAATAAACCGGATTATCTATGGTTGGCCGTCTTTATATATTCAAGAGTTATTTTTAGTAACCGCTTCGAAGTCGTAATACCGCTTTACTTCACATCAATCTGTGTAGAAATAGTATACAAACGGACTTTGATCTTTGAAATACTATACTTTCTACTGCAATGTACATGCAAAATATTCAATAATGCCCTCACAATTGTATTGTCATATGCATCGTTATTTTGAATGAAAGAGTCCGACCTTATGTTGAGGAGTTAGAGAATAAACTTCGTAATCTTCTTGTATATTTAATTTGTAACTTTAATTATAAAATATATTTAATACACTATAGCAACATATTTAATGAATACATTTATATGTCTACTAAGTAAAATGTTCAAAGAACATTGATGAGCATATACGGGGGACGTGCAATAAGTAATAATCCTGACCCACTTCCAGTTGTCTGATCTAGCTGAAATGTTGTATGTACAATGATTTATATCTCTACAGGTTATGTGGTTAATTACACCCCTGAACTAACTGTTATTTCTGTTTTACAGGTGTTTGAACTGAGCCAGGTGTGAAATAGAGCTTGTTGAATGTCGAGCAGTCATCCGCTTTTAATATTTGAAAGGACGCACATCACAGGAGACTTTTGATGAAATGAAATAAACTTATGGTGATTATGTCTCATTATATGACCTTGTAAAACGCTGGCATCGTGAATTCAAACATTGCCGGAAGTCTGTGAAAACAGGTCCAAGACCTGGTGCCCCCTCTTCTGCCATTTTTATACATCTGCCCGTAAAATTGAGGCTGCCATTTTGGAAAATCGGCGCATTACTAATCGCCAAATAGCCCAATATATCAAGATTAGTACAGGGTCTGTGAGAACTAACATTCATGACCATTTGCTTATGCATAAGGTGTCTGTCAGATAGATTCACAGGTTGCTCACACCATTCCAGAAGCAAGAATGAATCGAGTGTCCGAGGATGAATTTGGAGATGTGCCAAGAAGATGTCAATTTTTTTTTCAAAAGACTGATTACACAGGATGAAACCATCACTCTGATACGAGACCAAAACCCAGTCAATGCAGTGAATGCACTTGAACTCACTACCCCCAAAGAAGGGCAGGGTGAAGCCCTCCGCTTGCAAGGTCATGCTCACAGTCTTATGCGACCCGGATCGAGTAGTGATGCCAGATTTCCTGGCAAAGAGTAGCACAATTATTAGCTTATTATGCTTCACTTTTGAGAAAAGTAAGGGAAGCTATCAAAATCAGTAGGCGGGGCAAGATCAGCAAAAGTACCGTCCTCTTGCAGGACAACGCTCTGGTCCACAACTCGCATATCGCCAGATCAGAAGCTCGGGCATTTGGTTATGAAACCCTTCCCCATTCGTCATGCTCTTCTGAACTCGCACCCTCTGACTTTCACCTCTTCCCAGCCATGAATTGTTTTTTAAAGGAAAGCGTTTCCGAGATAATGCAGCCTTGGTTTCTGAAATCACGTCGTGGTTGGAGGACCAACCTGGGGTGTTCTAAAAAACGCTCTCTAGAGCTGCATCAAACGATGAGAACAATGCATAACTCTGGGTTGTTCCTATGTAGAAAAAGATTAATAACTGTGACAAGTTTCGTTGCTCTACTGCTATAAGAAGTGGGTAAGCTGTGTTACTTATTGCACGCCCCTAGTATTATATATTAATGCGCATATGATTCGGCATTAGTACGCTTCATTTTACAAGGTTGATTATATAATAGTTACAAAAGGACAAATGCTATGGTATTATCAGTTTCTATAAAAAGATGCTGTTAATAATCTTCTGGTAAATCATCGCTTACCAATTTTGATATAATGTTTCTATTGATCCTTTTAGACGGCAATTACATTTATATTATACACGTGACGTCCACTGGGCAATCGAAGTTTTCCCTATAATTGTTACGTAGCGGATAGTATCTAAATGAATGATATATAATACAAGGGGTTTTTGAAACGGCAGCAACTGTTATACCCTATACTGGGGGGTATTTAACCATCGTAGACATATAGCGAGCATGTATATGTTGGCGTATATATATATATATATATATATATATATATATGCACACACACATATATATTAAAATAAATGTATATGTGTGTATATATATACATATATATATATATATATCTATATATCTATACTTATACACCCACAGACACACAGACACATACACACACATATATATATATACATATATATATACATATATATATATATATATAGTAATTTATAAAATATATATGGGCATTAAGCTACACTGAATATTCCGTGTTTCATCCACTATAGGATTCGTCAGGCTTATACGCGAATTCTGTGGTTGTTTCTGTTTTTATATACGTTGAGGATTTTAGTTAGCCAAGAAGCTTTCTAGTATCCACCGCGCCCCTTCCTATCAGCCAATGGGCATGTATTTTATCGAACAAAGGATCTGTTTTAGAACTAGGTTAGTGGTTTAAGGTAGACGTTTTCTTCCCTTTATATATATATATATATATATATATATATATATATATATATATATATATATATATATACATATGTGCACACACATACATGCACAAATACATCCATATATATACATATATGTGTGATCGTTTATGTATGTCTATTTAATTTATTTATTTATTTGCTTTATATAGTTTTTGTTAGTTTTGTAGCTATTTTGTATCGCTATCCTAGAGTAAGTTTTATTTTGTGAACACAGTTGTTTGTTATTTCTCGTCTAAAGTTTAATAGGTTTTTGGGTTCTTTAAAGTACAGGATAGCAAATTTTTCATGGGGGCATAATTTACATGGGCCGTCTAAATGCCTGCACGTGGTAGCTTGTCTTATTATTTTCCATTCGACTACCGGCGAATGTCCGCTTTCTTTGAGTTCCCAGTATTTATTCGCTAGTGTTGTTTTTATACGGTGTTTTTTTAATGTACTTTTGTGGTTATAGTATCGGGTTTTGAAATCTAAGGAAGTCATGCCTACATAATATTTCTTGTTATTCAGGGTTTCTTTCGAAAATATTGTTGCTTGATAAATTCCCATTTTTGAAATAGAATAAAAAGAAATATAATTTGGTATACGGACCAATACCATCAAATGTTAAAACAAAACTTGGCAAGAAATTTCTAGATCTTATTGAAAAACACTTTCCCGCAACCAACCCCTTACACAAAATATTCAATAAAAATACCTTGAAGTAATCTTAGAGTTGTTGCGAAAATTTAGAGATGATAATTAAAGCACATAATAACAAAATACTAAATAAAACAATGTAAACAACAACAATATAAAAAATAAAAAAATTAGACACCATGACAAAAATAAAACCAACACTAGCAGAAATAATAATAATAATAATAATAATAATAATAATAATAATAATAATAATAATAATAATAATTACAAACAAACCCCGGATAAATGCAACAGTAGATACCGCACACTTTGCCCAGGTCAAAATAAATTTCTAACAAATAGCGTAGTTTATCAAGCAACAATATATGCGAAAGAAAACCTGAATAAGAAGAAATAATGCGTTGGCATGACTTCCTTAGATTTCAAAACCCGATACTATGACCACAAAAGTACATTAAAAAAAAAGTATAAAAACAACACTAGCGAATAAATACTGTGAACTTAAAGAAAGCGGGCATTCGCCGGTAGTCGAATGGAAAATAATAAGACAAGCTACCACGTGCAGACATTTAGACGACCCATGTAAATTATGCCTCCATGAAAAATTTGTTATCCTGTATTTAAAGAACCCCAGAATCGATTAAACTCTAGACGAGAAATAGCAAACAACTGTGTTCACAAAATAAAACTTACTCTAGGATAGCGATATAAAATAGCTTTAAAACTAACAAAAACAATAGAAAGCAAACAAATAAATAAATTAAATAAACATACATAAACGATCACACACATCTATATATATATATATATATATATATATATATATATATATATATATATATATATATATATAAATGTATGTATGTGTGCATGTGTGTGTGTAAACATATGTATATTTATATATATATATATATATATATATATATAAATAAAAGGGAGGAAACGTCTACCTTAAACCACTAACGTAGTTCTAACACAGATCCTTTGTTCGATAAAATGCATGCCACTTGGCTGATAGGAAGGGGTGCGGTGGATACTAGAAAGCTTATTTGCTAACTAAAATCCTCAACATATATAAAAACAAGAAACAACCACAGAATTCGCGCATAAGCCTGACGAATTCTATAGTGGATCAAACGCAGAATATTCAGTGTAGCTTAATCGCCATATATATTTTATAAATTACTAACTAGCTCTACCTACGTATTGAGCCCTTTGGAAGTAAACACTTTAAGTTTACGCATAAATCTATACTTTCGTATATTAATTTTATGTTAGTAAATGAAGTAGTGATATTATGTATATATATATATATATATATATATATATATATATATATATATATATATACGAGTAACAGGTGAATGTTCTATAATGGATAACAGATGTGTGTTCTTTAATGATTTTCTTTTTGCTTTAGGAGGCTACCCCTCTGATATGTGGTTCGTCAACTCTATTCTCTATTAGGTTTTGATATGTGTATACATAAACAACCAGTTTAGAGAAATCGTTATTGGTTAGAACACCGTCAAAAAACATCCCTCAAATTTTTCTATGGTTCGCTTTCAGTCGCCCTGAAATAAAGGTGCTTCCATTTGCTAGCTGTTTTGTCACGCATTTTTGCTCATATTATGGCTAGCTAGATTTTCATCAATCGTATTAATATCAAGTAAACATTTCTGACAACAAGTAAATGTAAATATTTCAACTTAATATAACTGCTTACATCCTTATAATATTTTGAAATTACAACTTACGTTTACCAATAAGATATGTAATATAACTCATAATAATTGACAATTTTAAGAATTTCCCTTGTTTTTTTTTTCCGGAAGACTAAAAACAGGACACAATTTCGCAAGTATAAATTTCCAAATATATTTTTATAGGGGAGGTTTTATGAATAAAGAACCCTTATAGAGGCAATAAGTTATTGTAGATTTTCTGTATGAACGACAGCCATATTTCTTTACCTAATCCGCAAGCAAAGCTGGTAATTATATATGACTCTGAAAGTTTATATCTGACTGTACTCCTCACGCATTTTAATGTGCATCTCATACATTTTTTCTATCTTGGTAATGGGAAAACTGATTTAAACAAGTCTTATAAAGGATAAACTGATCGTAGGTCACCGATGGGAATTTTTTTTAAATTTCATGTATTGAACCATACTTCATTTACATTACCTATATAATAATGTTTTCGTTATATCACCTAAAATATCAATCAAAATATATATACGAAATATTCTGTCTTAAAAAGAAAACAACATTATAAAACATAAGTCTGTCACATTTCTTGACTAGTTTGTACACGGTTTTCAGTGTAGATTTTCGTTAAATGATTACCAAAATGCAACGCTTTAAGCTCCATGACTGGGCCAGTGGAATCATTATTTGCATATTATTTAGTTAGACTATACGAACAAATGTTAATATACATTAACGAAATAAGTGTTTACATGAATTGGTATCGTTGCGAATGGAAAGCTACACTAAAACAGACACGAAAACGGATATGGTTTAGAAAAAAATATTTGTACTTAAAACAAAACTGAACGCATAAGGGTCGAGAATTGAGGTATTTCACGCTAATCTTGCGTACTATGTGTTATACAGTATTAATTAAGGCCACCGAAATGATTCAGTTTCTGACAGACTGATTGTTGAGGCCGGGTCTGTCACTGGCGTTTTACTAAATAAAGCCATTCGATGCTATTCGTCGGTGTTATGTAGACGAAAAGACAACATGCTATTGTAGTAATAGAAAATGCGTAGAATTTGATCACATAAGAGGAAGGTATAACAAAAATGTATTAATGAATTTAAATAAAAAAAATTAAAACCTGAACATGTCGTGAAATGATGAAATCATTCTTTTTATGTAATTTTTTTTTGGTGCGTCTGCAAAATTCCTGGCCAATAACCTGGCTGCATCAAGGAGATGTCAGTCCAATAAAGTTTTTTTTCTCTTCTTTTTCATAAGGATGTAATAAGAAGTCGAAGCCTCCTGAAGAGATGATACGTCTTGTCTCGGAAACTGTTTATATACGTGGGTGGTCGTTTGGTTTAAGCACGAAATTTAAGCAATGAACTTAAATAAGAAAATTTGAAAATCTGAAAATGTTGTGAAATAGTAAAATCATATTTTTTTTAAATTTCATTTTAATATGTTAGTTATATATTAGACTTGAAAACCAGCTCGTACCTGCCAGCTAGAAACCAAACCCGTTGTATAGACGTAAGCTATTTATAATATTTTATGTTGTTATTGTTAGTTTAGTCGTATGTCGATTTTTAATTGTCGTCTATCACTAACAGTTAAATGTAA
Source organism: Euprymna scolopes (assembly GCF_053919585.1). Lineage (NCBI taxonomy): Eukaryota > Metazoa > Mollusca > Cephalopoda > Sepiida > Sepiolidae > Euprymna > Euprymna scolopes. Next base: position 49,414,228 of record NC_136485.1, read on the forward strand.
AAATTGTAGAATGATGCTACAATTATCAATGATTCGATGGTTAGAAATAACTTGGATGATCAGGAATGTAATGAACACTTCTAAAAGCTGTTCATGACTAATACATATTTACATTTGATTTTAGATAAATATGTTTTAATCTAAGAAACTAGACAGATGTGTTTGCTTTCAGGAACATTCACACACTTTTTAGTAAATCATTTTTTTTCATGCAAATGAAGTTTGATATTACGCACGCGGTTTAAGAAAAGACAGATATATGGTGTTCTGTTAGTGACTTGCGATATTTTTAATATCTTACAAACTTTAATCACATTCGAACTCACTTTAACATCACTGAATGAAATAAAAACATGTTAGAGAAAGACACATTTGCAAATAAGTTTTTGTACACACTATGAGATAAATTTTGACTAGCTTTTGAAGTAAGATTGGCTCATTGTTAAATTTAGTAAGTTAGGTCAGATACAGTTGTGATATAGGCGCCATGCTTGTAGTTATACGTATTGATTTAAAGGAACCCTTCTTAAACATTGCTTATTTACTCATCGTTTTAACTGTAGTATATACCACGAGGCGTCGTCCTCTTTTGAAACATGAAAACATATATCCCCTTTTATTGTCGGTTGTTAGAAAGCCCAAATAATTGTGAATTTTTACGTAATCTATGTAACTTTTGCAAATATTGAAATTGATCATATACTTGCAAATATTTCTTCCTTTATTGACTAATGAAACATCACAGTGAAAATAATGTTAGAGAATATTTTATTGAATTATAAAAAATCTTCTTTTTTTTTCTGAAACTTTCGGTAAAAGAAACTTTATTTTAATAGGGTTTTTATTCATGCTCTCCCCAAGTGTGCATCTTTTCCAGGAGCTTGAAAGGTATACAAACGTCCTTTTTGACGGTTGTTAGTGCAAAATCCGTGTGTTTTTGTAAATAGATTTCTTCTCGCCTTTTTTAATCCGATATTTTATGTTTTATTTTTATGTCAGGTTGCTATCATTTTCTATGAAAACAAGAAAAACGCTCATATAATTTTGTTTTTTTTTTAAATATGCGTCTCCAACTATCCGCCTCGTTTTAGATTTAATCAATTTGAACAAATATTAAATGCATTCAGTACTAGCGTTAATTACAGTCCAGTAACAATTTCTAAAACCAGACTTCATTTTCTAAATAATAAATCCAAACTGACATTCATTTCCCTCTTTTATACTTTACTCTTTGTTATCGAATGTCAAAGCGGCAGTTTTCAGATACTCTCGAATGTATTGTTATAAATAACGAGATCTGTTTTTTATGGATATGGTATTCAAAAATAATAAGACAACGGTTTGTTTTGCCATATTCATAAACGAGACGACCATGTATAACGGGCATACAAGAAACCGAGAGAAAGCAGGCTTAAGAGTAAATTAGTGTACTTTGTTTTTTATACACCTCTACCATGAATCATGAGTTATTATTTCCTTTCCCAAACAACTTGTAACACATATAAAAACTACTTTGAATAATTTTCTAAACATTGTTGTGCATTCGTTTTCAATTAATGTAGACACTGGAAAATTCAGCATATTATAGCTATACATCTTATGAGATAATTGACCAACTTTTATGATTTCATGTTCAAATTAACATGAGCAGCAGGAATTGGGATCCAATTTACTATTACTTGATTGTCACATTTCAAAAAAATTCAATCTGGCTTTTTAAAAAATGGTTTGCAATGAAATTTCGTTCTAAACTTCGAAAAAATGCCACACGATCATATAAAATATTTCGGCCTGCTTTTGGACCATATTGCCTGAAAGGAGCATCAGATTTTGAGAAAGGCATCGCGTCTGTGTGTAGTAGCAATAAATGTGCTTACACGAAAACTTCTAGAGACATATTTTAAACACGGGTTAAATATAAGAGACAAAATATTTACCCGGACCCTACTTTCTATGACCGTTTTTCTATGCCACTTTTTATGACCCTTATTCTATGGCTATGCTACATTGACGTATAAACACTACTGTATATTCATGGGCACATTTATGGGACTATCATATTAAACGAGGTCTGCTAGGAAGTCATTCTCGCATGATATTCGAATTTTCGCATTTGGTACAGCTATGAAAACTATATGACTTGAAAGGGTTCACAAGCTCCGAGTACATTAACAATTATATCTTTGCTGTTAAAGTGCGTTTTCTCTTTCTTGCATGCTTATTCGGTTAGAAAAGTATTTACTTAGAAGTTATAAAAAATGGTAATAACAGCCGTTGATGTTTTCGAAAAATAGCAACATGATAAAATATTTCGTCGATAATTAGTGTGCTGGAGACTACGGAACCAATTTTGTTAAATACTGTTTTGGAGAGAGTTCCAGGGTTAATAGCTGAAAGCTCAATTGTCAAAATAGTATATGAATGCCTGGAGGAATAATTCATTTGTAAAGACAGAATACTGCCACGTAGAATTTTTTTTTACATTAAGTATGTGGCCGAGGTCGCTGGGAAAATGGTGAGATCATTCTACCGTTCCAGAAGATATCTCACTTATGATGTAAGTCTCTATCTATATAACAGCCAAGTACGTAAAAGGATGGAGTACTGTTGCCACATCTGTTCATGGCATGCTAAAAACAGCCTATCCTGCCTTGACAGAGTACAAAATAGACTTCGTGGCTTAGTGGGGGATTACCTTTTCTCTTCCCGCAACCTCTCTCCCACAGAAGAGACGTTGAGAACCTATCTTTGTTTTATCATTATTTCCATGGAAGGCGCTAGTCTAAGCTTCAATCTCTGCCCCCTCGCCAAACTTTCTTGAAAAACATTCGTCTAGCTGAAACCACTGTCAATAATTTTTCCCACTCTTTATCTGTGCCTAAATCAAAACGTAGATTCCATGAACAAAGCGTCTTTCTTAGAACTGCACGCCTGTGGAACTCTCTTCCGCTTGCTTGTTTCCCTCCTAACTTCAACTTCAAGTGTCTTCAAGGCCAACATAAACAAATTCCTGATGAACAACTCCCTTAAATTATGACACTTTATCAAATCTCCGATTCTAACTATTACTACAGTACTATCCCATTGATTACTGCACACACAATAACCCTTATCCCCGAGTGGCTCCTGGTCCTTGATAAGTGGTGAACTTCATTTAAAAAAAATCTTAGACGTATAAAAGTAAAAGTACATTGTCTGGAAATATCTAAAACATTCATTAATATCAGGTATCTATGCAATTAAAAATGGGTAAGTTGTTTCATAATTCATCTCTGGATGAATCTGTCGGTGAAAATTCTGAGTATTTTTCCTTTATCAAGACCTTTAACAAAAAAATCCACCACGCAAGACTATTAACAGCATGAATTTGAAAATATCTTTCAATAGAATTTAAAGGTAACTAACGTATTATCTTTAACGGCTGCTTATGCTAAAAAACAGAATTTATTGGCAGCTTGTAAAACCTCTGTATGTGATATTTTGGCTATTAATTCTCTTTTTGATAGAAGAAGTCAGCATTTGTATTATTATTTAAACACAGATTCGTTTTATTAAAAACGAAATACATATTTCATTTCTCTCTCAGGAAATAAAGATTGCCCATCGTAATTATGAATATTAATCATACTATTCGCTAAACTGCGCATGCGAAAACCATTAATGTATTTTATTTTGCTTGCTTTATTTTATAAACATAATGTCGTCCATAAATTCGTTTATATATACACACTTTTTACACATAAAGTGAAACAAAACTAAACCTCGGCAAATATAATTACGCTTTATGATTAGTTTTAGAATATTTTATTATAAGCTTTATAAGATTGTCCTCAAAGATTTGCAGTAGATTCAGAAACAGAGCACTCGTTTATATGCATTCATTTACATTATTTCAAGTAAGATTATCATACATTTTCAAAGAAATACCTTGAAACACTATGTAAAAATACTTTTTTTTGATTTACTAGAAAGGTCTAAGAAAGTTTTGGTTCAACTATAGATTGGTTTGTTTGTTCAAATAATTAATATGGTATTTTTCGTTATAGTACGTCAATGGTTCACATTTGGCAGTTCAGGCTACGAATAATGCCGTCTCCATTGCTAGTGCATAAATAACTCTAGTTACATTTAGTTCAAGACAGACACATTTATCACCTCAACTTAGTGTTCATTTAGGCAATCACTACGTGAAATCAAACAAAGAATGAAGAAACGTTGTTTGGAAGCGTCTAGCAGATCACGATTTATATCTTCTCTTAAATAGCTGCAGAGTTGTTCGATTAGTCTACATTACCACACTTTCCGCCGGGTCGGTCTACATTTAACAAATCCGACTGGACACTTTGTCGCTCACTCGTCTCTATTTTCGGGTAACTGAAACACGCTTACTAGTACAGCGGTGATGACGTCCTCTTCGAAAGATTTATTGGCAAACTAAGAGGCTTCTTTCTGCTTAGAAATTATTTTTACTTTGTGGAAAATGCAACCAAGTGATTACTCAATATTTATTATGGAAGTCAACTAAATATTTACCAAGCCCTGCAGACGTTAAGAAAGCTAACGCGTTAAGTAGGTATTTTACGTATTTCATATAAATATAAAAATAAATATGTTAAAATAATATCGATGAAATATTTTTTTAAATGGCGGCATAGTGGAGCACAAGGACTCTGACCGACTTAACTAAAAAACGAATTCACTCTCCCTCGACACCGGTTTAACTCCCACCTTCTCACACACATTTGCTAAGAAATATAGCGACAGGGATACTGTTTAAACCGAACTTGGAATTGATAGTATGTATTTTAATAATACTAAAAAGCAAGTCACATTCTTATGCCACAACAATAAAACTTTATAAGCAAAATTTAAGATTAATCTATTTAATAATAAAATGATGTAATATGATCATATCACGACAATAAAACTTTGTAAGCAAATCATTCAATTGATGTATAATAAATGATTGAATAATAATAAAAACTGAAATGGAAACGATTAATATTGTGTAGAAAGGTTTATATATATATATATATATATATATATATATATATATATATATATAAGAGGTGGGTGTAGTTTGCTTGAAGCATTGTATAGTATGTAGTTAAATATAATTGTAGAAGGCGGTACAATGCACAAGTAACGAAAAGACACAAGCTGAAGCAGGTGAGGAATTTATTAATACAACTTATAAATACATGTGTACATATTCACATTTCATATACGCAGTATATTTATATTTGCACAGTGGTCACCTGGGAAAGTCGGCCTGGTGGTATGTCCGTGTAATAGATATATTTCGAGAAAGATCTCTTCGTCAGATACTTACTTGACTTTGACAAACGTGCTGTATATATATATATATATATATATATATATATATATATATGTATATACATATATATATATATTCAGCAATGCCTCAAGTCCTGATAAAGGGGGGAGTAATACTTGCTGCTATGATTTCAAGTGATATGCAATGACAGTAAAAAGGGACTGGATTCCAAATATTTCTCATATTTAATATCTCTCTACTATTATGAATATCTCCAGTATCAAAGAATCCTTACACATTGTGAGATATATTTTTGTATAAAAACCAAAGAAAAGAAGATATAATATATGAAAAATATATTAACCCAATCTGTTTTTGCTGTTATTCAAATCATTTGAAACCATAGCTGCAGATTAAATGTCTTTCCTCAATTATGGCCGGGAGGTTTGAAAAACTATAATTTATTTTGTACTCCATATGAAAAAAACTGGAAACACAAATGCCTATTTTTTACACATATATTAACTGTAAAAATATGCGTAAAATTGTCATTGGTTGATGAAATTCCATTTAGGTATTTCTTATATATATATATATATATATATATATATATATATATATATATATATATATATATATATATATATATATATATATATATATATGCACTAGCAAAAGTGCCCGTCTTTGACTGGGTCCAAATACAGCCTCCAAAAAAGGGACTCTGATTTATGAAAGTCTGATAGGTTATAAAAAGGAATGGTTGTAAAAAAGATAACTTCGAATTTGTGGGGAGCAAAACCAAAGCAAACTATCATGAAAATAAAAATAAAATAGAGTAACGCCACACTTTAATATACCATATCTGTTCACACTGAAACACTTATACCAATATTATGTGAGTCTATATTAAAAAGAACATGTTAACCTTTGTCGCATATTCCCATTCTATGGAGATCAGGCGCGAACGAACACCCCCTAATTTTATTATACTATATTTGTTCAAACTAAAATATAACTATAAAAGTATACTTACGCAGATAGATATGAAAAGTCTTTATTAAAGTGTGTGACTATTTCCATTCTATGGAGGGCAGGCGCGAACGCAGACCCTACAATTTTATTATACCATCCTTATTAAAGTTAAAACACACTTATCAAATTATTATTATGTACATCTATATCAAAAACACTTGTAACGGTTTTATTTTTTTATTTTTTTATTTACATACTTTGTGGACTAGGTGCGTTATATATATATATATATATATATATATATATATATATATTTATATTTATAGTTAGTTAGTTGAAATGGTAATTCATAAAAACTGAAGAATGTGATCAATACTGCTGTAGAGCAAATATGCGTTTTATCATTAATTACCGTATCTTTCTGTTAAGTTGCATTATTGTTTCAGCTACCCGGCCGTTTTTTTTTTTCGGGGGAGGGCGTCTGTAGCTTTCTCATACTTTTACAGAAATGCTTGTTGTTATTGGATGAAAGAGTGAAAGAGTGAACAGGGGATGGGTGTGAGAAGAACGGAGGAAAAAAGAGGAAGGAAACAAGGGGGAAATGTGAGAGGGGAGTTAAGTGTGTCGGTAATGTTTTAGTTTTTGAGTTTAAGGAACTGTTGGGGGAGGGTCTGGGAAGTTAATTTCTGGTGTGACTGAGGTCACAGGAATACATGCAGGGGAAAGGGGAATATGTGGCGGAGATGTATGTGTACATGTGAACGTTTCTTTTAGTATATATGTGTGTACGTGCGCATGTGTGTGCTCGCATGCGTGCCCATTTGCTAACTACCTCCAAACAATTAACAACAAATAAAAACTAAATAAATAAACCGAATCATATCCCCCCGCCTCCGAACCTAAGCGAACACCCAACAGGTCAAGACATACTTATCAAGAAATCTCACCAACGAGACGCCAAACAATTTCACATTAAGACTCAAATTTTAAAGTAACCTCCCTCCTACTACTCCCACACATTCAGCTTCTCCCTCCATGTATCCCTATGCCCTCAGCCACACCAGAAATTAACTTCCCAGACTCTCCCCCACAAGTTCCTTAAACTCCAAAACTAAAACATTACGGGCATACTAATCTTCCCTCCCACCTTTCCCCCTTGTTCCCTTCCTCTCCCCCCCGTTCTTCTCGCACCCAACCTCTGTTAACTCTTTCATCCCATAACAACAAACATTCCTGTAAAAGTCGGAGGAAGCTACAGACGGTCAAAAACCCGTCGGGTAGCTGAAACGATAATATAACTTAACAGAAAGATACGGTAATAGAAAATAAAACGCATACATACATATATATATATATATATATATATATATATATATATATATATACATATATACATATATATATATTTTACAAAAAGTTATATATATATATAAATATATATATATATAACTTTTTCAAAATATTGCATATTATTATACATAAGTTCAGGTTCTTTTTCATAAGGCCTCTAGAACCTTTTAATAACTAGAATGATGGCTATATTCCTAAGATTACAGTTTCTTTTCATATCATATATGGAACTTAATATTTGGTCTCTTTTTCAATTTCAGCTGTGTTTAGACCTCCATCATAACAAGGCGAAGTACAACTTTTATGTAAGGACCCTACGTATACAACTACTTAATTTACTCACATAAAATTAATATACGAAAAGTATAGATTTATACGTAAACTTTTAGTATTTACTTCAAAAGTGCTCAATACGTAGGTAGATCTAGTTAGTAATTTATTAAATATATATGGCGATTAAGCTACTGATATTCTGCGTTTAATCCACTAAGGCTCTCTCTCTCTCTCTCTCTCTCTCTATATATATATATATATATATATATATATGTGTGTATATATATATATATATATATATATATATATATATATATATATATATATATATATATATAAGTGTACTTGGAAGTCGGAAGTTTAATAAGAGTTTTTTTTCTACGCAAGTGATATTACATAGATATACATTAAACATAGTTATTATTAATAGTTTTTATGTGATTATGAACTTAGCTCAGTTGTTTCGTAGGGAAATTCATTTATTTTGATTATGTCTGCTGGTGTCTCTATCATATTGTCATTTAATTTGACTTTTGAAAAACTATTATGCATTACGTACAATATTATAATAGATAGATTACTAACTCTATAGTAATTAATATGAGACCTGCAAAAAATCGTCAGATTAAAGATATAACGATTATAATAACCCCGACAGTTTGCAAGTGTATCTATATTATGCATATATATATATATATATATATATATATATATATATATATATATATATATATATATATATGTATATATATATATACACGGGTTAGTCTATCATTTATCTCCGTCTCTCTCTCTATCTATCTCTTTCTCTCTGTATATATATATATATATATATATATATGTATATATATATGTATATATATATATATATATATATATAGGGTTTACAAAAATTCTTATGAACTTTTAAAATTTTGTTTCTAATGATGTATTTTCAAATAAGTTTTACTTTCATATAGTTATGTATCAATTGGAGAGCGTTTTCTCTCTATCTACTCGTTTAAATTGCAATTGTTGTAAAAACAATAATGTCTTCTTCTCACAACTTTAGAATACAAGATAAAAAATGAAATGTGCACACTTATCTTATTTCAATTCAACCTAGGTTGGAAAGCTGGTGTAATAATTTACGATATTAACGAAGCGTTTTGCCCAGGAACCACTACTGACCGCCCAGCGCAAGACTCGCGTAAGAAATTTCGTGGTAGCCAAAAGAAACCTGAAGATGTAGTCGCTATCGGATGAGGACAAAGATCAATTAAGTTATTTAGTCGGAGCTAATTCACACGCAACTGTTCGGGAACTTGCGTTATAATTAGACGTACACTATGTAACGATATCCAACCTCTCAAAAGAGATTGAAAAGACAACATTTCTTGACAAATCCGTTCGAGAGTAATTGAACGACTATAATAAAAAAGGTTTTTTTAATAAAATGCTGTCTCTCCTTCTATAACGCAAAATGAACGACCCGTATCTCGATCGGGTTATGACTTAAGATGATAGGTGTGTTCTTTACGGCCACTGGCAACGCGCAAGTCATTGGTTTGACGCCGAAGAACTTCCACGACATTTCTCGAAGCCAGAGTTGAACCTAAAGAATGCCCTGGTGCTTGTTTTTCTTTCAAATCGGGAGTAAATGCATCCAAAATCTTCGAAAACAACATCTAGCATAATTATAAAAAAATAAGCTCAATTTTCTCCAACAAAAATTCCTGACCGCACGTTGCTAAACCGATCCTGTAAAATTGAATGCATTGGACACGAAATTTAGCCTTATTTGGATACATTCCATACCTCCCACTTACTGAGTACGACTTTCTCAATCATCTTGTGAACTATTTGTGTGAGAAATACTTTAAAACACTAAACGATGTCAATAACGCCTTCAGCGACTTAATCACAACCAGAATGCTAGATTTTTACGATAGTGGCATAAATATAATTTCTTTCGTAGGCAAAAATGTGTTGATTCACATGATTTTTATTTCTATCAATAAATTTTTGTTCGAGACAGTATATATTAATCAAAATTTACAAGTTAAACACAGTAAAGAATTGTGGAATAGTGAGTTGAATGGAAAACCGATTAAACTCGTTTAAATACTTTAAATCCTTAAATATATTTAAGCGTACCATCCGTTTAATATTGATAGTTTTAAATAGTTGTTTAATTTTTTAATACGGATATTTCGATAATTGGGAGGCGTACATAACAGTGTGACACATAAAAAATGTTAGTGTGTTTATTAATATGACTCTAAATTCAGTTTTTTGGTGTGTCGTGTGCGGTGAGGTGCAGATAAATTGAGCTATTCGGGGAATATATGTAACATATTAATCGACGGGAGATGCTGAATCGAGTCATTCCAGTGTAGGTTTTATTTTTGGAGACACATTCTCCTATGAGGACTAGCAATAGAGGTCGAAAACGTTCGCGAATACGGCAACTTTCTTTTTACGCTTGCACAGAATATTCGGAAACTTGTATGTCAAAAACAAAAGAAAATGCATTGTAAGTGAAACAGACAACAGTTGTCTGTGTTATTTAAAGAAACATGCATATATATATATATATATATATATATTCACATTTGTTCAACAAAATAATGTATACCTTGTATGACGAAAAAAATATGACTTACAAGGAAAAACTTGTTGCTGCAGTTTGGTTGATTTTCTTTTATGCATGCATTTACCGCAATAATAGTAGAACCATTCATTATCGTTAAGGGTTTTATATAAGGATGCTTTGGAGTAATAGAAAGGAGGAAACAATCATTTTGAGTACACTTCCTTCGCTATAAAACCTTGGAACACTCATTGAAATGAGTTTACGTAATCTGGCAGCATTTACAAGGAAGATGTTTGAATTTGTAAACCCTTTTTGTAATTTTTAACATAATAAAATCCACTATTATTCAAAAGTCACTCTGTGTCTGTGAGTCAGAGTTCTTTACTCATAGGTTCTAAAACGGCTGAGACTATCTTTTGCATATTTTACATGTTGCAAATTCATATGCCCGGCAGTGTTTTAACGATATGTGTTGTACGGAAATTCAATCGGATTAGTATTGCAAATCGAATAAATTCGATCTCAGAAATGGTTTTCTTTTGATTATATAAAGAATTTTCATAGACGGATATTTGACATTACTTTTTTATTCCATTTTCACAGCAAACAAAGCGCTGTGCAAATTTGATGTAAAGAGGTATTATCGGTGACAGAACTTGCACAGATACTATGTACAGGGTTTAGCAGCAATATTTTTATTCACATAACACTTGAACTCCTGCATGTCAATACAGTTCGGAAAACACGAACCCGGAAGGGAGTCTCAGAGATTAGCAGTTCTGGGAAGAAACTATTAGAGTAGAAGGCTTTCTTACATCTAAGGATATCTACTTTGTAGGGGTGGGGTTTTGCTGCTCGTCAGGTTTTTCGGGGGTAACTACATCGAAAACGTACATGGGTTTGTAGCCCGGCAGCGCATAGATCATTAAAATACTTGTAGAAAAGGCAGAAGGCAGCAACATTTTGTCGATGGGACAGAGGTTGAAGCCTAGATGACAGTCCGGGCCCTACCAGGTTAGTTACTTTCTTCTTAACCTTGTCCAGAAGCGAGAGATAAAAGTGATAACAATATATGGGCGATATGGTCTTGTAAATGCACAGGACACTTTCAGGCGTAAGTAGCTTTCCCACACGGTAAAAAAAAAGAAGCTCACTTTCTTCGTCTCGGCCTTGGAAATTCTTTCCATGTATATTTTACAATCTGTGTTCCCCGTGGAATTTAGCTGAGGAATTTGAAAGAAGTAATCTCAGGTAATGTACCTTTAGTAATAGCTATTAGTTGTTGCAAATGAGTTTTGAAATTATAGAAGGAAACAAGCTTAGTCTTTGCAAAACAGAATGCGACCGATTGAATACAGATTGAAGGTCTTCAGTTACTATTTCCGCCATTTCCATTATATCTTCTCTTCTATTCTATATTCTATCTTCTATATAAATAAAATGAACTCATTTTTCCCGTCTGATTTTGACATTAATAGGATTAAAAATCAAGATATTTCATGCAAATATAATATGCACAAACGGCAGAACAATATCTGAGGTGTGTTATAGGCTTATTATTTCTCAAATTCCTCGATAATCTTAGATTTCTATACTTTTTCTGCTGAGAAGTCACGGCCAAAATCGGTTAAGATCAATGGAAGTGGTAAAATATTTTCTCTCTAATAAATTCCTCCTCCCCCTGCCACCACTTAACACCGTTTGGGGATCGTTCACAAGGAACAGTTGAGAAGAGAACACCGGTTTGGCTTCGTAGTTCTTTCATGTGAAGTTATTTAAAATCACTAAACTAAGCTGCAGTGCTCTGTGGCGTAGTGGTTAGCGTGCTGGACAATTCACATTATATTTTCACGTTCGCGCCGACCTACCGTAGTCGTTTTTTTTTTTCCTAAACAACTGGAATGGACTTTTCTTGGTGGCCGAACTGTTAACGTTGCAGATGTTTTTTTTGTTTTTTTTTCACACTTTATTTTCCTACTTTTACTCATGACTCCGGGTTTGATCCTTCCTACTTACCTACCATAACATTTTTAAAACTCCCCCCCCCCCCGTCCCGGAAACAAACACTCGGGCAACGCCGGGTACCCCCGCTAGTATGTATATATATATATATACATATATATATATATATATATATATATATATATTCATTTGTGTGACCGTCGCGCCTGTTCCATACCCTGCAAAAATCCTTAAATGTCTACGTCTATCGCTCCACCTTGTCATGTTCTGCCCAGTGAATGATGTATGTGTTCAGAGATTACAGTAAAGATACCTGGTGTGGAACATGCTGCCTAATTTCATATTGTTGGTCGGTCAGAAATTTAGCAACTGTAAGGTGATGGGATAAGGATTGGTTAATTATGGACTCACATATATTAGCGACACAGCGGGAAAAGTATAGTGGAGCGATAATTTAATCGGTTAGTTCTTTTGTCAGAATTCTTTAAAACTGGTAAAACAGAAACAGATATACAGCAATCAGAAAAGAAATATTCCTTAAGTAATTTGTTGTAAAATTTGGGAAAGTCTGGAGAAACCCTAAGGGAACATTTTGTTAATAGCATAGCAAGTACGAGATCGGTTCCACCGGATTTTGAGCTGTCTAACACCTGAAGAAGCGGTAATTATAAGATCATCTAGTGTGGCGGCTGTCCGCGAATGAAAGTTAGAGAGGTGGTGGTTTGCTGGGTCTAAACTCACTGGCAAGCATAGTAGCATTATAGGTTGCCGTGCAAACAACCTCATGATTGTTGAATAGTGGGGAACTTGTTGACTGCACATTATTTACTACAATGTTATAGATTTTCCAGAAATCACGGGTTCCTTATTTTTGTGCTTCGATACGTTTTCTGGTTGTTCTGTATGTATTCTCTTAACTGTGGGAATTGCTTCCCTACCATTACTTCTAGCTTTTATAAAATTCTGTCACTTTGAACTGGTCTACTGTCGGTTAAATCTTCGGTAGCACGCTGCCTTTACAATGGCACCTACACAAGGAGGAAAACACTATTTGGGCTGTTCTTTCTTTCCTCAGGGGTATGGACAATTTTTATGATTGAACGATTTTTATGTAACAAGTAAGGATATATTTTTAATAGAAAATTTACAATATATTACTTATAAGAAGTAAACTTGGCATATATGGCTTTGAAAAATTATAACATTTGTGATGATTAAGCATTGAATAAACAACCATTTATGTAAATATGTGCGTATAGCTATATGTGTTTGAATTTTTTAATACATGTATTTATACACCACGCGGTATTGTGAGATTATAGAAAATTTGACTCATCGCGAAGGTAATATATATATATATATATATATATATATATATATATATATATATACGTGTGTTTTTATTTGCCCATATATATATATATATATATATATATATATATATATATATATATATATAAGTGTGCGTGTGTGTCTGTGTGTGTGCGCGTGTGTGTGTATATAGAACTGGATTTGTGTAAGAACGAATAACACGTATTTACAAATGTCAACCAGGGATATATATCTCAATTTACTAGATATGACACACATTCTGCTTTTCGCTCTTGAAACATCTTCTCATTGAAATAGGTATCCGTCCAGTATTATTCCTTTATTAATAATTAAAAAAAGCGTGACGCCTGACGGAAACGAGATATTTAGTTTTCTACTGAGTTTATCAATATATTACTATGAAAAGAGCAATTAGATTTTGGGGAAGTCAAGCAGAAAGATTACGTAAATTCAATATCTCACAACGGAAAGATTTATTCTTATAAGTCTTCCGTAATTAATTCGAGAAATAGCCTTATTAATTTGTCCGGACAAATTAATGACATCATCCTGGATGAATTGATAAAGAAGAACTTGTCGTATGAATTTACTATCTGCATTATGCACGATTGAATATATCTGGTAAAATAATATAGTATATTTACATATAACAGTTTACAGAAGGTTTTGTCAGTTGCATATATATATATATATATATATATATATATATATATATATATACAGAGAGAGAATGAGTAAGAGAAATCGAGAGAGAAAGAGCGATATTGAATGAATGACAAAGTCTCTATTCAATAGTTCATGGTAATATCCATCTTACAATTTATTCCTTTAATTCAATGGACATTTACTATTCGTGGCAGTTTCGTAGCACATACATAAGAATTAGTATATATTATGAGAAAATAAAATATATTTCCACATAAGTAACAATAATATATATGTCGCTCCCTATTAAAAGGGGGTAGCAGATTGGTCAATGGGAAAATTATTCCCAACAAGCATTTGGGTAAAAATGCACTTTCGGATAAATACTTGAATTCATTCAAGAAAGTATCGCTAACAAAAACAAATAAACACATCTACGTAAAAGTGATACATTTTATGGTCCGGCGAGGTTAGCACCGTGGGAGAGGTTTAGGCTTCTTATCATGAGGTGCCGCTTTCGAATCTCGCGAGATTCAGCCACTCTGATGAGTCGTGGACGACGAAACCCTTGTCAGTGGATAATTATATTTTAAAAATAATATATATGTCGCTCCCCATTAAAAGGAGGTAGCAGATTGGTCAATGGGAAAATTATTCCCAACAAGCATGTACGTAAAAATGCACTTTCGTATAAATACTTGCATTCATTCAAGAAAGTATCGCTAACAAAAAATAAAAATAAAAACACACACATACATATATATATATATATATATATATATATATATACATATATAGATGTAGTCATCAGTTGTTAATCTTAAAACTGTGTTAACGTTTATTCTATTTTATGAAATCATAAACAAGACGCAATCTACTTTGTTTTACATCTGCACTTATTAAGCATAGAATTTTAACCCATAAGCAGTCTTTAAAAAAAAACACTCCCTGTTGAGCCAAACCACTCTATCCAAACATATTTTGCGACTCAAAGATAGGAATATTTCTTTCAATTTGAAATGGCAAATAATAGGATCATATAAAGGATATACACCAGGAGATAGATGCTGTGCACTTTGTACACAGGAGACCCTAAAGATTTTAAAATATGACGATATCAAAAATAGAACCCCCCTCCTAAATTCAAGACAGGAGCTTATATCCTCATTCAATAATAAACGTCTGTTTAAATTTAACAAATATAAACCACCGTAAGTCATTAAAAATGTTGCTTATT
>NC_136485.1:49432354-49492354 GCF_053919585.1 Euprymna scolopes
TATATATATATATATATATATATATATATATATACCTGGACGGACACACATATCTATCTTTCTATCTATATATCTATATATCTATATATATATATGTATATATATATATATATATATATATATATATATATATATATATATATATATATATATATATATAACACCTCAAAGGAGAAGAAAAGGGAAAGAAAACAACAACAATCATATGCACGGGTGGAAAGCGTTCGAGAAAAATATGGTCAAGCCACAATTTTTGGGCGTCATTCTCTCTCTCTCTCTCACTCTCTCTCTCTGATGTATATATATATATATATATATATATATATATATATATACATGCATATAAGTATATATACATATATTTATATTAGAATACCAATGTAATTTTGTATAAATTGTTTTCGTTGTTTTATATATTTAGTTGCTATTATACAATTCATAGACACCCGGAAAATAGAAAATGGCGTAACAGTAATGCTTTATTAGTTACATTTATTTTAACACATGTGTACATGAATGTTTACATGGAGCCTATTATTTCCGGTGGTACATATAATTTAACAAAACAGAATGATTACGAAAAACTATATTTTCCCCGATTTAAAAATCATAGAATTGTTATAGTAAATTATACTTGGGGAGCAAATTATTAAATATCTGAAAGGTGTATCTTTTTTTCTTTCCTTTAAACTATATTCTTTGCAAGTATATATCATTACGTAGTTTTAATTCGATTTGAAGCATTATTCATATATTTTTACAATGTTACTTAAAATTAGGTTCAATTGCAATATTTTTTTAATTCTCTTTTCACTCCAAACAAGACACTGTGCCACATCGATGTAGGGACTATTTTCTGGTACGGAACTTGCAGAGTTACAATGTACGTAGTGGGGCAGTAAGATGTGTGTTCACATTACACTTGCACTTAAAGTAGGGGCCTAGAATGTAGTTCCGAAGTCGAGCAGTTCTAGGAAAACAAAACGATTAGAGTTGCAACCTGTTCATATCAATCCCCTCCCCTTGTGTAGGAGTGAGTTTTTGCTGCTTATTGAGTTTGTCGTTGGTATTTACTTCGGGGGGGTACACAGATTTTTAGTTCACCAATGCATACACAATTAAAATACTCGTAAAAGAGTCAAACGGATGCAACTGTTCGTCGATAGGACAGCGGCTGAATCGGAAATGACATTTCAAGACCTATCAAGATAACGATTTTTTTTAACCTTGTCCAGGAGTGAGTGACGAGTTGTGGATGCACCAGCCCAAATGTGGCAACAATACTCCATACGGGGGTGGATGGGGACCTTGTATATATACATTATACTTTCAGGCTTAAGTAACTTTCTAGCATGGAAGAGAGAGACCACCTTCCACACAGCGGACTTGGCAATGCCCTAAATATATCTTTTAAGATTCATAATCCCGTGTGAACGTTAAGTCGAGGAGTTTGAAAGAAGTACCTTTGCCATAGCTATTAGTGGTTGAAAATAGTTCTTGTAATTATTGAAGGTGAGAAACTTAGTCCTGGCAGCATTGAACTATACCATCACATTTTATACGCATTCAACCACAGAGTGGACGTCTTCCACTAGTGTTTCTGCCATTTCCTTAGATATCCGTTCATTTGCTCTCCCCTCTGTCCTGTTAAAGAGAGTGCTGTAATCAGCAAATATACCAATCTCAGAAGATAATTTCTATGTATTTTAATATTTTTACTGTGCAAACATATCAGAGACTGTATGCAATTTAGATATACCTCCACATTCTGATTGTGCAGTGATAAAGCTTCTCCAATACCTATGTGATGTAAGACTGTATTCTGTCTTTATCTTTTATCCAATCAGACGTTTCCTTCTTAAATCGGATATTTTACTATTGATTTTTGATACAGATATATTCTGCTACAATACTTGTCTGAGAAATATCTTTGACGCATAATATAGTCTTGTGTAAAATGTAAAGAAACGATCCAGCATGTTAGGAGTTTAAAATGAAGAAACTACCTCAGAAACACAGGAAAATATTTTTATATATAATTTCACGTAGACATACAGATACAATCATGCACACATAACTACATGTATACACGCACACACACACACACACATATATATATATATATATATATATATATAATGTTGTAGGACCTACTATAGTAAATATGTGCTTACGTTTAAGTGTTTTCACTTTGTTTTCATATAAGTGTCTTATACATACAGATAGTAGCTACTATTTTCTAATGAGAGTATATCACGCGGATCTTAACATGTTTCACAGGTTCTTGAGTACTTAATGAGTCTGTTGCAAGTTTGACAGAACTTTTAGACAGACCGCGTTTCTCAGCTGTTCCGCTACTGTTCCCCTTTCATAAATTATTCTCATAAGATTATAACACATGCTGTAAATGCATATTTATGTTAGAAAGCACAGTAATATACACATTGCTTTTTATGAAACTCTAAAATTTATATAAACCACTGTACAACGCTTTTTATTGCTCACAATATTCTAATAGGCCAGTAACAATTAGAATATACATAGTGGTATAATATAAAAAAAAACTGTTTTAATAAAAGTATATTACATAAGTACAAGTGAACATACTTCTGGTATAACTGCCCCGGATCGCTATATAAGTAGATTTAAGTATAACTATACTATTCGGGTAATTATATTGTTTACTTAATAAGTATATCAGTTTAACCCATAAAAAATAGAAAAATTCAATATTTCCTGTAGATAATCTTATCATTTTCATTCGTCAATTTAAAATGATTGCCTGAGATAAGCATTATGTTTGCTTCAGATCTATTACAATAGGGTTTTATCATTAAATTATATAGCATAGTCTAAAAATCCAAATTTATTTCGACAGTTCCTCATCGATTAAAATGTTATATACGTCTAGTAATAAATAATCTATTGTCTCTGAAAGAGAAACCATCTGGGAAAGTGGACCTCCTGATATTTAACACAGGCATGTATATGTTATAAAGCAGTAAAACAAATGTCAAATTCTGGAGAAAGTATCACTCTCGTAGAAACTTGTGCAAACAGTTATTTGGTCAGCCTGTCAATCTGAAACTTTCTGGTCATAATCAAGACAGAACCGAATATTGGTTAAATAAGCAATGCCTCTGAAAGTTTGATAATTTCAATGATTTAAGTTATATACTCGAGTGGATATATATATATATATATATATATATATATACATATATATATATATATATATATATATATATATATATATATATATATATGGAGAGAGAGAGACTCAACGAAAGAAAACTTATATTCATAAGCTAACAGACTTTGTAAACTAAACTTGAATATAGACACCAATGCGAATATTATACTCCTAACCAAAATAAAATGCTGCACCAAAAAAACAAAACAAAAAAAACCCTAAACGAAATAAATATATATAATAAGCAAGATAAGAATTGGGGCATAATATGTAAGAATTTCAGGATGTAAATTGTTTGACAGATTCATTATTATATATTAGAGCATTATAATACAATTTAATATATCTTTCCAATGTTATTGAACAATAAATGTGTGTCAAATATAATTTACGTTCTTTAATTAATTATATATATATATATATATATATATATATATATATATATATATATATATATATATATGTAGTTTTTTTTAACGATAAATAGGGGATTTGCCTCGAAGTTCATTTTTTATTTACTTAGAAATTCACCCATAACTATTTTGGACGTATATAATATATGTATATTTTAAACAGTAATCTACGTACACGCGTGTTTCAAGATAACTATCTCTCATGAGGGTTGCTTGACTGTTTCTAGGAATCGAACTCCATACTTTTTAGCGATAAATACGGTTTAATTGAGGCTTCACCACGAATCTCATTTATATATATATATATATATATATATATATATATATATATATATATATATATATATATATATATATATATATATATATATATATATATATATATATATATATATATATATGAATGTCTGATGTGTTTGTCTGGTCACGAAGAGGCTCCTAAATGATTGACTATTTTAAAAAAACTGGTTACATATAATAATAGATGTATTGAGCCACAGGAATAGGTATGTTTGATCTGGCAGAACGGTGGTTAATAAAAATTGTGGGGTCTGCGTTTGCGCCTGGTCAATAAAGTATGGGAATAAAAAAATTAAAATTAAAATAAACGTTTACAAGTGTTTTTGATATACATGTACATAGGAATACTTTGATAAGTATTTTTAACTTAAATAAGGATGGTATAATAAAATTGTGGGACCTGCGTTCGCGCCTGGCCTCCATAGAATGGAAATAGGTACACACTTTAATAAAGACTTTTCATATCTATCTACGTAAGTAAACTTTGATAATTATGTTTCAGTTTGAAGAAATAGGGTATAATAAAATGATGGCTGTTCGTTCGAGCCTGACCTCCATAGAATGGAAATATGTCACAGTTTTACAAGCGCTTTTTTTTTAATATTGATCCACAGAATATCGTGATAAGTGCTTCAGTGTGATCAGGTATGATATAATTAGTTATGGAGGTTATCTATTTTATTTTTACTTTCATCATATTTTTCTTTGGTTTTGATGTCCACAAATTCGAAGTTATCTCTTTACAACCCTTATTTTTCATAATCTATCATACTTTTATAAATCAGAGTCCATTTTCTGTAGGCGATGTTTCAACCCATTCAGCGACGCGTACCTTTGCTAGTATATATATATATATATATATATATGTATATATATATATAAATATTAATTAATGTATTTATAAAAAGTTAAAATTCTAATGCCTTAAACAAATTTATATTTACCGCTAAAGAATGTAAGTAAAATGATTAGCTATATATTATACTACGGTGGTAACGTTCTATATACTGATATCATTCATGCATTTTACTTAATTTTCATCATTATTTTACATTTTTTCGTAATAAACATTTTAAGCATTTTTTATATAGAGAGTAGACATACAATTCTGCATATATTCAATAATTTCTCCTTAAGCGTTTAAATGTAAATTTGATGTTACATAATCATAGACATCGATTGGAAGCTGTTAAACACAATAAAGGCTATGCAACAAAATATTACATCGATGAATCCAATACTTTTGCATTAGTAGATTTATATTTTTCCTTAAATACAAACGTTCTAAACCTAATTCTGTAATTACTACCCCGAATCTTAGTTAGAATAGTAATAGGAATATGCTGACAAAATTTTAGGTAAAATCTTGAACCCTAATTAAAGTTATGAAGACAAATGTAATGTATCCATAGTTTTCGTGGCACTGTATCTATGAAGATATATATATATATATATATATATATATATATATATATATATATATATATATATATATTGATAGAAAACTAAACTGTTCATAGTTCATAAATTTTATTTGCATGTGAAATTACCTATTCAATAATAATGGCTTGCGATTACAGTTATGTGAATGAACCATGAAAAGTCCTTAATTGCAATCCAAACAATGACGAACTATAAAACAAATTACAATGGATATGCATATTTACCAAAACAGCTTATATCAAGCAACTTTATTATTGTCGCCCTGTTGTAATGTAATATTTAAGTAACCGATCATTCTTTCCACTGTTTATGTAGACATCGATGTGTAATAATCAATAAAAAAGACTATTTATGTAAAAATCTAAATAGTTTACATGAAAATAATAACATTGAAAAATATTACTTATGACACTGCTATGAACTAAACGCCCAAATTAATAAGATTTGCTAATGGCCGGGGATTGAAGTATTTGTAAATATTTGCTGGTTGCGAACGGATTAGCTGCAGAAGGATGAGTCGAAAAACAGGAATATGCAAAATGAGATGTGAGAGCGAAGAGAAGATGGATAAAAGGAAGAGAAAAAATACAGCATATGCTAGAGGCAGAAAATTGGCCCGAAAAGTCGAGGTCGAGAAGAGGCCGGCTGTTTCCAGCATGATGTCATAAGAAGGAGAAACGCGAGCATTGCTAGCCGGACATGTAACTGGGAGACACTTTTTTAGGTGATGCCGAAAATTACGGTAATATATACATATATAAAAAAGAGAAAAATGTCGACCCGGATTTCATTTCTTTCCTTTGTTTTTTTTAATAGCTACGTTATATTATATTATTGTTGGAGCCGATACTAAGCCTTTCCTCTCTCTCTCTCTCTCTCTTTCTCTCTCTCTCTCTATATATATATATATGCATATATATACATATATATAATATATACATATAATATATATATATTTATATATATGCACATATATATATATTTATATATAAGCACATATATATAATATACACATATATAATATATATATTTATATATATGCACATATATACACATATATATATATGTATATATATATATATATATATATATATATAAAGGTGAATAGGTATGAGAGTTTGTGTATGTTCGTTAAATACATTTTGCATCTGCCTTTTCTCGTAGGTTGCATTTTGTGAGAAGTTTTTGCATACTTGTCAGATTGTACTCTCGTGCATTCGCAAACGGACACCCTTTCTTTCCTTTTTTTTGGATCGAGTTCGAGTATTTTTGGCTGTTCGTATAGAGTGAAACTGCGAAAAAGCGACAAAGCATTTATTAGTCTTCGAGACAGAAGCTGAAGAAGGAAACACACGCACAATTTTGGCTATGTTTTATGAATGTTTTTGACTTCTGATTTGGGTAAATATTTAATTTTATTGCGGAAAAAAAGATTTTTACAAATAAAAAATGTGGCACAAGGCCGAAAAAGGGGGATGCGGGTTAATGTTGACCTAACTAACATAACGTTAACTTAACTAGACTCTTTCGCCAAAATACCAGAATCACTCTGTGGACATCCTACTTAATACCCGAAAATTACAAATATATATATACATGATATGGGGAATTGGAGATAAAAATTATTTACAGTAATCGAATGATATGTACAATGAAAATAAAGGTTAGTAAAAAAGAACCCCACACTAATAATTGTGGCAGATTAAATGTTTTGTCAGTCGAAAGAGATGTAGGCCTCTCGAAAACTGACTTTTATTAAAAACACCATAAAAATGGTCTACATCACTGGCAAAACGGTCTATCCGTCACCTAATGGGGCCGGGAGTGGAGATTATCGAACCAAAAGGGGGCAAAACGGGGGCGATGGGACAGGGGAAAACTAAAAAGGGATTGGGACGATGACAACTTGCATATTCTAGCTAAGCTAAAAATTGAACAGAAATGCCTTACTAGCCTATTCTAGGAGGTCCGATGCATGTCTATGTTTGATCAGGTCACACAAAATTCTTAAAAAAACCCTAAGCAACTCAAAAACAAAATTCAAGACTAGCTCCATTCACTCTACACAGTCGCGAAGCTTTCACCCACTTGTTGTTGAAATTTGCCGAAGCGAGTTTCACCTTCTCCAGCTTAATTCGCATTTTCAATCGATATTTGAAAATGAGAACAAGCTGGGGAGCAGTGAAGGTCTCATCTCAGTAAACCTCCTTCTGTTGCGTCATCCAAATCACGAATCTCAAACAGCTAGCAAACACAGAAAAACATAGCGTTCTTCTTTCATCATGGTCGGTGCCTAGTTGCAGCACGGGGAAACCGAATCCAGCACACTAAAAAAAAAAAAAAAAACCGCCCGCGCAGCATGCAAACCGTGAGGCCTCCAACTAACTCACACAACGGTCGAACGATGGCGCAGTGGAAGAAAGCATGATTAAGGTCTTCCTCCCAATCTCCGCATCAGACACAATTAGGTGTCTTCGTAAAACCCGCTGCGTAAAGAGGGCATTTCATATTACCAGCCAGGTGATTGATGCTTCGTAATTATCGAAGCAGCTCGACCCAGGCGTCCAAGGTCATATTAAGCGGCGCTCCTCCTTCGTGAAACCGAACTCCTCATTTTTTTTCGTCTCGAACGGATCCCTTCACTAAGGACCGATATAGTGCCTTGCGAGACAACAGCTGGGTGTCAAAGAGGCGTTCTTTCATCCGTAGAAGGAATCTCAAGGTCTGCCGACACTAACGATAGAAAGGGCACTCGTTTCGGGGCAACTTGTGTGACCCCCTCAGCCGAATTCACACTCTCCAAGGCCTGAAAGGCTTTCGTAGTGTCTTCTATCAAGAAGACACCGTTTCCCTCACTAGGTGTACGCATTCGATCCAGGTATATCAGCCTAAGAGTGTGTCTACGTGTTTCCACACTAGGCGAACCCAGACCGCCTTCAGACGGATGCAGGTAACATACCTCCCGGGTAAACATGGCTTGCTTTCCGCGCCATAAAAACGCGAAAAGAGCACGCGCCAGATCAACTAGTGTGGCCTCCGGGAATGGAAGAAATGATAGACGGTAAACGATCAGGGGGTAGATATGAGAATTGCATACCTCCGCCCAACCCTTCAAAGACAGGTTTCTCAAGGCCCACAAATGAGATGCGAATTTTACCGCTTCCAATACTTTTTTTTTTTTTTTTTTTTTACACAGTGATCACCACTTATCAAGGCCCGGAAGCCACTCAGGGATAAGGGTTATTGTAAGTACATCACGCTAGTGAGGAGATTTTATGAAGTGTTTAATTAGGGGGGGGCGGTTCATTAGGAATTTGTTAACATTAGACTTGAAGACATCCAAGTTGTAGTCCGGAGGGAAGCAGGCAGACGGAACAGAGTTCCACAGGCGTGCAGTTCTAAGAAAGAAGCTTTGCTCATGAAATCCGCGTTTTGATTTAGGCACAGATATAGAGTGGGGGAAATTTTTCACAGTGGATTCAGCTAGACGGGTGTTTTTCGTGAAAGATTGGCGAGGGGGGACCAGGGATTGGAGTTCAGACGAGCACCTGCCATGAAAATAACGATAAAACAAGGATAGGCTCGCAACGTCTTCTCTTCTGTGGGAGAGGGTTTGCAGGGTAGAGAAAAGGGCATCCCCCACTAAACCACGAAGTCTATTTTGTACTCTGTCAAGGCATGATAGGCTGTTTTTGGCAGCTCCTGCCCAGATATGGCAACAGTATTCCATCCTTGGCCGTACTTGGCTTTTATATAGATAGAGAACTGCATCAGTAGTGAGATATCTTCTGGAGCGGTAGAAGGATCCCACCATCTTTCCTGCGACCTTGGCCACAGACTTGATATACGTGTTCTATTTCAGATCAGGAGTAAAGGTTAAACCCAGAAGCTTGTCAAAACACGGGGCCTCACCCAGACGAGAGCCATCCATCACAATTGATGCCAGCTGGGGATCAGAGCGTTGATGATGTAAGGATAGGAGTTTGGTTTTGGATGCATTAAAGGTAACTAGCCACATCTTCCCCCACTGAACCACGCGCTCGAGATCAGAGGAGAGAGAATCCGAGAGAACTTCGTCATTTACAGCCTTTGATGTGTTGCCGTAGATGGTCGTGTCATCAGCATAGATGTCAACGAATGATTTAAGTATGTGTTTAGGGAGGTCATTGATGTAGATCAGGAAGAGAGTTGGGCCCAGGATTGACCCCTGAGGGACTCCAGCATTTATATTGCAGGCCTCCGATTTTTGTCCATCTACCACTACTCTTATAAGCCTATCGGAGAGAAATGATTTAATGATTGAGAACACATTTCCAGTTATACCGTAGCTGGAAATCTTGTGAAGTAGACCCTTATGCCATACTTTGTCAAAGGCCTTTGATATGTCGAGAGCAATTGCCCTAGAAAGGAAGCCTTTGTCAAGAGATTCACTAATCCTGTGGGATATAACCGTCAGCACATCTGCGGTAGATCTTGCAGAGCGGAAACCATATTGTGTGTCACTAAGAAGGTTATTCCTGCTGAGGTGGTTTACTATTTCTCTATTTAATATTGATTCCAGTAACTTACTCATAACACAGAGAAGACTTTTTTTCTCCAGTTGAAGGCCGGGGACACACCAGACGCCGAGTAGCTTGCACAGCCCATCGGTCCAACAAAAGGGTCCCTGAAGGGGCATACCCCTCCAGGCACCGATACGTAAGCCAATAGACTTAACTTAGTTAATTATGGCCCCTATAACCGTAGCATACCGACTTGTTTCTCTGTTGACGACTCTAATCTCGGCACTGCTCGTTACAAGCACGGTCACGTCGTCAGCATAGCCGGTATACTTTACCGGGGTAGAGCCACATGGCAAAGTAATCCAGCGAAGGACTGGATTCACCCGAAGCTGGCGCAAATATGGCTCAAGCGCCAGCACATATAGCATTGGGCATAACGGACAACCTTGACAAATCGATCTTGTAAACATGTAGGGCTTCGACATCACCCCATTCACTTCCCCCATAGCACCGGAGTTCGCATACAAGAGGCGAATCCAAGAGCGAAACAGGGGACCAAACCCAGCCGAGCGAAGAACAGCCTCTAGGTTACGATGGTCTACTCTGCCGGATGGTTTGGACTGATCTAAATTGATCAGCGCGGCTTCAGTGTCGACTTTTTCTACGATCAAGCGTATCGTGTGCAAATTATCTTAAAACGTCCGGCCCTTAACAGAACAAGTATGTTCGGGACTTATTAGACGGTGTAAGACAATCTGCAGACGATTTGCTTAGATCTTGGCCCAAATCTTTAACTCTGTGTTTAACATCGTTAAGGGCCGGAAATTACCTATCCCATCCCCTCCATTTTTATATTTGCGTAACAATTTAATAATCCCCCTGGTAAAGTACTTGGGTATGCACTAGTTCCTAAGCCAGGAGTTAAAAATTACAGTCAGCAAAGGAATACAAATCGGCGACAGCGTCAACTACACCTCGAAGTGCAGACCATCACTCACAGGGGTTCTGTCTTCCTCTTTTATACTACCATCACCCCTAGGCGCTTCGGTCGCCTCAAGGCAAGAAAAGTCGGCTAAATAGGTGTCAAACTGTTCAATAATCAGACCGGGCTCCCTGGTAAAAAGTTCCTGAAAATGAGTTCGAAAACCCTCCAAGATTCCGTCGTTTGAAGTTACGGTTCGTCCGTCCGGCAATGTGACACTGGCCATGTGTCGATCTGCAGAACATCGAAACTCCTCCGCACGCAATGACGCGGCCAGATTTGTTGTCCCGTTTGGCGCTCTTTTTAACCTAGCCCTAACTAGTAATCCCTGGTCCTCCCTGTTATCGAAGGAGTCTAGTTCACCCTTAACTATAGTATAGCTAGCATTATCCCCTCCTCCACCGCCCTTTCTAATCTATCTACTAGTGCCGCTTTCGCTGCTCTAGAACTAAGGTTGAGCCGGCGACTAAAATCAGCAGTGAAGGACCTAATGACTTTTTTTAGGTTACCCCACCACTTATTCCCGATAATGGACCCCGTCAATTCCCTCTGTATTGGTAGTAAAAGCTGTTCCCGGAAGTCCTTCACATCGAACAACGACGTGTTGAACTTCCAGTAACTAGCCATCCTAGGTTTAAAACTATCTAAGTTTACTCGAACCTGGGCAAGCCTATGGTCTGAATAAATTATACTGTGAAAACTTGGGCAGTCTAAAAGCCCTTGGTCAACTCTCCTAACTAAGAACCGATCGATGTTACTCGAACGTTGCACCGGATCGGAGCCGAATCTACCATGCTTAATCCCCATGTTTTCGTTTCGAAATTTATCGACAAGATAAACTTTCGACAAAGTCTCGAAACGCTTACTGATTAGTACCCCTTGTGCTATTAACCCCGCGATCTAACTCGGGATCCAGGACCGGGTTCCAGTCTCCCGCTAACACTAACCGGCGAGACGAATTAATGAAAGGCTCGATTCGCCGAAAAAAGGAAATTATCTCAGTGTCGTTATTGGGCGCATAAACCCCAATAAAACGTAATGCCACATCCTTTACGGTAACATCCAGAACGAGCAATCTTCCCTCTGGATCTGCATAAATAGGGTCACACGACGAATCAAGAGCGCACTTTACTAGCCAGGTAACCCCCCATTGCGTGGGTATCATAATGTGCAGAATAGAGCTGAAAGTCTCTAAGGAGCACACCCCGATAATCCCTTGGAATGAAGTGAGTTTCCTGTATACAACAAACATCCACACCGAGGCGTTGAAGGCCGCGTGCAACTCGAAGTTTACGAGAGGCGTCCCTCAACCTTCGGACATTTAAACTAGCTAATCCTAAAGAAGCCATCTTGAGTTACTTAGGGTTGGGAATCCTGATCAAACATAGACGGTGTCAAGACACCGACAGCTGTCCCCAAGCATCCAGTCGTCATCTCAGTAGTGATAGACCCGCCCGGGGAGAGCCCGCCGATGTCTAGGGGGAAGGTTAGTTTGACAGCCCTATACAGTGAAGGATGGAGTTTGATGGGGACCCGTGCAACACATCGTTTCTTAATTTCAACTAAGTCATTTTCATTAAAATACACTGCTGGA
Source organism: Euprymna scolopes (assembly GCF_053919585.1). NCBI lineage: Eukaryota > Metazoa > Mollusca > Cephalopoda > Sepiida > Sepiolidae > Euprymna > Euprymna scolopes. The sequence continues at coordinate 49,444,782 of NC_136485.1, forward strand.
GGATACAGGTTCAAAGCAGAATTTGCTTACTTCAGCATAGTCCACAGTTTTCTGACAACTGTTAGTACTCGTTTTGCTTTAAAGTTTTCAGGGTTAGTAATGTCTTTTTTGGAAGGCGATGATTTGTATGCGAGGAGGTTTCTATATTCTTTTCTATTATGGGTGTGCATTATGTTCTCCACTTCTGATGTGATTTTACACACGTCTTTGCCATTAAAGAAGTTTTTTTTATTCGTGATTCGGTCTCTACCGAGGGGCTTCTTTGTTTTTTCTTGTCTTAAGGAGGGGGTATGTCTGTTTTCATTGGGGAGGGGAGGTGTATTTTGGGGGTGTTATTCGGAGAACAAAAGGTGATGGTTTGGGGGTCTTTTGGGAGGGGGAGCCGAGTGATGTCAATTTTGTGTCTCTATGGGGCAGAGAAGATTTAGTAAGAGGAGGAGCTTGAAGTGGCGTTTGCTTTTCTTTTGAGGGCAAGGCGGGTTTCTCGGGGAATAGGATTCAGGGAATTCTTTTTCTCCAGATTTTATTCTTTTTTCGTCTAGGGACTCTTTCAATTTGAGGAGCACCTAGAGTGTGTTTCCCCCTGGATCCTTGCTCGTTCTTATTTCTATTTTCTCCTCTTTTGTGAGGGGCTTAGCATAGGTCTTGGGTGGGGATCTTTTTAGGGGGACGAGTATCCAGTTGTCTTTTTGGGGGTATTGTTTAATCGCGTTGAATGACTTTCGAACTCCTCTGGTGGGATCTCATTATTTTTAGTCTCTGTTGGTATCTGAGGTGTGTCTTTAGGTTCTGCCTAATCTATTTTGGGGTTGTTATTGTTTGTAGGAATAGTCTTTGCAGCTGGATTTTTTGGGGGGCATTTTTTAAGGTGAGATGGCCTACTTCCCCGCATATCCAGCATGCTGGTCTTCTACCTGCGACCATGATTGGCAGCTTCTCTAGACCAAGCTCTAAATAGTATGGTATTTGTAAAAAGCCTTCAGCGTTGAGCAGAATGTCGAAGAACCATACTCCATTGTAGTGGTCCTCCTCTATTCCAGTTATGTTCCCAAACTTGAGTAAGAAAACGGCTAGGTATTCCCCGGGGGCAGGGCATGGAACTTCGGATATGGCCACTGTGGTTCTTCGCCTTCCCAAATATTCCATTCTAAGAATATAGTCCGTGGTTATAATCTCATTCTTGGTCATTGAAATGCATTCATCTTCCGCCTTAAAAAGGGCTGCCCATGTATTTTATCCTTTGCATTTCGTTATGCGTTCAGCCCTCAATCCTGCAAAAGCAATCAGTTTTGTGACGGTCTCCTTAGTTGAACGTACCAACTTTTTTGTTTTCCGATCTATTACAAACAATGAAATAGTTCTTTTGGGGATTCTTTTATCCGTGATTGTTCCAACTTTATTCCTGTTTCCGTCGTAAATTCTATGCATTTCTTAGCTTCTTCAATATATTTTTCAACGTCGAACTTGACTTTTGGTGGTTGCGTCCATCCAACTGGTCCTCCGTCTTCCTTCACCTCTACCGTCGGCACACAGCTGGCAGATGCCAGGGGCGACGGATAATAGGAGGAGAAAATAGTAGTCCAAAAAAGAGTCCGGTAATAAAAAAGTAGTGCCGGGGGAAGAAGAATAAGAAAAAGCAATAAACAATTTAACAAGTAATAAATAACAATACAGCACATATAATAACAATTCAAACTCGCAAGACTTGTGATGGGGGTATATATTTAATTGCTGCCCACATCAGCAATATATGGCACAAGGCCGCAAAGTGGGAACACCGCAGGCTCCCCTACAGAAGGGGCACTCCTGCAATTGTAAAAATTGCCTGAGTAACCCCATCGGCATTCCCCGGTCGGGGCGCCTCAGGCAGCAAGCAATAAACTTGACCCACCGGAAAGCTCGGTAGCAAGGCCTGGGAGGGTGGACCTCTTAGGTATTACCCAGGCGGCGTACCTCAGTCCAACAGGTGCTGGCCCGGTACCCGGCCCCTCACCTGTTGGGCTGAGTGTCAAGTGACGAATCATTGACGTGTACTACACTGTCTCCCAGCGGCCGAAGCTGCTAGGAGACACATTCCATCACAATGGACTTCTGATGGGGGTATTAGACGAATGGATTCGCCAATGATTTATAACTAACGGCTGTGTTAAACAACTAATGAAACCGTCGCAAAATTATTATAAAACTTGTCGAATTTTGGATTCAATCAGTTCGCCGTTTGCTACGTCACGGACCGCATTTAATTCTTCGCCGCCATCTTGGTTACTGATCTTAATTACCCCGCCATCTTGGTTACTTATCTGCACTACGCCGCCATCTTTGTTCAACATAATGTCTCAGAACTTAAGATGTTGACTACGCCACGGACTACATTTGATCCTTGGTCGCCATTATGGTTACTTATCCGAACTACATCGTCATCTTTGTTCAACACAATGTGCTAAAACTTAACAGACAGATTTTACTCTCGCGCATTCGCAAACGGACATCCTTTCTTTCTTTTTTTTGGATCGAGTTCGAGTATGTTTGGCTGTTCGTATGTAGTGAAATGGTGAAAAAGCGAAAATATATTTATTGGTCTTCGATACCGAAGCTGAAAAAGAAAACAAACGCTCATTTTTGGCACGGGCTATGCTAAGCGTTTTATGAATATATTAGCATGGGTTCCCGGCATTGACCGAGTATGTTGAGGTGTGTGTTGAGCAGAAAAAATAGTTGTAGTAGGAAGGCGGGCTCGAACCCGCACCCCGAAGGAGGAAAAGCACGAGAAACCCGCGTGACGTCCTTGCTGTTTCCAGCACCGCCAAACGGGAAGTGACGTAGGTTTAAATAAAGGTTAGACAATCGAAAAGAGGGGATGCCTTTCGAAAATATTGGCGAGAAAGCGACCGCTCACTGTAAAAAAAGTGTCCAGTTGAGAGTGAAGAAATTAATGTGATGAACCAATTTTTCGGTATTTTTCGTCTGAATGGTCGACCTTCAAAACGATACTAATCTTGTGAAAATCCGTTTCCTCTGTCGAAAGCTTTATGCAGACATGCAAACATACATTTATATATAGGTAACTCAAATTTTCGACCCAAACCGCTTAACAAGCTTGGCCTATCTCTGAATATCCTTTATGTAAAATTTCAAATGTTTAGACCACAAATTGTCTGAGTAATTTGCTAGAGATGCGCAGTCAATTTTTGTTTTTTAAATCAACCCTGATTATGACCCCGTTATCTTTATTTTCTTGGGATCAAATAAACTTATAAAGTTAAATCCATGTCCTAGGAACCTATATCTAAAATTTCAAGTGTTTAGACCCCAAATTGCCGAAGGAGTTTTGTAGAGTTCTCAAAGAAAAATCGTTGATCTTTGACCGCTTAACTGCCAAATTTCTGGCCGAAAACCGATTACATAGATGTTCCCAAATCTCAGTATACTGTATATTAAATTTCGAGTCTGTAGACTAAACATTGGCAGATTTATTGCGTAGAGAAATATAGAAACATAGCGTAGAGAAATATAGAAACATAGACAAACAGACACACAGACACACATACACACATACACGTTCACTTTTATACTAGCATGAGCACAAAACCCCCAAAAATGGTCATTTTTTTTTATTTGACCCCTATTATGACACCTTAACATTAACTGTTTGGGGCTAAAAAAATTACTACGTTAGATCAATGTGCAAGGAAGCTATATATAAAATTTCAAGGGTTTAGACCCAAAATCGTCGGAGGAGTTTGGTAGAGTTCTCAAAGGTCAAATCGTTGACTTTTGACACCGTAACAGCCAAACTTCTGGCCGAAAACACATCACATAGATTTTCCCAAATCTCAGTATCCTGTATATCAAATTTTGAGCCTGTAGACAAAAAATTCACAGAATTATTGCGTAGGAAAATGTACACAGACACATACACACACAAACACACATACACGTTCACTTTTATAGATATATTAGCATTTCAGCCCGGCGTTGCCGTGTGTTTGGAGGTGTATGTGAAGCAAAAAAAGAAAAAAAGCGGTCATTTTTTTTTTAAATCGGCCCCTAGTATGACCCCTTAACATTTATTGTTTTGGCTTAAATCAAGTTATTAAGTTAGATCCATGTCCAAGGAAGCTATATCTAAAATTTCAAGTGTTTAGATCCAAAATTTCCGGAGGAGTTTGGTAGAGTTCTCAAAGGACAAATCCTTGAACTTGGACCACTTAGCAGCCACATGTCTAGCCGAAAACGGATCCCAAAGATTTTCATAAGTCTCAGTGCCCCGTATATCAAATTTCACGCCTGTAGATTTTAAATTGAGAGAATTATTGCATAGGGGAGTGTACACAGACACACCGACAGACAACAACGCAAACACATACTCGTTCACTTTCATGGATACATAGATACAATTTTGTGAGGTTTTTCATCATGTTTCGTGCTTTTATTTCCAGTATTTTTCTGCGTTAATACAGATAAATACGTAACAGTAAAATATTAAACTATAATTGTTTAAATTTCGAAGTTAAAACTAGACTGCCTGACGTTTTTAATCGAGTACTTGGCATTAAGGAAATTATTCTTTGTAACTTTTAATGGTGATAAAGCGCAGCAGCTATAATTGGTGCTAAGGTGGTGAGATAAGTGTCAACTACAGATGTGCTTTCCTTACAGTCCCAGATCATAGAGCTGGAGCCGGTAAATAGAGATATTTTTCTTTACTCAGTCCGAATGTTATCGACATCATTCGTGCAACAGATCAAATTTTCAAGATATGTAGGTAACCTTGCTATAGTCAATTGGTAAGTGATATTTTGAGAACTTAGAGAAACGCTGAAAGTAGAGAGTAGGTAATGGAAAAACAGTGCTAAAATCAGGGTAAAATCTATTGTGCATATGGGAGAAATGCAACAATTGATGTACGAGGGGAGTGCAATAAGTAATGTCCCTGACCCACTTCCATTTGTCTGAACTTGCTGAAATTTTGCAAACAAAACGATTTATATCTGCTCGGGTTATGTGGCAAATTACAACTCTGAATTCACTGTGGTTTCTGTTTTACAGGTATTTGAATTGAGTACGGGTGAAATGGAGCCTGTTGAATGTCGAGAAGTGATCCGGTTTTTGTATTTGAAAGGACGCACATCACAGGAGACTTTTGATGAAATGAAAACAACTTATGGGGGTAATGCCCCATAATATGACCTTGTAAAACGCTGTCATCGTGAATACAAACATGCCCGAAAGTCTGTGGAAAGAGCTCCCAGACCTGGTCGCCCCCCTTCTGCCATTGATGAGGCATTTGCCCGTCAAGTTGAGGCTGCCATTTTGGAAGATCGGCACATTCCTATTCTCCAAATAGCCCAAGATATCAAAATGAGTACAGTCTGTGAAAACTATCATTCATGACCATTTGCATATGCATAATGTGTCTGACAGATGAATTATCAGGTTGCTAACACCATTCTAGAAGAGAATACGCGCCGACTGCTCGAAGATGAATTTGGAGATGTGCCAAGAAGATGAGTAAAGTTGTTCAAAAGATTGATTACACAGGATGAAACCTGGGTCAATCACTATGATCCAGAGACCAAAGCGCAGATAATGCAGTAGATACACTTAGACTCACCACCTCCAAAGAAGGCAAGGGTGCAGCCCTCCGCTCGTAATGTCCTGGTCACAGTCTTCTGATACCAGGACGGAGTAGTGATAACAGATTTCCTGGCAGAGGATACCACAATTGCAGGAGCCTATTATGCTTCCCTTTTGAGGAAATTAAGGGAAGGCATCAACATCAAGAGGTGGGGTAAGATCAGCAAAGATGCCGTCCTCTTGCAGGACAACGCTCTCTACCACAACTTGCATGTCACCAGATCAGAAGCACGGGCGTGTGGTTATGAAATCATCCTACATCCTCCCTACTTTACTGACCTTGCACCCTCTTACTTTCACCTCTTCTCAGCCAGGAAGTTGTTTTTGAAAGGAAAGCGTTTGCCAGATTATGCAGCCTTGATTTCTGAAGTCACGTCGTGGTTGAAGGACCAATATGGGGTGTTCTACACAAACGGTCCTCAGAGCTGCATCAAAGGATGGGAGAAATGAATACCTCTGAGCTGTTCCTAAGTAGAGAAAGACTAATAACTGTGCCAGTTAACATTACATCATATCTGTTATGAAGGCTGTTAAGAAGCCACCAACCTGTTTAATTACTAAAATAAAACTATCTCTTTCAGTTTGGTGAATTTATAAATTCTGTACCAAAAATATTAAAGACGATGCCAACTTGAATTTCTTCTTTAAATGGTTTGGCTTGATTTGTAAAACGATATTGTACATTAGAATCTGTATTCTTGCACAGCCAAGCTGCAGCATTACTTGAGTGAAATTTCTGAATATCCAAACAAAAGAATATTTGCTATATACACATTTAACTATTTTCTTTTCAACATATTAAATCATTGCCTTTAAATATTTTGAACAATATTTTATAATTCTTTGATGTTCACAAATCAAAAAAAAAATAAATAAAATGGAACGTCTTCCGACGGAATGAGAATTTTAAATTTCGAATAGATGATATACTGTGACATTGTTTTCATTTAATTATTTATGATTTATTTTGGTTTTTTCTTGCTTTAATTTATAGCCTCATGGGGGTTTGATTTAATTAAGGATAAAATAACTAATTCAAGGAAAACTAAGATTAGCAGCAGTATCTTAAGAACGCTGATATGCAAAATAGTGGAGAATGCTCGAGAAGAAAAAAAGGAAAATAGAAAGGAACATACATCACGTTGTCGATAGAAAGGAAGCCGTCGTCGAGTAGAATTGACGTACAAAACTAAGAACTATAATAGGTCGACTGCAATAGCATGTAATGGAAAGAAGAATAAATTGGCGAGACGCTCGATGGTGAGAGACTTTTGAAGTGGGAAAGTAACGGCAATCCTAAACCTTTGTTAAAACAAAAAAAATGCTGACCCACATTTCTATTTATTTCTTTTCTAAAATACTAATGTAATGTGTAACGCAACGTTATTTACATAAATAGTTGGGGCGAAATTGAGTGTAAACAAAGCTAGTAACCGACCAAAAATATTTTTTTAAAACAAACATCCAGATCCAAATTTGCAAATGGTAAGAAGGTTTATCGCTTTGCATATATCTATTATAATCCGATGTGTTGTGATTTTTAACTAAGATGGTTAATTTTTATTCAGTTTTGGGAATATATATATACTAGCAAAAATATCCATCGTTGACTGGGTTCAAAAACAGACTACAGAAAATGGGATCTGATTTATGAAAGTATGATAAGTTATGAAAAGAAAGGGTTGTAAAGAGATAGCCTCGAATTTGGGGGTATCAAAACCAAAGGTAAATATGATGAAAGTAAAACTAAAATATATACACCCCATAATTTATTATACCGTACCTGTTCACACTGAAACACTTATCACAATAGTCTGTGGATCTATATTAAAAAAAACAAAAAAAACTTGTTAAACTTTGTGACATATTTCCATTCTATGGAGGTTAGGCGCGACCGACCCCCCATAATTTTATTATACCACATTTCTTCAAAGTGAAACATAATTATCAAAGTATACTTACGCAGATAGATACAAAAAGTCTTCATTAAAGTGTGTGCCTGTTTCAATTCTATGAAGGCCAGGCGCAAACGCAGACACACACATTTTATTATACAATCCATATTTAAGTTAAAACATACATATCAAAGCATTCTTTTGTACATCTATATAAAAAAACCCTTGTACACTTTTTTATTTTTAAATGTTTTATTTCCGATACTTTGTGGATGAGGCGCGAACGCAGACCCCAAAATTTTAATGAACCACTGTTCTGCAGGATCATACCCATTCCTGTGTCTCGATACATCTTTTATCATTATATGTAATCAGTTTTTAAAAATAGTCAACCATATAGGAGCCTATTGGTTACCAGACACACACACATATATACACACACATTCAGCTGTATATTATAGATATCTATTTATATATATATTTATATAAAAGAAAGTTAAATAACATCCTCCGAAAAGAAAGTGCGCGCATGTCAGAAGATAATAATCTCCAAATCAATTTAGAATTTTTATAACAATCACCCAGTAAGTAAACACTGTAGTTTGGAGCACGTGTAAACAGAATTACAATATTAGTGTGGTAAAATATAGAATATGATGGAAATACAGCAGCATTTTTTTGTATTACGTAGAAGTCATTGTGTTATCTGTTATAACAACCGTTTTATTCTATAAACTTCAGGAAAACGCCTAACAAAACTTCTTAACGAAAAATAAGACAAAATCTGAATATAAAATTTGAACGAAAAAGTTATAATAAGTTAGTAATTATTTAGGAGGAAAAAATATAAAAACACTTTACTTGTGTACATGTTAAGAATTGTCAATTCAATGAATTTTTGTACTGACATTGTGAATAAGTAAATAACAGCCTGTATCAAAAAAATTAGTCAGAAGAATTTTATTATTTAGTTTCCAGATAGTAATAGGATAGTCCATAATGAGGAAAAACAACCAGAAATTGTTTTACACGTACAGTTTTATTAGTATTTGTTAATTTTATTCTGGTTTTTGTTCATGTAGAGGTAAATTGTGTTGACATAACTACATTATGTTTTAGAAAACTGTTTCTAATATTGAGAGGGAAAGTGTTTTGTAACTATTCTCTAGTCGCACCTTACAAGGTAATTGCATAATAAATGTAACATATTGTTGTCGTAATGTTTGATAGTTTGATGAATCTATAAAGAAATTCATATAATAGTTTTCGTCTACTTACTCGAATTTCCTTGGCTGAGCGTTTCGGTATATCCTGGCGGTTAATCGTGTTTGTAGGATAACGCAAGGTATACTTATTCTTCAGTACGGTACATTATTTTCATATGTACCAGTTATTTCTCAAATGTGGACGAAATTTATTGTAAATGTCGGAACTTACGGGTAAATTAAGTTGTTATTCAATGATTTTAAGTAATTTTTTTCTGAAAGTAAAAATATAGTTCGGAGCACTAGTGATAAAATAAAAAAAATGAATCACACCATATATACTAGTAACAGTTAATGCATGAACAATCCTACTCATCCATTAACGTGTGCTGTATGAAAGTTCGTATCCATACAGAATGCTGCGTAAGAACTTGAAAGTCTTACTAATAATTTCTCAAGTGCAAATGACAATGGACATTAACATCAGTCAACATGTCATGAATCTTCCAACATCCATTTTTTTCAACATGAATTTCACATCTAACGATGCATATTCACACTGGGATATAAGGAGCTGAAATTTGAATCTAGTCTAGGAAAAATTAAAAAAAGATATCGGTTTACGTAACGTTGAAACTTTAATGTATAAGTACAGACAGAGAAACATGTATCAAGGACTTACTTGCTAAGTCTAGGTGCTAGAGGTAAGAAACTGTTTAAGGAGAATTATTTCTAGAATTTAGGGGACTCAACAGTTGCAGGGTCGAGATTTTTTTGTTAATGGATTTGTCAGAGTAATGTAGTTTTAGTGGTCACAAGTGCTTCGACATCATCAAATCACATTCCACTCAACTATCTGCAAAATAAGCACAAAGATGTAACACTGCAGCGAGGGGCATGGATTGAAGTTTAGATGATAATGTGGGACCTTTTATATTATATTAGTGTAGCACACTAAATGATCGGGTGACTATGCATCAAATTTATCTTACAAATAATGAATGAAGAAATGTGATAAACTAGGAGGAAACATCATACAGGGCGAGCCATGTTTTTAGAACGCTCCTTACAATCCTCGCATAGTTTATTTCCTTGACTCATCCCGTATGTATTAACTGGATCCTTCGAACTATGGTTCTCATTATGAGTATTATTTGTATAATATTTCGCTTTAAGTAACCCTGACGTTCTGATATTGTACCTGGTGGAGCTCGTGATTCTAGATGGAATTTCGAATGGAACTTTTAATTAATCAACAGGGGAAGAATGATCTTGTTTCCTTACTAATTTTGAAGTAATGCATGCTCACGGAGGATTTAAAATTCAGTTTCCAACACGGGGCACTGTACAGTTGAACTATATTAATATTAAATTTACTGTACAACGATTATTTGAAAAAAAAAGAAAGTTATATAAAGTTATCAGTTACTTTTATTTTACTTTCCATTTTATTCATCCTAAAATCACATATTGCTACTTGGGTAAAGATATACTATTTGAGATTATTCCTGCAACGGACAATATGTAAGGTGCTGAGCAGCATGATTTATGTTCGCTTAACAATTAAACGTTGGGATGTTAATACATTTACGGAACAGGAGAAATAAGGAAGATTCTAATCCCAAATATAAATAAGTGAAAAAAGTCAGGAAATAAGGGGAAGAGATTCGTTGTAAATAAAACAATAAATTATGAAATGCAGATGGAGAAGGGAATAAACCACAAGGACATAAATATATGCACTATGATGACATCCTGAAAGCGAGGAGCAAATAGATTCTTAGCGGACGAAGCCTACAGAAAGTTATTGCGAACGGGAACAAAACTATAGCCAAGTTATAAGTGAAGTAAGTTTAAGAGGTTGTCGGCGTCGTCGTCGATGTCTTCTTGGTCTATCTCTTGCAGGCAGATATAGATTTAATGGCACAGTCTTGGCCAAAAATCAATAGTGAAGCCTTTAGTAAATCTAACTCCTCCACTCCATTTCTCGATCTAACGTGGTTAGCGCATGCGTCTTGACGCCATTGTTGTTGCTAACGTCGTTGTGGTCGGCGGTTGAAGACAAATTGCCGTAACTCAGATTCTGCAAATGTAATTGAATCGATCTATTCCCAATAAATTTAAGCAATCACAGCAACGTTTACATGTTTCGTAATTCGTTGGGAATTGAATAAAATAGATGTCTTATTCCGTTATGTATGATTATTAATATGTTTTTGCGTTCATCTATCGTTAACTGTTTCACTATTGTTTTAAAACATAAAATTGAAATTACCTTACTTTCAACATGGGCAATAAAAAGGTGAACGCTTCTCTTATGTACAAGTGCGTCTATATTTAGACACAATTAAAAGCGTGAATAAGTGAGAACATCATGTACGCAAAAATGTCGATCTGGTTGAAGAGTACATAATGTATGAACTTTATTTTTACGGAATACCTTATCTCGAAAGTGTTCCTCTGTGGTTTACAACAGATCGTTTTCGAACAAAATGTATCAAGCGTGTTTAATATAAATCAGAGCCAATATTAAATGCTGTATATTCTATCCACCATTTTTTATGATCGAATTAAATGCTTCGGCGTTCAAATTACAATCTATTTATTTCTATTTACCGTAATCATAGGGTTAATTTATGAATCGGTAATTGGAAACTCCCTTGAAGATAAGGATTTTGATGCAGAAAACTTACAATGTTGCATAATTTGTACATATTTGCTTACACATGAAAGACAAGTGAACAGAAAGATTTTTTTTTTATGTGTAGAAGATGAAAATTCCTTCAAAGAGCAAATCTGGAATCAGGAAATTACCTTAGTCGAAAAGAACATCTTTATTCAATGACCCAGTACAGAATAGAATTCGTATAATATCAGAAAATATACCTCACATCCTTCTTTTCCAAAGGCTGATATATATATAGATATATATATATATATATATATATATATATATATACATATATATATATTTATATATATATATATATATATATATATATATTCGTAACGTTAAGAAAGAAATAGCAACAGCTAAGAGATAATTTACTGAAATGACTAAAAAACGCATCGAAGCACAAAACGTAGGAATGCGTGACTTCTGAAAAATCTTTAACAGTGTAGTAAATAATGGTCGATCAACAATTCCCCCACTAACCAACAATCACAAGGTTGTTTGCTCAGCAACCGACAACACTAATATGCTTGCCAGTCGGTTTGCCTAAAACTCCACACTGGACTCTCCCAACCAACCCTCTGCCGACTTACCTTTGTGGACAGGCGCCACGCTAGAGGATCAAAAATCACCCCTGCTCAGGTGCATTCTATCATAAAAAACCTTGACAATTCAACAGCATGTGGACTCGATCTTATCCCAGCTGTGCTATTAAAAAAGTGCTCAGCCGAAGTAGCTCCTGTTCTCTCCAAACTCTATATGGATGGTCACATTCAATGCTGCCAAGAATAAACTGGTTTCCTTCAATAATTACAAGAAATCTTCTCTGTCACTAACAGCAATGGCCAGTGACTCTTTATCTGAGAGTGCATCTTTCAAACTGCTTATCCTAACCTTCATAGGTAACATGGTTGGAACAATTTCATTGAACGCATTGCCAGGGCCGCTGCGAAGAAAGTAGGCTCTCTCTATCGTGCTAACAAACTACTAACACCCGAAAGTATCCTGCAGCTCTATAAGGCTACCATTCGCCCATGTATGGAGTATTGCTGTCACATTTGGGCCGGTGCATCTACTACTAGTCTCTCGCTCTTAGACAAGGATTAAAAGAGAATCGCCAATCTGATGGGCCCTGAACTGGTATCTAAGCTTCAGCCTCTATCCCATTGATGAAATGTTGCATCGCTCTACCTGTTCTACAAGTACTTTAATGGTGAATGCTCTGTTACACTGCAGACACTTGTGCCTCCATGACGTAGACACGCCCAATAAACCCGACTTCGACTTTCTAATGTTAACTATATACCGTTGTCGCAAAACTAACTCAAAAGCTGAAAAGCTAACGACAAAATAAATATAAAAACGAACCCACTTGTTTTCAAATCAACACTTTTACATATAAAACAAGCTCGAAAACATTTTTGTGTATATATTTGGATCTTTTTTATATGTAACTCGGTATTATTTTCGTAAGTAAAGTTGTTCAATGCGGATTCCTTCTCGTTGTAATAAAAGGGTAGAATGGAGAAACATACGGACTGTTACTTTTTCAATCCGGGCAGTCCAGAAACAGTAATTATTTTATGAGGTTTTAAAATATTGTTTTTTTTTTCAGGAATAACTATTGATATAGATTCGTAGTGGGGATGTAGTCATCACGTAAGCATATAATGGTTACGTGAAAATTCTGACCATCACGTAAGCATATAATGGGACGTACTTGGCTTTTATATAGATAGAGAATTGCATAAGGGGTGAAATATCTTGTGGAACGGTAGAAGCATCCTACCACTTTACCAGCGACCTTGGCAACTGACTTGATGTACATGTTCCATTTCAGGTCAGGAATAAAGGTCAAGCCCATAAGCTTATCAAAACATTGAGCTTCCCCTAGACGAGAGCCACCCATTTCAATTGATGCCATATGGGGATCAGAGAGTTGATGATGTAAAGAAAGGAGCTTGGTTTTAGATACATTAAAATCAATCAGCTACCTCTTCCCCCACTGTACCACGCGCTTAAGATCAGAGGAGAGAGAATCAGAGAGAACTTGTGTTGCCATAGAGTATCGTGCCATAATCATAAATGTCAACGGATGATACAATTAAACCTAGGTTAAAATCTACGTATGCTATAAACCTTAAAATAAAGACATTACTAATAGGGGTAGTATGCTCAATGAAGTTTAATAATTTGCCTATATGTGAAGTTTACGGTGCAAACGTTTTCGTAGATACTTATTTCTCAAAAAGCAAGTTTCAAATTACCAAATGATATTCTATATTGAAGAATATTTTACTATAATTTAATGCAATTATCTTTCAACTTTTATGTAAAACAACGTAATAATTAGGTTAAGCTATAGTATTTCATAAAATTTGTAATCATTACGTTTATATATTCATAATACCGTAATATAGAAACCTGATAATGATAACGTTTTAATATTCGTATAATATTTAAGTCAAAACGTGTAATTTCCGGAGAAATGCCATATTTGTGAGACTAGAAAATTACATGACATTTATATGTAAGTAAATTTTACCATTTATATACTTTCCAATAAGAACGTGCATGTGAATGTTAGTAATACCTGCATGAGTCTACAAATAAAATTTCAGGTAAATAGCATTGTGATGCTTAATATCCCTTTATACGTATGCAATGCATAAACTATATATGATATACACGCTAAAACACCGGGACATACAGATGTCCAGTCTTCAAAGAATAATTAAATTCAAGTTAGATAAACGTACCAGGAACAAAGCGGTAAACCCAGTCAAGTGTTTTCACATCACACTATTCTGCAATGATGTATTGTTCATTGAGCGGTCACTCATGCCCTATGTAATATTTAAGAGTAAAATTCTCTTACTTTAAAGTTTACGGATTTTTTTTTTAGAATTGAAACATAACAGCTTTCCGATGTTCTTTTGCTAGTTTAGACGGTAGTCTTACGCTTAAGAACACCTAGAAAGAACAGAGATTTTAGGTACGGCAAGAAAAATTGGCCACGATTGCTTATCATAAATTAATTGAAGCATCTGTTTAGAAAATACAGAGCCATCAGAATCTTTGCAAAAAAAAAAGAAAAAAGAACATCATGTAACTGGCCTACAAGCTGAAGACATTGCGTCGGTGATTAGTCAGCTTCTGAACCTACAAGTAAATTGCATATTTAACAAGCCATGGAAAAATATCAACTTATAGAATATGAGTAAATAATAATTAAGCAAACCATTTAACGTCTTACAAACTGCTTAGCATGTGTATTTGATGATTTTGTCTGTGATTACACAGGATAATTAGAAATGTAATTCAAACATTGAAACTTATTCTAAAATAATAATGTTTTAAATACTATAACAAAAATGTACTTCATTGATGACTGCAATAACAACAAACCGTAATTCCTGTTGCACGGTGAAAAACATCTTATACACGAATGTTTCATTTTATAAAATAGATTAGCGTATTTGACAGGCCAGACAAATATCTAATTGAATCAAAAACTCCCAAAAATACATTGAGAAAAGTAAACAATGAAATATAGAAAATAGACGAGCATTGTTTTCGAAATCTAAAACTAATTAGGGTAAAATTGATTTTCAGGAAAAATCTACAATAACTGATGCTCCACACAAGGTACAATGCAGACGAACATTCGATAACTTATAAAATTACAGTTTGCGGAGTTATTTTCGTCTAATCATTTTTGGCTGTAAAACTAAATGCATTTATCTAATGATTGTTTTTATCGTTTGGCATGTTAATAAAGCAATCGAATGTATGTACATACGTACAAAATAAATACATCGTCATATTGATTGCATAAAATACGCTTTTCATCAACGGTACATTCAAATGATATACTTTTATAGTAAAAGGTATGTTACTGTATAGAATTACAATCTTATTACTCTTCTTCTTTTATTAAATTCGCTGTCTTTAAAATGCACGTCCTGCCAACTTGTAACGTTTTAACGTAACCACAGTGTATTTTCCGGTTTTTTTTTAAATGGTTGATAACGGGAAATCATATAGTAAATATACATGGTTTCATTGCCTGTAGCATTTTATATAGGATCCCAGCATGACAGCACTTTCCTGTCATTGCTTTATGCGTTACGATCAGCGTAGAATATCATCATTATATCATTTTCTTAGAACTGTTTTATTCTTTAATCGTAGTATATACATTTTCGAAATGAAAGCCTTCTTACACGCAGTATTTCGAAATGAAAGTTCAGCTGAGTATAGGTACGCTCGTCATTATGATTACAGCATTAGTTTTATGGGTTTTTAAAATAAATGTAGGCTGTGTAGGATATATTTCGTTGAAGACCAGAAAATATTTTGCTATAACTTGTCATGCTTTTTTTATTGGTCGGGTAAATACTGTTGCTCTCTATTAACGGGCGTAAGCTTACTTTAAAATATACCTTATTTTAATTAGAGAGGGAAATCTCATTATATTATATAAATGAGAGTCTTCTAAATTTGTTTGGTATCAATCTGTTTTAGTAATCCCTAAATATATTCAGAAATTAACAGTATTGACGTGGAATGATTAAAAGTCAGGTTTGGATATAAAATTATGACGGAAATTAAATTAATTTTACTATGTATGCGATACTTTTATTACACAATCTGTCGTTATGAAGATGATTGTGTTGCATTTCTCCTAAAAATAATCCAACTGTTACATGTTTCAAAGATAAGCATTCTGCGAAGAAAATTCGGTTATGGAATTTCAATTCAGTGGTTCGAATAAAGAGGCCATATAGAAGGGCTTTTAAAGTTGCGGTTGGACGTGTAATTATTTTAACAGCAGAATAACGCAATCAAGAATTATAGCTCAATCGATTCAGATAAGTAGCTTTTACGGCAATTGAATGTGTAACACAAACAGATTCATCAAATCTTCGCTTTAAAGAGCGAATACACAGTAAAAGAAATAAGCTTACAGGAAAATGTGTTGAAGGAGCGACACAAGTATACTAACCAATGCTTCGACTTTACTTCCTAAGTTTAAAACTACTTTGATCGCTATTTACAACGAACAATTTTCGTATTTTGCTCTCATTCCTTTGTATTACCTTATATATAATTCCATGCGTTAATATTTTATTACTAGCATTTCAAGCCGGCGTTGCCCGGATTTTTGGATGTGCGTGTGTTGAGCAAAAAAAATAAATAAAAAATAAAAGTGGAAGTAAGAAGGCAGGATCGAACCCGTACCGTGAAGGAGGAAAAGAACGGGGGAAAAACTGGACGTCTTTGCTGCTATGACCACCGCTAAACCAGAAGAATCTTATGTTTTAATTAAGGCTAGACAATCGAAAGGAGAGGATGACTTTCAAAAATATCGGCGAAAAAGCTACTCCCCTGTAGAAAACTGTCCGGGTGAAGGTGAAGATATTAATATTTTTGGCCAATATTTCGATATTTCTCGTCTGAAAGATCGAACTTCAAAATGATACTGATCTTCTAAAGATCCGTCGCCGTGATCTAAAGTTTTTGGCAGACATGCAGACACATATACATTTATATATTAGTATCTAAATTTTTTCGAATAAGACTGATTAAAAGCTTGCCTTATCTCTGAATACACTTTATCTAAAATTTCAAATGTTTAGACCACGAATTGTCTAAGTAATTTGGTAGAAACCGAAGAGGTCAATTTTTTTTTTCAAATTAGACACCTATTATCACCCCTTAACATTTATTGTTTTGGGCTCAAATCAAATTATTAAATTAGATTCATGTCCAAGGAAACTATATCTAAAATGTTAAGTGTTTAAACCCAAAATTGTCGGACGAGTTTGGTAGAGTTCTGAAAGACCAAATCATTGAACTTTGATCCTTTAACCGCCAAATTTATGACGAAAACCGATCAAAAAGATTTTTCCAAATCTCACTACCTTGTATATGAAATTTCGAGACTGTAGACTGAAAAATGACAGAGTTATTGCGTAGTAAAATGTACACACACATACACACACAGCCACGTTCACTTATATAGATATACTAGCATGAGTACTCGGCGTTGCCCGGGGATTTGGGAGGTGTATGCTGAGCAAAAACAAAAAAAAATATATTTTTTTTAATTTGACCCCTATGATGACCCCTTAAAATGTATTGTTTTGGGCTGAAATCAAATTATTAAATTATATCCATGTCCACGGAAACTATATTTCAACTTGCAAGTTTTTGGGCCCAAAATTGTCGGAGGGGTTTATTAGAGTTCTCAAAGGTCAAATCGTTGAACTTTGACCTCTTAACAGAAAACTTTCTGTCCGAAAATGGATCACATTGATTTTTCCAAATCTCAGTACCCTGCATCTCAAATGTCGAGTCTGTAGACTAAACATTGACAGAGTTATTTCGAAGGAAATGTACACACACAAATACATAGATACACAGACACACCTACACTTTCACTTATATATATATATATATTTATATATATATATATATGTATATATATAGAGAGAGACAGACAGACAGACAGAGACAGAGAGACATAGTTAGATAGATAGATAGATAGATAGATTAAACAAAAATATCTACGTATATATAAACATATATGGAAACAATTTTGTATTTACTGTAAACTTTTTATGCAAATATTATGAAAGTATAAATCCTGTAGGATATCTGCATGAATATAATTACACGTAATAGTTTACTAAATATGATCATCCCATGAGAAAACCGAAAAACACACGAATAGGGAATTAATTAAAATGAATGTTTAAAATATTATGTTAATTAACTAGATCTTTTGCTAGTGAATGCAACTCCAAACCCCATATATATGAATATTGTATTTTCTTGTTAAATAAATAGAAAAGAGGGGGTTTTAATATGAATATCAATACCCACAGATTAAAAACACTTCATAGGAGCATAGAAGATTTAATAAACGTTAGGGGGAATCATTTAAGATGATGCTTCATAATTCGTGTATTCGTTCATTTGCGAACTGTTATCCTCATCTTCGTTGTTATTGTGGTTTCAACAGGTCTTGGTCATCTAATGTTTTTTCCCTCTTAACTTGATTAACGCGACTGAATAGGAGTGCCGATTTATTTAACAGTATCTCGAATTATTATTACTTTTTTTAGTTCTTTTCTCACTTCGTTTTGGCCAACTGCTCCTTTGGCCTTCTTGAATAGAATTTAAACCGAAAATGTTAACCTTTATCTGTAGAGACTCAACCCATATATCATATTTGTCATGGCTTCCCAAAGAATTAATAACATGTAGAAGGTCAGGCTATGATTTGGCTAAACATGGTTAAAACAACAACAATAACGGAAATGAAGATCGCATTCCGCAAAAGAATGAACGCACAAAATTTATGCATTGATAAAAAATGTCGAAGATAGCTTCCCCTTTTAACACATTGTTTAAACAACGGAGTATTAGAATTGGTCTATTTATCCAAATTCTGTGTCCTATACAACCAGTAGAATTTCCATTGAAACAAACGGGTAAAGGAATCAGGAAATGAAGACAGGTATCAGTTCATTTATAAGGATTGCTGGTCCCTCGTTAATTAGCTACAAAATGGTGACTCAGAATTCGCAATCAAAAATCAGAATATTTACAATGTAACACACAGAGCAATATTGATCAATAATAACGATCATCAGTTTGTATAACAAGTAATGAGGTTTTGTAAACGATACGCGCTACCAGAAAGTGAATGACAAGAGAAAGTGAGAAAAATAATATGTTTGTGGTGAGGGTGTTTTTGATTGGAACATTAATTGAAGAGATCAATCGAATCACGTGCAAGGGAATTAGCAAAAAGCTTTGAAGTGAAAACCAAGTTATAAAAAAATAATCGATCTGTGTGTATTTTCAGATCATTTTTCAAGTAAAGTGATATCGATTAACAAGAGACACAAGAAGCGACTATTGATGTAAGCTTTGATTTATAATGTTTCTTTTATAAGCCTTTTTATTGTGTGATCGTCTTATCATGTAATTAATTTAGTTTAAAAAATTAACAAGAGAGCTTGCTACTATACTTCCTTGGTATAAAGGTGCATTACACACAATTTTATAAAACAATCTTATTCTAAACAATATGATTAAGTAAGATAAACATCTTTTGCAATTACAATCATTTTTCAGCGATTTTTTGCTCGATCGAATCATGTAAGTAAGATACCGTTCAAAAGAGTCGCAAACCTGATAGGCCCTGAACTGGCATCTAAGCTTCAACCTCTGTCCCATCGACGAAATTTTGTATCCCTCTGCCTTTTCTACAAGTATTTTAGTGGTGAATGCTCTGACGAACTGCAGTCACTTGTGCCCCACCTACGTGAGCACCCTCGACAAACTCGACAGGCTGGTAAATCCCATCCCCACACTGTAGAGATCCCTAGATGTAAAAGATATTTTTACTCCAATAGTTTCTTCCCCAGAACCGCTAGACTCTGGAATTCCATTCCAGGTCCCTGCTTCCCCAACAGTACTGACGTGCAGAAGTTCAAGTGTAACGTAAACCGACATCTTGCTGCCCAAATCCCTACATAGTACCCCAGTAGTTGTTGCCCCGATAGTAGCCCCCTACACCAAAGTGGCAATTTGCCTTGTTTGGGGTGAAAAATGTAAAAAAAAAAAAAAAAAAAAAGTCTCTTCATGCATTTTTGCAGCCTTTTGGACAGCAGGGAAACAACTCAAATCCGCACTCATGTTATATTCCAATTCAGACTATGGAGAAAAGCTGCCGGGACAGCTCAGATATCAATTATGCATTTGAAGCAGGATCAACAAACAAACCTGATCCACAACGGTGATTCAAGAAATTACGCACTGGTGATGAGATAGCGAACATTAGAAATCCCTTATTGAAATTGATTCTGGCAAAACCACATGATAAGTTACTGTTGAACTCGCGTTCCTTCGCTATTTAAAAAAATAACGCAGTCAACAAAGTTGGAGAAATGAGCGCCGCATTAATTAAAGGATAATCCAATAAATCGTCGTTTTGAGGTGTCTTCTCTAACCCGTAGTTTTAACAAAAAGTATCCATTTCTCCAGAAGATTGGGACGTGTGATGAAAAGTGGATCCTCGTTGACAATCGGCGATGTTCGATATAGTAGTTAGATGATGGAGAAGCTGCATAACACTTCCCGAAGCTGAAATTGCACTATATAATAGTATCGTGATTGTTTGCTTACTTGCAGTCTATGTCATCGATCACAGGTTTTTGAATCCGGTCGAAACGATTACAGTGGAGAAGAACTGCCGACAAATTGACGAAATGCATTAGAAGCTCCATGTTGCGCAACTGACACTGCAGAAGCTGAGCCAAATAGGCTACGAGACACTGCCTTATCAGCCATAATCATCGGATTTTTCGCCAGCTGATTATCACTTTTTCTAGCATCTCCACAACCACTGCGCGAAAAATATTTCAAAAGCCGAGATGATGCTTAATCGGCTTTCAATCGCATCCATAAATCCAGATTTCTATGCTAATGGCATAAATAAACACATTTTTCGTTATGAAAAATGTGAGTATGAAAATATACTTAGATGACGAATATTTCTTAACAAAACAATACACATATGAACAATTAAATGGGTTAAATACTTTTGCAAATGGGTAGTTTGATTTTTGTTAATAAATATTTGTCAACTAAGTATTTCTTCATTTCCTTTTTATTTTAGACGTACAATATCCTTTAAACAATTGAGTGTAAATTTTATTGAAATTAGCTGAATATGTTTGTTAAATATGGAAAAAAACAAGTGACCAAATACCTTTTCTACTACCTGTATATATATATATATATATATATATATATATATATATATATATATATATCTATTTATATATATATAAATATATATATATATATATATATATATATATATATATATATATATATATATATATATATATATATATACTTGGTACCAAGTACATTCAGCAAAAAAATTTAATGCTTACATTTATGTGTTTATCAATGTACAGTTTGTATTCAGGATTAATAATAACTTGTGCCATGACAACAAGTTATCCTTTTCAAAGTGTTTTTCTCTTGACTATATATCCGACACAGTTAGACATAATTAATCAGCCGGGGATCACATCACTTTTCATAAGAACATATCAGGTATCAATGGATACATATCTGAGAATCAAAACAAGGAAATGAATATGCTGTTGTCATAGCCCTGACAATGACATTTAACCAATCAATTATACTGAATTAGCTGCATTTGTTAGATATTTAAACGTAGTATCAATATATAAGCTCCGGCAATCTATGTTCAAATATCGTTGATTATATCGGTCTCTCATAATAATGCTGGATGGATAAATTAAAATCGCAATTCATACAAGATTTTATTGGATGATCAATAATGTTCTTGTTAATTGCTAATATCTAGCATACCAGTATATATATATATATATATATATATATATATATATATATATATATAATTGTAATCATGTATGTTTTATATTTGTTACCAATTGTACTCATGCATGTTTGTTATTTGTACCGATTGTAATCCTGTCTGTTTGTTTCATTGTAACCGATTTGGTTAATATGGTAAAAGTTTAGGATGTTTCACAACTTTAATTTACGACTAAAATCCGACTTTATATACCTGTATCAAAACATTTATACACAATTCATTCAAATGAATAGTGTAATCATTTGCCTTTTATATTTAAGAAAATCTATTGAAATCAGCAGCCTAAGTTATTAATAGGGGTTCCTTACAGCATTATTTAAGTTGTTCTCTTACAAAATATTTTATATAAAAGGCTATATGCCTAGCTGTCTTTTTATTTTTATGTATCTTTAGATCTTTAAGAGTTTAAAAGGTCCCAAATTGCGGAAAATTGAAAAAAAATGCTAATTATTTTGTACGTATAGTTTACTTTCTTTACAATTTGTAAAGTGTTAGAATTGGTAATGTCGCAAGCTTTGAATAGTACAGTTTCTCTTTCGATTTAAACTGATGGCATCAAAATACTTGTTAACTTTTGAAATCACGACTCTATAACAATATGCACAAAATTTTGACAAATAAAAACAAACTATAAACGTATTTAATGCCCTTGATCCCGCGCCAGTATTATATAACGTTTTATAATGCTTTTTTGTTTCATTTGTATTTAATTTAATTCATTTTTGATTGATATTAATATATTAATGATTTACAGTTAGAAATGAAAGTAAAATTATTTATTTTAGCTATAAAATATGTTTCACTTTTAATCTTGAAGAGTTGTGATTTTAAACTTGTTTTCTATCTGATTTTCATGGGTAAAATAAGCGTACTTTATGATGTCATGAAACCAACATGCAGTCTAAGTTCAAATTGATTGCAACATGGTAGAATGTTTTATTTATCTTTAATATGCGCGATTAAATCCTCCGCTCGCGCAGATATTTTGATTTAGCATGTCGTGTAGAATAAGCAATTATATGACACACAGGTGCACACACACAAACATATATATATATATATATATATATATATATATATATATATATATAAATATATATATGTATACACACATATATATATATATGTATACACATATATATATATATACATATATATATATATATATATATATATATATATATATATATATATATATATATATGTATATAAGAACTGATACACAGACCGTGGGACTAGTACGACTTAACAACATTTTTGTGCCATAATATATAATATGCCAGCGGAATAAAAAAAGACCGCTCGGCGAATTGAAAAGATATCCAGAAAATCGGAACAAAAAGAATAACTTCGTCGTGTTTAATCAGACTTGCTTTAAGAATGACTTACTACCAATATATATATATATATATATATATATATATATATATATATATATATATATATATATATATATATATATATATATATATACATACATATATATATATAGTAGTGTAGGTAGAAGTAGTTATATATATATATATATATGTATGATTAGTTTTTTTGGAAAAAGAATTCCAGCAGAGTGCTCAATTAAAAGGAAAATCCAAATTTTAAGAATAAAGAAAATATAAAACGAAAGAGGAAACGGAAAATAATCTGGTTCTTACCTCCGTTTTCATTGAACACTAAAACTAGAGTGGGGCATTGTTTTCTTAGCCTTCTAGACAAACATTTTCCAAGAACACATAGACTACATAGACTTTTTAATAGAAACACGGTGAAAGTTAGTTACTCGACAGCTCCATCAATAAAGTCGATAATATCCAAAGAACCAAAAAAGATAGATAACGCAGGCTGCTCTTGCAGGACCAAAAATAGCTGTCCATTGGAGGGTAATTGTAAAGCTGAATCCCTTGTCTATGAGGCCACAGTAACGGAACAATCCACAAATATACCGGAAATATATATAGGTATGACAAAAGGCCAATTTAAACAAAGATATTATGCACATATGAGCTCCTTTAGAGCTAAAACAAGGATGAATACAGCATTAGCTACCCGCGTGTGGGAGCTTAAAGAAAAAAATACACCCTTTTCCATAAAATGGAGAAAAATAGAGCATAGACCAGCCTACGTCCCGGAATTAAGTCAATGCTCACTCTGTAACGCAGAGAAATACTACATCCTCCGGTCCATTCATGACCCAAAAATAAAATGTTTAAATGTGAGGAGTGAAGCTTTGAAAAGTTGCATACATAGAAGGAAGGGTCTCCTAATAAATTGGATCAATGAAAAGAACAACACTTAGATGTTGTTTTTATATATATATATATATAAGGAAAAAAAATTGTAAATACATAAATAATTAGTCGGTAAACTTGGATTTTAATCGCAATTATATTGTAGATTTTTAATTAATGTCATATATATATATATATATTATATTTTATAAATGTAATTTATAATCTATTTCGAATTTAAAACTATAGAAAAATATAATAATGTTAATAAACTAGGGAAATCACTTAGGATAGATAAATACTCACTTCCCCAAACCTTGAAAGATTTGGGTTTTTAAAAAATAATTTTGAAACGTATTTCGAAATTTTTAAACGTTATTCGATATAATTAAAAATATATTTTTTAAAACTTTAAACGTATTTTTGGAAATTTTGAAATGTTCGATATAATTAAACGAATTTTTAAGTTTTTAACCGATACCAATACAGATTTTAAAGTTTTTATACATAAGGAAAGAGATTTTAAAATTAAATGGGGTTCAAATTAAAATCGATTCATATAAAAAAAAACATTTTTTCGAAATTAGATCTTAAATTTAAATAATTCAAAGTTGAAAATTAGGTATTACATTACCCGATATATATATATATATATATATATATATATATATATATATATATATATATATATATATATATATATAGATAGATAGATTTAAAAAAAAAAAAAAAAAAAAAAAAAAAAGGTGGGGGATTAAACAAAACGAGATTTGAACGTTGATTCGCGAGGTATATATACTTCACACTTCCGGTTATAAGATAGACGAATATTGGCTGAAGAGAGCTCGATAAGGATACCTTAAACGGGCCTTATTATCGGGTTTGAAACCGACGGTACCAATGACCTGTCTCAACTAACAACTTTCTGTACACAAGATATATATATATATATGTATGTATATCTATATATATATATATATATATATATATATATATATATATATATATATATATATACAGGCGGCAAAAAAAAGTCCGCGGTTGGAATTTTTTTTGCAAAACTGCAAATTTAAGCTACATTTAATGCACCTGTTTAAACAAACTATACTTATGTGAGGTGCGTTTTATTCTTCTAAAAGTTTATCTGTGCATATGTTTAGACTTTTTTGCCCCTAAATTTGACGTTATTTTTTTTAATTGCTGTGGACACAAGAATATTTCAGGTGACAGTTAAATATGAACAAGTACAATTATAGAGGAATAAAATGCGAATCAAATGAGGTGTACATTGTTTGAACAGTTACATAAAATTTAGGTTAAATTTGCAGTGTTTGAAAAATTACAAGTGCGGAATTTCTGTTTACCGGCACTGTATGTATATATATATATATATATATATATATATATATATATATATATATATATATATATATATATATATATGTGTGTGTGTGGGTGTGTGTGGGTGTACACATATATATATATATATATACATATATATGTACATATACACACACATATATATATACATATATATATATATATATATATATGTGTGTGTGTGTAAATGCTGTTATCTTTTCCTTAATTTACGAGATATTTGGAATACAGCAAGTTATTTATCAAGTGCCTTTTACCGATATGCGAAATATACATGTTTTTTTTAAATAGAATTATATTTTAAAAAAAAACAAGACACACACACACCCACACACACACGCGCATATATATATATATATATATATATATATATATATATATATATATATATATATATATATATATATATATATATATATATATATATAGGTGGGTGTTCTTTTATGGTCATTTGCTAAACGGTTACTACAAAGTAATCATTAAATTATACATTTACTGATTTAAAACATGATATTACTACTATATTAACAGTTATTTTCTCCCTGTCTGTGTGTAGCCCTATTTTACAATTCTGTCTCTCTTAAAACTAAAAGTCACAGAGCGGCGCTAACGGTCTCATATAATTGGATTTTTATGGAGCATTCTTTCATGGTAAAATAGTTTTAAAACTAAAAATTGATCGAAATTAGAAAAAAAAACCGTTATACATTTTTTAAATTAATCTTAGTTTATTTTTGATTTTTCAATTTAATATTTTATATACATGCCACTTTGTACAGTGCTCACGTCACCGGCTTTGATAAATACGGTTTTCCTTTCGATTTCGATTCTTGCTGATGACACACACATTGTTTTAGTAGGAAATAGCAACATTATAATAATACTAGCGGGTTAGGCGCCTGTTTATGCCCAGTCGTAAAATACGCTTAAATATAATATTGTAATTATTCTTGATATTGCAAATACTATTATAGTATTGTTATTTTAAAAGTTAAAAAAAATTGTGGAGGTAAGTAGCTAGAATCGAAAACGAAAGCTGAACTGTAGCGTTCAAAGCTGGTTACGTTACATCTGTAGCAATGTTATACGCATATATACTGATTAAAAAAAAAATGAAAATAATTATACAAAATGTATAACGATTTTTTTTCCAATTTTAACATTTTTGACCCTATAAAAACGATTTTATCTAGCTAAAGAACAATCTATAAAACCCCAGTCATTTGGATGTCCAAAGCGACGCTCTGCGACTATAAGTTTCAAAATTTATAACCCTTGAATATATGGAGACAACAAACGGATAGACAGAGAGACCGGCACAGTAATTTTTATGTATCAGATACATAAAATCTGGACTAAATTAAATATCATATATTAACGTATACTAAAATCGGGAAAAAAGCCATTCTTCCGCTTATCTGATATACAAAATATAACCTGTCTCTGTGTGTTGGTATGTGCCCTTATTTTCTAACTCTGCTTCTTCCGAAATTGAAAGTCGCCCAATGGTGCTAGAATCCTGAAATTATTGGATTTTTATGAAACTTTCTTTTATAGAATCAAAATTTAAAAATCCTTATACATTTTGTACATTCAACTTAGCTCAGTTTTACTCCGTTTATATGCGTGTTGCCTTCGTACAGTTGTGATATCACCAGCTTTTAATGCTAAAGTTTTGCTTCCAGTTTCGATTCTAGCTGATGGTACCCAATTTTCTTTTTAACTTTTAAAATCACGGCGTGTTAATATCTACAAAATCAGGGCGATTATAAATTATCATATCTAAAGGTAGGGGAACCTGGGGCAAAATGAGATAGCGGGGTAAAACGAGACACTACAGGAAACTGAAACACAAAGTGAGAGAGAGAGAGAGAGAGAGAGAGAGAGAGAGAGAGAGAGCTCTTTCGTGAGGAGTATGATAAAGAAATCACTTGGTAACACCTTGCCGCCAAAATCTACCATTGTTTTATTCCGCCCCGTACATCAAAAAGGGGAAAGTATTCAAAATATATCTATTTTGATCTGTGACGAACTGTACTCTGAGAGTGCAGAAAGCTGGGTAGCCTGTCAAGGGGACTGTAGGAAATGGGCACACTACGGATGTGCAGGTCTATGCGAATGCAAGAAAGACTCCAATCTTAATTTGTGAGCTCTGTGAAGACTGACTTATTCAGACCAAGATCCGTCTCGTTTTGCCCAAAGCATGAGGCAAAGCTGGACAAGACAACTGAATAAATCATCTGTATTTCTTTTTAAAATAATTTATCATCTTTTTTTTTTGTGGCATTGGTTTCCAGTACTCTGAATGTCCAGTACATAGAATATGGTGTATATGTCAATGCTACCTTTCCCTCGACAGTTTTTTTCCCCTTAAGCATCTGGTTTTGTCCCAGGTTCACCTATTTTACGAGCGAGCAAGCTGGGAACCTCATCAACTATTGTTTGCATAGCGGCCTAATTTAAAATAAAAATGGCTTGCGTATGTCGAATTAATTTATATCCTCCATGCATACGAAGGTATACATTTATACATTTACGTTTTTTTTAATTTTAATGAATATTGATCTAGCTATGAGAGTAACGTATATCTCGTAGGAGTAATATTATCCTTTATATTCTATATTCAAGACAAATACTATATTTTAGAGTAATTTACGATATGGCAACATAGACACACACACACACACACACCCACATATATATATATATATATATATATATATATATATATATATATATATATATATATATATATATGGAGATATAGGGATGTGGGTTTCTCTGCTAGTTATACTAAAATAAAACTACTATGAAAATTGTGTATACGTATTACAATTGTAATTTGTGTGTGAGTATTAGCCATTTTTAAAAATATATCTTAACAAAATTATGCTAAGCCTTAAAAAAATGGAACTGAAAATATTGCAACATTGATGAAATTCATCGTATAATAAACATGCTAAATATATTTTTTTATAATTAACTGGATTAATTTATATGGGACAGGTTTAATTGGTATTTGAACATTACCGAAATTTACTAAGTAATATATATATATATATATATATATATATATATATATATATATATATACACACACTCACACGCACCTGATAAAATTTATATATTTCCTTCCGTCGTGTCTTCAGTCCGATAATAAACAACTGCTGCTCTTAAAATCATACAGGAGCTCAACGACATTTTGTTTTTATTTTTACTTATTTTATCGTGTTTTTTTAAACTAACGTAATTTAACTCCGTTGACTAAAAGAATAAAACATATATCATTCAAATATATAACTATAATCATATTGATAACCATAAAAGTACTTTTAATAGTGTTTCTGTTGATTCTGACTTTTTTATTTTCTCCAGGCCTCACTGAAAATATGTTTTTTCATTAATAAAAAGGGAACATAAACTTTGTTTTAGTAGTGATTTTACTATGTCCCTTTTATTTAAATCAGTGCTTTCTGTAATGCTCTGGGGGCTTCCTGGGTTTTATTTTATTTACTCAATACTTGGAAAAATATTTTCTGAATACAATAGCAGGCAATATAATCCCAAAACACTCTTTATTTTGAATATTTTGCACTTTACCCTTCAATGGACTACATAAATATAATTATCTTGACGAGAGCAGACAAAACTTTTCTTTAAATTCAACAATAACAAAAAAACACAACACATTTACAATGGTGGAGGGGATGCTAAAAGACCCAGCATAAAATCGGGGCTGTATATTTATTCTGAAAATAGAGAATAGGTTTCCTGGAACTTTGCATGTGGAACCAAACCCTTTTTTCAAATCTTTACATATTGCTTTTTAATCGGTTTATAATATTGTAGCTTGGTCTCCAATAATCCGCAAAAATAATTGGAAAAAGCCGAAATGGAAAAAAAAAACTAAAGGAGGTGTCGGTTGTGTATATGTACATATTATTCAAAATATATATTTTAACCCAATATATACGTGATTCAAACTAAAATTTTATTAAAATCTAGCTAAAATACCCGGCGTTGCCAGGTTGTATCGGATATATTTGACTATTTTGCCCTTATACATTATAATAAATATAGATTAAACAAAACATACTTTCAAAATGACTTCTTTTTCCACACACTCCATGTGTTGTGAGCAGTAGTGTGTCTTATTTTAATGAGGTCTCGTCAGTAGACCTAATCGTTTTTTTAAGTTTAATCTTTTATATTCTAGTCCGTCTTTCAAACTATAATACAAGAATTGCAATTATTTTATATATAGTACATATCTGAAAACTGTTAAATCTCATTGTTTGAACTATTTCACGTATGGTATATATATATATATATATATATATATATATATATACACACACATGATGATTGCAACGTCTTGTAAGACGAGTGCCACTCCCTCAGACATTTAAAATCCATGATCCTAAATGTCTGAGGGAGTATCTATACAAATATGATGTTACAGAGTCTTAGCTTTGCACGACAGCTAAGTCTCTCTCTCTCGGTTCAAAATGTTGAGATCCAGCAACAAGCAAGAGCAAGATAGCCAGCAACAAATTAAACTTCAGACCAGCTTAATGCGGGCACTGGTCTTCTGCTTTATGTTTTTTTTTAAATCAGAGAGTTGCTTCTCCTAGAAAGGTTGCCTTCACCACGGCTTACGGGATCCCTCTCTACCCCAATACACATATACACACACACAAATATACAGGGTGCTAGTTGGCATATATATATATACATGTATATATATATATATATATATATATATATATGCATGTATATATATAAAGATGGCATTAGTAATTTATTTTGTTAATGAAATAATTAAAATTCAGTTTTCACCAGTGCATAACTGAAAATTGGTAAATGAACACCGGGCATTAATTTTGAAGAACCTCTACATAAACAAAATTGTTGATGTGACCTATAACAGGTGTGTAAATGTACAGATTTTCAGGACTTCCAATGCGTGAGCAACAAACATACAACTTGCCATGAGAAATCAAAGTGTCTGAAGGTTACGTCCAACAACTTTTAGGCTTTGTCATTGAGCTTTATTCGTAGTCATGGCAAAACTATTTTTTATTGGGAATTGTAAACGCTTGAACTGAAATGGCATTTCAGAAAAAAATCAGAGGAATCCGAGGAATTAACATTTTCACACTTATTGCTAACCATGCACCATTGCCCAATTTAGGTAGATCAATATTTCTTAATAATATAACTGGGAATCCTTCCTTCAATATCAGGTTACGATGTAGCATTTTAGGCGGCTGTGGTGAATTTAGAATTCTACAGGAAATTCTACTGCCTGATCTTCACCAATAACGCAATCAATGGATTGATAAGAACGCTGAAACCCAGGCAACTCTTGCAAAAGATTAAAATTGATCAGTTATATATATATATATATATATATATATATATATATATATATATATATATATATATATATATATATATATAAAGATGACATTAGTAATTTATTTTGTTAATGAAATAATTAAAATTCAGTTTCCACCAGTGCATAACTGAAAATTGGTAAATGAACACCGGGCATTAATTTTGAAGAACCTCTACATAAACAAAATTGTTGATGTGACCTATAACAGGTGTGTAAATGTACAGATTTTCAGGACTTCCAATGCGTGAGCAACAAACATACAACTGGCCATGAAAACAATGTAAACTTTTTAAAATCATTTAAAACAACGAATACTTTTTAACGATAAACAATATTAATATAAATAAAAATACTAAATTTTCAGCATATATAAAAAATTTAAACAATATAAATATAACTGTTTATAGTTATAAACTATGAAAACAATTTTTAAAGCAATTTAAAAATCGAATCCTTATCATTGGAAACTATTAAAACCTTTAAGTTTAAACAATATAAATAGAACTTCCATAATGTTACACAATGTAAAAAGCTTTATTTCTAATTCCAAATTGAATTATGTGATTATTATTAAAACATATGAGTAGTTATAAACGATACAATTTATTATTATACATGCGCATTCTATTGAGGCTTTTAATAATTTTATCGTACATTCTCTTTCAATTATTTTGAAATTTATTAATTTTCACATGTATTTTTTAAAAATTATATTGTTAAATAATCGGAAACCTACGTAGTTGTGAAAAATTACAATATTTAATATATAAAATATTCGTTTTTCGCATATCAGAAAACTAGCGAAAGTCGTCATTTTAAAGAAAATTGTTAAGGTGGAAACCAAGTAAAAATTCCCCGTTAAAATTATAAAAAGTTTGGTAGTTGTGTATTTTATGTACCGTACTAAAATAAAGTTATTGTTTCGAAATTCATTCTTAACATGAAGAGCGTGTTTTAAGTATTCTCTACTTCCACATATCAATTAAACAAAAACAAAGATATCGTGAAACTTAAATTTAATCTGCAAAAATCTATTTTTAATTAGTGCAGTACCAAAAATACATAAGCATGCACTTCTTGTTAAATGAGTTAAAATTAAGAATAAAAAATACAAAAGTACTGTTTATATTGTTTAAAATACAGAAAAGGATTTATATTGATTAAAAAAAAGAAAAAAAATATATTCTTAAAAATAAAACTAAAAAAAGATTTATATCGTTTAAAATAAAAAAAGGCATGTTCTTTTTTTTTAAGTTGATTGCATAGTT
This sequence comes from Euprymna scolopes, assembly GCF_053919585.1. Lineage (NCBI taxonomy): Eukaryota > Metazoa > Mollusca > Cephalopoda > Sepiida > Sepiolidae > Euprymna > Euprymna scolopes. Next base: position 49,476,923 of record NC_136485.1, read on the forward strand.
ATTATTTATTTTTAAAGAATTCCGTTTACTTACAACTCTATTGCTGAAATACCGATGTCATTGTTTATATATTGTTGGCATAGTAACACAACGGTGATTAGAGGGTTTGGTTCCTTTTATTTGATAGAGGGTTCGAGATTATTTTGCTCTTCAACGCACGTCTTGACAGAATCTTTGTACTTGTGCAGTGTACGAACGATGCTGAAATAACAAAATTATTATTTAGAGAGCCATTCTTAAAATGGGGAGGGGGCTTATTAACCATGTTGCACTTTCACCTAACAGTTTAATGAAAAAAGAGAAATTATTTCTAGAAAACGAAAGAAAATATGTACATTAAAGACTTTATTTGCAGAAAAGAAACTCATCTCAAGGAAACAGGTGTATTAATTTTAAATGAAAGAAATGTCGATTGTCACTTGCGTAGATGCAGGGGCGAGGAGGAACGAAACTTTATCAATAAGATTTCATTTTTAGAGCAACATGAAATTTTATTTAATTCCTTTTAAAAAATAATGAAAACTTCTGTTTATGTCTGAATGATTCTTTTCGTGTCAACCTTTCATGTGTTGAAATTGTCTTGTAGCGGTGTTTTGATTGAAATTAGTGGCAGACAACGATCTGACTATTTTGTTGGATTTTCATCAGTCGAGAATTCGAACGTGAATATATGTTTTGTTTTTGTTATGTAAATCATATTCATGGAAGTGAATAATAAAAAGATATATAGGTTTTTCTTTGTGTTAATAAATTCAAAAATTCGAGTGAAATTTACGTATTATTTCGTTTTTCTTTTTATTAATACAAAAGCAATCAAAATATGTAGCTTTCTATTCTATTTTAAGTGTACATATGCGCAAAAATGTCGGCTAGTGGATTATGTATTTTACATGTAAATTTTCCTATGTGCGTACGCGTTATTCATGTATGTATACAAAGATATTATTTGCTATAAACCATCCTTCGTGCATGAATATTATTTTCTGAGAATTTCAGTGGTATGTGCTCAGTAAATTAATAGTTCACCTGTTAGATATGTACACACATGTACGTCTACTGTTATATTTATATAGATAAAAACACTGGTTTTCACGTTGGAAATTATTTTATTTATTTTTTGGCATTGCCAGTTGGTATGTTTTCAACCAATAAATAAAAAAACAATGCGGATATGTTTTTCTAATGTAAAAATAAAAACAAACTATTTGATCAATTTACATATAAACAAAACGTTTTCAACGACATTACCCAGTGTGGTTTACCATTGTAAAAGGAATCAAAATCTCACTGTTTTAGCTAATGCGTTTCAACGGCATTTAAAACTTATAGAAAAGAAGAAATTATTTTGAATAATAACATTTTATGATTTAAGTGTAGGGAATCATCTTTTCTAAATAAATTTAACGCGAAATGAGACGCCCCCCCCCCTTTTGGCGACGTAGGGAGGCATGTAATTGTTAGCATTTTTTTTTAAATTAGCTGTCGGAGTGGAGGCTGAAAAAGAAAGTGGGATTAGGGTGGTGTGATAGGTTCAAAACATTTTAAAATACGTAGAAACATTTACAAACCTGTGTGTGTAGTGTGGTTCGTTATTTTAAGATGAGCTTTGAAAAGGTCTCATAAATATTACTTAATTAGTTTATTATTTCCTGATATTGTTAAGGCTGTTAAGACAACCGTCCTATATACTAGAGTAGACCTGTATAATGAACACTTTCTCCTTGTATTATTTACTTTGCGTTTTTACTCAATTGTTTACACGGATTACCCCTGTTATGTATAAGATTTTTCATGTAATCTAAGGGCGATGGTGGTAAGGTCTTTACTATCAATTGTATACCGTATTGTTTTGCAGGTCGCCATGTTAGTTGTCGTGTTCGTGTTCATTCAATTTCGTGCGAGCGCGCAAGATTCCGTATTGTTTTCACTGGTCGACACGTTTGTTCTCATTTAAAACGTATCGCAAAAACAAACGACATCTAAGTAAATCGTTATATATCAAACCAGTCGTGTGGCATGGATGAGCGGTAAGGGTTTAGGTCCATTACCGTTGGGCCCTGATTTCGAATCCTGCAAGATTTAACCACTATGTTGAGTCGTAGAGGACGAAACACGTGTCAGTGGATAATTATATTTTAAAAATAATATATATGCCGCTCACCATGTTGGTTACCAAATTGGTTAAATGGGAAATTATTCCCAACTGGAATTTAGGTAAAAATGCACTTTCGCAAATAATTGAATTCATTGAAAACGATTCGCAAAGACAAAAGCAACCAACATATAAGTAAATCGCGATATATCCAAACAGTCCTGCGAGATTGACGAGAGGCAAGGGTTTAGGCTCATTACTGTTGGCTCCCGATTTCGAATCTCGCTAGATTCAGCCACTCTGATGAGTCGTAGAGGAGGAAACACGTGTCGGTTTATAATTATATTTTAAAAATAATGTATATATATATATATATATATATATATATATATATATATATATATATATATTATATACAAACATTTTTATAAATAACAGAGTTTGTATTTATATTAATCAATTTGTTGGGCGTATCGATGATTTATAATTGTTTTTTTTTGTTCGTGTGAAATCAAAATCGGCAATATATGTTAGATATGTTCTACATCCGTCGTCGATTCTGCGCCGAATTATTATCGAATAAGACGCAAATTAAATGTATTTTGAGTAAACTTGATCGGAAAAAAAGTTTGTATTTGTCGACATTAGGGCGCCGGTATATATGGTAGGAGTGGCATTTACAAGCAAAACTTTTTAGATGAAAAATGTAGATTACATAGAAGAATAGGTTACTTGATATATTAATGTAATATTAATTAAAAGATTTTTAAAAATTACTTGGAAATATTTTTCTTATGTTATGAATATTCATATTAGAACATTTTGACATTAGCTCTGTAACAATGTATTAATAGAAATTACAAATAATATTAAACCACTATAACACACAGTAAACGTCACATCGATTTTCTTTGCTGTAAACTAGCAAAGATCCACCTAGTCAAAGGCGGCTAGTATTCGAGACACAATATACGCGTATACTATATCAGGAGTTGTGCAGCGAGATATATATTCACACTCGTTAAACTCTGTGAAAAAATATCCCCGGGAGAGAATTCAAAATTTAATAAGTCGTGGGGCATAGACTATTTGTGTAGAGGGTGTTACGTCATTAAGATATATCGACAATAGAGACGTGGGCTTTGATTGTTCGAAGAGTTTGTGCCGCGCGTCTGTTTTGGAGTATGTCCGACGATAATCCGTAAAATTTCCTCTGCAAAAGACAAAAAGATGCCGCATTCCGACGATAGACAGAGAGTCGATTTGATTAACATGTTTCGACCTATAATGTTGGTGATTTTTTTCCGAACCCTGTCCACGAGTGAGAACGTAGTGGAAAATGCAGGAGTACAGTACACTCTCAAGTGTGGGTAAGCGTTTATCCCGATGTAAGAAGCCGAAATTTTTCGCAGAAGATTTTACAATTTAGCCTGTTAATATTAAGCCTAGTGGTGTGAAGGAACGGTGCCTAAAAGGTCTGACTACATAATCTACAGGGTGTCCACAAAGTCTGGCTATATAATGTAGCCAGACACCTTGCATATATATATATATATATATATATATATATATAAATGACAAAAAGTTATAATCTAAAATTCATGATGTTGACCATCTTATAATTTATTCCTTTAAATCATTTGAGTTATACAATTCTTGACACTATCTGTTGCGTAGAGCAAAATGAATCACTTATTGAAGCTATTATGCCCTTAATTCATCAGTAGAAATAGCAACAATCAATCCGACAACAGGAATTGAAATGTGATTTAACATAGTAAAAATTCGAAAATTTGAAAATAAGCTGCAGTTATCTTTATTGTTTTCCATTACACCATATTGAATATTTATCAAACAAAATAATTAAACCCAACTATTCGTACTAATAATTTTACTTACTTTTTGGATTAGTATATATATATATATATATATATATATATATATATATATATATATATATATATATATATATATATATATAAGTAAATTCTTGGTACATCAAAATGGAAGGAGAAATTTCAGAGGAAACATGATTTTATTTAAATACCAAAAAAACAAAAAAAACGGGGAGGTGAAATTATAAAAATTTCCTTAAGGCCTTATATTTGTCACCACTTTACCTCATAATTCTTATTAATAACCTAGAGATATTGGAGGTATAAATTACGAAAATATATTGAATTTTAGGTAACACAAGCTATTTTGAAACATCAGTTGGAGATATTTATTGATTTAAAACCACCTGAACAGTGAAATTATTTTTTAACTGAAACTAAATTCCCTTCTTTCCTCATTCGATTCTTAGTTTTTAATTTATCATTCTGACGTTTCCTCTTAGAGGGTCAGACGATAAGGCCTTAAGGAAATTTTAATAATTTCACCTGCCCGTTTTTTTTTGTTTTTTTTTTGTATTAAAATTAAATTATGTTTCTCTGAAATATATATCTATATATATCTATATATATCTATATATATCTATCTCTCTCTCTCTCTCTCTCTCTCTCTCTCTCTCTCTCTCTATATATATATATATATATATATATATATATATATATATATATATATATATATATATATAGTAATCAACAAACGAAGTGTTTCGGTGTAGCACACTTCTTCGGTGCCAGAAAACAAGGCATTATCTCAGGTTGAGATCCAATCTCGAAAGTCTAAACAACTGGCAGCACGTATAACGAATGTGAAATGAACCGCTCACACAGGTGAAACCTCAATGATGTGCTTAAAACTGGAAATCTATCATGGTAAGCAATTTGCTATTTTAGTCAGCAGTATGAGCAATTCAAGACGGAGAGCACATATATAGAAAACCACATCCACAAAACAAACAGTGTCATATATATATATATATATATATATATATATATATATATATATATATATATATATATATATATATATATGTGGGTATGTCTTTTGGGTTAGTACGTAAGTCTCCATAGAATAAAATTTCTTTTGCATAATACTCAGAAAACAATGTTCAGGTAAACTTCCGGAGAGATTACTTTAATGTCGTTCCACCATTCCCTCGGGAAGAAAGGAGATAGAGAGATAGCAGAGACAGAGAGGGAGGTTAATAGGAGTTTTCTTTTCTACAGAAAATACAATAGTATATATTGAAGAGGGAAATCAGTATTTAAAATATAAGTTTGTTTTGTTCAGAATATTATAAAGTAAAACAAAATAAAAACGAAGCGCATGGAAGGAAATAACAAAAGGTGGAATCGATAAGCGAAGATAGTAAAAATACGATCGAAAATAGAACAGGGGGAATCGCTGGACATCGAGGGGCAATAAAACATATAAAGGGAACCGGGGGAGCTTTCAAAAACCTATTCCGGATAAAATGTAAATCTCTCTAAAAATAGGGTCGAACAATGACAAGAATTCGAGATAAGGGGAGATAAGATGGGGCAGCGAAGGAAAAAATAGCAGACAAAGACAATAGAAATATCGAAAAGCAAAATAAAGTAGCAGCTCAGAAACAGATTAAATAGATAAGATGTAGACGAAATAAAATAGCAAAAAAAAGAGACTTTTACTCAGAGGACTAATCAAACCTGTCTGTTGAAACTATATATTTTACGACTAATTATACATAGCATATAAGTTTTATTGAATCAACTTAAGTGAGATGTCTTTTCTTTTTAATTAGAAATGTTGACCTACGCACACATAAGCACTCTTATAAACATATATATCTATATAGTCTATAACATCTAAATCGATTTATAAACCTTTTTTCAAAAATTATATTTTGCAAAATGTCAATTAGCTTCTGCAATCACTGAATGTATTGGTTATATAATCACACCCGTCCTAATTTTATTTGTATACACTGAAATATCGTATATGTGATTACAAAACAAGCATATAATATTATGATTGTCATACGATTTTGAAAAATTATAATCTCCTATAGACAAAGGGACAAAAATGTTCCGATATTGCATCTAGGTACTTTCTCAGTGTAAATAAGCTAACCTATTAATATAATACAAAACTGTCAATTTTACATGTGTCATAATTGAGTGTCTCCAAAAGGGAAACTACTCAGTATGAGTAATCTATTTAATGATATAGGTCTGATGAATCTATGACACTACTTAACACACGCACACCCCCACATACACACCCACACAAACGCACACACACACGCACACACATATATATATATTTTATATAATAAATGTATGTATATATATATATATATATATATATATATATATGTACATATATACAACGCAAATAACACAAAAGTATTGGATATATTGGTTTAAATTTGGTTGCGTAGTCTGTATTGCGTTCAACATCTTCCAATCGCTTTATATAGTTGCACACGCGGTTTTTTTTTTCAAATATATGCTTTTTCCACAAATTTTCAATTGTGTTGAGCTCTGCAGACTGACTGGGCCAAGTACGAACGCCAATTCCGTTATTTCTACGCCATTCTCTGGTTAGTTTGGCAGTATGCTTGGGATCATCGTCCTGCTCAAACACGAAATTATTATAATGCCCAACAAATCAGCAGATTTCTGTAGGTTTTTCTCAAAAAAATCTCCCTGTACATACGTCCATTCATTCTACCATTGATGATTTTTATTTCACAAGTACCCGTTGATGAAAAACACCTTCATACTAAAATCGAACCCCCGTCAAACATTACCGTAGGAATGGTAGTCTTTTTGTTATAGGCTGTGCCTTTTTACGCCATACATGTGTTGCTGTGTTTCTTCCAAAGATTTCGATTTTCGTTTCGTCTGACCAGATTACATTGGTCCAAAATTCTTTGTGTTGTTCCCCATATGTTTTAAAATAATGTAAACGTGATCTGACATGTTTAAGCTTCAAGAATAGAATATTCTTGTGAACCTTGATACAGAACCCGCACGATTTAGAACTCTACTGGTTGTATCATTGATCACATAAATATCAGCTTCTCTGAGGAAGTTTGAATTTCACCACGACTAAGAAATGGGTGTTTGTACTTTTCTGCTTACCCAGCTTGAGTTTTTTTTTATTTTAATTTCCTTGGCCAACCACATTTTGTAAGATTGGAAACAGTCTCACCGGGGTTTTTAAACTTTCTAATAACGTTTCCAACTGTACTAAGTGGGATAACAATTTATCTTGATATTATTCGATACCCTTTTTTTTTCTTTTTGCTTATCAATGATTTTTTGACGAATGTCTATTGACAACTTCCTAGTTTTAGGCATTGTTGTAAATGAAGTTATTGACTGTGAAGGAGTGAGCCCAAACCGGAATAATTGTATACAATTATTTTATTATAACGCTCTTTGATTGGGCAGTGATACCTCGTTTGCATTAGTCTAACACGCTAAGCAAAAATCATTTAAATTCATTTCGTATTTTTTTTTTAGTGTATCCAATACGTGTGCGTGTTTTTATTCATATTTTTCCTAAAATATACACTTTGTAAACTTTGATTTTGTAATTACTAATCCAAATATCCTTAACCCTAATAAAAGTTATGAAGAAAAATGTAATGTATCCAGTACTTTTTCGTGGCAATGTATATATATATATATATATATATATATATATATATATATATATATATATATATATGCGTGTGTGTGTATGTATACATATATGTATATATATGTATATATATGCATATATATGTGTATATATGTATATATATACAAACATATATGTAGAAATTTGTTTTATTAATAGGCATTGCTTATTTAGCATAAGGTTTTCTCTTTCACTCTGTTTTGATTCATTTGACATGATTAAAAAATGACAGGATTACAAACATTTATTATTGAACTGCCTAGATATTTTATATTTATCACCACCTTACCTCCTAATTCTTATTACTAATCTAGAGATATTGGAGGTATAAATTACGAAAATATATTGAATTTTAGGTAACACGTACTATTCTGAAAAAAATCTCCGGCATACTGCTACTGTAATACATATAGTTTTTTCATGCCCTATTCTTATGCCCCATAACAAAACTATTTAAAATGCAAAAGACATTTATTTCCTCCAAATTGTTTTTAAAATAAATATTCTATCCTTAATTATTATATCTAAATTCAAAATGTAACTGTTGTACTCTCTGTTCACTATTGCCTTCTTCCTCCTTAAGATATGCCAGATGATTATATTTCCAAATGTTCATAGTCATTAAAATACATGGTGCAAACAATAAATTGGTAAGAATTTCAATCAAATATTCATTGTTTTAAAGCGGCATTATTAATCTAAAATATAAATTGTTGTACTCTTAAAAGTATCGTGCTCTTGATTAGAGGCCAGAAAATACTAAACAGAAAACGGTGCAAGTGTTGAATTAAACCATAGATAGGCCATTGATGAATTATTCTACGTCTGACATTTTTACAAACACTAGCAACCTTTCTAGGACTGTTCATGTTGCTGTATCGAACTAAAGGAAAGGTTAACACAACTTAAATAAGGCTCTCCGTCTGAGAATTTATAAAATCAGAACCAGAAGTTTTCTCATTGACTGGCAACGGTATATTACATTAAATTCATCACAGTCAATGGCTGAAATGAAAAACAAGAGGACAGTAAGAAAAATGCAATTTCTAATAGAGTACGGGATAGGTACACACTGCAGATTACGTCATAAGCGCCATACTGCAGACGACTTTTTTAGATGCTTACAGCGAAATCTAAGACTATTCGTAAAGAGAGAATCCCTTTGCGACACAATCAGCTGAAATACCATTATAGTACTATACGCATTTGTGTGGACGAGAAAAGGTTCGTGGTAGATGATGTTTCTGCCGCAGATACTCGGGAGTTATCTCCAATGATCCGTAAGGTGTGCCCCTATTTATGCACATTTAACATCCTACCTTTGTTTGGAGTTGTTGTATGCGGTGGTAAAGTCATGCTCGGTTCACTTGAATATCAATATATACGGGTGAATATGTGAAGATTCTGGGGAAGTTCTCTAAATGTGGATTAAGACTTACAATAGCCCCAAGAAATGAATGCTCATCCAGGATTCTCTACCTGCTCATGAGTTAAAATAGTGTAGACGTTCTTTCGTAACCTCAAATATCTGGCCCTCTAGCTGGCCAGATTTTAACTGCTGCGATTATTAGTTATGGAGGGATGTTGACACAACCTCTAATGCTCGTTTTTTATAAGCGTATGACCTCCGTAACGACGAAAATTATGCCCTATAATGTACAGGTCAAATACTAAGGCGTGTCGTGCACTTAAGAATCGCATTCTGCAAGTTGTGGTAACATTTTAGTATATACTTGTATTTAATAAAACAGTAAAATAAATATTCACACATCTTTTACTGTCCTTTCTATTGTAAGAGCTCAGTTCTGAGATTTCCAAATGCCAAATTATCGTTTACATCTGTATATAAACATATATACAAGAGAAAAATATACAGCTAAAAGAAAAATATTTACCGGTGTATATATATTTATTGATCGAGTTAAAACCAAGTGATAAAATACAGTGTATAGCAGGTACGAAAGCTCTTTATGCAAGCCTTTTCGAAGCCTAATGCTCTTCATCCGAACTATTTTAACAGTAGACATCAACCCTAACGTCACCTCTTGCGTAGAAAGTCTAATTCATATTTTCATTTTGCTTGTTGTAAAAATTGATCCTATACTTTTTATTCTCTTACACACTTTTTCTTTCTTTTTACAATTATTCTTCATGTTACTTTTATGGATCGAGGCATTATCTACTAATTCTACTCCAATTATTTATTAAATTATTAATTAGTTAATGAAATTATTCACCCAAATGTGCTTTTATTTTCCATCGCTCAATACTACTACATCCTCTCTCTAAACTTAAATATCATAATTGTCTAAGAAGGGCATGACGCTCAATTCCACCTTTAATGTATAGAAAGTATGTAAAATCAAACAATATGCCTATTGCTAGATGTTGCACGCTTATCTTCTTTCACGAGTACCTTCCCTCCTCTTCTGATAAGAAGAATTTGATTTCGAAATGCATAGCATAAATACCTTTCATAACATCTACACACTGTATTCTATTTCGATGTTTCAAATTCATCAATTAACCAATATACTGCAGTGTAAATTTTTCTATTACCAATATATGTTACTCCTGTTTCTAAACCTTACCTGCATGTCAAACTTTTTTTTATTATAGGGTGTAACAATAGAGTTGTATACCTAGAAAAGGCGACCTTATTCTATTTCCGTTTGAGGAAACCCAGTTTCCTTTGTTTTTTATTTATTACTTTTTTTTTCGTTGCAGTCCATGTACTAGTTGGCTAGTTGTGTACAAATTCCAAGAGCGATAAAAGCTTTCTATACTGACTGAAAATGACACTATGTTCAACAAGCCAGATCGCAGATGCGCCGCTATAACAACTCATACCATCTACCAACCGAAGTTATGACAACAAGATCATTGTCATCGCTCTCAAAATTTACATCAGGGCGGTTACATACTAGAGGACACACCTCAACCAAATTTGAGGTCACGGTGATAGACTCTGGTCGGGTATCACGTGAGAGCTACAGATTGCAAAGTCACGTCTCGTAATTCGGCTTGAAAGCCAACAACAAAGCATATCTGAATATTTTGAAGAGCTGATAATCCCCTAGTGGCATTAGGTGGCCGCTGGAAGACCCAGGGCGTGGCTGTGGGAGTTAGGACCGGCCCTATAACCAAATTAACACAGATTTTGCTTTAGAAGGAGTGCTACAACGTTGTGCTCTTCCGTTATTGCCCCCTCCTACTCCGAACGAGTACTTCCATTAGTCATACGTCGAGAACACCAAAAACATGACTTCCCGCAACATCAAAGAAGGCCTGATCGTCCCCATGAACCGAGTATTGTGAAATAGACCTTCTCAACGTATATATATATATATATATATATATATATATATATATATATATATATATATACGTCTTTGTTTTGCGTAATTACACACACGCACATTCACCCACACACCCATATATATATATATATATATATATATATATATATATATATATATATATATATATATATACGTTATGAAACAGTAGAACGATGAAATTGTCGCCCAAGAAAAGGAGGCACAATATGATAACCGCTTGATGAAAATTGGTTTTCTTATATTGTTGAAGAGATCAATTAGTTGACTATCACCCGAGTATTCGCTGAGCTTCTCCAACGATTTCGGAAAATAGAGACTCCAAGTTTCGGACATGTATCGAGGTGGCGATTACGACTGAATGTAACTACATTTTATAGAGTTCAGCTCTACTGCATAATTAGGATACATCAATTGATTTTTTTGATAAATATTTTAAAAATAAAGTAGTAGTCTTGCTTTTTTTAATAAGATATCTTTATTGTTTAACACTATGTTTATATATATGTATATGTGTGGGTGTGTTCACGTAATTAGTAATATATATATATATATATATATATATATATATATATATATATATATATATATATATATATATACTAGCAAATGTACCTGGGTTCAAAAACAGCGTACGTAAATGAACTCTGATTTATGACAGTATGATAGGTTACGAAAAGGAAGGGTTGTAAAGAGATAGCTCCGAATTTTGGAGTATCAAATACAAAGCAAAATATGACGAAAGTAAAAATAAAATAGATACACCCCATAATTTCTTATACCATCCCTTTTCACACTGAACACAATGCTCTGTGGATCTATATTAAAAACCTTGTTAAACTTTGTGACATATTTCCCTTCTATGGAGGTCAGGCGTAACGAACACGCCATAATATTATTATACCATATTTCTTCAAAGTGAACCATAATTTTCAAAGTATACTTAAGCAGATAGATACGAAAGTTTTTATTAAAATGGGTGCCTATTTCCATTGTATGGCGGTCAGGTGCGACCGCAGACCCACAATTTTATTATACCATCCCTATTTAACTTAACACCTACTTACCAAAGTATTCTTATGTACATCTATATCAAAAACACTTGTAAACGTTTGTTTTTCATTTTTTATTTCCATACTTTTGGGGATAGGTGGGAACGCAGGCCCCACAATTTTAATGAACCACTATTCTGCCAGATCGAACATACCCATCCTGTGCCTGAATACATTTTCTATCATTATATGTAATCAGTTTTTTTATTAAATAGACAACCATATAGGAGCCTATTCGTGACCAGACACACACGCACATACACACACATTCAGCTTTATATTATATATATACATATATATATATATATATATATATATATATGCATGTTTACATAACGAAATTGCATGCGAATAATAAATAGACAAATGTGAAATAAAGAACACAGTTGAAAATGTGAATACGTTGGTTATATTTATTTTGACGTGTGTTTATTAAAATAGATCAATACGTTCATATACTTTAATGCATCATATATTTGCAAAAGAAAATGTAAATTATGCAAGTAATAATATAATTTACATTTATTTAATCGTAGATTTTCGAGTATTTTTATTACTAATATATATATATGTATGTATATTCAATGTGTGTATGTATATATATATATATATATATATATATATATATATATATATATATATATATATATATATATATAAAATGGGTTAATAAATTCCAACGAAAGAAAGATGTATATTTAAATATGGGAGTAGTCACCAACAATGTGTATTTTTTAACATTATTTCATTATTCCGTGTCTTGGTTTTTCATTGAGAATTATGTTTGGATCATTGTAATAATGTTTTTAAGTCATTAAAATCGTTTACGTACGTTTCAGACGGTCTGATGCGTCCTCGTCAGAAATTATTTTCAAATGTGTAAAAATGGCGATTTTCGTTAGTTTGAAGTTTTTCAAAGGGGTGGAGGTTTGTAAGTGTTTATTATACATTGGTACGCTGAATTTTTATTGTTTTTTTATTTTTTTTATTTTTTTTTTGGTTTGTCCAGGGAGATTTTGACCTGCGTGTAATCAGTCAGTCGCTATTTCTTTCTGCTAATGTGTGTTTTTCTTTTCCTTTAGGGTGGGGTAGGGTGTGTGTGTGTGTGTGTGCATGTGTGTGTGCGTGCGTGTGTGTTTATGTGGGTGTGTGCACGTGTCTGTGTTTGATTTTATTGGTTTGGGAATGTGTATATTGTTTTATAGTATTTTGGGGTTATTTGCTTTCTTTGGAAGGCGGCTGTGGTCCGAGGTCGTTACTAATGTGTATGTGTGGGGAGGGGGACTGGCTCTTCTGAAGTAAGGGTAGGGGTGCTTTCATTCTAATTTGATATTTACTTTTTGGATCCTTGGATTTTAGTATTGTGATTTCTTTCGTTTTAGTCTTATATTATGTTTGTTTAGAAAGAGGGGTGTATTTAAAATAGGGGATATTTTAATGTTTCTATTTATTTGTCTCCCCATGTGGGTATGGCCAGACCCAGGATCGGTTCCCAGTGTGGGTAAGATTTTGTTCCCCAGAGGGGGGCATTGGGGGGTGTAGGTATGGGAGGGGGATGATAGAAGGGAAGATAGTCGTTTCATTTATGAGGGGGTTCTCATCCCCCGACTGAGGAGGGAGCGAGGTGTTGGAACAGATATCATACTACGGTTCTAGGTGTCTCCTAGTTTTGTTGGTTTCGAGATTCAGTAGGGTTGGTATTGTTCAGTGTGTTGTATTAGAGATAAGGGGGGTTATGTCTGAGTGTGGTTGTATGCGCGCACGTGTGTGTGTTTTAATGTGTCGGTTCTGATTTATGTGTGGGTGTGTGTATGTGTATGTGTATGGGTGTGCATGCGAGTGTACCTTGCATTTCATGTTTTTATGTGATGGTATTAGGTTCTGTTCAGTTCAGGAGTGAATTTGGTGATGAAGTTTTTTTTTCCTGTGTAAGTAAATAAAAATAATTGTCTGTTTGGAAGATTGACATTATTTTAAAGCTGTTTCCACTGCATGTGTGTACGTGTTTTGAAATATAGAGGGGTCTGTTATCTGCAATTTTGATGTTGCTTTTATGTAAGGCCACTCTATTGCTGACATTTTTGGTGGCGCATATGTAGGTTTGTTGCATGTTGTGCATCTTAGTGCATATACTACATTTCTGGAGGTGCAATTTAGATCCTTTTTTATTTTGAATGTTTGTGCTGGGTTTTTGAATGTGTATGTGTTACCTTCTATTATTATGTCACATACTCCACATCGCGGGTTGTTGCCTCTTTTTGTTGTATGTGGGACGAGTTTTCAGGAAGTTAGGATGTGTTTTAAGTTTTTGGGTTGGCGTTTGCTTTTTATTATTTTTGTTGTTTTAAGTATGTTGTTTAGTTTGTCGTTCTGATTAAGGAGGATAAGGTTTTTTGTTATCTGTGTGAATAGTTCTGGTTGTTTGTGTTGTGTGTAGAGACGTATGCTAGAATTTGTTCTTTGTTGTGTTCTTTTGGGGTTCTTAGTTGGTCTATTGGAATTTTTTCAGCCAGTTCAATACCTTTCTGTATTAGTGGTAGTGAGTATCCTCGTTTCCGCAGTGTTATTTGTAGTTTGTTCAGTCTAGTTGAACGGAGGTGTCTGTCTGTTACAGTGGTGTAGACTCTACGTGCTAGGGGGTAGGGTATTGATTTTAGACAGTTTTTAGGATGGTGGCTTTTAAGTGAAGGTATTGCTGAGTGTCTGTGGGTTTGTGGTAGATGTCTGTGATTATGTTGGTGTTTTTTATTGTTACTAGGATGTCTAGGAAGGGTAGTTCTGTGGGGCTTTGTTCTAGTGTGAAGTTTATTTTTGGGTGTAGATTTTGTAGTAAATAGTGGAGTTCTTTGATATCCCCCATGCGGTTCTCCAGAGGATAAAGCAGTCGTCTAGGTATCTTTTCCAAGATTTTATGAAGAGTGTGTTTATATTGTGCCCGTACTTTTGCTCTATCCTTTCATAAAGGGTCTCTTCTAGGAAAGCGAGTGTAAGGGTGGCATATGTCTGTGCCATTTTCCTTCCCATCGCTGTGCCTAGTATTTGGATGTAGTTGTCTTTATTGAATTGGAAGGAGTTGTTATTGAGGGTTATGTCGATGCTATCAATCACGGATTATTTATTGAATCTGGGGTGTAAAGTATGTGTATGTTTGTCAATCCAATATGCGATAGCTTCTTTTCCTAGATTATCTGGGATATTGCTATATAGGCTGCTAACGTCGAATGTGGCTAGTATAGTCCCATCGTTACTGTTTGTGGTAGGGAGCTAAGGAAGTGTGTGTTATCTCTTAAAAACTTCTGACTAGATTGGTGAAGGGATGTAATAGTATATCTATTAGGTTGCTAAGTCTGCTTGTTGGGCATGATAGTCCAGGTATTAGGGGTCTGAA
>NC_136485.1:49497354-49522354 GCF_053919585.1 Euprymna scolopes
CTTTGCTTTTCACGTAGATACTGCTAATATCGTCCTTTGGGTGTAGTGCATTATACATAGTCATGAATTTTCTGGTTTTCTGGTTGAGTCGTCTCAGTTCTTCTTTTGTCCACCATAAAAACGGTCCAGAGTATCACACTAGTAATATTGCCCATGTATTTATACCTTTTATATTGTTTCTGCTATATAAATTCGTTTTCAGGAGTTTTCTTGTTCTCCTGGGGTATTCCTTTCCAATTTTATCTTTCATGTCTGTTGCTCTGATGGTGTCCGCCTCCAGAATTCCAAAGTATTTATAGTCGTCTTGATCCCCTAGTGCTCTCATTTCTGTTTGGTAGGGTAGTTCCATGCCTTCTGTCATTTCCAGTTTTTCCTTTTTATTATTATTATTATTATTAGTATTATTATTATTGATATTATAATTATAATAATAATAATAATAATAATTATTATTATTATTGTTGTTTTTATTGTTGTTGTTGTTGTTGTTGTCTGCATTATCATAATCAGTAATTTTCATTTTTACAAATCAACGTCGCGACCAAATGGTGCGAGGAAAAATAATCAACATTTCTTCAGCAGGGGAAAGTAAAGATTGGTTAACAGATACCCGTTTCAATATTAAGAATTATTTTTCAAACAACTTTTATTACATGTATATTTTTTCTTGACTGATTCCTTAATTATTAACTTATATTGCATACCAATTGTTGATTTATTTTAAACTTTTATGTTAATCTCAAAACGCCTTAACGACTACCAAATGCAAATGAGATTTGTTTTGAAAGGAAAACAAATTTCAGCTCACAATTTCCAAGTAATTACAAGGAAAACATTAAAGAATATTTCAAATGATCTACAATTGTAATATACTCCACCCTACTATTTGCATTTTTATGTTTTGCCAAATATATAAGGCCACGGAGTAGAATTATGAATAACATTCTCAAAAGCATCGAGCATTTTATAAAATGTTGAGAAAATTAGGAAAATCAGAACCAGAATCGATACTTGTATTGGAATAGCAAATTTTGAACAGAACTAGTAATTGTATTGAAACCTTTAGAAAATTGTGAATGGTCCCATCACTATCTATCTATCTATCTATCTATTTCTCTCTCTTTGTATATATATATATATATATATATATATATATATATATATATATATATATATATATATATATATAAGTTCCGTAGTTAAATTTTATATTCTGAAATAACAACATATAGAAACATATATTCGAATGCTTGACAAAAGGAGTATATATATATATATATATATATATATATATAGAAGGGGTTATTTTAATTTTTGTTAATGCATGGATTTTCAACAATGGGAGATACCATCAGAGGAAATGAAATGCAGTTAGCGAATGGACGCTGTTTTGCATTTCAGCACAATTCTTGAAAATAGTGTTTTGATTGGTTGTGGATAATTATATCGAGAAAATTATACGAAAAGAGAAGATGATACCACCTGGGTAATCTATTATTGGAATATATATATATATATATATATATATATATATATATATGTATATATATATATATATGTATACTAGCATGGCTACCCAACATTACCAATGTCGACATGAAGTTCGGTTTGGCCACACCTGCTTCACTGAGAATATCGACGAGTTTTTTTTATTATTATATGTCAACTGTATCGTTATCCCAACAAAAATTTCAAAAATAAAAGAACGAATAAAAACACGAAAATGCCCTCTCGATAAAGCGGAAGTATGTGACAAAGTCTCCCCCAGATATTTCGGCAGCAGGGATATGAAGAGAAGGTATTTTACTGATATTGAGCACATTTTTATGACTATATTCCAGTTTAAGCGACTTTCTTTTGTGCTGTCTTAGTCTAGAAAGGTTTGTTATTCGATTTGTTGCAACGAAAATAAACTATAAATATTCACATTCAAAAATACCAAAGTAGATTTGTGTTAACCGATATAACGTTTTATGCTATAAAAATGATGAGTTATTATTTATTGTGTCATTAAAAGAAAAAGAAAATAGTAGTTACAATATAACAAATGTGAAAAAAAACTGTCCAAAAACGTACATTAAAGGTTTCTGTTTTTATTTTAAATAAAGAATCGTAGTTTAATTGGAGTGTTTGTTTAAAAATCAACTAGATCACAACTTTCCTTACGAAATCAGAGAAATTATTTTATTTGAACTGATAAAAAAAATTCTTGAAAGTTTGTGTAAATAATTTTTAGTTTGATTATCCGCCGAAAAAAAATGTTAGTGTCCAGGGGAATTAAACTCCAAACTCGAATAACTGAAATTATTTTATAAAAAAAATTGGTGTTGATAAAACATAGAACTCAAATTTAAATAATAAACTTAAATAAAACATATAAAACAATTCTTTCACTAAAAACAATAACTAATACACCGCTATTAAAATCGATTTCCCTTAATGCAATATGCAAATTACATTATTTCTCAATCGTTTGTTTTGCAAGAATCATTCTATGCATAGGAATGAATGAAACATTAATGTAATTTGGAACAATCAACCAAACAGACAGGAATATATATATATATATATATATATATATATATATATATATATATATATATATATATACATATATATATATATATATATATATATATATATATATATATATATATATATATATATAATAGAAGCCCAGGATAAGGGTGCTTTTTCAGGTTATGACGTAAAATACGATGTTTTTTTCGCCCCCTGTTTACAGTATTCGCCTAGCCTTACGGTGTTATGTGTGTTGTTTTATTATATATATTTGCATTATATACTGCATTTTATTGTGTTACTAAGTTTTAATGCAGTGTCATGGGGTTTACTATATATATATATATATATATTCATAAATAGATATATAGATTTATATATGTATATACTAATTCCTTGTACATTAGCATTATATTAGTACACGTATTTTAATATAAATCATACTAATTATAAGCATCTCAAAAACCAATTTCGATTGGATGTGTTGCTCACTTTCTTAGATGCTTTTACGCATATAAAATGCAATAGATATTCTAATTCTGCTTACAGTTAGAATACTAAAAGTTATTATTGCAACCAAATATCCGAATGAAATATCAAGATATAGAAATTTGAATATACTAATAAAGCCAACTGAATCAATATGTAATGCTATAGAGACTTAGTTATACGATATTTCATTATGAAATTTGTTTAAACAGAGGAAACTAACAACGCCAATAATTATAAACATGGAGTTTTCCGAGACTATTTGGGATAAATAAAATAAATAATGTATAACTAAATAATTTACCCTGAGTAACTTTTTGTCGATTTACGACGATCATTGTTTAAATTAAAATCCCCACGTGATTGTTTCTCATGAAGTCGTTATCGAGTTTTCAATATATTTTTATTAACTCATACATTTTATAAAGCTACGTTCATGAGGTTGTTTTTTGAAATGGGACATTTTCTCAGCCGGTGATTTTTTTCTGTATCGTATCAATAAAATATGAATTGCAAGAACTTTATGTAGAACTTAAAATTTGTGTAAATTGCAAAAAAATACATGATAAGCTATTATTTATTTAAAATAAAAGTGGAATTAAAGTATAATTAAATTTCAGGCAATTTCTAAGTGTATTTCGATTAGTCAAATAGTATAAATTGTGCGAAATAATATTTCATACAATGTATGTCTACCTTAATCACACATTATAAACCTGTGTAAATTAATCTACCTAACACAATATTTTAATATAGTGTAATGTAAGAAAATACAAAAAAAATATGTAAATTAATCGTCATCTATTATGAATCAGAAGATTCTAACGAAGGCCTTAGTTTGCTCGATATTTTTACTCGTCAGAATTGTTTCTAGTAAAATATCGGTGATCACGGCAGGGAACGTGAAGTTTGCCAACATCCATATGAAAATAAATTTGTGGACTGAAATCGATTAAAACCCCGGACACACATGTAGTCAGTAAATGATGTTTACCACTAAAATACCGTCACCTCTTATAAAAATTATTTGATATTTTAATTGGTGTTTTATAGTTTAATACCCTATCATACTTGTAAATTAATATATGATAAGTTAGTACAAAATGCGTTAAAAATGTTCATTGTAGAGGAAAACGTCTGATTATAATACGCACCATTTGGATCTTCTTCCTGTGGCAAATTTGTGTTTCTCTTATAAGCAGCAAACAATAACTCAGAGGGGGGAAGGCAGTGGATTTATGTGTCAATCTAAGAATAACAAATTTGAGTGGGTTTTACCTGAGAATAGTACGGCGCTGATGCCGATATAATTGGATCCAAAAGGAAATATTAAAAAGAAAGCCGACTGTTACAAAGAATACCGTGTTTGTAATTGGTGTAATTATCATTACTATTACAAAAAGCGACAGGCAACAACAGAAATAGAAATGGTTATCTCACCACTCTCTATTATTGATGTGTTAAACGACGATACTGATTCTAAAAATGGTAACTTGAAAATCAATCGGGAAGCATGAAAGAAATATCCTAAAATACAAATTTAAACATGAAAAAAAGTAACTAATATAATCGATAAGAAAATAAATGTAAAAATCAAGGGAAATGTTAAAAGATGTTCATAGTATTTGAATTCTCTGAATTTTTGTTCTTATTTTAAGTTATTTGATTTTTTTTTTTTTTTACAAATGTTCGTTTGATAAAATTCCCGGCACTCTTTAGGTATATCTAGTCGAACAGGAGAGTCTTTTTCTGTCGAATTTGTACCGTTGTTCATAAAGTACTTGGTAAATTTAAGTGGTAAAGTACACTGTATTTGAATATAAAAATAAAATACTAATTAAGAACGACAATGAAATTACAATTGATAATTACTTAATACTTCTAACCAGTCATAAACTGTACGATACACCGCTGTCTTGTAGATTGAATAAGAAGGGGGGCCTTTCGAAATTTACAGCAAACTCTCCGGTTCTACAACAAAACACAACTTCAGTTCGTCAAAAAATATGTATAAGCACAAAGGTTTCATTGTCAAAAATACAATTAAGGGATGCATGACATTTTCTCATTTGAGCTGCATGAAGTTTCTACTCACAGATCTTCAGTCAAGTAAATATGTCAGTCTTGTCGAGAAAACAGTCATAGCATGTTCAGCAAGGTTACACTTTTTTATTGCCCTATACATAAATTCCACGTATTTTGGAATATTCAGAAACCTGTTCGTCTAACATGAACACCATTATTTAATATTCATCTGGAAACTTCTATTTCCATCAAGTAAATCGTGGCATTCTATTTTGTATGCAATGCACTTATGCTTGGAACTAGTTTTTTTAAAGTTCTCTAACACCTCGCTAATATATATATATATATATATATATAAACATTTATTTATTTGTAAAATATTGTGTGAAATTTCTCATCATTATCATCATTATCTACAGCAGAACTGTTAGTCTTATTAACAAACTTTTTTATTAAAAAAAAAAACCCCGTCCAGGCGTCTTTAAGAGTGATCAGTTGAATTTTTGTTTTCGTCTGATGCCCACATCCATTTATATTTGAAATAAGGTGTGAAAATTGTCGTCATCATCATCATCATCATCTACAGCACAATTGCGAGTCTTATAAATAAACTGTTTATTAAAAAAAAAACACACACACACAGTCCCCCGTCTATAAGACTGATCAGTTGGATTTTTTTATCGTCTGATTCCTACGTCCATTTATTTGTAAAATATTGTGTGAAATCTGTCATCATCATCATTAACTACAACAGATGTGTTACCCTTATAAGCGAACTTTTTATTTTAAAAAAGTCAGGCGTGTTTAAGAATGATCAGTTGGATTTTTGTTTTCCTCTGATTCCTACGTCCATTTATTTGTAATGTTGCATAATCACTTCAACGAGTTACTGTCTCTCCTACAACTTGTTTGTATGAATTGTTTTCCTTTTTTCTTAATGTCAAACTCATTTAATCGTGCCCATAACCATCATCGTCGTCCTGATTATTTATGATTTATGACTTTTTGAGCGTTTCTTCATGTGCATTTTATGTGTATGTGTACGGGGTATATGCATATATATATATATATATATATATATATATATATATATATATATATATATATTAGCGAGGTGTTTGAGAACTTAAAAAAATAATTCCAAGCATAAATGCATTTCATACAAAATAGAATGCCACGATTTACTTGATGGAAATAGAAGTTTCCAGATGAATTTTCAATAATGTTGTTCATGTTAGACGAACAGGTTTTCGAATATTCCAAAATACGTGGAATTTATGTATAGGGCAATAAAAAGTGTAACCATATGTATATACGTATACATGTGACTCTTTGTGTATATGTTTGCATGTGTATGTACATGCATATATATGTTTGCTTACATCTGTATATTTGAAAGTGTGTGTGCATGAATATGTTTATTGCCATGTATATGTGGAGTGGAGAGGAATCCCGTAAGCCGTGGCGAATACCTGATTTAAAAAAGATAAAACAGGAGACCATTCCTGCATTAAGCTGGTCTGAAGTGTGATTAGTTGCTGGCTATCTTACTCTTGTTTGTTGTTGGATGTCAACATTTTGAACGACGAGAAAGATTAAACTGTTGTGCAAAGCTAAACCTCTGTAACATCATCTTTGTATATATACTCCCTCGGGCATTTGTCTATAAAAAAAAAGTCATGGGGCGATGGAAAAATGGTGACGTGTGTAGGCCTGAAATGATAAAAGCATGTAATAATTGAGCTGCCATCATTATATGTATCAATGTATGCATGTATGCATGTATGCATGTATGTATGCATGTATGTATGTTTGTATGTGTGTATATATGCGTTATATATACATGTGAATGTATATATATATATACATTCACATGTATATATATGCATATCCGTGTATATGTATATATATATATATATATATATATATATATATATATATATGTATGTATGTGTGTATATATTATGGATATCTATGTGTATATGTATATGTGTATTAGTGTCAGGTTATTCCATATGCTACTGGTACCATGTACTATCTGCCTCATGCTCAGTTCACCGGCGACTAAACTGGGTCCCCCACCAGTCTCCCTGAAGGATTAAAAACAAGACCTTAATAAGGGCGAATGATACCTTTTTCGGGGTCAACAGCCAACTAGCTTTGTGTGTGTTTGTGTGTATGCATGTGTGTGCTGGGGTGGAGAGTGCTCCCATAGGCCATGCGGAAGGCAACCTTTCAAGGAGAAGCAAATCGCTGATTTAAAAAAACCTAAACCGGGAGACAAGTGCCCGCATAAAGCTTGTCTGTAGTTGAACTTGTTGCTGGCTATCTTGCTCTTGATTGTTTCTGGATCTCAACATTTTGAACCGAGATAGAGACTAAGCTGTCGTACAAAGCTAAGACTCTGTAACATCATCTGTGTACAGATAGTCCCTCAGGCATCTGTCTATAAAAATGGTGCTGTGGCAATGGAAAAGTTGTGACTAGTGAAGGCTTGAAATGCTGGAAGCATGTAATAAGTGAGTGTGTGAATTCACCGGTAGGTCTAAAAAAAAGTCACTTTTAAGCGTATGGAATGTAAGTGTCTGAGGGAGTGGTGCTCGTCTGATAAGACGTTGCAATCATCATGTCATCATGTGTATATATATATATGCATGTGCATATATGTCTATGTTTATTTGTATGTATATATGTATATTTGTTTTTGTGTGTATATATGTATATATATGGGTGTATATGTGTATATATGCATATACATGTGTATGTGTTGAAATGCAAGTATATGTATGTGCATGTATATGTAGGTAACTGTATGTGTATATATATGTGCATATATGTGTACGTATTTGTAGGTGTATATGTATGTATATGTGTGTCTGTATTTGTATATGTGTGCATATATGATGAGAATAATGAATATGGTATTCAGACAATAGAGAGCAATTAAAAAGAAGCCAACCGAGTTATGTGTTCATCAATGTTTCATCTGTAGTTCGATATTAACTTTGGATCAATGAGATTAAGAAAACAATAAACACTAGTACAAATATGTGAAAATATTTCCTGTGCAAAAGGGTGACGCTGTTCTATTTCAGAAATGGAGAAAGACGTTGGAAATAAAAAAAAATGAGGGGAGCATGGGTTGTTAAACAGAGAGAGATTTTTAATAACGCCATATAGCCATTAATATGTTTTTGATATGGGCGAAGTTTATATTCTTTCCAGAAAGTATATCTCTGCCAAAATTCAAATGTAGGTGTGTAATAGAAATGAAAAGAGTGTATTATTGGTTTGTAATATATTAATTGAGATTATGTGTATTAATTATTGCAGGGTGTGTTTGTATGGTGTGAGAAGCTTAACCTGTATATACAATTAACGTATGCGTTTTTTAATAAAAGTTGTTTTTTTTCTTAATGGCGCTACATAATAGAAACGTGCACGTTGTTAAATTGTGTTTGAATTTGCGATAAGCGCTGATTCAAAAAGTCTCCGGAGTGGTTTATTTAAAATAAAGTAACTAATTTTGCTTCTTTAAATTAAAAGGTGTGAATATGCTGCAATTAATGAGAGAATAATGCACTTAGAAAATTGTTCTTTTCTATATCTTATGTTCACTGAACCTTTTTTCTAACTTACGCTGGTTTTCACCAACAAATATATATTTTTACTTTGTACTGGTGTGTTGCTTTCTTAATCTCATGACTCAGAGGAAGTCTCGAAAAAAGACAAAACGGTGATGAACACGTAACTTGGTTTGCCCATTTGTACTTCTCTCTCTCTCCATATATATATATATATATATATATATATATATATATATATATATATATATATATATATATATATACTTTTTTTTACTATAATTATTAAATACCTACAGACACTAGTGGCCCATCCTTTCGGGAATCATTTGTGCAGAGCATCACGATTAACACCAGTCGACAGATTCGAACTCGGCAACACGGTCCATCTTTGCTCCAGTAGCAAAGACCGCATCAAATCGGCTACCGTTATCCGCGTTAAATTTTAACATTTTGATTCGAAATGGTCTTTACGTCAGTCACACAGTGACAACTGTTATACGATTACCTATGCGAAAGAGCTAATTTCACCGATTAATTCAACTGAAAGTGATCAACGATAAGAAACGAGTTTCTTAAAGGGGTTGTCATAATTATTATTTTTACTATAATAATTAAATACCTTCTAGTGTTTCATCCTTTCGGGAATCTTCAATGCTGGATGCCACCATTAAGTACAGTCGACACATTCGAATTCGGCTACACGATCAATCTCTGGCTCGATTATCAAAGACCGCATCCAATCGGGTAGCATTAACCGCGTGAAATAACGTTGAATTTAAACATTTTAATTTAAAATGTTCTTCACGTAAGTCACACACTGTTTATATATACATATATATATATATATATATATACATATATATACATACATATATATATATAAATATATATGTATATATATATATATATATATATATATATATATATATATATACAGGAAGACTCGACGATTCTCATGATTGAAACAGGATCAGTGAATGTTTCAGACCCTCATATTTGTATTATGACCGAAAGCGGTTAAAGCAAGAATATTTCAATCAAATCGATGTAATGTCTTCTCAAGCCCGGAGCCCATAGCTATACATCGGAAGGAAGCCTCAAATACCTCTCTGCAGTGACTTATTTCACAATAAGGAAGAACCTCTTCCTCACTTTAAACGATGACCTTTATTTATGATTATATAGAATGGTTTAAATTAAAGTTAAAAAACAAGAATCAAGAATTTATTTTTTACATGTCCTTACAACAGAAACATTCATTTTGAATGTTGCCTTTTTATATCATAGAACCTACTATTAGGCAGACATGTCTGTCTTTACTGGGTATGGAATGATAATTGCTTAAATTAAAAGTTACAATGAAAAAGTTACGTATTATTGTGCAATTGTGTTTGGACAGGAATATTAATTTCAAAGTCGCCCATGTCATATCAGAATACCTACTATTAATTATATATGTCGGGCCTTTCGAGTTGTGTTCTTATAATACTTCTTAAATACACTTGTGGTGTTAGTCTGTTTAAGATGGTAACGTTGGTCGAAATCGCCTGCTCCTTATTTGGGGATTAATGTCTTTCCGCATACAGTAGGTTATCGATTATCGATACATATCGAAATATTCCGGAACGAAAACATTCGACGAACACTGCCGGGTACATAATGTAACTCTGTGAAAATGGTATAAATATCGGACCTACCTTTTTGAGATTCACACACACGCACCCGCGTGCACAAACACACACACACACACACCCACACACACACACATATATATATATATATATATATATATATATATATATATATATATATCGAGAGAGATATGTGTGTGTACACATACATACATACATACACCTACTTATAAAATGGTACGGGGTATCTTACTCGGTGTCTGACACATAATTTATTTTTTTTAATTTACACACACACACACACACACACACACATATATATATATATATATATATATATATATATATATATATATATATATATATGTATATAAATTCAAATTTAAACAACTAACTTACGTCTCAGAATCCAAGAAAAATGATACCCCGGACCAAAGAAGAACTGAGTGACCTCGACTGAAAAACTAGCAATCTTATGACTATTTACACTTCACTACACCTAAGGTATGATGCTCGCTGAATCTATGTGGAGAGGAAAGACAAGAGAAACCAGCTGGTATTTATAGAACTCGGTGAGAATTACACAAAAATTATAGAAATATGTTTGTATATAATGAGGACCAGAGAAACGATAATTACCGCAGCATGAGACACATACAAAACAAAACAGACAGAAAACAGAAAGGCAATTGACTAGGCGATCAACAATAGCTGCGTTGACGATTACTATGTATTGCAAAGGATAAACCTTACGAAAATACTTGAATATGGCTATGGAAAAAGATAGCATACCAATTGCAGTATATTATTAGTAATTACATTATTATTTACTTACTAGAAGCAGTCACATAGCAGTCATATAGCAGTCACATAGACCATCATTTAAGATTGCTCTTTTAGAACAGCATGCAATGATCTCTAATGTCAGACTGACAACAAGTTTCCTCATATTTTATAGTGCTCTGCACCACTCTCGCCAAAAAAATTTGCGTCAACTAAATAACCGATTACTATTCATTTCTCGTTGGCAGCGACCATTAGTCTTCACTGCATTTTTGGTAGAAAAAAGCCTCTCCAAGTTCCAAGTCCCCTTTTCATTCCTCCAGTCGAAGTCTGGCTTTTGTTTTTTTTTTCCTCGTTGGTCCAATTCTCCTGGACACTCATTATTTCGAGAGGTGTCTGTTTATTGTGACACTCACATATAGAGGCGGAGGCATATTTCAAATATACAGTTTCACTATTATTTATGTTCTTCATATTATTCATATTCATATTCCTATTCATATTCATAGTCATATTCATATTCATATTCATATTATTATTATTATTATTATTATTATTATTATTATTGAAACAATTGCATCTGAAACATGAAAAAAACGATACAAGCAGGAACAAAATTTAGAATGCGGAAAATAAAAATCCTATATGACATGGCGTTATAAACAGATAAACCATCCAATAAATAAGCCAAATATCATATTAGTAAGCAAGTATAATAAAAAGGGCTTGCTCTTAGATTTAGCCGTTCTAGTGTTAATATCCATGAAACGGATAAGGAAAGCAAGACCCAGAACTCATCAGAAGTCTGAATGAAATATAGAAGAAAATGGAATCGAGATAGCACAAATAATAATAGGACGACTTTGAACAATCAAGAAAAAATTGAAAAAGAATTGAAAGGATTGGAATTTGTGGTTAAAAAATAATAAAATGACTAAAATATTTAGAAAAACCTTTTGAATACGGAACACGATACACATGGACTGCAGACACTGGCTGGACATATATAATTCCCAACAGAACTAAAACAATAACGTGAAGAAACATCGCATGAAATCAAGATAATTGACAATTTTACACAATTTATGCATCCAAATATCAGTAAAGACTAACCGTCGTTAACAATATACAAAGAATATTACACTGCTCTTGCGTTTACGTATGCCTATTTGCAAATCTTATAGAAAAACAGTGGTGTATAAAAGAATTCGGAGAGATTAGTGTCACTCGGACTCCAAGGAATACCATAAGTTGTTTCCGGAGAAAAAATCCTAATGATGATCTGTATGACAATTACTAGTAAGTAAGTAGTAAGTAGTAAGTAGTAAGTAATAATAATAATAATAATAATAATAATAATAATAATAATAATAATAATAATAATAATATTAAATCATAATTATGGTCATAATAATAATAATAATTATGATCATAATAATAATAAAATAATAATCATTATGGCAATGATGATGATAATGATGATGATGATGATGAGAAAGATCTTAACAAATGAGCGAAAGCGTTTATTACTGTCTTAACACTTGTACATTTATATCCAACGAAATAAAAAGATAAAGCAAATTTCACATATTTTTAATATTCGAACAAGTCAAAAAACAAAAAAAGGTGGAACGCACGACTAATTATACATAACTCAAAAGATATCGAGACAAGTATAAAGCAACAAAAATATACGTAGCTTCGGCTTCAGCTTCGGCATAGATTGATCACAAGAAAGATTACAAATATCGCAGGTTGAAACAAAAACCATAAAGATAAGGATAATAATCCGCATAAAGGAAATGCACAAGATGTACGACTGAAACTAAATGTTGTTGGACAAAACCTGATTGAGATTACTGCAAGAAGAGGAATCTTCAAAACCATAATTACCTCTACAATTTGTATAGCAACAATGCTAATCAAACAAAGGAAATGTAATGACGGGTACAGATTTACATATACAGAAAAATATAATAAACTACCGCATATATATCTATAACCTGAACCTTTTTTTATTTTTGCAAAAAACAAAAATTAAATAAAAGAAAAATGATTAATACGATTTGAATATTCCACCAGAAAACGGAAATGAAATTTAGTAAAGTAAATCTGCTAGGTAAGGGATAAAAGGGGTGTGTGCTATCAAAAAATGAACACAATGAAAGCTACGGAAATGAAAGAGAATACAAGAAAAGAGTACCTGAGAAATACATGACAAGAAACCTATGAATTAAGAATCTATTAAATAGTAATAAACGGTTAAGCAATATCGCTAATAATGTATATGGCGCCATTTATATGAAGGCCCAATGAAAGAAATAAAAGAAGATAACACTAACGGATATGCGTAATGCATTACACGCAAAATGCGATAGTGACCGTCTCTATGCAATAGAAAAAAATTAGGAAAAAGACTTGTACATGTAGAATAATAAGTAGATAGCACAAAAGTCTTAAAAATGTACCTAGGTTAGCTTACAGACGGATTGATCATCATAGCGAACAGCCTGTCAGGAAAACAATACAAGACACGAGAAATCCAGAATCAAACAATCAAAGAAATGAAACATAAGATAGCACTACTTTGACGATCACTAAGATTGACATAAGCATAAAATTAAAAAGAAACACACACACTTGAGTATTGCTAAAAGAAAGCCCCATAAACAATGTCTATTGAGAGAACAATGCGATTAGAACTAATATAAACGGAATATATATATATATATATATATATATATATATATAAACATATATATATGTGTGTGTGTCTGTAGAGAAATAAAAAGGAACAAACCGTATGATGTGTTCATAAACGTTTCGTCTTTATTTCGAGACTTCCTCTGGACGAATGAGATTAAGTAATAAAACAATACCAGTACAAAATATTTGAAAATGTTTCACGTGCAAAGTGGGACGCAGTTCTATTTCAGAAAAACGGAAAAAGACGTTGGAAATTCAAAAAAGAAGGGGGGGCTGCTACTTTTAAAGAGAGGGAAATTTTAGTGACGTAATATAGCCGTTAATGTAATTTTAAAAAATATGAACGCAGTTAATATTCTTACTGGAAAAAAATATACCTGTTGAACTTCAAATATAGGTTTGCAACAGAAATGAAATGAGTGTTTTTTATTATGTAATTTGTTGATTGAGATTATATGTGTTTATTATTACAGCGAGTGTTTGAATGGTGGGAGAAGGTTAATATGTGTCTACAGTTAAATAATGTTCTTTTAATAAAAGTTTACTTATTAATGGCTCTGTGTAATAGAAACCTGCACGTTGTTTAATTGTGATTGAATTTGCGATAAACACAGATTCAAGAAGTCTCCGGCACGGTTTATTTGAAATAAATTTAACTACATTTGCTTGTTTTATCCAGCGTAAATTGGAAAAAAGGCTCAGTGAACATAAAAGGATATAAAAAAATAGCAATTCTCTAAGTGCATGATTGGCTCATTCATTGCAACATAATCACGCCTTTGACTTTAAACAAGGAAAAGTAGTTAAATTTATTTCAAATAAACCGCACCGGAGACTTCTTGAATCTGCGCTTATCGTAAATTCAAGCACAAATAAACAATATGCATGTATCTATAACATAGAGCAATTAATAAGTACACTTTTATGTAACGAACATTATTTAACTGTAAACACAGCTAAGCTTCTCACATCATTCAAACACCCCCTGTAATAATTAATACATATAATCTCAATCAATAAATTACATAACAAAAACACTCATTTCATTTATGTTACAAACCTATATTTGAATTTCAACAGATATATCTTTTTTTTCCAGTAAGAATATTAACTGCGTTCATATTTTTTTAAAATTACATTAACGACTATATGGCGTCACTAAAATTTCCCTCTCTTTAACAGTACCAGCCCCCATAGACTCATGAAAACTGAAAGTATATAATTATAAGTCTCCCCTCCCCCGCCAAAATGTATTTTTGGAATTAACTAGGTCCGCACTAAATAATCGAGGAGGTACATAAAGGATGTAAAAACAACCGAAAGAAATCAGAAATAAGTTATACACTTGATGAGTCTGAAGAGGACTAGGACGTTATTAAGGCATATTATTGCACTAATTTTAGTCAAAACCAATGATTGCTACTAAAGACAAATAAATGGTAAATGCTAAGGCGAAAATGCCTAGTAATTTGAAGATTTTATAGTGATAGGTTGAGAAACTTATTGTCAGCTTGACTCCATGGATTCTTCCCGAAGATTCCTCTTTGTATTTTACGTCAGTTACGTATTGCCCATCAGCTGTTAGTGCACTTCTCAATATTTCCATTCTATTTTCTATCAAATTGATTATATTATTTGGTATTTTGTACCTTCCTAGACCTTCTATTTTCAATGCTTTCTTTTAGTCTACCCAGGCATTGGCTAGGTTTTTTTTCTACTTTTTACCTCCTTCAGAATTCTTAGGTATTGTGTTCGTCTATTTCCTTTATGAAACCCTTTCTATTTCTCTGGGAGTAATCCGCGATTATGAAAAGACTGATAAATGTGTTCGCACAGGTGTGCAGTAAGTTGTTTTTTACATTGTAAGTAAACACGTTATATGGATGTAATTGCTGAGGATGGTCACTTTTTCTGTATCTTTTTGCAGTAGTGTAGTTCTACCATTAGTTATCTGTTCTGCTGAATGTATTTCGTGGATGCATCTTTTTATTTGATCAACTAGCCTTTCATGAAATGCCGTGAATTTCTGAAAAATAGGTATGCATTTCGTTATGATATGGTGCGGCCCAATTGGCCATTTTTCTTAAGGTTTTCCCGAGTGTTTTCTTGTTGATTTCATCATCTGTTCATTTTTCGATTTTATGTTAGTCTTCTTTCATTCTTTAAACTTTCTACTTTACTGGGTTCAGTAGAATTTTGTTTCCATTGGGTTCGATTGATCTGTTTTCGTTTTTCTCCATTTACATTTTAGGAGAATGCGCTTTAGCTATTGTAAAAGGTCCTGTTTTGTTTGCACTGTTCCGAATTGTATCGGTGTCGTCTTAATCACAGTTAATGTTGTTGCTATTTTTCCCACTTCTTCCTGTTTCTTTTGGGGGCTCTCTTCCACGATCGCATTTCTACCACTTTGGCTTCTCTCTTTATATTGTGGATGTATGGTTCCAACCTAATTTATATCAAGGTTGGTTTTGTTCTCCTTCCTTTCTCAATCTTTATCCAACTTTAAACTTCATACTTACTGTCTTGGAACCTGCACAGATTAAATTGTTTAGATATGTAAATCTTTCTGTTGGGATGTATGGGAGGAGTTATTTTAAATTCTCTGTTTTATTTTTCACATTTTTATTTCCACTTTTGGTTTCTTAAAATAGTCTTTGTTTTTTCCTTGTTCATAAGTTTCTTGTTTTCTAATTCAGCTAATTTATTTTTGTTAAGTTCTACTGTTTCAGAGGTCTCTGTCTCTATGTTTTTTGTATCCTTGAGGAGCGTTTCCTTGTCTGTTACATCAATTATATTTTGTTATATTACATTGTGTTTTAGCTTTTAAATAGTAGTCACTGGCCATATCTCATATCTCTTTCATTCCTTTGCAATATCCTAGGTATTTAGGGTGACAGCTGTAATAATATTTCATAGCATGTATTTTCTTTTTTTGTCTATTTTTCCTTCTGTTTTTGGGTCAATGTTGGTTCCTTTGTTTCTCCTGAATTTGCTGTATTGTTTTGGCACCTTAAATGAAAGGGGGTACTTACGTGTTTTGTGTCGTTCTTGTTTCTGTAATTAGAAGAGGAGCCAACATTCACAAGATGACGAACGAGTCCTCATGCCGAACACTGAGGGAGCCCATGTCATCTATGAGACCCAGATCTTTAATCTGGGTCCCACGTTGGGTATTTTTTGTAAGTTGTATGGTTCATGTTGTATTGTTTGTGGCAACACCAAACCCAGAATTGATATACCTGCGGTTCTGTCACAAGGATAATGCTACGTGTCACGTTAGTGAGAGGCATTGTGCAATATAACTTGCACATAAAGTACATCAACAGACAGCACAGAGGCGAAGAAAAAATAAACAAAAAACAACTAAGTATTCTACTTATGTTTAATCTAAATATATACCATGGGGGAAGATATTAGAACATGTTTTCCTTACACAGGCGTGCGCAGTATCTCGTAGTTAAAACATGTATGACTTTCGGCTTTATTTTAATTAATTTATTAATGCATATATATATATATGTTTATTTATGTATATTTCCTTTCTTCTCCAACGCATTAATAAAATAACGAACCAATTTCAGTGGCTAAGTGGTAAAATGTCTGTATGTCTACAATCTAGTGATTCGTAATTAATTCAAATTGGAATGTATACCGCTAGTTCAGAATTAATGTTTTCATGCCTAGATAGAAATATAGATCTTAGTTTTATCATCAAAAATAGAAAATTAAACTGTCAGAAATATATAAATATATTATTTCTTTTTTTATAGGGGTCAATCAGATAAAACAAAGTTAAAAGAAAAAAAACATTTTAATGAAAGTACCTCATGTGTGCTTACGAAATTTGTCGATTCCAGCACCGCATCTTCATTGCAAAGTATTTTGGAAGTTGGTCGTATATATTGGCATAGTTTAACGGTTACAAGGATTAGTATTGGCATATATGAAATATTTTGGATGAATGTAGTTTTCTCTCTGTTCTGGAAACCAATTTAAAGAAGTATACATAAAAAAATAAAACAGCAAATTGAAAATCAAATGTATCTTAAGCGCATTCAATTAAAACCTACCAATCCGAATAATTAGATTAACTTTATTTGTGTGAAACACTAAGTTTTTTTTATTTCTGAATTTACCTCGCTATTCTTTGGATAATAGATTTGAATGCATCTAAAAATTGTGATAACATTTTGACATTTTCTTCCGTGATTTTTGACAACTTTTCGCCCTTTAACATTTCTTGCATTAGCAGGTTTCTTGCTAAAAGCTATTCACATGTCTACCAATGGAAATCTCTAAAGGGGAAGAAAAGACAGCACACAAGTTCAACATGGGGATAGACAGAGAGAAACGAAAGGTGAAAAGAAATTTCGAACTCTTCGTTTTTCTTTTGTTGTATTGACAGCGAATCCATCCGTATGCCCTTTAGTTTTTGTTTGCGTAAGACATGTTTTATATTTAATTATCGTTAGTGTTTTCATCCTGAATTCGAAATACGTATCCGATACATGATGAGAGAAGAACTGATTATCCTGAAGGGTAGTCCTTTACATTTGCGCGTTTGCCGAAGGTACTGCTATTTAAAACTTACGCGTTACATTGCAACTGACGTATATAAAGTTTGTACAGATCTATGCACGCATCTAAGTGTGATCATTTATAGCTAAGGCTTAATAAAGAAAAAGTCATTGTATTTAAATTTAACTCTAACCGAACAACGAAATAACCTTCGTTCGTTTTATTCTAGAGAAATGTGTAGTTCTATGTTAAACACTTCCTAAAATCCTAATCCTTTCAACATAGTTAACATATCTCTGTCTCTTTTCCCTCCTCTGTCTCCCTTTCTTTGTCAAGGATTACACAAAACGTAATTCTAAGATTCAAGGCATGGCACTGAATGGAACCCGTAAATTTATTCACTGCCAATGCCAACGACTTTAATTTACACGTTTTAATTACACAAATTAGATTTTTCCCCCAATAAATTATGTTACACGGATTAAATATCGATTTGTATTGACGAAACTTTGTAATGATAGAAGATCATAAATAAAACTGAAAGGAAAAGCAAACATAATCACGTATAGTTCCATTAGTGGTATTTTCAATGATCATATTTCTTCTTTTTTTTACACAGTGATCACCATTTATCAAGGCCCGGAAGCCACTCAGGGATAAGGGTTACTGTAAGTGCATTACGTTAGTGTGGAGAGTTGATGAAGTGTTTACTTAAGGGGGCGGTTCATTAGGAATGTGTTAACTTTGGACTTGAAGACATCCAAGTTGTAGTCCGGTGGGAAGCAGGCAGACGGAACAGAGTTCCACAGGCGAATCCATGTTTTCATTTAGGCACAGATAAAGAGTGGGGGAAATGTTTCACAGTGGATTCAGCTAGACAGGTGTTTTTCGTGAAAGATTGGCGAGGGGGGACCAGAGATTGGAGTTCAGACGAGCACCTGCCATGTCTGGGAAGAAGAGGTGAGTATTTTATATATATATATATATATATATATATACATATATATAAAGCAGTAGGTGTAAGTATATGTGTGGGTTTAACTAGTACACATACACTCGTGACAATACACTTGAATTAATAAGAAACTGAGTATACAACATTATTTTTTACTAGCAAACCATTTGGCGAGTTGCTTTACGATTACAGAATGTGATCTTCGAGTCAAAATGTACAGTGTTTATTTCAACTTGACGACACCCTTTTATTAGTTTTAGCTAGCATAAAGTCAACCACATCAAGGTTTACTTTAATTATAATCCAGCCATCTTGTTAGATTTAAATGGTATGAAACGTAGTTGCTGCACTAATTGTTTTGCCTTCAATTCTAGCTGATAGAACACAATCTTTTCTTCTTTACTTTAGAAATTAGTAGTATGCATAGTATATATACACACATACAAGCGCGCACACACACACATATGTGTGTGTGTGTGCTTGTGTGTGTGTATATACTATATATATGTATGTGTGTGTGTGTTCAATAAATAGTTGGCTTTGTAAAAGTTTATCAGAAATTTGGTTTAAGTAGAATATATTTAAACATATTTACCGACCAGAAAACTTTGCTAATATAATATAGAATTTAAATTCAGCGATACATTTGCCATATATGCGTTTATTCTGAGATTAAAAATAAAACAAAATACGCTGTATTAATTGCACTCACTTTC
This sequence comes from Euprymna scolopes, assembly GCF_053919585.1. Taxonomy (NCBI): domain Eukaryota; kingdom Metazoa; phylum Mollusca; class Cephalopoda; order Sepiida; family Sepiolidae; genus Euprymna; species Euprymna scolopes. Next base: position 49,517,285 of record NC_136485.1, read on the forward strand.
AGTCACAGTGTGAATATCGTTATTCTATTTGCTTTAATAACTTCAGCATTTTAATAAACTAATAATAAATCGGTACCTATTACAACAATACCTATTTTAAAAGTTTGCCTGGTCGTTACGTGATTTGTATTCAAGTGTGTCATGCAAGGTACATATGATAATTTTCCTCTATGTCGAGTGACTTATACTCTCTCTTTCAAGCATTCATTTTTGTAAAATGTCATATCAGAATATTAGCATGCATTTAATTTTAAAGCTTTCATGAATTATGGGTGTATATTATTTGTTAATGGATTAATAACTAGATATCAACAGGAAACTCGTTAGCATCTATTGTATTTTACTTATTGATGCTCTGAATTATCTAACTATATCGATATATATTTATATGTATCAGGAGGAACCATAAAATATACAGGACGCAAAATATATTTAACAAGCGGATGTCGGGCACCCGACTTTGCCCACTCGTAAAATACGCTAAACTGTGTGATTATAATTTGTCCAGATTTCGTATATATTATTATACAGTAATGATCTCAAAAGTAAAATAACATATTTCGATGTGATCAGTTAAATCTAAACCGAAGGCAAAACTGCAGCATTCAAAGCTGGTGACGTTACCAATGTATGAACGTGGGACGTATATGAACTGATTAAATATCAAAAATTAAAAAGATCCATGATGAATGCCCATAGATATTACGATATTTGTTCTAATTGTGAACCGATTTGGTCACCTAAAAACTATTTTAACCGGCTAAAGACCCACGAAAGAACGATCAATAAAAAAATCAAACATTTCAGAACCCTATCACCGCTAGGCGACTTTTAGTTTCGGACGAGATAGAGTTTTGAAATATAGAGAGAGACAGAAAGATAGACATATATCCTTTTATATATCAGATTAACAAATATATTTTGATAAAGTTGATATTTTTCAGGAAAACTCAACCAACACGTGTTTATTAATATGTGTTTGCAAATACTGCCCGTAATTTCCATGGCAGGTGCTCATCTGAGCTCCCATCCCTCGTCCTCCTCGTCAATCTTTCACGAGAAACACCCGTCTGGCTGAAACTACTGTCAATAATTTTCCCCACTCTTTATCTGTGCCTAAATCCAAACGTAGATTCCCTGAGCAAAGCTTCTTTCTTAGAACTGCGCGCCAGTGGAACTCTCTGCCGCTTGCCTGTTTCCCACCTGACTAAAACTTGGACGTCTTCAAGCCCAACACAAACAAACTCCTGACAAACCGTCCCCTTAAGTAAGGCACTTTATCAAACCCCCCAATACTAATGATTACTACACTACTATCTTATTGATTACTGTACACGCAATAACCCTTATCCCTGAGTGGCCTTCGGGCCTTGATAAGTGGTGACCCCCATGTAAAAAAAATATATATATATATATATATATATTTTAAAAATAAAACTGACGCAAATGCGATAATTTATTATTAATTTATTTATTAACATATCATGCACTTATTAATTCAGAAATATTATTGAGGTTCATAATTCGACACAAAAAATACATCACATTGTAAGAAACAATATTTAATTTACGCCTTCAGAATAGTCTCCTTCGTCAGACAATTTTCTTGTTTTTACTCTATTTACTTCGAATTCTCCTTTTTTTATGTAAGGTTCATTGCCATTTTGTTTGGTTAAAAAACGTAGCACGTAATATATTCTAATAAGTTACTTTGTACACCATAAAAATGATCAAGTGGTACTATGATAATTTTCGGAAAATGCTTAATCAAAGAATAGTAACACGCATAGGCTTAGGGTTGAAAGATTAACCTCTTTAAAGGTAATATTGCGAATTCTGCCGTGTTAAATCGTTTGGCGTTCATAAATCGTATTTGGCATTTTTTCAGCGTGAAGTACTGACTAAAAAATAATGAATCAAGTAGATTATTATAAGGTTGAAAAAAAAAAGGTTTTGGAGGGCATTTTTTAATTTTTACATTAAGATGAACATATATAAGTAAAAAAAAATATTTATTAATCGATATGAGCATCATCACACTCAACCCACAGTTCCAAATGCAGAACAAGTGTATTAAAACTTATATCGAAAAAATATAACATTCTTCTGGCGATAAAACCACTGAAGGAATTTTGATAGTGCTTAGGTGTTTGAAGCATGTGTCACACATAAAGCTGTCCGAATGTTTGAAAATGTAGCTGTCTCTATGGGAGAACACTGAAGCGTATGGCGATTGAGGCAAATATTTTTAACCCAATTCATAAACATTCTGTAATGTTGGTTAAGCAATGGGCGGTCGGGCATTAACGAAGATGAGAATCGTGTCCTTTCTAATGATAAAGGCTGAGAGTTGTTATCGAAGTTTCTGATACATTTCATCCATGTGTTGACTGTTCTTTGCGAAGTAATGATTTGACCTGCATTCAAAAATGAAAACAAAAAAAGACTGTAATGGAGTGCCTTTTCTGAGTGCAAATATGGCTTCGGGAAGTGTCATGAAGTTTCATCGGCGTGTAACCACTAATCTAAGCGCTACCGGTTGTCATAAATAACCCACTTTTTATCGCAAGTACTCCCATGATAGATATGCAAGTCGTTCTAATTGTGTAAAAGAAGGGAATATAAAACTTCATAACGGTTTTTATTTTGGTTTTCGGTAAATTTGCAAGGCACGCATTTTTCAGTTAATTTACATAATTAACTCGCAAGTTTCGTAAAACAATGTACCTCGTGAATTTGAAGTGTTCGTACGATAATAATATCGTAATATTAAGCTTGTAATAAGTAAAATGCTGCGTAAATATTGTCTTTGCTATATTTACATTAATTAAAAAGTAGCTTATATTTACAATAAAAAAAATTAGATTAATACATTAAGAATTCTACTTTTAACAAAGTATGCTAAAAATGTATATTTTTAATTTTTGGATTCAGATCATTGTATTTTAAATTAAATAGAAATAAGACCGTTGTGTGTCTACACAAACTATAAGTGCACAGTTTGATATAAGTGTGATCACTTTAAACACACTTATTCGCGAGGACTAAAGATACGTAAAACTTTGCCCAAAATACCACCCAGGGGGGCTCAAAAAAGATCAGACAAAAAAGCCTTGTCATGACAGCAGGGGTCTGCTTCAGTAAACTAAGCCATATTTCAGCAGTTCTAGATGATCTGACGATCTGCGAAGGAAGCTGGATATGCTGCTATGACGCAGATACTAAGAGATAGATTCCCCAGTTGAAGCATGCTGGAGCTCAGACTCAAGAAGGGCATACATAGAAACCACCTAATGAAATTCATAATAATCCCTGTTTTTTTGGACCTCACGGGCATGATATAGATGCATTGGGTTTACACTAGAGAGACATACAACAAGGATAACTAAGTTTAGTTTTTGAAGCAAATCAGGAAAACATTCTGTCGAAAGAACCCAGCATTATGTAAGTCATGTCAAGAACATTTCAACCAGGACAATGCACCAGTTCATAACAACATTCTGTCGAAAGAACCCCGCATTATCCAAATCAGGTCAGGAACATTTCAACCAGGACAATGCACCAGTTCATAACAACATCCTTATCAAGGCTATTTGATCTAAATTTTCCCTTACTTATAGCCCAGGCCCTGCACACTGTGGCAGTTTGTTATAGTCTAAGCTCAAAGCAAAACGTAAGAGGTTATCGTTATCGGGGATAAAAATGGCGGTGACGTAGGTAATTGAGACACTTGAACAAGTGGAATCTCATGGAGCGTTCTGTAAGTTATTGGAACAGTATAACAATTGCATTTAAACCGGATAAAATTACTTCGAAATGGAACTTCTGTTTCATGTATGCACTCTCAATAAAAGTGTCCACACATAAATGTCTGTAAATCTATGTAAGGAACCTCGTATTTATTCTTCAATGTCTGAGAGATTAAGTACGTTTCGTTCACAGTGTATTGCTTGACATTTAATTTTCTTTATTATATCAGACTGTTTAAAAATTTGTAATCACATAGTGCAGTGTATCGAACAGGAATATTCATCTTGTCGGTACATCTGTTTTACTTGTACAAATGTTTCATGCAAGTAAATGCACTAACATCAGAAATATGAAATATCTAAAGATATCTATAAGCGATCTTATAAAAAAATAGTGTTCTTGGAGATATCAGAAATGATTTTAATCGCTAAAAAATCGACACGATAAAAATCGATAAACATTCACGTAAAATACGCATTTGTGTAATTATAAATTTACTATATTATTTTACATATGGTGAGAGGTTTGAATCCTAGTGGAGTCATGCTATGCTGACGAAACCCATGATCGTAGATTACTGTTATAAATATGCACATATTTATGAATATTTAAAAAAATATTATATATATATATATATATATATATATATATATATATATATATATAGAATATTGTTTGTAAAAACAAGTAGTAAAGATTCTCTTGTAGTTATTTCAATCTGTGTTGCGTGTTGTTTAATTTGACTCAGTACAACACCGAATTAAAGTAACGATTCGCATAGTAAGTACCAAATCAGTGGATATTTGAAGATATATGCAGCTATATTCTCTAGGACCTGGACAATTTTCTGCAAGCGCTCAGAAGTCTCACGTCGTCATCTTCTCAAACGATCGTACATATTCAAATGAGGACTGATTGTATATTCTATACAATCATAAAAGTTCCTTTTGCTGAAGGAAGCATATCGCATAGGGTTAGTGCTTTTTAGAGGTGTAGCATTAATATATATATATATATATATATGTGTATATATATGTATATATATATATGCACTGTGCTTTTGTAAAATAAATATTTTAGTTTTTTTTCAGAAGCCTTTTGTATTCTTACACGGTAAAATAGAGGAAAACAATAAAAGAAAGATATAAACCTTTATATATGTTTCGTATTGATATGTGTCATACACATTTACATAAATATATATATATATATATATATATATATATATATATATATATATATATATATATATATATTTAAAGAAAAAACACTCAATAAATATTTGGGGTTCATAATTATTCGAATACAACTTATTATAGC
>NC_136485.1:49527354-49537354 GCF_053919585.1 Euprymna scolopes
GTTCGTATTAATCGAATTATTTGATTACTGTTGTAACCGGTGATATTATTATCACGATGTTTCGCTCAATATATTTTGGAATCCGCGCGATATATAAAACAGAACCCTTTATTTTTTCTCAATGCGATTAAATTATAGTTTTTAGAGTTCAGGAGATACACGTAAATAAGACCGGAGAAAACACTGACCGAGGCATTGTGAAATAAAACTGAAGTTAAAACCGTTGCATCAATGATCGAAATAATAAGATGCTACAGTAATATTTAATTAATATTTTTAAATAAAGACAATACAATGATTGCAAGTTAATTCATCATACCTAAAAAAGCATTTTTTGACGACTTTCCAGTCTTTTTCCCATTTTTATTTCCCCGCTTACATCAACATGAATAACCCGCCTGCTCTTCATGTAATGTTGTATTTTATCTTCGCTAACTTTCAATCATGCCGCCATTTGTCATATAGACGTGGGCACGAGTTGTAAGAATCGGAACACCTTTATTTCCATTAAGATTTCTTCATCATGAATTCTGTAACACACGATGGACTGATTTTTTGAAAGAAAGCGTGACAATTCTGACTGAAGAACGTTATTCAAATATCTTCCGCCAAAGAATGGCAACAAAAGGATAGTTTATCGCTGTAGAAGCGCCTGGCGAATTCTCCTGCACACATATATTCATATAGTTACAACCGCTGCTCCTGGGAATGGCATGTTTGTCAGATGTAAAAAAAATATCAAGCAAATGAACAGTTTTGTTAAAGAAAAGAGATTTAGTAGAACGGAACGGATCGTTTATTATTGCCAGTTCGTGCGCTGTTTGAATGAATATTTCTAAACTATTTCTTATTTTTCTCTGTCCTTGTTGATAAAGAGGCGGTGTTTTCTTCTACGTCTTGCATATAAAAATACAGGCTATTTTTTCTATTTACCAGTGGCTCGCTTATAACGTTTTATAAACTACGAAATCATGACTTCTAACCTTTATAAGTACATTGGCCATATATTACTTAGGAATTGGCTTGCACACCAACACCTCTTTTTAATAATTAAACTGTATGTGAACGGGATCATACCTTATATCATAATTCCTACCATTATTTATTTTGAGCTGTAACCATATCGTATTTAATGATTAATTGGGTGATCATTTTGAAATACTTGGTGGTTTCTATCTCTTCCGTTTACTTCGGCATTGATTTAATTTTACATGGATTTATTCTTTCCTTTGAGATTTATCACTGGTTATTCAGGAGAGGAAAACCTAGTGACGGTGGAATTCTTGCTTCACAAAGACACGGACATCCAGATTTTAATTGACCCTGAAGATTTAATGGAGGCAGGAAATAGAAAGCTATACATTATATTAAACGAACAAAAGCTAATTCACGTGAAACAATATAAAAAGAAAAATTTAATGAATTACCTTTTTGAAAAAAGAAATAAGAATATGTCGAACTTACGAGGTCAAAGGTATTCGTTGTATCAGAATATTGTAAATGTGTCTATTCCTCACTGTGAAAAATATATTGTCACGTTTATATCTTTGTGTGATAAATCTTCTAAAGTGATTTTTTAATATTTTTAAATGTGTTAAAATTATATGTACTAAAGCATTAACGAAATAGCAAATAACGCCATAACATGCATTCAAATTGTTCTCAGGAAAGGTCTAGTATTCCAGGATTATACATAAGTCACATACGTTGATTTATACTCGTACTTACGATCGCTCAATAGTTGCAATGGTAGTTTTCACATAATAAACAAGTATAGATTCTAAAACTAATCAATCAAAATCACTTTCAATAAGTTGAAAACTGAATGTAGAAATCGTGATAGATTTAAAAAAAAGAACAAGTCTGCCCTAAATACAGGCTATTGCATTTCTCCTATCAATTCATTGTATACACTTACCGATTATTTAGACAGCTCGATTGATATAATTGGGCAGAATTTTAATTTTTTGGGAAATTATGGTGGAGTTGTTTATAAAATTAATGTGTCTCAAGGTCGTCTGAAGATCAGTGTCATTTCTGTAAACCACGTTATCTGTTCCATTGATATTAGATTAATACAAATACTGGTTATTTACTATGTACTTACGGATTATGTAACTTATTATGACTTGGTTTAATATCTCAACGTTTCTAGATATGTGTTTTACATTTGTGATCCGTATCAATATAATCATGAGATTTGACCACGCATCTAAATATAAGTTGCCGTTTGTTCAGCTGTTTGTTTATCTATTACTCAACATATTATTGCGTTTAAACTGGGTATATGAATAAATGTCTCTTTGAGATTATGAGCTTGCTTTTCTATCTCCTAGGGGTAGTAGTACCTGTCGATTTCCTCAATACTTAATATTAACAAGAGTCACCTTATGATGCATGTTCTCGTTATTCTGGGTCTATGAATGAAAGACCGTCATAATGTCAGTACAGAAAACTATCCAAAATATGCCAAACGTTTTATCCGGCAACAAAATCTAAAATTATTTATCTTATCAAATGTTATATATATATATATATATATATATATATATATATATATATATAATATAAAGATAAATGTCTGTGTGAGAGTGTGTGTGTGTGTATCTAGTCACGAATAGGTTCCTATGTAGTTGACAATTTAAAAAAAAAATGATTATATATAATGATAGAAGACGTATCGAGACAGAAGAGTGGTTCATTAAAATTGTGGGGTCTACGTTCGCACCTGTTCTACAAAGTATAAAAAATAATAACAAATTAGAAATTAAAAAAAAAACGTTTACAAGTGTTTTTGATATAGATGTACAAAATAATACTTCGAAAGTATGTTTTAATTTAAATAGGGATGGTATAATAAAATTATGAGGTCTGCGTTCGCGCCTGGCCTCCATAGAATGGAAATAGGAACACACTTTAATAAAGACTTTTCATATCTATCTGCGTTAGTATATTTGATAAATTATTTTCAGTTTGAAGACAGGTGGTATAATAAAATTATGGAGTGTTCGTTCGCGCCTGACCTCCATAGAATGGAAATGTGTCACAAAGTTTGACAAGGTTTTTTTAAATATAGATCCAGATAATATTGTGATAAGTGTTTCAGGTGTGGTATAATAAATTATGGGGCTTATCTATTTATTTTTACTGTTATCATATTTTGCTTTGTATTTGATACCCCCAAATTCGAAGCTATCTCTTTACAACCCTTCCTTTTCATAAGCTATCCCACTTTCATAAATCAGAGCCCATTTTTTGTAGGCTGTTTTTGAACGCAGTCAACGCCGGGCACTTTGGCTAGTATATATATATATATATATATATATATATATATATATATATATATATATATATATATATATGGTTAGAAGCCTTGACTGCCGTATAAACGGTCGGGTTTCAATCCTGGCTTGAGGTAGTTGCCTGTCTAGCCGCACTGATGAGCTGTGAAACAGCGAAACAGTACTGTATGTGGATGACTATATATATATATATATATATATATATATATATATGTATATGTATATGTATATGAATCTATTCAGCCCTTAATTCATAAAGCCCATTTATAACTTAAAAAAATACCTAAATGGTTACGGGCGTGATTTAAAAAAATGGGTACAGGCGTAAATCAGAAATTAGAAGAGAACTTTTAATTACCGTTTTTCATTTTTACGACATCTTTTAATTTAATCACTTTAGTAAAATACTATATGCTTTTTTTAATTAATTATCAACCGAATAAATAATTTTCACCAGAAATTGCTGAAAAGTACGTGGGCTCTCACTAAGGTGCTACTTTCTTATATGTATTACCCCGTTAGGTAACTGGAAACAGTTTTTTTTTTCTGTGAAAAGCAAAGTACCAACAAAAAGTACAAATAAAATTTCAATACACTTATCATGCCAGAGTGTCTGAATAGTCTACATTCTCACAGACTGGAGAGAATTTCATTTCAGACCAGTAGTAAAAGTCCAGCTCAGAAGCTTGTCAAAACATGAAGCCTCCCTACATGGAAGTTACAGTCGCTGTGTTTATAAAGTTGTAAACACTGATGGTAATTTCAAATTAAGACGATCTTAAATATTTTGCATTGAAGACCGACTCTTTTAGCAGATAAGTTGTGAATTTCGGATATTTTCTTTTTGTATAAGATGCAAATGCTAATATAAATTATATTTATTTTAGTTTTTAATTCATACTTTTTATTTCATTGTTTATTAAATATATTAACGTTTTTTTTGGTCCAAGAATTTACTGATTTTATCTGGCAAGGTGATTTTAAATATAGCAGAAAATGTCCGACCATTCTATTCTCTTCATCCCCTTCCTTCATCTTGCATACCTATAAAAGGACATACTACTTAAACTGAAGAACAATGGAACGTGACGCCGGTTTATCTGTTTTTTCTTTGAGTTGTGAGATCTGATGGTTTATTTCCAAATAAGATGATCTTTAATAGTTTGCATCGAAGACGGGCACTTTTAGCAGATAAAGTTTGGATTTTCGATATATTTTTTTATTAGATGCAGAAGTTAATATTTCTTGTTTATTTCAGTTTTTGAGTAATGCTTTTTATTTATTTTTTTAAATTTCAATATGTTTCATTATAGCGTAAATAGATCTGAAACTTCTATTTATGTTCAGTTAGTGAGAGGGAAATCTGCAGCCATACTTTTCCGTAAATATGTTAATTTAACTTGTATTAAGTGCCCAACTGATTATTATTAATGTTGACTCACTCAGAGCTTTCAAACAGATCATCAAAGCTCTCTCCTTCAAAACAGCCTGTAATGTTCCCTGGAAGCTGAGTGAAATAAGTCTCGTAGGTTTGCAGTACACTCCACCTCTGTCAATAATTGCAAATAAATTTATATTATTGCAACAGATACTTGCCATTGAATTCTTCTTGGCAGTGACAAATGGGCGTCGGTGGAATTTGTGGCAATATGTGTCCGAAAGATCCTAGTGATCTTCGCACTTATGCGGAGGAGGTCTGGTCAGTTCCGCGGTCTTTTCTTTAAACTTATCCCTACTTGGTTATTTGGTATCACTCTTTCTTGAAGGGGGCAGTGATGTGTAAATAGCAGGATGGGGTGGGGTTAGTGTGCTTATTGGCATGCGTCTTCGACGTTCTTGATTTCTATGTAGCGTTTCCTGTTTGGCTATTGCAGCAGTTTGTATGACCTACGCTGGTTGCGCTGTGTATTTTCTCCACACTCAAGTGTTTTTTTAAGTTTTTTTTTTAAAGACAATAAAAAAACTTTCAGAGACTTATTAATAACAAAACATCGTATCAGTCAAAATCTTCTCTTTGGAGGAGGAAATTTTCATATATATCTCCCTCACAGTAGCGTGCATAGCTACGGGCAAAGAAGATCGTGGTTGGGTATACGTAAGTGAAAAGTTTCCTTTTCACTTACGTATGATCTATAATCGTTTTCTTCTTCTACATTTTTCCATTTTAATATCCTGAGGTTGTCCGATGCAATAGGGACGAAACTTTGATCACCATTTTATAAATTCATTCTGTGTTTTCTTTTTTTTAAAACAACATAATATATATATATATAATTTACATATATATTATATATATAATGTAATATATAAATACTGTAATATATATTTATATGCATCTATATATACATATATATACATATATATATATATATATATATATATATATATATATATATATATATATATATATATTGTAAAATATTGTAAAAAATGACGTTACTAAAATATAATTTCGGTTCTACAACTGATTCATATATCCTCATTCATTCGGCAATAGATTAGTTTTACACAATTACTTCAAATTTATATTTAATTCATGTGCTAACAAGCAGCATTTACATATAACATCATCTATTTTACTAATAAAATATTCTCCGATGAGCTTGGTCATACATTAAATATACATGGATTACAAAAAAGAAAAAAAAAACAAATCATTAGTATGATTTTGTCAGACAATAGCATTTGTAATAATTCTAACTAATTTAAATCAGAAGTCTCATCATATATATATATATATATATATATATATATATATATATATATATATATATATATATATATATACATATATATATATACATATATATACATATATATATATATATATATATATATATATATATAAATTACAATTAAATTTACCAAAATGATCCAAGAGGGTAAAATTAAAGTATATTAGAAATATTATAGAATATATATATATATATATATATATATATATATATATATATATATATATATATATATATATATATATATATATATATATAAAACAAGGCGTACATATCCCTAAGCCCGATGTGACTTATCTTTGATTTTTTTCTGGATTAATGTAATTACAACCAATTTTTTTTCTGTTTACGAGCCAGGGAGGAATATATTTGCACATTGACGTAATACTTAAATGATGGTTTCTGCGCTAAAAAAAAACAAAGGGGTTTTACACAGTTGTTTCATTTTAATAAGATTAACCAAATATATGGTAAAACTGAACTACATCTTTGGTTTTAGAACGCGTGCAGTTTGTAATCCATTTGCATATGCTCTGTTTTTATATTTGAACATACGACAAGCTTTTATGAACACTTTTTAAATAAAACAATCTTTGATTTTTGCGGGATTTTCCTGAAGTATTTTTAATAAAACAAATCTATTTCAGTATTTTAGTCAGGAAATTATATTGTATTGTATTGAACGTTTGAAGTCAGAGCTCAAAGAAGTTTCCGGCAACAATTATTGTATTTTATGTGGTTTAAAGTTATGTCCACATTATGTCATCACATATCTTCGAAGTCGGCTTAAAAGTAAAAAATACCTGAATGTGCTGAAAAGTGTACTAATCCCCAGGTGCAATAAAAAAAAATGGAAAAGTGTAGCAGCAGGATTCCAGGCCGGCTCACAATGCTAAAAATATGTATTCTTGGCTGTAGAAGGAATGTTACGACTTATCTCACTACGGACTTAGAAAGAGTTCTACTAATCTCTTACTGCCTCGTCTTGGGGAGCGATCCTGCTGCCCATTGGGGAGGTTAAGTCCCCTAAAACCTTGAGGAAAGCCGGGTAATATGCTGAGATTGCCCGTTAAACGTTGATTGCATCCCGGACTGCAGCAGGTGACCTATAAAAGTGACGGCTTTATTGTATTTATTATAAATATACATATATCTTTATTATTAGAACAATAACAGATACAGATATTTTTATTGTTTAAAACAATGAGAGGAAATATAAAAATAAGAAGGAATGACATTGTGTTGCCTGAGTAACACCGGCTCTGATATTCTGGCTTTCTGAGTAGAGAAATTGACAAGGTTTGACCCTTTGAGGTTGTGTGAAAGAGATTTCATTTTTGGTCCCAGATTTACAAAACTCCGGACGAATTGCTTAAATGCACACACGAAAAAGGATCTGGTGATTTCCTAGAAAGTGTGTCGGACCCTGATTGGTTTCGGAGATCGTCAACTTAATATAAAAACGAATACCCGGCCCCAAATAGAAATTGAAATCTCGATAGAAACACACGCTCGTGGAATACGCCACAACCACCTTTATCAATCTGGACCGCCACCGTGTGAAGAAAGGATAAGGTTGTGTGAGATTCCTGATGTTTTCTGGTATAATCTAACCGTAGGATGTGTATATGTAAAACCTTGTAACTTTCATGACATTAACTTTTTTCCTAGTTAGAATTCCTGAGTGTGTCTTCTTTTCCTAGCGTGCAGGCAAAGCTATTTGATTTTCAGCAGAGTCGATACTGAGCAGAGACGCTTAGAATCCTTGTAAAAGCCTCCCGAAGGACAGCTGATCGTGACCAACAGTTTAAATGAGGCCAGAGGTCATTTGCTGACCTGAGCGGGAGATCCTTTACACTCCTCTAACATGAACCATCTTAATTACTTTAGTCATACCTCGAGAAAATCACCAACATGAGCTTCAACAAGACATAAGCCAGTCTGATCGCGGCTATACGGGTTCTAATTGCTGAGCTCCTGCAGGCGCTTGTGGAAATGGCATGATCCCAGTTCCGGGCAGGTATCGAAACTGTTATTTAGGTCGAATGATCCTACCTGAAATAAAAGACAATTCTACTTCATAATCAAAGTACATCAATTGTTTTTTTTTTCAATAATAGTTCAAAAATTAACTTTTTTACGAAGGATTAATCACTTATAAAGACTCGGAGGTCACTCCAAGATAAGTGTTAATGAGTATGCGAAATTAAATAAGACAATATCCTTGTTATCTTAAGTAGCAGAATTTTTGTGAACTGGATTAAGAATAGGCACGTAAAGACCTTTTTGACGTTGGGCTTGAAAACGACCATATTGTAGTCAGTTGGAAAGCAGGGGAACGGGTGACATTTCCATTGGCGTGCAGTTCTAACAAAGACGTATTATTCATGGGATTTACGTTTAAGTTTTGTCACAGATAAAGAGTGGGGAAAATTATTGCTATTGGTTTCAGCTATGAGCGTATGTTTCTTGGATGTCAGGCAAGGGGGAGCATAGATTAGAGCTCAGACGTACACTTGTCATGAAAATAATGTTAAAGTAGAGACATGCTTGCAACACATTTTTTGTGGGGAATAGGTTTCAGAGAAGGGAAAAGGACATCCCCCACTAAGAGGCAAAGTATTTTTAAACTCTGTCAAGGCAGGATACGTGTTTCTAGCAGGTTTTTTTCCAGATATAGCAATAGTATTTCATTCTAGGGCGTATTGGGTCTTATACAGGGAGAGAATTGCACCAGCACTGAGATATCTATTTGAGCGATAGAACGATCCCACCATTTTATAAGCTTCCGTGGCCACGGATTTGATGCATCTGTTCCATTTTAGATCAGGAAGAAAGGTCAGACCCAGAAGCTTGCCAAAACATGTAACTTAAGAGTTGCTTTCTTTAGGTCGAAGAAACGTATTATTTATTTCTGTGTAATATGAAATATCTTTAATAAAATTTACACTTCTTTTCTACAGTTCTGTTATATTGAATACAAATAACGTTTCAATCTTTAACTTATGTTTTAGTATGCTTTTGTTTCGGTTTTGACTCTTGATGATAGTACTTAACTCATATGTACTTATATTTAACTTAGAAAGTGTCACTATATATTGGTTACAATATAATCTGAAATAATTGAGGCTATAATAATGAATCCGAAACAGGCGTTAATTAAAAACATATTTGAGCACATTTTATAAACGAGTAGCATCGGATGTTACTGATATTTTAAATAAATGTTCAAGTTGGTCTGTCATGTTTTAGTGTGGAATAGTTACTTTATAATATAGTCACGTTACTGTTTTAAAAATAGATTGTTTCACCTTTACAATTACATTTGAATTGCTAAAATCGCAACTTAAATGCACTTCCGAATATCAGATCACGTTTTTATCGATGTTATATACGTGTAAATAAATCCATTGTATCTGATTTAGAAATATAAAATGTAAATGTATTTCGATGAACTCAACTACCTTTTAACGCTTTCATTTGGACAATTCACTGTATTATAAAAAATGTGACAGTAATTTACCGACTTGAAAATAAAATCAATGGAAATGTTGGTTTATCCTGAAGGTGTGTCTATATTTCATGAGAAAAATGTGCTAATTTTGGAATTTAAAATCATGAAGGTAAAGTAAAGAGAACATATTCTTGAGAGATTCCTTCAAATAAGCTCCCAGGTATGTGTGATAATTAATGGATTATTGTGTAAAAATATTTATTTAAAATGAATTACAAATAAATATTGTCTACTTCTCCAAATGAATTCCCTCAGGAAGACAAAGACAATCTCGACGTTTCTTCTCAGATTTTAAAACTCAGAAAACAAATACCTCTGTAATCATTTAATAAGTATCTCCATATTGAAGACTTGCTATGTTTTATAAACATATGTTTTCTCTTTTTATATACATCCGTTAACTTGCAGAACAATATTTGTTCGTCTGTTCGTCAACATCTGAAAATATA
>NC_136485.1:49539854-50012354 GCF_053919585.1 Euprymna scolopes
TCTTCCTCACAGTGACATCATTTCGCAAACGGCTAATCATTTGCATAAAGCAATCATCTGTGTGTCCGTGTTCTGTTACACTTAGTGTATTTTTCTACTTGTTACTTATCTTTGTGTTATAACATAACGGTTTTGATTTTCTTACTCCACTCTTACCTGTCTGGTTATTGATCATCCTTCTTAGTTGTATAAATATATATATATATATATATATATATATATATATATATATATATAGATATATATATTTTTTTATTACATTTTCACCCCGAACAAGGCAAATTGCCACTTTGGTGTAGGGGGCTACTATAAGGGGCAACACTACTGGGGTACTATGTAGGGATTTGGGCAGCAAGGTGTCTGTTCACGTTACACTTGAACTTCTGCACGTCAGTAGTGTTGGGGAAGCAGGGACCTGGAATGGAATTCCAGAGTCTAGCGGTTCTGGGGAAGAAACTATTGGAGTAAAAAGATCTTTTACATCTAGGGATCTCTACAGTGTGGGGGTGGGATTTAGCAGCCTGTCGGGTTTGTCGAGGGTGATCACGTCGTGGGGACACAAGTGATTGCAGTTCGTCAGAGCATTCACCACTAAAATACTTGTAGAAAAGGCAGGGGGATGCAACATTTCGTCGATGGGATAGAGGCTGAAGCTTAGATGCCAGTTCAGGGCCTATCAGGTTTGCGACTCTCTTTTGAACCTTGTCAAGGAGCGAGAGACTAGTAGCAGATCCACCAGCCCAGATGTGGCAGCTATACTCCATACATGGGCGAATGGTGGCCTTATAGAGGTACAGGACACTTTCGGGTGTTAGTAGTTTTCTAGCACGGTAGAGAGAGCCCACCTTTCTTGCAGCGGCCCTGGCAATGCCTTCAATGTAATTGTTCCAACTCATGTTTCCTGTGAACGTTAGGCCAAGGAGTTTGAAAGATGGACTCTCAGATAAAGAGTCGTTGGCCATTGCTATGGGTGGTAGAGAGGGTTTCTTGTAATTATTGAATGAAACTAGTTTAGTCTTGGCAGCATTGAACGCGACCAACCACTTTTGTCCCCATTCCACTACAGATTGGAGGTCTTCCTCTGGTGTTTCTGCCATTTATTTAGAAATGTGTTCATTCGTCTTCCTGTCGTGCCTGCCATAGAGAGTAGTGTCATCAGCATATATACCCATCTCAGAGGCAATGTTGTCGGGGAGGTCATTTATTAATATCAGGAACAATAGAGGTCCAAGGATAGAACCCTGGGGCACCCCCGCATTTATATCATATTGTTTAGATGTACGACCGTCGAGGACAACCTGGATTTTTCTCTTATCTAAGAAGGATTTAATTATGTTAAGTATTCTACCAGTGATACCGTATGATCTGATTTTACTGAGGAGACCCTCATGCCATACCCTGTCAAAATCCTTAGATATATCTAGAGCTACCGCTCTGCCCTCCCCCGCTTTGTCCAGTGAAATATATATATATATATATATATATATATATATATATATATATATATATATATATATATGTATATGTATGTATATATATATATATATATATATATATATATATGTATGTATATATACACACTCCTATTTCTGTCTTTCTATTTGTGTGTTTGTATGTTTGTATGTTTGCTAACAATGTGATTTATATATGGAAAATGCCCAGTACTTTCCTCATAAATTTTCATACTGACAACTTACTTGCATATACTTAGTTTCCCCCGATATAAGTAGTCAATATCCTTAGTAGAGTAGGTGTGTTCCAAACGGAACTTCATGTACAACCGGACAACCCCGGATATCTATGCTAGTATATTATAGACATTGCCACTTATGCCAGGCACCTTATCGGACTTATTCCATGAACCTAACTATGTTCTCCTGTCACTGTAAACATGTAGTCAATCTGCGTAATTATAGTTAATTTCTATTAGTTGCAATAATGATCACAACAAAATGTGCAACAAACAAAAAAACGCTTCCTTATGGGTCCTATGCATTTGATGTTCCATCTAAGTTAGTGCATAATGTTTTCTCTTAGATAATCATAATATGACACAAGCAGTTTATAGCGGGCCATGAACATTTGGACATTTGCTTTCCGATTTTTACATAAAATGTATTACTCTTATGCTGACGTTTATGCAAATAAGAGGCATTTGTGAGAAACATTCATATGCCAGGGTAGTTCTGTTCACAGGTATTATATCTTACAGATCCCTAAAGCAGGGTGAAGCAAACACATTACAAAATGGTGGTTTTATTTGTTAATCCTTATCTGATAGGTTACGATTGCTCTTTTGAATTGTTTTTTATGAAATTATTACATCACCTGTCTTGCCTAAACGAAAATCCGTAGGTTTTAAAAAAATAATTTGAAGTAATAAACAAATGCGTATGATTAGGGTGGCTTGATTTTCTATTGTTTTCGCTCGTTATCCCAGGACAGTTGAAAAAGCATATTTATTTTTTTCAATATTTTGTATGGATTATATTTAATATCGGCGACATAAAACGTTACATGGTTTTTTATAGAGATTATTACTTCAGACGTGCACCTTTGAGCAAGTGTCACACATGACTTCTTCAATTTTGCAGCAATGAATTAAATACAGTAACCATTGCATTGTTAATGGCCTTACCCGATATATAACACCCACATAATTTATAGGGAATTAAAATGATTTACTCCTTATATATTAATAGCACACTAAACACATAATATATCCAAACATGAAGTTTTTATGTAGCAACTTTTATTAAAACGTAAAATATTGGCACGATCCCAGCGGATGCATATACATAAAATCTTATATTGCATATTATAGTAGTATTTTTCTATTTCTGTAATGTCAAGCAAGTTATGATGAGTTCATTCGAGAACTCTCGGATATTTGTCCCGCCTATCATGTTACTGACTGCAATAACTTATATTTGTATTACTATTTTTATTTTCATTTTCATAGTGTAATGTGGGGCGACAATCGAAGATTATACCTAAACTATATGTCCATGTTTTGCAGGGCATTATTTCTCTACTACGTGGATGCTTATGCATTCTAAGACAGCCCAACAGTTTCCTTAAGACTGTTATCCTTAACTGATATGTAATATTGATAAATAAATCCGCACACAATCTCATTCAAAGTCTATTTATCTCCTCAAATCTTATACAATTAAATTGCTTTTTTGTTTATTAACACGATAAAAATCTAGGTTAATTTAGAGTGTAAGATGTGAGTGCACACATGTTGATTTCGGTATTAGATGTCTAATTATCTGTAATTAATCTCAGGTTAATGATTTCTTATAGTAGTATCTGATCAACGCTGTGCAATAATTCTCCTTTATCGAATTCATTTTTTGTTTGCACATTTTTAGTTATCGCATCATAAGATTTATTGTCGTCTTTAGAATAACAATTTTCGCATGACAGCAAACATGAGGCTATATTGTTGCTGGATAATCTCATCAGTTTTTGGTGATGGTGGTCGAGAAAAATTAATATATCATAACATGTGAATTTAAATCCTATGAGAGAGAATCATAAAAGGCTGCAGCGACATATAAAAAAGAGGTGAAAGCGAGTGAATGAGAAAAAATAAAAACGAAGCGAGACACATGACTGCAAAAACAGGATAATAGAGGGATTCAATTTCAAATAAGAATTTTAAACGCAGTGAAATTAATGACAGCTACACAGGAAATGAGAAATTCAACAATATATATAAAGGTTGAGGAAAATAGCAAAGGAAAATGAACGAAATATTAAATTCTACACGGGAAAGATGGACTGAGGAGATTTTAAAAGGGGATGCGCCATCTGCAAAAGAAAGAGAATATACACAAATAGATACAGTAAAAAATCAAAACATTATAAAACAGAAAGACAGTGCTAAGGAGCGAGGGAGAAAGCGACAGAAATGTTGAATGAGAGAAAGGGAGACATGGAGATATATAGTGAAACTATAATCTTAGGGTTTTTAGACTAAAAATACAATATAATATTTAGTAAGAAAAAACTTAAGATACGTATGAGTTCTTTTAAAATGTGTTTTTTATATAAAATGTGTTAATACGTGTAATCAGCGTTGTTTGGACGATAATGGTATTTACTTGGAACCTTTGTCAAAATGATTTAATTACATTTGCATTTTATTCTACGCTATTCTTTTTTACTCTATGTATTTAAGTAAAGGATTTAGTGTCGTTTAAAATGTGTTTATTTTCTAGACAAACCGTATTCTAAGAAAAAAGAAATCCATGATGAGTAAACGATGGGTGTTATTAGAAAAAGTTAGTCAAATCGAGAGACTCGTAAAAATCAATTAAGATCTAATAAATGTAAAACAATCGGAGCTAGTAGATAATGATAGAAAAATGACAAAGATATATATTTCCATAGGAAATGGAATGAATAGAAGAGCGAGAGAAATCTCCATACGGACTGAACGAATATAAATAGAAATGAAAATAGTTAATGATATTCGAAACAAAATTAAAACAAAACAAGGCAAAAGACGTAATGCATATTAAAAAAGCGTAATGGATATCATAAATTTCTTTTGAGAAGGAAAATGATACGAACTATAAATACCTCGGATGAACTAAATGCAATAATGCACATAGAAATGCAGTTTGCATCCTAGAAATTTTAGGTACGAATGAGGTAAGATATTCATATTCGTGTACTTAAAACAATTGAAGAGTGAGAATACAGGAGACATAAATAAGTTATTAGACGTTTTTGTACAAACATTTTTAATTGTGGTTGTCACTTTAAAAATCAGTATGTTATTGTTCTACACCATATGAGATAACGGATTACTTTTTAAGCATTCATGTTGAAAAGAACAGCGATAAAAAAGAATTGGAATACACCCTAATACAACCTGATTGTCACAACTCGTAAATTTCAAGAATACAATATGTACGCGAAGACACTTTCAAAGAACGATATGCAATAAAATTATTTTTTAAACTTAAAAAAATGTAACAGAATCATATTAAATGCTTTATACTGCGTTCGGACCATCTTGCCTGAATCGAGCACCAGTTTTTGTGTGGTATAAGCGACTCTAGAAACGCAGGAATTCTGTGAGGGATGAGGAAAGGTGTAGAGAAAAGAAGTCAGAACACCAGAGTTGCTTGGCCAAATAAATAATGCCACGAATAAGGAGGTAGTGTGTTCATAGAGAAAATTTGCGCGGTTTAATGTCACTGTGGGAACAATATAGACAATTATTCGCAAGGAACTGAAGATGCGGAAGATTTGCACAAGAGATTATATCAATAAAAATATACGCGCTATCATTTTTTATATAAATACACGCCAAAATTAATGTTTATAAGAAAGGTATCATATTGTTTTTGGTCAAACAAATATATATATATATATATATATATATATATATATATATATATATACATATATATATATATATTAGTACTAAATAAGTATAACAAGTATAAATGTATATTTTCCAGTTTAATTTTCTAGAAATGCTGTGTATGATAGCGCGCGAGATAACGAGTACGTCTTTCAGTTTAAAAATTCTATTACTCGTATAATATTGAAGCGCATGTTTAACTATATCTCTTCAAAATAAATGGCGTATAATCACTAAAATGATAAAATCTTGGGGCTGTTTACGAACATAAATAAAACCAGCCCTAAAATATCCCCGTATTAGCTTAAGAGACAGGTTCCCGCGCAATGTTTAAATAATGAGTAACTATGCTTATATCTAATTAAAAGCAAAACTCTTTAAAAATACATAACATGAAAGCAGATTGAATCTTCGTGTTGGGAACCTGTGCGCTTATAGATTTTTTACTGTAATACCTGGGCACTTAAACTAAAATAAATGCAAAGTTTTGTAAGGTGATGAAAAATCATATCTCCACCTGATATAGTCTTTAGAGTAATTCACAAAAAAATACTCCATTAGTTGTTTAACTTTACAGACGGCTAATTTGAAGAAATATAAAGGCCATACATAGAATGATATCTGTAATTGCACATTACATTTATACAAATCTATGTGGGTACAGTAAAGCAATGAGAAAGAAAAATCATGATTCTAAAGTCCACAGTTTTTAGAGAACAAGCTATCTGAAAGGAAACTATTAAGACTTTTGGTATTTCAGCAGTGAAGGAAAAATGTTGCTACTTATAGGGTGATATGTATATGAGGATTGGCGTCTGACATATTGACCGAATATGTCATAGTGTTTATTCTATAAACGTCGAGTTTTATTTGTATTGTTATATTTGATTGAGAAGAACGGTCTTGCAGCTTTTCTTTTTAATTTGATTTGAAATGATGTATTTTCTAATACGCCTTTGTTATATAATACTTTATAGCATTTTAAAGAGTAGTTTCGCCTTATCAAATAGTGCTAATAAAAATCGTTTTTAAACAAGTATGTTTTCTTTACAGAATGTTGAATACGAGATGAAAAAACAGTTTTCTTCTTTCAATAAAAGTTAGGTAAAAAAAAAAACTGGCAAAATATGTCCCGATACCAACAACGCATTTGGCCTAAGAACCAATACTCCCTGCACAGCACAATAGTGGTTTCAAAAAGTTCCTGGCGACAACAAGAATTTTGAAGTATTGGTTGGCCGTCGGTTGTTTACAATCATCAATTAAATGCTTAAGCCGAAACCAATCAACGCGCAGCTGTTCGAGAACCTGTTTCTGAATAAGACGTAACGTATACGATGATTTCCAACAATTTGAGAGCGATTTGAATGACAAAAAATGTACAGCCCCCTAACACATAAAAAACCGTTATGGAGTGTGACATTTCCTTCTTTTACGAACTAGTTTCTCGGTAGGGAAGTGGACTGCGATAGAAACGTGGATACTTTACAACTACGGCGACGTTCAGATCAGTGCTTGGACGCCGACGAACCTCCCAGAAACTTCAAAAGTTAGATTTGCACAAAAATAAAGTAATGCTGAATTTTGAGGGTCTGAAATAAGTCTAATTTATTAACGATGTTTAAGGCAGGCAAAACCATTACTGCAGATGAGAACTGTCAACAAATGGCTGACATGCATCAGAAACTTCGACACCCATAATTTGCCCACAGAAAAAGCCCAATTCTCCTCCACAATAATGCTTCATCGACCGTTGGAAAGTCAACTCTATGGAAGTTGAACAAATTGGGTGACTAAAGTCTGTCTAATTTGCTAAGATCTTCAGACATCTTACCCACCGACTACTAATTTTTCATTAATCTCGAGAATTTTCCGCGTGAGAAATGTTCCACTAACCTAATCGATATCCCAAACACCTCCAGCGACTTCCTCTTCAGCAGAACGCAAGATTTGTACGTTACTGTCATAAACTGTTTTGCCTTGTAAAAAATGTGTCGATTCTGATGGCTTTTAATTCGTTCAAAAATGTTTGTTTCAGCCGGATTATTTTAATCTGAATTTAAAACTTAAAAACCCCAATAACTTACCTATCAAATTTATAGTAAAAGGGTCGTTATATAAACGCTAAAAATGAATATATATATATATATATACATATATATATATATATACATATATATGTACGTATATATATATATATATATATACATAATCTGTTAGCGTTTAATAATATGAATCTACAATATTGTTATTAATAATGATGCAAATAGACTATTAGAGCATGTTATTTAAATTAAAAATATATACTGGACGACACCATCCTACCGTAAATACATATTCCGGCGCGTGTTACCTTACTTTTGAAGAGGTTTACTATATGGTCCCAGAAATTATATTTTCATAATTTTTTTATTGTTTCATCTATGGTATTCATTGTTGTGGACATAGGAACATTTAATTCTGTTTTTAACGCATGGAAACAAAAGTGTAGCGATATAATATCCAAATGATTTGATAGTTAAATATTTTTTCAATGATCTAGGGAACCAAAAAAATATCAAAATATCTAAATGAAATATGATGTATCTCCATTAATAAGTGTTACTAATCTCGTTTATAAGTATACAAATATTTTCCCTAAGTATCGTACTAATGCAGCCATTGTCAGGATTTCTTCTGGAGTAGAATATAAAATGAAAGGCGAACATGTTTTTGTCATTAGAAAAGTATAGTAAGTAAGGTATTCGCTATTTCCTTAGGGAATATATGCTATAGAATTATTTTTCAAACTTTTCTAAAGTGGTGTAATTAGAGAGGGTCGTGTTAACCGGAATGCATTCTTATTTCAAAAATTAAAAAAAGTCAAAGAGATATAGACGCAGAAGTAGTGTGACGAAAACAAACGACCTTCCGTGTTCTTATGTGTGTTGCTATTTGCCACATGCATTTATAATGCATAGTTGCCAGCTTTGAAGGATGGCTGTGCATATCCAATCGTAGTGCGCTTTGTCATACTAAGGTTGTTCGAAAAGAAAAAAAACACTATTTTAAACAACCCTTCGAAGGTGGGAGTGGTACTATTAGAACTGGCAACGATTTTGTGCTTTAGTATTCATTTTTACTAAAAAAATGGTTGTGATTCTCAATGCATTTATGACAAAAATTCAATAGCGCATACATGCTTTGATGATCGACTATGGCTGGGGTAAGTGTATTTGTATCACACAATCTCTGCAGAAAGATGAACATTTAGGCAAGGGATTAATCGCTTCAACTATCGTAACACTAACATTTTTTATATCGTCTAATAGATTCCATCGAAGAAAAATATAAGACATTACATTTGGAACACGTCTTGTATTTTGCGGAGAAATTAATTACATTCTTGTTGCGCGTCGTCACACTATGGTTCTTTTACTTAAATATGGATAAGAATATCGAGAACAGATTTACCATCGATTTGCATACAAAATTGAAAGAAAAGTTAACCTATCAAGTTGTAATGGTTTCATGGATGCTCAGACAATTAAACTATTAGTGGAAAAGAAGTACTTCGTGTAAAGGGGCTTTGAATTATTCTGTATTTTTAATATTTGCTTAGCTATATTGTATATGATTGGCCAACATGATCCAATGCATTAATTACACTGTCAATAAATGAAATCTGAGTAATTCCTTTATCGTTATTTGACCATGCAACTATGATATTATCTGGAAATACATGTAATAAATCTTGCATGATTCAATTAGACCATGGACATTGCAAAACCCTTCTGATAGCAACTGTGTCCAATATTTCCTTTTTAACTAAATAAATTCATGTCTTCAATAATCATATCTTTCATACATTTTATATTTTTCTATAATTTTATTTGATACATCATTTTATATTTGTTTTTATTCGATACTTCATGTTTGAACAAGTCTCGCGTTAAATTAATGATTTGAATTCAGTAATGATTGATGATTTTCAAGTTAATATTTGTTGGGTCGATATTTGCTATTGTGCTGTACAATTCTTGCCCGAGTATAACTTATTCAGAAGTGTAATATCGGTAAATAAACTTTATCTCAATTATGTTTTCAATAATATACGGACTATTCAAGCTACAAAGAATGTGATGTGTTCTTTGATTACATGGCGCATGCTTATAACTTGGCCGCCTTTAATCAAATTAATTGAGCTGATACATAGTCCAGATTTGTGTGTTTTTAAAAGAATGAGGACAAACACATCGTTTTATTTTGATTACTTATTTAAGAAAAGTCGTAACAAAAAAAAATAAACAGCAGGAAACGTAGACATGTTTTAAAGAAAATCAGTTTTTTGCATATGTACACAAAGTAACTCTTTTTCTCCCTTTATGCCTTCCTTAACGGATCAATCCTGCGCTTGAGATGGAAGAGAACAATTACCTTTACGAACATAAAAACCCGGATATTCGCGTAAGTGCTCATAACGTTACAGTCCTTGAATATATTGTGGTAAAATTCTGTCTTACATAACTTGTTAATTTATGTGGATATTTAGAGAAATCCTTATTTTAGACATCTTTGACATTATTATTTACGGTGGAAATATTAAATATAAAAATATAAAAAAATTCCTAATAATCAAGACAACGATATATTATAATATATACGTTTTTATTATAATATATATATATATATATATATATATATAATTTTACTTTATTAGATACACTTATTATTATTATTGATATTATTATTATTATTATTATTATTATTATGGTTATGATTATTATTATAATTTTATTATTATTACTATTATTATTGTTATTATTATTGTTTTTATTATTATTGTAATTATTATTATTGTAATTATGATTATCGTTATTATTATTATTGTTATTATTGTTATTATTATTCCAAGTATGAAGAGTAGCGATAGGCGGAAGGTGAAAAACGAGGTAATTCACAACATCATAAGAAAGAACACATTTATTACGGAACTTAACATGCTTCTATATACAGTGTCATGCGTTATTGCGTATCGTCTTGACTTATTACAGAAGAAAAAAGGAAAAATGAAGGATAAAAGGCCACACTGGCAGAGGCGCCTTGAAGAAAGTATTAAACGGTGGCGGGAAGACATTAGTAGAATCAAAGAAATAAGAAAAGGAGTTAAACTAGGACAAAAAGCTAAGGACGAGCTTGAAAGGATGTATAGATTGCTGGAAAAGGGAACGATGAACGTTCTATCAATGTTGAAAGAGAAGGTCCACACTGGTGGTATAAAAATTAGGAACTTTGTTGGAAAAAGTGTTGCATTTAGGCAGAACAACCTTTTCCGGAACAATCAGTCTAAGATCTATAAATAATTAAATGGAAGTAAACAGGCAAGAAATAAAAACACGCCAAATGCAAAAGATGCAAGGAAGCTCTGGAGTGGGATTTGTTCCGTCGAAGGGCGATATAATGAGAAGGCTAGCTGGTTGGGAGAGATCAGAGAAAGGCTATCAGAAATGCAGCAGATGAAGAATGTTGAGATAACCATCGATGAAGTTAAAGCTGGCATACGAAGGATGACAAACTGGAAGGCACCTGGTCCAGATGTAGTGATGGGCTTCTGGTTTAAACAGTTTACATGCATTTACCCACCTATAGCTGCTACTCTGCAAAGCGTTGTAGAGTCGGGAGATGTCCCTGATCGGCTTGTGAAGGAAAGAACAACACTGATTAGGAAAGATCTTACAAAAGGAACAGATGCCAATAATTATAGGCCAATTACATGTCTGCTATTGATGTGGAATATTTACGGAGAAACGTTATGAACATCTAGAGAGTAATGGTGTTTTCCTTACGAATAAAAAGGGTGCCGGAAAGGCTCGAGATGTACTAAAGAGCAACTACTAATTGATAAAGCAATAAAGAAATAATGAAGGATGCGAAGAAGATCAAGACAAATCTGAGCGTAGCATGGATCGATTACAGAAACGCTTATGACATGGTTCCTCATTCATTGATACGTGAAACACTATTGATGAAGGTTGCTGAGAATGTTGTAGGGCTTTTGGAGACTAGTATGGCTCAATGGAAAACGGTGCTGACAGCAAACAGCGAGGAAATCGGGCAGGTTGGCATTACACGTGGGATATTCGAAGGAGATTTGTTATCGCTACTTCTTTTTGTAATGATAATGATGCCACTGAGCATCCTCTTGAAGAGAGAAAATCTGGGGTATACCGTTGGATCTGGTGACAGACGCCTCTACCATCTACTGTTTATGGATGATTTTAAAATATTCGGTAGAAATGAAAAGGAAATGGAGAGACTCGTAGAATTTGTGGGGACATACTAAAAAGGCATTGGGATGGAGGTTGGGATTAGAAAATGTGCGGTTCTGGTGATGAAAAGAGGAGTAAAGGTTCATTCGAATGGAATGGTGTGCCAAATGGAGAAATAAAAAAATAAATAGTATATAGAGGATATAAGTATTTGGGAGTGTTCAATTGTGTAATGAATAGAGACATAAAGGAGAAAGTCAGGAATGAGTATCTTAGAAAAGTGAAATTGTTTGCAAAGTCGAAACTGTATGGAGGAAATCTAATGAAAGCAGTAAATGCATAGGCAGTCAGTGTTTTGAGACACATATAATGGTCTGACAAGGATTTTGATGCCGTGGATATCAAAACAAGGAAGGTTTTAGCAAGTTTTGTTATATTTCGAATTCGAAGCAGCGTAGCAAGGCTGTATCAAAAGCGGTATGATGCTGGGAAAAATGTTGAAAAATGTAAAAGAGTGTACTAGAACCGAGGAGATGTCGTTGAAGGGGCATGTGGCAAGAAGTGAGGAGTGGATGCTTAAGGTTGCGGCAAATGAAGTGGAGGTATTTGAGACCAAGGCTGATTATGTGAAACGTATGGATAGAGAAAGGGCAGAGGAACTGACAAAGAAGAAAATGCATGAAATGTTCTTCCAGGATATAGCAGAAGTGGCTGATGAAAGATCATGACAATGGCTTAGAGCTGGGTATCTGGTTAAGACGCGTATGTTTGTGCAGCACAAGAGCATGCATTAGGAGCACGATTCTTCAAAAAAGTGGTTCTAGGAGAGGAAGATGATGCAGGATGTCGGATTTGTTGTAAGACCTCAGAGTCAATTGCGCACCTTGTAGCATGGTGTAGTGGACTGGCCAAGAGAGAGTATCGCAACAGACACGGTCGCATGGGATTCCGGATATATTGGGAGGTGTGTAAAAGGGTTGGGGTGAAGTGTGCTAGAAGATGGTTTGAGGAGGTGCCTGATGAAGTGAGAACAAGTGAGGATGGCAAGGTAGAGGTATTGTGGGGCAAAAGTGTCAGAACGAGCAAGCAGTATGAACATAATCGTACGGATTTGATCGACATTGACAAAGTCTCGAAAAACTGCAAGATTTTAGAATGTTCAGTACCCTGGGACAGGAATGTGAGATAAAAGGAGAATTAGAGGTTGACCAATTATGCTCCATTGGCCTTGGAGATAAGGCGTATACACGGCATTAAAACACAAATAATACCGGTCGTACATGACACAGTAGGAGTAGAATAAAATAACGTGGAAGGAAAATTGAAAAAAAACTACAAATCCCTGAAGTTTTAGGCGGCCTTCAGACCTCTGCAATTATAGGTACCACTTACATCCTTAGGAAAACCTTGATCTTTGAAGCTCCTGGTTTGAAGCTGGGATTAAGGGAACTCCTCTGGAAATTAATCCCATCACTTTCCAGGGAGACGTTGATAAATGAAATCATCATCATCATCATCATCATCATCATCATCATCATCATCATTATTATTATTATTATTATTATTATCATCATCATCATCATCATCTTCTGAATAAAATAGAGCGTTGTATTGGTTATTGCGAAATTATAATACATTCCCGATAATAAACACTGATATTTTTTTTTTACTTATTGTAATATTGGCTTTCTGTAATTGCTATATAAACACTACGGTAATTTAAGTAGTTTTTCTTTATATTTACATGTGTTCATAAGCAGACACCCCTACACACACATACATACACATATATATATATATATATATATATATATATATATATATATATATTTAAAGTATAGTTCCTCGTTATAACGATTCATCTACATCTATAGTGAAACAACATTTTGCAAATAAAACATTACTATTAAACCAAACGTACATCTTCCAGGTCGTTTTAATCTCTCACTAATGCAACCATTATCTATGTCTAAATGATTCATTTAGACACAATTAATCAACTGAGAACTACATCTGTCTATATAATAACATATTAACGGATATATACTTAAGAGTCGAAACAATGTAAATAATATCCTGTGGTAACAGCCTTCGTTATTATTATAATAGCTTTTACATACCTGAAAACACTAGTGTTTCATCATTTAGGAAATCATCAGTGCATGGTGTAACGATTACCGCAAGTCGGAATATTCGAAGACATCCCCAAAGCAATTTATGATTCAATTATCAAACACAAACCACACACAGCCAACTTTAACCGCGAGAAATATTGTTGAAATTTAAACATTAATTGTTTAATGTCAAGACATCCGACCATAGTGATATTATGTTTATAACCCATGATCGAGGCATGCGAGGCTAAATTATTGACTTTCATTATAACTGCAAAGTTCTCAACAATAAGAACTTTGTTCTTCCTTGCCCTGTCATAATTATTACGATAATAAATTTTAAGTACCTTAATAGACATTCGGCAATATTAAATTTTAGGTGCCACAGTTACCGCTGGTCGGGAAATTCGAACTCGATTTCTACTTATAAGTTTATACTTTTTACATTGGGACCCCGCTTATCATTACACATTTAACATACTAGATACATCTTCTGTTATTGACTGTGCAATGTTTAGTATGATGGTAAAACGTGTTCGAGTACACAGACATATACACACGTTTATTATATACATTTCTATAATCCATTGCTAGATTGATCAATATATATAAAATAAACAAGATTACTTATTTCTATATTTTAAAAACATTAAAAACTGCTGTTTAAAATATATGCCTTGTTTGCTCTACTAAATAAGAGCACATTTCCATAAATTGAAATACACTATTCAAGCATGTCACCGAGTAAACATTTTCTCGAACTAAGATACTAATTTAAAGGATACTTAAATAGAAGATACAGTATCTCCTCTAACGGATTATTAAATTTCACAAATGCCAGAATTTGATATATCTAAAACCAATTATTCGTCTTTGCTTAGAGCATTGTTAATATATTTAGTTTCGTGCAACAAATTAAATAACATGGTAAACGTATCGTAAGATCTCCAGCAATGTCGCCCATCCTCTCACCATGATCACATCGTATCAATAGTAAATCTCAATGTCTGTTTCACAAGTACTTCCACAGAATGTGTCACGACGTCTTTGAGAAAAAAAAATCATATAATCTGTAGAAGTAAACATCTATTTAATTTTACCAAGTCTAGTAAGATATATTTCTGTAATATATTACGCTTGCAACGTGCTTGCGTATGTATCCTCTCAAAATTCCTTGTTTCCTTGATTTCGCAAACATGCATTTAATATAAGAATAGATCCTCACTTTTAACCTAAAATGCATCTGGTCAAACGCATCGCCTTATATCCCAACGGCAGTATCCATTATTTAGCATTAACTCTAAAGAATAATTATATTAAGCACACAAGTACACCAAAAGGACAAATACAATGTCATAGTTAGAATGCTATCAAATCTACTCGTAATATTTATATTGCCTTTAAAATATTTAATATGATTTCATAGGTATTTTCATAGTTGTCTAAATATATGTTATAAATAAGAAGAAAACCAGAGGATGAATGCGAAAAATTAAAAAAAAAAACAACTATTATTCTGGGGATGAATGTGAGAATAAATATGTTCTCACTATTTACCTTGCTATTGTTTGTTCATTAATATTGTGTGTAGGTTTGAAATATAATGTAACAAAGTAAAACTTACGAAAATATCGATATGCATATAGACATACAAAGAATATATTTAAATGTACTTTATACTAAAGAGATAGCTTATGAACTTTATTCGATTACATTTTTAATCATCTTCTATTTGCTATTCTCTTTCTAGTTTAGTACACGTGAAAAAATAATACTAAACTACTAAAGTCGCCAACAGCAAGTTTAAATAATTATATTAATCATCCTATATTGAACAGTGTAGTTCAATGCAGAGCATATATATATGCATTATGGAAGCCTTACATATGCGACTTAAAAATATTGATTATTTGATATTTTTGCTGAATGGCTAAAGATGTAATACTAGTTTCATGAGGAAAATATAACTATACTTGCATTCTCTTATGTTTAATGTGATAAACACGGTCATGTAGTTTATATAATTAATGCAATTTTCGATGACGATTGATTAGTTTCAGACAACTTATCATTTGGCAGAATATTTTTTTAAAGTTTATTTATTTTCTACTACATTATTTTTTTCTTTTTCATTTATAGAATAGGTACATGTTTTCATATTCCAAATGATTCATTACGTGAAAATCATTTACTGAAATACTAAGGCATATAAATCATAAGAATTCCTATATTTTTATAAATTTAAATTTAAAAACTTTACAGGAAACGCTTGCATTTCTGTGATCTAAGCACAAAACAAGAGTAATGTCCGTGTCTCTGTAAAAATTCTTATTACAGAAACTCGTTAAAAACCGTAATGATTTTACAATATAATTTTTGCACCGATATATTCAGAGTGATAAATGCATGGATTTATATTTTTTTATAAATATAAACTAAATCCTTTTAAAATTAGTCACTGACAATTTATTAATTTATAGTAGCCCGTTATGCCATTCTTATTTACAAGATTAACCATGATTAAACTTTTTGGTTTCATGTATCTGCAATATTTTTTGTACGTTTGTATGTCGGTTATTTTGGAGCATATATTATAGACGTATAGTTAAGGAACCTAAGACATATCACATTTAAATATAATTAACTTTGTCTCGTAAAAATTAATAAAACTATTCCCATGCAAAGCTAAAATAAATAATGTAATGTACTATTCTAGTTTTCAATAAACAATTGATAATATGTTAAATAATTAGTTCTTGCATATTAACTCATTTTCTTCTATTTTAATGCTTTTTTTTCTGTTTCGAATATAAACAATATTCTACTACAATAATGCTGATCTTGCCTTCAACATTATTTTACTACGTTTCGGTCTTTGTAATCAGGACCTCTATAAACGTGCCTTACTTTACCTGGGATTCTTTTTCTTAAGTGCGGACATCTTTCAATCGAACTCAGAATATGCAAGTATTTATAAACTAAAATTGTTTATTTAATCCACGTGGGTAGCGCGCACTTGTCCATTCATCTATTAAATTAGCGAGCTCTTGGCATTTTGTAGAAAATATTTCCGGATATATTTCCTCTTTTTTCCTATTCTTCATTTCCCCTCTTCCTTCTTTCTCTAGAATTTGCATACTGCTGCTGATGTTGTTGGTTATTTCTGCCTGTTGATATGCGCATTACCGTGTTTTGTAATAAATTTGAAATCTGAAGTGGACAATTTAGAATATAGATTGGAATTTATTTTTAATGTTAGCCACACTATTATTCACCTCTGTGTAAATATATGTATGTTTGTATGTCTCGCTAAAACTTTCATTGGGCGCAATAAATACTTACAAAATTGGTTTTATTAGTAAGATCCGTCTCTCGGACAACGAATATCTAATAATGGCCTAAAAAACATTATTAATTTGAACGTCCACTGGACCGTTATTTACAGATAGTGACCACTATTTGCAAAATAATCATGCGGCTTACTATAACTAAGCTTATTTTGAATGCCCTCGAGCTGGTAAGTCACATGGGCCTGGTGACAAAAGCGTTTCCATTTTCACCTACTTTTTTTCTTTGTGATTCATTTTCAAGCCTGTCTACTGCAGGTATTTTGTTATTTCGCTTGCACCGTTACTCGCTGCTATTTCACTTGATTAAGGCGTTAGTTATTTTTTTTTTTTGCGTTCGCTTGATTGAATACGTTTTCTTTAGAACTGGCTTGCTCTATAACCTTAAGCATACAACCCTCCCGCTTTACTTATTCCTCTTTTACAGTCGTTGCTGGCAGTTCTGAAGGTGGCTTTAGTCTCAGTATACACACACACGCACACCAACCCACACACACACACGCATATATATATATATATATATATATATATATATATATATATATATATATATATATTACGTTGCAAGCAATGGGAATAGTGATTTCTGTTTTCAGTTGTAGCAGAACATTCTTGAGAGAAACATGGCTGGCTGATAGGTTTTTATTGGAATGTTTTGGGGTATGTAGCGGTCTATACCTACAATTAACGATACACTGAAATCTGATAATATTGGTGGGCACATTCTTGATAAATATCGAAGCAGAGATAGAGCTGATATAAATTTAAAGAGAAATCCCAGTCAGTTTTCAATTATTGATATACTCTTCGATGGAGAGATATTTCGGATGACTTACTACACTTTGTTTTTTTTATCTTAATGGAGACAACCGAGTGGTGGGAAGGTCTTAGTAGGCACAGAAGGGAAGACGAACATAGCTTAGGACAACTTGTGAGAAAAAGGTGTAGGAGACGTGCATATTGGCCACCATTATCAGCCACAGAAGTGGGTTCGTGAATAATTTTAATTGGGTCATAAGAAATGTAAAAATCGTGACATGACCTCCCCGCATCATCTATATTGATTCAGTGGGTTAACCCTTTTAAGTTGCTACATCTGACGCTTCAAGATACGTGAATCTGAATCGAAGGATGAGCAGACAGGATGTTAACAATTTTTTCAAATATGCCCTTAAAGATAGAAATTCCGCTGTTATAGCGGTAATAGTGGTCGATTATAAAGAAAGTGGTGCGAGCAATTTCAATCCGACAGAACTTATATGGCAATGTTTGGACTTCTTCAGAGATGCCGCAAACAACACTTTAAGCTATCTCTAATTATGCGGGCATATTCCATACCCATGTCGATCTTAAGGTTAGGTTTGTATGTTAATTATAATATTCTTTATTTACGAACTCATTTAATGAAGTAGGAGCAAAATGCGAATTTTGCTTCAAAAGTATAGGCCTGGTTGGGTCTCCTGTAACTGGATTTCAACCCCTGGAATGTGGAAACGTAGAGACGCTGATGTGAACAGACATGGTAGTGGCGGTCCTCGTTTGAAGTTAGAGTTCTGGGCTTAATCATCTATTCATTCTAGTGTCATTGCATGATAAAGTTTTATGATTTATGGATTATGTCGAAAAAATGGATAAAAGCAGGGAAGAGGGAGAAAGTAAGGAAGAAAAAGTGAAGGAATATTGTTTTGTAGACAATGATAAATAAAGCCGAAACAATTAACCACTAATATGGCCTCGATAAGCCCCACCAGAAGCTACAGCATGGTTCAGAATCCATTCACCAAATGACAATACATCTTCCTCAGTACTTTGCACCTACTGATAGGTTGACCTCTTTAGTGGATAGTCTAACATTCAGGTCCCTGATTATCAGGCGGATGACGTCATCCCAGAAAAACCTTTACCTCCAGTATGCGATAAATCCTCATTGTGAAATGTAGAAATTAAAATGCGATTTGCATTCGCCCTTTACGGCATGCATCGTAAAGTTTTGGATTGAATTAAGTTATCATTCGCGCAGGGCTATTTTAGAAATTGCGTCGTTTTTTTTGTGTGAAATAAATGTGTCTTTCCGTGTTGTGAGCTACTTGTGTCTAGCCGTGTAGTGTGAGCTAGTGGTATATCTTCGTGTAATAAGTGCTAGCTCTGTCTGGCTATATACTTAGTGGGAGCTGTGCCTAGAATACCTGCAGATGTAGGTGGCTATTTAACCAGGGATATGATAATCTTTAACGACCATGGAGACGCGTAGTTTGATATTCATTGGGTTGCATAACAATATGTGTGATACCTTAAAAAAGATGCTAGGATAAAAGACGGGAAATGGTTAGTAGGAAACAGAACAAGATGCATTTAAAA
Source organism: Euprymna scolopes (assembly GCF_053919585.1). Taxonomy (NCBI): domain Eukaryota; kingdom Metazoa; phylum Mollusca; class Cephalopoda; order Sepiida; family Sepiolidae; genus Euprymna; species Euprymna scolopes. Next base: position 49,559,308 of record NC_136485.1, read on the forward strand.
TGTAGTGAGAAGTCTGTCAAGTGATCTAATGAGATTAAGTCGAGACCAGGGAATTATCTTTGTTATCTTTTCAAGGAAATCACCGATAAATATATCAAACATCCTATCTCTTCTTTTCTGGTGATTTGCCCTACACGATTCTTGCTAATTTTTGCTGGGAGGAAAAATGCATTTTAAAACGATATTCTGTGATACTATGTACTCTAATACATTTCAGTACTACGGAAAAGCATTTCATTTCATTATATTTTAGAGCGGATGTAGATATGAAATTCTTGGTAAGAAGTTTTCATAATGATATGGAAGAATAGTTTAGATTAAATTTCAATAAGCGCATTTAATTCAAAATATACTCGAAATGGATGCCATGAGATTAAGAGTAAGAACGTTGATAAAAATAATATATTTTTGAAAAGAAAACGGAAAGTGATGGAAACTGAAATATATATTGAAGTTAAATAAACATCTAAGATATATTTCTCGTGAGACATTTGACATTCATGAACTGGACAAATGAGGAACTGATGCAATGTATCAAATAACTTGGTAAACCAGCGCGACGCACGAATAATGAATCACAGTCCTGTCGTATACTAAGAGTTGTGCAGATGCTCCTGAGAAGTGAACTGGAGAAATTAGCTACACAAAATTCATGGAACTTACAAAATATGCAACTGAAAACAATCCTCTCATTAAACCCGGCAAAGGAATATAAAATAAGATAAAAACAGCTATATTTACAGTTCATAAATATGACAAAATATATACGGTGATAATGTATGTATACTTGAGAATGAAGTCACAAGAGAAACACTAGAAATATATTATCAAAAGAAACGGATAAAAAGGGATGAAAAGATAATTTATAACATATAGACTGTGTCACGAGATGTACACACCATCGTATTTTAATACAACAATTAAACTCAAAATAAATATATAAAGTGCATAGGGCCGGATAGGCTTAATTTTATTTCAACTTTCCAAAGAAGTACCCTAGAATTTTACATAGATTTTAGAGATATGTAGAAAATCTGTGAAATTAGATAAAACCTGACAGAAATACAGAACTATGAAGTTTTATTTACGTATTTTTAGCTTTAAATAGAGTTATTTACTGCTGAATATAACCTAAAAGTGACTGTGAAACGGCAGAGAGAATTGGCCTGAAATATTTTAAACTAATATTTTAAGGGAAATATTCCCAGAAATCCTATTGTTATTATAAAAAAAAAATATATATTTTATTTTTTTTTTTCTGATGACCAGAAATAGTTATATCTAATAGTCGTTTGTAATGGTATTCTAACAACTGTTCTCTATAATTGATTATTTTTATTGCATTCTAATCGGCATCAGTAATGCTAATTTTAGCGGTTCTAATTGTTAACGTCTTAAATTATTACCAGAGGTATGTAATATGAATTTTCAGGAAGTTCTGTAGCAAATGTTAAAATATCATTCAAATATAATTTGATATGCATTGTAATAAATAGAATTAGAAATAATATTGAAATGTAATTCAGTCTAGTTTTAATAATCAGTTAATTATATTATGAATATTAACAATAAACATCAAATCCCCTTATATTAGTAGGCTAGCTGTTGATATATATATATATATATATATATATATATATATATATATATATATATATATATATATGGGTGTGTGCGTGTATATATATGCACGTATACATACATACGCACGTATATATATATCTATATATATATATTTATATATATATATATATATATATATATATATATAGTAATTTATAAAATATATACGGCGATTAAGCTACACTGAATATTCGGCGTTTCATCCACTCTAGGATTCGTAAGGCTTATGCGCGAATTCTGTGGTTGTTTATCGTTTTTATATTATCCTCTTCTGCTGAGGATTTTAGTTAGCCAATCAGCTTTCTAGTATCCACCGCGCCCCTTCTTATCAGGCAATGGGCATGCATTTTGTCGAACAAAGGATCTGTATTAAAACTAGATTAGTTGTTTAAGGCAGATATTTTCTTATATATATATATATATATATATATATATATATATATATATATATATACATATGTGTACACACATATATGCGCATATATACATATATATATATATATATATATATGCATACATATATGTGTGATCGTTTATGTATATCCATGTTTATTTAATTTATTTATTCGTTTATCTTCTATTGTTTTTGTTAGTTTTAAAACTATTTTGTATCGCTATCCTAGAGTAAATTTTATTTTGTGAACACAGTTATTTGCTATTTCTCTCATTCAGTTTAATAGATTTTGGGGGTCTTTCCAGTACAGGATAGCAAATTGTTCATGAAAGCATAATTTACATCAAAACCCGATACTATGACCACAAAAGTACATTCAACACTAAAAACACTGTATAAAAACAACACTAGCGAATAAATACTGGGAACTCAAAGAAAGCAGACATTCGCCGGTAGTCTATTGGAAATAATAAGACAAACTACCATGTGTAGGCATTTAGACAATCTTTACTCCTGATCTAAAATGGAACACGTACATCAAATTTGTTGCCAACGCCGCTGGAAGAATGGTCTAATCCTTCTATCGATCCACTAGATACCTTACTGCTGATGCAATTCACTACCTGTATAATAGCCAGGTACGTCCAAAAATGAAATACTGTTACCACATCTTGGCAGGAGCTGCTAGATATGACATCCTGGCTTGATAGAGTGCAAATAGATTTCGTAGCCTCGTAGGGTATGTTCTTTTCTCTTCGCTGCAACCTCTATCTCGCAGAAGAGTTGTTGCGAGTTCGTCTCTGCTTTATCGTTGTTTTCATGGCAAGTGTTTGACGTAGCTTCAATTTATCGTACCCCCTCGCCAAACTTTCAGAAGAAACACTGTTCTAGCTGCAAACACTATCAATAATTTCACCCACTTTTTATCTGTGACTAAACCTAAACGTGCATTCGATGTGCAAAGCTTCTTCCTTAAAACTGCACATCTGTGGGATTGTCTTCCGTTTTACTGCTTCCCAGCTGACTGCAATATAGTTGTCTGCAAGTCCAACGTAAAAAGTTCTTGATGAGCCGTTCCACTTTTTAACAAATTTATTGAATGTTCACTAATAACGATTACTATTTTGTACAATTGGCTACTGTACACTCTTAATCCTTATCCTGGAGTAGTCTCTGGTCTTAGATAAGTAGTTATGCCTATATATATAGATATATATGTATATATATATATATATATATATATATATATATATATATAAAAGCAAATAGTTAATACAACATGTTTAACACTTTGAAAAAGAGTTAAAAACATGTTTAATCTAAAAAGAAAACACTTGATATGTGGATAGTGCTTAATCCGTTGAGTTTCGACGAAATACTTTCCTTGTCATCGGAGGGTAGGAATTAGCAAAACGCGGACTCGGATTTTTCATACAAAAAGTATTTGATGAAACTGCAAGTAAGTCAAATATCTTACTTGATAACAAAACGTGAAGCAGAGTGAACATGGTGAAGAACAGGTGATTTCACGTGAATGGACAGCCAGGTGAAAGAAAATGCATCCAATGACGGTATAATTCCAAAATGTAAGTCCAAGAGACTTAATTTAATTTTCCATTCGCACAAGTAAAATCCAAGGAAATCGCGTAATTGGAAGATTGTCCAAAATAATCCACGAGGCCGAAATCCGTGGAATAATTCACAAATATGTACAAGGAAAATGTGGAAATTTCTAATAATATTAATAAAATAAAAATAAGATATGCTTTCAAAACGTAGAACAATGTGTACTAATAGAAAATCAGTAAAGACGATGAGAGATAGACAGAAAAAGGTTAAATGGTGATAGAACTAAATATAAATTAGAAAAGCAAATGTAAAAATGATACAGACAAGTTAACGTTAAAAAGTTAAGGCATAAACAAAGATTAATATAGGGCACAAAAAAGAGGTCAACTAAAATGTACAGGTTAACCCTTAAGAAAATGTCAGTAAGCGTTATTAAATAAAGCAATAAAAAATAAATACAAAATAGAAAAGTATCAATAATAAAATAAAATAAAAAATAAACATAAAAATAAACATAATAAATAATATAAAAATAAATATAAAAAAAATATAACATATGAAATATTTTTTCTTTGGGGGGGAGTGACCGGTATCTGAACATTCCGGATAAAGCAAGCAAGTATGTAAGTAAATGCATATAGTAAACTATAAGTAAATATGCATACAGTATATAAATGTGTAAGTTAATTGCAGATAAAAACTGGCCAAGCAAAGAAGAAATAACGACTTAAATATAGGATTATTAAGTTATAAAGTGTAAAGAAAGTATGTAGAAAATACGATAATGTTAAAGAAAAATTATATATATATATATATAGTAACTATAACAATAGAAAACAAACAAATAAATAAATTAAATAAACATGAATATACATAAACGATCACACGCATATGTGTATATATATATATGTATATATATATATGTGCATTATTGTGTACACATAGGTATATTTATATGTATATATAAAAAAAAGGAGAACGGCCACCTAAAAGCACTAACCTAGCTCTAAAACAGATCCTTTGTTTGATTAAATGTATGTCCATTGGCTGGTAGGAAGGGGCGCGGTGGATACTAGAAAGCTTATTTGCTAACTAAAATCCTCAACATATATAAAAACAAGAAACAACCACAGAATTCGCGCATAAGCCTGACGAATCCTATAGTGGATGAAACGCAGAATATTCAGTGTAGCTTAATCGCCATATATATTTTATAAATTACTAACCAGCTCTACCTACGTAGTGAGCACTTTTGAAGTAAATACTTAAAGTTTACGCATAAATCTATACTTTCGTATAGTAAATTTATGTGATTAAATGAAATAGTTATATATATATATATATATATATATATATATATATATATATATATATGAAAGGTTAAACTTATAGTTATGTAATTTCAAAATTACCATAATTAAATTTGGACTTCTCTTTACAGAAAAAATCAGTTCGTTTTTTTAAATCCATACTATTGTTATTTTGAGGGGAACTAATTATAGTTGTAGCTTCGGTTGTGCAGAGGCGACATAACTAAGTGCATGGAGTATAAGACTTAATTTTTTGAATTATATTCTATTTGATGGAAAAGGGGATATTATGAGAGTTGAGGTTTTTAAATTAAAGTGCTTAGAGTAGTTCCTTGGTTATTATTAGAATTATTGTTTTTAAAAGGAGAAATGTGGATTTATATTATTTTCTTAATAATTATTATTAAAAGCTCGAGGTATGATATTAATAACAATTGTCCGATTTGTATTAGTTAAATAGTATGAATTTTGTTCATTGTTGTCAATAAAGGGTGGGAGAATGATAGTACGACGAGTATTTTGGAGTATTGTTAGTGTTAGGATTGCTGATAGGAGCAATATTATTATTCTCATTATTATTATTGTTATGATTATCATCATTATTGTTTCCAGCTGTATGATTGCAGAAGATTCTTAATGTCCAATTAGGCATTGTTTAATAAGAAGTTCTTATTGAGTTTTTTCTTGAAAATTGAACTATATCTGTGTGGGTATTTAAAGAATTTTGTACAATGTTGAAGAATTCCTAAGGCATATTAGTTTTGACATTAACGGAAAATGGAGGATTAAACCAAATATTTTTCTTTCTCCTTATGCAACGGAGTGGGGTAAAGGTAGTACGATTAGTATTTTGGTTTGGATTATCTATGTAGACTGGTTCATTGTTATTGGTGGCGGCAGATCTTGCTATTCGTACTGGTTTCTTGTGAGTCATATTGTGTGTGATTACAGATTTAAGGCGACCAGCAGTGGGAGCATAATGGGCATATTAAATTATTTCCGTGTGTCTTGAATTTCTTAAAGTATTATTGAATAAAGTAGCATTTTGATTAAATTTTTTCTATCAGCAGAAAGAGCAGAACTTCTTCTAGGAGCGGATGGTACTATAGATTTTATAATTCATTGTAGTGGTTAGAAGATGTATGGATGTATAAAAGCGTAAGGTTGGGTTTATGATAGGGGCTATAAGTTTCGGTGTAAAGATTATGTGTAACATCTAGAAAATAAGAAGTTTTTTTTGTTTGGTTCGATAATTAGAGACAGGCCAAATTTATTAAAGAAGTTATTTAATTTTTTAATTGTTTTTTTTACACTCTCGGCCTGGTTGTTGTAGTAAAAAGGCCCAATTTGGATATGTTTAAAGTGGTATTTAATTACTTTCAGTGAGAAGAGTCCCACTAAATCGGATACCTGCGGAGTCAGAAAACTTATAAGGCTGTCAAAATTATCGGGGGTGTCCTTTCTATTCCAAAACTTATTGTTAAATTGTATAAAGGACTTTCTCGCTAGGAGAAGTAATTACATTTCTAAATTAGTTAGGTCAGAATTTCTTATAGACAAAAAAAGCCTCATTTAAAAGGATCGGAGAAATTGGTTGATAATAATTTTGGATATCAAAGGTTTTTTTTTTTTTTAAGGGAGACAAACCAATTATTACGGAATCTGAATTTAGCCAAAGAGGGAAACTTACTTTTCTTTAGTAGAAGCGATGATTATTTCTTAGATATATTTGCTTACAACACCTAAGTCAGAGTTGGATGGGCAGATCAATTTTATGGAGGGGTTGTCATAGAAATTAGGTTTATGATGCTTGAGGGTGTATCTAGGGGCACATGGAGAAATTATTTCAGTGAAGTTATAAATATTCATAGAAGTCAGTAAATGTTTAGCTTCAGAACAAATGGAATCTAAAGTCTTAGGAGAGACTATTTTATGAGATTTATTAAGTTATTTAAAAAAAATAAGTAATAAAATTGTTATAAGTAAAGTTTATAATAATTTTTTGTCTTATCAGCAGGTACGAATATATGTTTATTCTTTTTAACTTTTTCGGATAAATTATTTATTTTTTTTTGTAACCGGATTATAATGTTGTTTTGTTTCTTAAATTTCTTTTTTTCTGACTAAATTTAACATGGAATTCTCAAACTCCTCAAGGTAAAGGTCGTATTTTGGCTGGGCAGTGTTTTTTTTTCATCCGTCAAATTTGGCAGCGATTCTTTCGATTTTCTTTTGTTCTCTATGAGATTTGATATGGAGCTCATTTGTTAAGATTTTTTGGTGTGGTTGGCCTTCAGAGGAAACATGCGCTTTAAGTTTATTGTTAATGCTTAAGTCATGGTGATAAGACTTCCACCTTATATTTTTTGGGTTAAATGTTTTAAGCGAAAACAAATGTGTGATATATTCTTGTTGGGTAGAAATAGGGATATGTTTGACAGACAGAGGAATACGTTCCTTTTCAAACATTACTGGTGAGAATAAAAAGCTCAATCAAGCAGGAGCTTATAATAAAAAAAAAACAATTAAATTTACAAAAATGATCCAAGATGATAAAACTGAAGTCTATTATAAATATTAAAGAATTAATATTTATAAAGTAATCTCAACCATAAATACAAGTAGGAGATATAACTTATAATAAGAGTAAATAGTTAATAAAACAGTTTTTAAAAAAATTGAAAAGAGTTAAACACTTATTTAATCTGAAAAGCAAACACTTAGTAAGTTGATAGTTCTTAATTAACGTGAAATCACATTTTTCACCATGTTCCCTCTGCTTCAAGTTTTGTTATCAAGTAAGATATTTGACTTACTTGCAGGTTCATCAAATACTTTTGTATCTAAAATCCGATCCCGCATTCTGCTAATTCCTACCCTCTTATGAGAAGGAAAGTATTTCTTCGAAACTCCACGGATAATGGACTATCAACTTACTAAGTGTTTCCTTTTCAGATTAAATATGTTTTTTTAGTCTTTTCAACGTGTTTTTTAACAAGTGTTATTAACTATTTGCTCTTATTATAAGCTCTATCTCCTACTTGGATTTATCGAGCTATTACTTCTGGTTACGATTACTTTATAAGTAGTAATTCTTTATTATTTACAATATACTTTAGTTTTACCAGCTTGGATAATTTTGGAAAATTTAATTGTATATGTTATATATATATATATATATATATATATATATATATATATATATATATATATATACATATATATATATATATATATATATATATATATATATATATATAATGCTAAAGGAAGGTCTTACAGATCGGTGGCCGTCAACCACACGAAAATATTAAATATCACTACCGAAAGTAAAACGTGTTTATTTTAGAAAATCACTGTATATAAACTTACACAACAGACACTAAACAATATATATTACCATTTAGAAATACTATCGTAAATTGGCTAGGTTATAAATCCAAACTAACAGAAATTACGCTTTTAAAAATACGAAAGACTGCACGTTTTTATGTGTTCTGCTGTCATAAGATTGTTGTCCGGGGATAAGTTCAGATTAGGAGGCGTGCAGAAGTAAAGCTTATTATGATTCTATTGTAATTATACCATATTATTAAACACAATTTTTATGGAGCAATAACTTAAGTCATTATTTTATATTTAGAAAATATAAATATAGTAGTGTTCATTTCGTTATTCATTCTACATTAATATAAGTATTGGGGTATTTGAAGAGTATATATTTTCCTATTTAGACATCATGAATAAACCTCGTTAAACACTCATTCTTTTATTCACACACACACACACACACACACACACACATATATATATATATATATATATATATATATATATATATATATATATATATATATATGAAAATGTATAAAAAAAGATTACGAAAAGTATAAAAGCTTATAACTTTTGTTTAGTAATTTTCCGTTTGTGACGGGCAGAAGTAAAAAAAAAATATTATGAAGAAAAATTTAAAAAACTTTTTTTACAAGTCCATATTTTCGAGCGACACTTCTGTCTTTATCGGGGTAGTGAAAGTGATGAGCATACACGGGGAACGGGGGAAAGGAAAAGGAAAGAAAAAGGAAGATGAGTAGGCCGTATAGCCAATGAGAATGTGCCATGCCAGATTTAAATATATGCACATATAAGTACGCACATACACACAATCACACGGTGCATATACACATATAAGCGAAAAATTAAAAATTAAATAGTAAATGAAAATGAAGAAACGCGCCGTTAACTGTCCGATATTATTAATTATAAGGATATTATTTATTCCAAGAGAGAATAAGAATTCAAAGGACATAAGACGGTATGTGGAGAAACGCTATGATGCTGATATGTAAATCAACGGTTATTTCCCATTCGAAAAAGAACGAAAGCATCGTTTACAAATTCAACTGTTTTAAGACAGAAACAAAACGATCCTTTTGTTAATTTATATATTAATATATGCATACACATACGTATACAAACAAATACTCACATGTACAAACATATACATATATATATATATATATATATATATGCATGTTTACATACAAACACTCATGCATATATATATATATATATATATATATATATATATATACTAACAAATACACATGCACATGCATTCATGTTGCGCATATATTTACACGTAGAGACAACTATATATAATCTAGGGAGAGGGAGGGAGAGAGAAAGAGAGGGACGAGAAAAGAGGTAAAGGTGTGCGAGAAAAAATATATATGTATATATATATATATATATATATATATTTATATACATATACGGTAATATGAAGAAAATTAAAGCTTAAAAATGTGTTTTGAAAACACACGCACACACATGCACACACATACACATGTATCCACACACACATACATATATGTATACACATATATGAATGCACATACATATACATATATACACATATACAGTCGTGTGCATACACTTTCATGTACATATACACAGACACTCGCATCAATACATACATATATGCGTACATATTACGCACACACATACACATACATATACCAGTGTGTACGAGAGTATAAAGAAGGGAAAAATTAGGGAAAATATGAAAGTTTAGGAAAAAGTTAGCAAGAAGAATAAAAATTACCCCATCTCTCCGTGCATTTTATTCCGAAGTAAAATGTTTATGGAATATCTTTGTTGTTATTGAAATTGTAGTCATTGAGTAGTCTTAGATTTTTATTAAGGCCTGATGTGTGTGTGTGTTGAGTTTTAGAATTATTATTTTTTTTTGTTGATATTTTCGTCTCCGGACTTGTGTAATAAAATTGGATGATATGATGATATATCTGATGTTGTCAATTGTGTGGTTAGGTAAATTATAGTGGATAGATACTGGATGCTGTGTAGATTAGTTTCTAATGGTATGTTTGTGGTTATTAAGTGGTATGCGGAACTTCAGGCCTGTTTCCCCCCATGTAATTGCGTTTTGTGCATTCGGTGCAGTATAACAGATATATTACATGTGAGCTATTGCAATTTAGAGGGGGGTATTTGAGATGGATATTGGTGACTGGTGGGTGAATCATCACTTATGAATTACGGAAAGCTACTTGAGCAAGCCTGTCGTACTCCGACTGGAAGCATGGAAGTGGAGAATAGTTTTTAAGGAAGTGAAACTTTGTCTGGGAAAATTGCGTTCAAATTTAGGCATATGAATGTAGTAAAAAAATTACATGTTAATTCAGGAAAGTCTGGTGACAGTACAGTATAATGGAGCTTAGACGAGAATTTTCAAGGAAAGTAGCGGTAGATCAGATAAGTCTTGTAACGTCTATACTGTGTGAAAAAAGTTGTAAGGATGTACAAAGTTTTGAAGCCAGTTCAGTTTTCAAATGAGCAAAAGTTTCTCAGATCAACTCCTCCTAGATATTTAAACAATACGAGGTTTATAAGCGCAGTGGACTTTGCTGACAGTACGGTCAACAGAATCAGTTTAGAAAGAGATAAAATAGATATTTGTGTTGGCCTTAGAAATGTTAGTATTATCTACGTACGTCAATACCGAAGAATATACTTACAATGTGTTATTTGATTGGTCATCGATGAAGAAAATAGAAGGAATCAAGCCCATGATGAGCATTTGAGGCATACATCGTTGATGATCTGATCTGCAGCCAATAGATGAATACTTTTATCTCAGAGGAAGAATTCAATGATTGAGTGTCTTTTCCAAGATATTTATCTGACAAAGATCTTGGGAAGTAGAATTTTATGCAAAACCCTGTAAAATGCGTTATATATGTCAAGTGCTAGTTCAGTGGAAAGCAAATCCCAGACGATAATTTCATTGCTCTCATAAGAATTTACAGTCGATAAATCAGCTATTGATAACTCAGGAGGGAAACTATACGGCTTGTCAGTAAGTGCATGGTGTTTTCCAAGGTATTGAAATCTTTATTTAGCACTGACCAAAGCAACTTACTTATGACGCACACAACATAGACTACCTATTTTCAATGTTTTTAAATACTGGCAAGACAAGTGTATTGTTTGGAGACAATTCTTCTTTCGGCATCGCCTGAACAGCTTTTCTCGAATTGTTGCTTGTTCGCTTGTAGCGTTTTGACTATTGAAACCGGAATATTGTCAACGCTAGATGCTTACTTTCATGAAAGTTTGTATGAATTCGTAAATCCCTCGTACACTTGTATGGCCGCTGTTGAGAATATTTTCTGTTTTTGTGGAGATTCATGAGGTGAGGGAGCCTGATCGAGTAGTGGCCAGTTTGATGTTAAGGAATTTCAGGTGGTGACGACATAACAGAAGATCTGTTGATGATGGTCAAGTTAGTGGAGACGCGTATGATCAGCTCAATGTGTGTAACAAACCTACACTGCTGGAAGTCTAACCTGTGTTATTCTACCTTGGACTTGCTTTTCTGATCAGATTTCTCTCGCGCGTTGTTTTCCGTTTATTAATGAAAAAAAATCGACTTTAGTTTAAAAACAAGTATTACCTTGTAACAAAAATAATAAAGGTGTTTCCTCTTTATCTTATCCGTGCGTATGCTTATATATATATATATATATATATATATATATATATATATATATATATATATATATATATATATATATATTCGGCGCTTAAATATATTTTTCATCTATAGAAGGATATAATTATGAATTATGTAACGATAATTTAATAATAAAATTGGGTTTCTGTAGTCAATTTAATCATGGCTAATGTTAAATGTATTTGCGGGAAAATGTGTAAAACTTTGTAGATTAGTCTGGAATGGGTTAGTTTAGTCCATGGGTACGTAGAAAACGAACTAAATTCGCACATCTTTTTTTAAGAAACGTTCAAGTCCTTGGCAGTTAGGTATCTTTAGACTCAAATATATCGAATTTTTTATAAACGTCATTGTTTAATTTTAAAGCTAACAATATTTCCTGAATATAAATTTTTCAAATATAATTGGAGTTCTATGAAATTTTTATTTTATAATCGGAATTACAATACTCACTCTGTAAGATAACTGTTGTAAAACCTTTGAAAATTGTATCGCATATATTTTGCTAAAGCATCAGATTTATTAAAAATAAACATTTTTTTGCTGTTACATTTCCATACGCATCACCTATCTAAATCGCATATTTTAATTCTTTATTTGTTTTGAAATGTACTGATTACCTTTTATTAATGGCATTCCCTATATTTGTTCGTCTTTGGATGGCAAACAAATAAAATATATAATGAGATTGCCGTACAAGAAATGCATGTTTAATAAAGACGCAGTGTCCCAAACAAACAGCATGACTAATTTCTCACAATTTGTTTGGTAAACAATATTTGATATTCCAAGTTAATTGTGACACGAATAATTGATAATAAACCTATTCTATGGAAAAGAAATTAAGGCTAAACAGTAGCTCAAAAATTCCTAGGACAACAAAGCACATATACAGCAGTCTGCTTTATAAATATATCTCATTCGTCGTTAGTGAATCAGAAGATAATCTTAAGTTGTATTTAGAGCGTATAGTATTCAACGAACCCCTGACGACTTCATTGTCGTGAAATATTTTCCAGGCATGGAATAAAAAATATTCTATTTTATGAGTTTTGTCAGATAAGAGATTTACAAAAATAAAGGATCTATTTTGAGTCACATATGAATACAAGAATCATGTCATTCCTGGCTGGACTTTTAATGGATTAGCTATGTATTGATAAATGTAAAAGCAAGTAAATTAGCTTTAACAATCTCGTACAACAAAAAACTATGCTCATAAACGTCGCTATTGTTGATACATAGCGAATATTTTTACTAAAAAGTCGAAACGAAAACGTTCGGCAGAAATAAATGGGCTAAAAGTTTTCAGAGGGCCAAATATATCACCATAAGTTCAAGAGCGAGGAGTGATTCCCCCTTTGGCTTTAGTAAGTTATAAGGAACATAGGGCCCCTGTTTTGCATACAAAGTAAATCCATACGCCTGTATCGAGGCGTCAAATAAACAGATGTATTCTATATGCAAGTACACTAACAATACACGGCTATGGAACTCAAATTCATGTAAAATATTCAAGTGCTTGGCATGTACTTGCCATAAGGTAAGGAAATCATCAGGAAAGTGTTGATTCCACGAGAACCCGTCTTTCCACACCTGACTCATAATAAAGCTTCCCTGTATTCTTACAGGGAGCATTAACGATAAAGGAGTGTATATGCTTTAAAATTATGAGAGAATCACGTGCTTGATATTTGTATGATGGCCCATTGCGACAGGATTTATATTAATGGAATTTTAAAGTGGAGAATATAAATAACCCTGCACCTTTTCCTGGGTTGAGAAAGGAGTGGAGATTGAGTTGCTTCCCACTATCTGGTTTGCATCTGTGAACTATTTGAATTGATGGTCTGAAGTTTTAAACCTGCTCTCGCGAGCCCGGACAGCGCACTGCTATAGACATTGAGAAGTGCATTTGGGTTGGAATTGTTATAGACAAGATTTTCTACGCAAAAGTGATTGAGAACGTGAGAAGCCAAATCACCTATATAATGATCAGCATAGTTTTAAGAATGAAGCTTAATATTAAGAGCCTTGCATTAAACGCGAATATTTGAAGGCAGGCAACTCTCGGTTACTTTAAAAACAAAAACTATTCTTTTCCTACTGAGACTTCAGGAAAATCTGCAAAATAATCTTGCATATATCACTTAGTAGAACGTAATCTTTGTTTCGGAAACTCAACAACACGTCCAAACGCTGGACCGTCAAATTTGCTCCTGAATCTGCAACATCGCTGATAAAAGTTCCCTTCCGTTATTTTGACGAGCAATTGAAGACGGGGCGGATTTTAGTGTTTACCCCTAACCTTTCCCTCATCACCGGACAGAGGGGGATCCAAATAGAATTATTATAATCTTCATTGAAGAGTCTTCATATTCCCTGAGGACGTGAAGTTAATCGTCGTATAATCCTTTTTTTCTAAGGAATTGGCTACTCACACCAAAACCTTTCGAAACAGTTTTTCATAATGTTTGAGAAGGTCTATATAATACGCGTTTTCTTCCAGTGCAATAGACTTCTCGATGTTTCTCAAGGTTACTTCATTGCGGAAGATAACTTACTATTCTCATCGATCTCTATAGAATCAAGGGAGACGATTTCTCTATTTCTCTTTAAATCGATTATTCACGGAAACGTTTTTGAACCGCGTCCTCCTATATTAAAAAAGGAATTCAAACACTGTCAATTAAATAAGACTAACAAGAAGGTAGGGAATTACCGAACTTGTCGAAGGAAGATAACTTTTCCCTAGCAGAATTATTTGACAAAATATTTTATTTCCCAAAAGCTTATGATATATTTAGAAATTTCCCAAGCACTACAACCAAGGCATTTAACCACACAGAGATCCCTAATCTATGTGATCAGGTCTAAACCGATGATGAAATTAATATCACAATAGTTTAATTAATAAGGACAAAGATCGAAACCTTCATTGGTTAGATTAGTAGTAATCTCATCGTAATTAGCTACCTTGAATTTCAACTTTAAATTGTTGGAAAATAAGGCGGAGAAAGGAAAGGCTTGTTGATACCCTCATTTAAGGAATCGGTCCCAATGAGCGTATTTACAGGCATGTTAACTTCTTTGCGTTTATGCTTAACCCTGGCACTCAATTAAGACCGAAGAGTCAGCGAAAATATGACCCCTGGTAACCTCATTCTATCAGGCAGTAGCAGAAACTCAGTTGATTTTTTTACTTTCATAGAAATTTTAAAAATTTGAAAAATCCCACTCCCAGATGCTGACAGTGCCGCAACTGCTTTTGTACACATAATTGAAAACATGTTTTTCAGAACATCATGGGTGCAAGCGTAAGGAAACGTTTTTACTCTTTTTAAGTTGGTAGCTCTAAGCGTTCGCCCAAACACATAGGACACAGGTTAAGATCTCTGACTGCATGACACTTACTTTAAAATGTTTTTAAAAAGCGACAGTCATTAATATGGTGATCAATAAATTTACATAACTTGCAATTTTTATTAACTCTTATTAACTATTAAACACTCTGGAAGTATTTTAATCCTTCTTTGCATTGAGAAGTTTGGGGTTAGAACGATCAGCCCTCTCGGTTTTCTCTTCAAGAGGAAAAAAGCAGAGGAGGACTGAGATTTTGGCGGGTAAAGTTCTGCCTAGAAATTTCCACAGGGGCTATCATCAAAAAAGTCTAACACGTCAAAACATTGAGAAAAGATAGCCGAAAGATTCGAATACGTTCGTTGGTCCGATTCATGATTTCTCTTCGGACTGCATTGGGAATTTGCCAAACAAAATGTGAGAAAAAACATCCAGATGTCGCAGTCTGTGATACAAAATCCGTTTCGAAGGACTTCTTCAATTCAGACAAGTTGGACTTGACACGTTCGCAGAATGTTTTTAATTCTTCTAGGGAATAAATGCGTTAAGCACGTAGAATAATCTCTTCAAAAACTTGATTTTTGATTAAGTTTTGGAAGCATTTCTCCTAAGAAATATTCCGGATATCTTAGCACTAAGTGAGACTAAACTACACTCGTCCATTCTCTCTAACTACTTAAAGCTGACTGGCTATACACCACTCTGCCGTAAGAGCTCTGACAGACATATGCAGGGACTTGGAGTCTACATTCTTTACATTCCTCTTTACTAGAGAAACAAACCTAGAATCGGACGATCAATCCTTTATGTGCTTTAGACTAAACATGCAACATAACATTAGCTACGTTTATTTTCTCTACCGCTCTCCCTCGAACCAGGACTGCGCCATAATAAACATAGACTCTGACAGCTTAGAAACAGCACTCTCCCTCAACACTAGCGCACAAGTACATGTATTTGGTAACTTTAATGTCCACCACAAAAACTGGCTAGGATTCTATACGTATACAGATGTAGCGTCAGCAAAACACATGGCTTTTCTATATCTCACTCCGTATCTAAAATGGTTACGTTTTCAACCTGTTTCCCTAACCAGAAAGAACAATACGGATAACTTCTAGATCTGTTTCTGACCACAGTTCCCGAGGATTGTATAACAAATGCCGACAGACCACTCGGGAACGCTGATTATGCAGTGATAATGGTCGAAATCGCCCTAAACTCTAGATACCAAGCTGAAGATCTAGTGCTCAAAACAAGGAGATATTATAAAAAGGCTGACTGGGAAGCCATCAGAAATCTAAGTGGAGATGT
Source organism: Euprymna scolopes (assembly GCF_053919585.1). Taxonomy (NCBI): domain Eukaryota; kingdom Metazoa; phylum Mollusca; class Cephalopoda; order Sepiida; family Sepiolidae; genus Euprymna; species Euprymna scolopes. Next base: position 49,575,917 of record NC_136485.1, read on the forward strand.
CCCATGGGGAAATATTTTTCTCTTCCTGCTGAAGAGGTTGCAAATGAGACAACTGAATGGTTCAAAACGGCGATTGATGCACATGTTCCCATGTGGAAATTTTATAGCAAGTCCCACTCTCCCCAATGGTTTACTTCTACTTGCGCAACTGCCATTGCTCAAAGGCAGCATGCATAGCGCAGATTTAACCGACATAGTCTAGTTCAAACAGACAGGAGTATATAAAAGCTAGTAGTAACGTTAAGAAAGAAATAGCGACAACTAAGAGAGAGTTTACTGACACCATTAAAAAACGCATCGAAGCACAAAAATTAGGAACTCGTGCCTCCTGGAAAATCTACAACAGTGTAGTAAATAATGGGCAATAAGCAATTCCCCAACTAACCAACAATCACGAGATTATTTGCTCAGCAACCGAGATGGCTAACATGCTTTCCAGTCGGTTTGCCTCAAAGTCCACACTGGACCCTTCCAACCACCCTCTATCTGACTTTTTTTTCGGACAGACGTCACGCTAGACAATCTAACAATCACCTCTGATCAGGTGCATGCTATCCAAAAAAACCTTTACACTTCAAAAGTATGTGGACCAGATCTCATCGCACCTGTGCTATTAAAAAAGTGGTCAGCCGAAGTAGCTCCAGTTCTCTCCAAACTCTACAACAAATGCCTTAATTAATCTTGCTTTCCGGGCTGTCGGAATACGGCTTCTGTGATAGTGTTAAAGAATTCTGGCGAAAGAACTGACCCATCAAATTATCGCCCAATTAGCCTCCTCCCACGTTTATTATTTGAGCCCAAAATTAACCATGCTCCTGTCCATCCCCTTACAGATACTAAATTCTGACTCACAGACAGCAGACATCCTCATTGTAATCTCTGAACATGTATACCATTCACTGGACAAAGCTGGGGAGGGCAGAGCGGAAGCTCAAGAAATATCTAAGGCTTTTGACAGGGTATGGCATGAGGATCTCCTCAGGAAAATTAGATCATACGGTATCCCTGGTAGAATACATAATTAAATCCTTCTTAGATAAGAGAAAAATCCAGGTTGTTATCTAAGGTCGTACATCTAACAATATGATATAAATGCGGAAGTGGCTCAATGGGTTATCCTTGTACATCTATTGTTCCTAATATTCATTAATGACCTCCCCGACAAAATTGCCTCTAAGATGTGTATATATGCTGATGACACCACACTCTATAACAGGCACGACAGAAAAACAAATGAAAACATGTATAAAGAAATGGCAAAACACCAGAGGATGACCTCAACTCTGTAGTGGAATGGGAACAAAAATGAATGGTCACATTCAATGCTGCCAAGTCTTAACTGGTTTCCTTCAATAATTACAAGACACCTTCTCTGCCACCAATAGCAATGCCCAGTGTCTCTTTATCTGAGAGTACATCTTTCAAAATGCTTGGCTTAACGTTTACAGGAAACATGAGTTGGAACGATTACCTTAAAAACATTGCAGGAGCCGCTGCGAAGAAGGTAGGTTCTCGGTATCGTACTAGAAAACTACTAACACCCGAAAGTATCCTGTACCTCTATTAGGCATCCATTCGCCCATGTATGGAGTATTGCTATCGGATTTTGACTGGTGCATCTGCTACTGGTATCTCTCTCCTAGACAATGTTCAAAAGATAGTCGTCAATCTGATAGGCCCTGAGCTGGCATCTAAGCTTCAACCTCCGTCCCATCGACGACATGTTGCATCCCTCTGCCTGTGCTGCAAGTATTTTAATGGTGAATGCTCTGGCGAACTGCAGACACTTGTGCCACCACGACGTAAACAACCTCGACAAATCCGACATGCAGCTAAATGGCATCCCCATACAGTAGAGATCCCTTGATGTAAAAGATCTTTCTACTCCAGTAGTTTCTTCCCCAGCACCGCTAGACTCTGGAATTCCATTCCAGGTTCCTGCTTCCCCAACTGTACTGGCATGCAGAAGTTCAGGTGCAACGTTAACCGACATCTTGCGTCCCAAATCCCAACATAGTACCACAGTAGGTGTTGCTCCTGATAGTAGCCACCTACACCAAACTGGGAATCTTCCTTGTTTGGGGTGAAAATATAATATATTTTTTTTAGACAGGCTAAGACCACATCGTAAGTTATATCAGTACATTCAAACACAGAAATTAGTTGGAAAGCCTTGTTTTATAATTTGGCCTGTAGGAAAAGTAATTTTCAGCTTCCTAAAATTGAGGAACAGAAATCGAACCTTCTTAGAAATGTGTGTAAATTCGAAGGAAACTTCCGATAGGACTCCACTCAATTTCGGACATTTAAAATCTAGTCTAACTGGAAGACGTGATAGGGGTATGCAGGAGTGCACAAGATCCCTTCTGCTATTAGAAAATTATGTCAATTTCTCGTTGATTTAGGAAATAAATTGTGCCGAATCCTGGCATATTCATAACCTTTCTTACACAGGGTATATTAAAATCAGTTGGTTTAAAACAGCTTTTAGTTAACTAAACCATTTATTAAAATCACTCATACTCGATTCTACACAAGTGAAGGATGAATTCCTCAACCACTCCGAATTGCAAGAAATCTTAAGCCTTTTCACTTCTATTTTTTTAAGTAATTCCTTAGAAGCCATGTTGAACAATTATCAACATAGCAAGGCTACTTGAATAGCAGGACTGACCTGTCGAATAAAACTTGACAACCGGTAATTCAAAGGAATCGGAGAGAAAATTGGCTTTAGGAAATTAATAGGAATTTTAATGGGAACGTGACTGCGTTTGACGTCTAAAATGGATATAAATGTTATTTCACAAAAGAAATAAACTCAAGCAAAAATATATAAATAGGCGATCTGTTAGAACGATAGCAAAAAGCAGGACGTTAGACAACACGTAGAGAGATAAAAGTATGACGTGAAGAAATACGTTTATATCATTTAACACACAAATATTCAAACTCAGGCGGAAAACGACCTTTCAATCTAATAAGACAGGAATTAATTTTAATATTCATTAAAACATTCATGCATTACTAGCGAAGTAACTAATTTTACTAGCGATCACCACGTGCGTAAAAATATTTGCGCCTAATGATAGAGCACATTTAAAAGCAAATAGTTACCACCGGTTTATTTTTTCAAATTAATTAAATGACATAATTTTTTAGCATGTCAGCCAATTATTATTTTATGACAGTTGAGATAGAAATGAATGAATTAAAACGTAAATCCTCAGAATTCTCAAAGCATTCTGAAGCTTTTAAACTTTAAAATTCAGGAATCTTCATTTATCAAATGATTTAAAAATAGTTCTTCAAGCAACATTACAAGTTACGAAATTTTTCGTTATAAAGCAATTTACAAGTTAAAGAAAAAACAAAAACATCTTCCAACTTAATTACAAGTTAAGAATTTGAAATATTGACTAAGATAAAAATAAAAAAAAATATCTATAATCACTTATTTGTATTAGTTATCAATATTTTCCATGTTTTGCTTTAATTTGCAATTGCGAATTAAAAATACTGAATATGTTGCAATTGTTATTTAGCAACATTAATTGAATAAAATCTTTTTTTATTTGCATTTTTTCAAAATCAAATGACTATTAATTATTTTACAAAAAATATTTTGTACTATCTATTTTGCAATTAAGACATTATAGGGATAATTTCACATCAGGATTGGAACTTTATCTAACATTTTCGATGCTCTCCTTTGAAAGTAAAAATGCGATATCCCAACACACCACACTCTACATGTTAAATCCGAGGCAAACTTATTGGTCTACAGGATATTATTACAAAATAGTTCGTCTATCTTGCGTCTAAACTAGGAGCGGGTAGCTTGCTTCCATGAATCGATAGAGTCCTTTTGCATTCTGCAATGCTGTCGTAGTTTATGCAGAGAAAGGTAGGGAGATGCCGTGTTCCATGGCACCTCATGGCCCCAAATAGTTGTTAGCAACGCAGAGAGGCTGCATACCGAAGATAACAGGTTCATGATAATAGAAAAACTACGAAATATGGTTGAAAACTCTGTCTTTTAAGTGAGCCTAACTCGTAGGCATTTGCAAATGTTTTACACTTCATCCACGGCTGAGACGTCAAGTGAAGTAGACACTTATGTTTGCGCTCAAGTCTCCTTATTAAATCCTTTTTTTTTGATGGTATGGCAGGAGCTGAGGATTCTAAAAAGAAAATAGAAATTAGCGCCAAAAGCATGCAGCATATCGTCTTAAATGTTACTTGTCAAATCGTTAGATACAATGGCAGTTAGGGCTTGTATTATGACTGAAATATTTCTTACAGTATATATATATATATATATATATATATATATATATATATATATATATATATATAGTGAGAGAGAGAGAGAGAGAGAGAGAGAGAGAGAGAGAGAGAGAGAGAAAGAAATCAGGGAAAATAGCTTGCAAAATTATTAAACAAAAAAAGAACAGATTGAGGAAAATGACTATAAAAGCTTCCTACACAAATTCGGCCGAAACATAATAATGCCCATTTGAGAAAAGGAAAAATCACAAAAATAGATCATTACTCTAAATCTCTCTGTGTTATTAAAATATCTGTTTGAATATATATATATATATATATATATATATATTTATATATATATATATATATACAAATATATATGCATATATATAAATTTATATATATAAATATATATATATATATATATATATATATATATATATATGCAATTTAAGTGGATTATGTGGTTTAATAAAAATTCTAAACATTATTTTTAGGCCGACTAAAAATTTATTTGTTTTTCTTGTTATTATATAATCTTATACCCTCTTACCATAGTTAAAATATTATAATAAAATGAACTTTGAAACGTTATTACCGATGCTTGTCCTCGTTCTTTGTCGCACGCTTGCGTTTTTGTCCTCGTGTCTCCTTTTATTTTTACTCGTGCCACAATTGCGATAAATGTTTTTTTTTCGTAACTTTATTTTCATATCCCTTTGTTTATTATTTAATCCCTCCTTTTCATCGTATTCGTAAGAATGCCCATATATATATATATATATATATATATATATATATATATATATATATATATATATAATAAAATAAATTAAAATTGTGACCGATTCTGCCCAGTACACGTATCGTTTCTGTTGGATAAGTATTGTTTTTATTTATGTGTTAATTTATTTATGCCTTCGTCACAAACATCGTCATAAAAAGTAAAGAGACCTGGCGTCTGTTTCATATATGAAATTTTAACAGAAGATCGCAATGAAGATCTGACCACTACATCTACTTTTTCTGTTTCATATGCACTGTTTTTATGTTTTGACTTGTTTATGTGTTTATTATCAGCATTGCCATGTAGATAAAAGTGACATGAGGTCCGTAAAACAATTTTCTTATATAGACTGCATAACAAAAGATCGCGACCAATGTCTGCCCATTATACCTATTTTTTCTGTCGGACATGTATACAAGTATATACACACATATAAATATATACATGTATTAGTTAATTATTCAAATTTATTTTTAGATAAGTAATTCGTGCATTTTATTTATTTATTTGCGGACTATTACCACCACCTATCATCATTGATTTAATTTAACCTATAGCAAGGAACTTGTATCATCGTGCAATTTTATTTAATTAATACGACTGGCCTTGGAAAACAGAAACCTTTCTGACACCCCAAAGATTAAGAGATCTCTATGATCGGGTGGAAGCTTTGCTGCCTCTGTAGATGCTCTCTTGAGATTCGCTCGGTCTATCTTGACCACTTCAAAGTTTCTTACGCCCTTCTTTAACAGTGTTCTCAACTGCTTCGGATCAGATGCTCGGGACTTGAGAGTGTGAACAGGACCATGAAAATCACAAAACACTCCTTGATGTTATCTCTAGAACGTGTTTAGGGCTTAAGACATAACCAACTGTTTTGAGAGTCGAGAGTTATCAAGCTGGGCAAGGTGACCCGCTCAACGCATCGCGTTGTTAATAACAATGAAATCAATACTTGCTGTTTTGGCCTTACATAAGACTATGTACCAGGGACAAACCTGCTTCGCTTTAAACAAAAAAAATTCCCTAAAACACTGCTGATGAAAACCTCTCGAGCTATTTTGAATGTCATCGCTACAGGGTCTATGATTCAGAGGCTAGATTAAGGATGGTAATACACATGCTCTATATTCTGTCATTTTAGATATCAGAGTTTGATAACCATTGGACCAGGCTTTATCTTGTACCCTTCCAAATGCCATCCTAGTTATCTGTCTCATTCCAGCATCAAGAGTGCAATAGATAAACAAGTACTAAGGTAGACAATAACTTTTACGTCTTGAAAGAGCTTTCCATAGACAAAAATATCAGGTTCCACATACAGATCACCAGGAGCGGGACCGTACATTACCTTAACGCTAACTCTCAGTCCGAAGCATTGGTAAAAAAGTCCATCACAAATTGCATATCTACAGGGAAGTGTGTTACCAGATGAACATAATCAGCATACGCCAGCTCCTTACTAACACATTACTAATCTAAAGACACATATATCAATCGCGACAATCATACCAGGGTACATCAGTCAGATAGAGCAAAACAATGTTGGTGCAGATATATCAGTCTGCTTCATAAAATTATCAATGATGAGTGTTGTCGATAGTAAACAATTGCACTTTACGCTAACTTTTCATACTATTATGAAGTTGCTTGGAATTTTCCGTAAAATCAGGTGTACAGCAAAATCCCCCCAGCGTTTTTAGAGAGAATCAGTGTTGGTTGTGTAAACCGCATCTGGGAAATGAGCATACGCTGCTCAATACACGTTTTTAAAGCTATCTAGCAGAAAACAATATATCCCCGACCTCTCGACTACATCTAAAACAAGACTCTGACTCTGAAATGACGAGAGGAAGTATATAATTCTCTAATTGGTTAAACAGTTAGCAGCGAGATAGTTCGATAATTTCCACAACTAGACCTTGAACCCTTCCCTCATGTACAACCTAATCAGGTTGGCATCTATCCAGTCTTGGGCAACTGGGCAAATTTTCCATACTGACAGTATCAAAGAGTGGACCGCAAAATGTACATTGACACGGCAATGATTTAGTAGCGCAGCAGAAACTCAATTCGGTCCAAATGATGTGTTCGTATCGATTTGTTTTATACCGCCAAGAGTTTCCACGAGAATTTGTTTAGCATAAAGTTACGGACGACAGAAAAATTGAGAGATACTTTCCATGCTGTAGTTGCTTGTGAAAGAGATCAGGAAAGTGTTCATGCAATCGATTCATAAATTCATCTAAGGTTTACACCAATATAATTTCAATCTTTTGCCATGAGTCGTGTAGTTTAAGTGTATATCGGACTGTAGGCCTGACGAAGCAAAGCTTAATATTTTTTTAAAATATGTATGAACATAGATAGCCTGTATCTCCCTGGAGAGGTCAGACCAGCATTTTTTTTATATGGCACATACACCACTATACAGAAGAGAAGTGAACAGCTCAAGATGGCCAGTTCAGAGGTGAAGACGGGAATAGTTTAAAATGAGCTATCCGCTTTCTATCAATTTGTAGGTTAATTAAATTGAAGTTATCAGCAAACGATCTTCGATGTCTGGGATCCTTTAAGTAAGAACTTACACCTTTTTTTGTATAGTGTATCTCGTACTGTCTCCAAATCAAAATCTGATAAATCCACCTGATTAAAAGCATATATCAAGGAACGATACGGACTTCAAGTAGGATATTTAAATACGCTTAGGGATATTTACTCCATTGAAACGCTTTGAATTGCGAAATTAATTTTAGATTTTAGCCTTGACAATTTAATGATCTGCACTACAGTCGGCACACCGTATTACTCTGACATTCCAAGATCACCACGTCTACAGAGTATGAAATCATAACAATCATGTTTAGACTGGAGATGAATATAATTCTCCTGGTTTTCCGCTGAAAAAAGTTTTGTGGTTACAAGATTTTTATCACTGCAGAGCTGAAGGAACATCAGATCTTTTGAAATGACTCTGCTAATGCCATATAGAGCTAGCGAGGACTAGGTCGCATTGTTTGAGCCGACCCGAGCATTGAAGTCACTCAAAATCACCAAACCCTCTGCACCTGACAAACCGGTTTTAATAGATTTAAGCGTATGAAAAAAGAGGGAATATCGTCTTCAAACAAAGTAAAGGTCGGTGCGTAAATAGAACGACCATTCACGTAACGACCAGCAGGAAGGGGAATAGTTTCATTGCACGGCCAATATGCCAACTTGTTTCTGGATCTTGCCAAGTATGTTTTTAACTGCAAAACCCACGCATGATTCGCTCCTCTCCTTTTCAGATCTACCAGACTAGAAGACTGCGTAGCCTGACGTTAGCACAGACAGTTGATTCTTCCCTTCGAATCGCATCTCGGAGAGTGCGGCAATATTTCCATTGTATCCTTGCAATTTTTTTGCAAAAATTGCAGTCGTATGTTCTAGACTTTTACCAATATCAATAAGTTTTCTCACATACGAGCAATATAGCTGGATAGTAGTCGTTTAGCATAGTATCTTCTGTTCCTCTACCTGCTAATAGGGAAAACTGTCAACCGCCGGTTGCTGATCAGTTAATAAAACATCATCTTTGTTGAGGACGAATTTTTCTGTCTTCTCTAAACTCCTTGGGTGAGTAGTGGCCAACTGACAAAAGCTGTTTAGTAAAAGAAAAAAAAGCCCCACTGAGGACACAATTGACTAAGTATTGTTGCGAACAATGTTACAATAAAGCTTTTGTCGCATCTGTGAAGATCAGTTACTACATGATTCACACCTGTCATACCTATACGCGTCACCACCTTTCCATTTACATATGACTTTTTTGCTATGTGTAGACAAGTGCAACAGGGAGTATCAGAACACATGTTATTCCAAACTCTTAGCATTGTAGTGAAGCTAAGTCTCTCTCACGGTTCAAAATAGTGAGATCTAGCAACAAGCAAGACCAAGATAGACTGCAAAGTAGCCTAATACGGGCACTGGTCTTCCGATTTATGGCTAGAAAATCAGCGTTACCACGGCTAATATATTAATCCATGACTGGGACTTAGGTTGCTGGTACGAGAGCATACTCCTCACGTCAGTGGATCATTGATGCCGCACCGGACAGAGCAAAAGCTCCTCTTGGGGTTTATTTCAGTGTTAACTCACCCGAAAAATTGGCTAAAGAATCCTAGCCTACAATGCAGTGAAGGTCAAGTATACGGTGCAGGACACTTGCTGTTCATCAGGGCCCCGTCTGCGTGCTGTGGCTACAAGGTGCACGTCGAGTTGATGTGTTTGTGAGAGGCACAGTATGACGCAAGATATCAGTGTGCTTTTAACACAGGTTAATACCAGGACTTGACCACAATATATATATATATATATATATATATATATATATATTTATATATATAGATATATACATATAAATACATATATACATAAACATATATATATACATATATACAAATATATATATATATATATATGTATACATATATATGCATATATAATCATACATATATATACACATATATATGTATATATGTGCATGCATACATACATAGATACACACGCACTCATATTACATTTTCACATTGGTTTGAGTCTTGAAGACAAGTGTGTCAAATGAGCAACTTATAATGTGTATATATACATATATATATATACATCTATATATCTATATCTATATCTCTCTCTCTCTCTCTCTCTATATATATATATATATATATATATATATATATATATATATATATATATATATATATATATATATACATTATCTTGCACCGCACGATGCAAGTCAGAAATGATAGACATTTAATTTTATGCATGAGTAAACTTAGAGCCCAAAACATGACACAGTCAAGTGAAACTATAACCTAAAAAAGATAAGTGTTTCCTTTGATGAGGACACTTTCTGGTCTTCTTAAAGATCTTGAGCGTGCTGACTACTTCCTTTTTCCTGTTCTTCTGCGACGCGTTAATTTTCTCTGGAGAACGTTAATTTTAGCGATAAGTCAACGAAGCAAGCAGTCTATCCAGTTTCGCCATTTCTTCTGTGTTCATTTTATCGTTTTAACGCTTGCTTGCTTTCATGTTCGTCAAAATGTTTACGAGTGCTATACACGTGGCTAAGAAAGTAGTTCAAAAGTCATTATAAAATTATATTTAGGACTACGATATATATTACTTGTTTTTTAAAAAAATGGCATATTTAATGTACTGTAATCTTTTTACAAAACATATATTTATTTTCTGTATCAAAAGTATTTTTTTTGTGATTAAAGTTTGTAGACCATGTTTAAATGATTTGGTGTTAAGTAATGTATTATAACATAGATTTAGAGTTTACCTAACTTGTCTCATTATATTGATATATAATGAATCCATTTAAATGTATCGAGTACTATATAAACGGCATATTTCAATTTCATGTGTAAACGATATTAATAAAAATGCCATTAAAAAGTCTATTAAAATAGAGAGAGGTTTTTGTTCGGAATAAATAAACAATCGTGTATCTGCAGGTTATATCTATATAAATGAATTAACATTGTACAAATGTGTCAGTTATTTGGGGATGTATCGGGTAACTATTTAAAATGATTATTTGATATAATACAATAGACCGTTTTCTTTCAGTACCTTTTATGACCTTTTTTTCCCCTTTAGTTAGTTTATTACTTATAATATTACTAGCTGTACCCTGCCACGCGTTGCTGTGGCTCAATTCGGTGTAATGGAAAATTGTAATCAAAAAGAGAAAATGCATGTTTCTTATATTCTTAGTACAGCAATCCACTCTAAAAAAAAATGAAAACAATGGTACTCTTGCAGAATTGGATCCTGATCCTCAGGATTACCGTCAATCATGGCTTGGGCTCGACCGACAATCAGTGGATAAAGCTAACGTTGAAACGCTAAGTGTTTTTCTTTCTTTCTTTCTTTCTTTTCTGTATACAAAATGTGAGTTAGTAATTAATATTTGAGTGATGGGGGGTACTATAAACAGATTCGAAAAAGTTGTCCCCAAACAAATGAAAGCAAATGTAAGGTCAGTTACATTTCTACCGAACTGGATCGTTGATTAGTGTTTTTATGTAAGGTAAAATGTTTAATCGGCTGGAAAAAACAGAAATGGTTGCAGACTGTTGAGTACGTTAAATTTGGGAAATTAAGTTGAAAACTAAAAACTATACAATACAGTGTCAAAATCCCACCGAATATGTTACCATGAAATAGGCTGACATAATCGGTGGGTTTCTGACAGTATTTTGTATAGTTTTGTTAGTTTTAACTCACTTTCTCAAACTTAACATAATCAACAGTGTCCGCCAGCATTTGTATCTTTCAAATACACCGATACACACTGGTTTTCGAGCTGGCTAAGCGTTACATTAAATGAAAAGGGTTTGTATTAACAGATACAAAGAAGTTGTCAAAAAAAATATATAACAAATAAATGTTATCAAAGGCAAGAAAAGTAAATGTTCTACCTTACTGGATAAGATTGTAGTGTTTTTATGTAATGTATAATGTTTAATCAGTTTAAAAACATGCGGTGTTTATCGGTATATTTGAAAAATACAAATGGTGGCAGACTGTATTGAACACGTTAAGTTTGGGGAAATTTTAGGAAAATAAGTTTAAACTAAAAAACTATACAAAATACTGTAAGGAACTCACTCAATATATGTTACTGGGTTGTACGCTGACATATAATCAGTGGTTTTAAATTGTGATCGATACAGGTAACGACTTTTAAGAGTCCCTTTTAGTGATTACCTGGTTTGAGGATATTATACAACTAAATGGCAAATCTGCCCAAAAAATCCGGTCTAATTTTACTTTAAGGCCCGTCTCATGTTCGTATATAACGAACTATTTTATTGTAGATTTCAGTGTACTAAAAACGAATCTGCAAACCGTTTTCGTCGCAAAAAGAAAGTTTTCATGATATGAAGAAATTACTTTTTTGAAAAGTTGGTGATCACTTTTCAATTTAAATTTAACGTAGAATGAGCACCCACTTTCTGGCCACCTGAGAGAGGGGCATTTTTCTGTGTGTGGGGGGTGTTTTGGCGAAAGACCCCCCGCCCCTCCAACCAATTTAAGCAGGTAATTTTAAAGGATTTTCCAAAGGTAGAAAGAAATCCCCCACCCCAAAATCGTGGCCACAAAGTGGGTTATCATTTCACGTCAAATTGTTATGGAAAAGTGATCCTTCACTTTTTTAAACCAATATTTTTTCATATCTTGGAAACTACTCGTTTGCCTTAATTGTAAAGGTGATGTTCGTTTTCAGTGACCCCGAAAACCTATTGGAGTGGTAATTTTAAAGGAATTTTCGAGGGTGGAGTAATTCCTCATATTTACCCTTTTTTTTTTTCTTTTTTTTTCCAATAACATAAGAAATTAAGAATTAGACCAATTTAGGGTGCTGATGCACTTACCGATCCGTACTATTTTTTAAATCGTATTTCCAAGTTTAATTAAAGTTTTTTTTTGTTTTTTATTCAATTGTATTCTAAATAATGGTAATGCTTCTGTACTGTTCCTTGTCTGCTTAAGTTTAATTTTTGTTTATTAAATTGTTAGGTGAAAGTCCAGAATAGTTACAAAACACCCTCTTCTCCCCATGTTTTGAATGGCTTTTTAAATAATAACGTTATTATTTCAGCACGGATCAATAAGTGCACGAGTACCCAATTTCTTTAATAAAGAAAAAGGATTCATATTTTAGAATAGATGCAAAACTCCCTCCCCATGTTAAGAATAGCTTTCTAAATAACGGTATTATTTCAGCACTGTACCTTCTCTGCATAAGTAATATATTTTGTTTATTAAATTGTTAGGTGAAAATATAAAATAGTTACAGAACACTCTCCCTTTCCCATATTAAGAATGGCTTCCTTAATATCGTTATTTCAGCACGGTAAATTCTCTGAATAAGTACCATCTTTTGTTTATTAAATTCTTAGGAGAAAGTATAGAATAGTAACAAAACGTCCTCCCCATGTTAAGAATAGCTTTCTAAATAACGTTATTATACTATTATTATATTTTATGGTACTTTCTCTGCATAAGTACCATGTTTTGTTTATTAAATAGTTAGGTGAAAGTGCAGTACTCATGCAGAGAGTGGTCCGTGTTGTAATAAAAACGTTCATATTTAAACAGCCATTCTTAAAATGGGAAGGGGAGGGTGTATTTTAACCTTACAGTTTAACAAAAAACATATAATAAAACTGTAATTAAACCTGGAAATACGATTTAAAAAATAGCGCGGACTAAAAAAAAACTGTACTTTACCAACCAATCTTATATCGAAAAAAAAAAGAACTAAAAAAGCAAGCGACAAACTTTTTTTTGGCCTTATATAATAAAGAAAAAATGTGTAAATTTAAAAATTTGGAAGATAAACAAATGAATTATGTTTTTTAATAGCGTTATTTCAGCACGCTATCTTCTCTGCATAAGTACCATCTTACTTTATTAAATTGTGAGGTGAAAGTATAGAATAGTAACAAAACGTCCTCCCCATGTTAAGAATGGCTTTCTAAATAACGTTATTATACTATTATTATATTTTTATGGTACGTTCTCTGCATAAGTACCATGTTTTGTTTATTAAATTGTTAGGTGAAAGTACAGTACTCATGCAGAGAGTGATCCGTGTTGTAATAAAAACGTTAATATTTAAACAGCCATTCTTAACATGGGAAGGGGAGGGTGTATTTTAACCTTACAATTGAATAAAAATATATAATAAAACTGTAATTAAACCTGGAAATACGATTTAAAAAATAGCGCGGACTAAAAAAAAACTGTACTTTACCAACCAATCTTATATCGAAAAAAAAAAGAACTCAAAAAGCAAGCGACAAACTTTTTTTTGGCCTTATATAATAAAGAAACATGTGTAAATTTAAAAATTTGGAAGATAAACAAATGAATTATATTTTTAATAGCGTTATTTCAGCACGCTATCTTCTCTGCATAAGTACCATCTTACTTTATTAAATTGTGAGGTGAAAGTATAGAATAGTAACAAAACGCCCTCCCCATGTTAAGAATGACTTTCTAAATAACGTTATTATTCTATTATTATATCATTATGGTACTTTCTCTGCATAATTACCATGTTTTGTTTATTAAATAGTCAGGTGAAAGTACAGTTCTCATGCAGAGAGTGGTCCGTGTTGTAATAATAACGTTAATATTTAAAAACCATCCTAAACATTAGAGGGAAGGGTGTATATCAGACTTACAATTGAATAAAAATCATATGATAAAACTGTAATTAAACCTGGAAATACGATTTTAAAATAGCTCGGACAAAAAAAAACTGTACTTCACCAACCAATCTTATATCGAAAAACAAAAAAAGAAATTCAAAAAGCAAGCGACATACTTTTTTTTGGCCTTATATAATAAAGAAAAAATGTGTAAATTAAAAAAATTGGAAGATAAACAAATGAATTATGTTTTTTTTGGTTTTTTTTTACTTATCGAGTAAACAGAAAATGAAATCTTTCGTCAAGTCGTGACTGTGAAATGAATCGAACCGGAAGTTCAGTTGTATCAACATAACAGATTCGCACTAACGGTTAAAAATATATTCATTTTATTTAATATTTAAATAATTCGCGAGGTAAATTTATTTTAATAACATAAAAACATCCCTCGACTCTAAAGATGGGTTGTCTGAAAATTTCAAATAAATTGGTAACGTAGAAATATGGTTTTATTCACTTTTAACAAACCAAATTCACATTTATATATATATAGATTTAACTATGATCGTATCTCTACAACAAAAATTCCAATTAATTTGACGTTCTTCATTTATTAGAAATATTAAAGCTTGGCATCTAAACTGTATATTTTAAAACTTTTCGCCTGCTTCTTTAAATAATATGTCCTAGGAGAATTAATTTAAAAAACTTACAATTAATGTAACCTTATAATGCTCCATAATTTACTGGCGACATAGGAATTTTTATATAAAGTTAAATTACCAATATTAATTTGAATAAAAGATTATTGAAAGGGTGTTGAAATTTAATTACAAGATGTACATTGGTTACTTGTCATAAAGTTGATAAAAACAACAGTATGGTAGCTATAGCAATTTTTAAAATTATGTCACAGTAAATCAATAGTGCAACGTCAATCTATATTACCATCGTTAAGGCGTGAAGGGCGTTTAGTTTGAGAATTGATATAAACTTGACGAATTCAGTAAAATATATTTTCACTCGAATTCAAAAGATTGATTAAAAAAAGTTGCCCGATGTTTGCAGATTATTAGATTAATTCTTTTAAAAAATTGTTTTGGAATAAAGTTTGGCATCATAAATGATTATTACAACACAGTAAAGGCACATTCCTATGATCTAATTAATAAACATAAAGTTTCGCATCACAAATGATGATCAAAACACGGTAAACGCACATGCCTATAATCTAATTAATAAGTATAAAGTTTCGCATCATAAATTATTATTACAACACGATAAACGCACATGCCTATAATCTAATTAAAAGGATAAAGCTTGGCATCACAAATGATGATCAAAACACGGTAAACGCACATGTCTATAATCTAATTAATAAGAAGCGTTATCCAATGTGGTTTTCATATTTTATATCCCTTAAATGTTGTACGCTCGATCATGTAGACACATTTTAATTCCAAGGTAGTTTATCCTGCATACTCTACCAGACAACCATGCGTTTTATGAACAGAACGAGCCAAAAGAAAATAATATAATATATCATACACTTTTCGCGTGTATAATCTTCTTTAAATTTGTGTCAAGATTATCTTTATAAATAATGCATAGTAGATAAGTAAGATAGTATAACATTTCTAAAGTCATTATTTTAATCTATATATATAAAAACGAAAATGTGTGTTTTATGTATGTATGTATGTTTGTGTGCCTTCTAAAAAACTTTTAACCGACGCAACAAAAATTCACAAACTTGATATCATATTAAAGCCCCACCTTCCGGACGAAAAATTAGCCGAAAAGGACTATCAAAAATGCGTCAACTGATCGATTTTCTGCAGCTGGGGCTGTCCCAACAAAGTTACATTTCAATGTTAAATATTACATATTTTAAAATCGATTCATAACTGCCCCAAAAATACGGGCACCAACTCTTCTACATAAAGTATACACGGGGTCGTTTATTTTGGGTCAACTTGTATTTAAAACCCGCTGAGTCATGTCACGTGATCTTGACGTAAGCCAGCTCTAATGGCAGTCTGAATTAAAAAAAAACATGTTATCGGTAAAAAAAAATAACCCTTACACAAGCTAAACTATGACTTCTATGCTATGGAAACGTTACAAAAGTTATTAGCACATTCAAAATAGTTGGATACGATAGTTAAACGAAAAATAACAAGCCAAAAATATGAAGTAAAAAAAAATACCCTTACAAAAAATATTAACGATCGAAGTTTTTACAAAAATAAAAAAACAGCAAGATGTCATTTTCTTATCTTTAGAGTAAGGAAGACGAAGTGAGAGAGAGAAAGAGAGGGAGAGAGAGACACACCCACAAACGCAAACAGAGAGAGAGACAGACAGATAGAGAGAGATGTCTAGACCGGAAACGAAATACGTTATTTAATAAAAAATAAAATGCGCCTACGTTATCTCGTAACGCTCCCGCGATGACATCATTTAGTGGCAATCTGTCAATCTACCCTCTTTCACTCGCTTTATAACCCTAATTTTAACACTATAATCAAGTCGTCTTACCCTTGGCCTACACATTTAAGTAGTTGGAGCTAATTTCACCTCCGCGTTCCGGGTTCAATCCAGCCTCACGACCAAAACTATTTTTTTCTTTTACATCTTTAGACACGCGGGCCACCTTTTCTTTATTTTTTTTTAGTTTACTCCCCCCCTATACACACATCGTTTTTTTTTTCGCTCTTTTTCTTCTGTTTGGATTGGGTTTTTCCGATTTTTTAACATCGTTTCAGGATTATAACTTATCCCCCATACACCCACCTAAAAACACCCGGACACCGCCGGGCACCCCCCGCGAGTAGGTTATACGTACATTCAGAATTATTCACACGGTAAGCGTGTCGGCGATCATTAATTTTTGTCTAATTTTTCAGTAGATTTAATTTTTGATAATAAATATAATTAATTAATTCACTGGGATAGATACACTCATAGTCTTTGTTAAGACATTCATCGAGGAGAAGATGACGTCAGCAGCATTAGTTGAATAGCAAAGATAGAGAATTCGTCCACAGCAAATAAAGGATCCTATAGTATAAAAGTTACGTTATTCGACTGTAGCTATCCGGATGATCTAAGGACAACGGTAAGTGCAAATAGGCGAGGCAAATGTCACTGCGCTGGTCAAGGTAATGGCAACCATCCCCATATATTTTGCCAAGTTCAAAATACTGTGATGTCTTCAGAGAAATCGGACCAATAGACCTAAGCCTACGGAGAAAACTTACATTGATTTCAGCTTCGCCATGAACATCCCTCAATACAAGAAACGAATAAAGTTCATATATATATATATCCACACTTATATATATATATATATATTTAGTAATGTGATTAATAATTGAAAAATCAAATTATAATTAAATTAAAAATCCGTTTCATAAGAAGGAACAACAACAACATTAATTAATTGTACGATCGTTTCGGAATACAGTGTGTTTATTGTGGTAGACATCAAGTTACGGACAATAATTATTACATATAGTTTTTTAATAAACAAGTTTTCCTGGTCAGCAAATATTGTGAAGGGTGTTTATTAAATGTAAAATACACCATGAATAAACCTAGCATTAAAGTAAGGCAGATGTATCGAGAAAAAATTAAAATAAAGGTATGATAAGAAACTTAATATGAGTTAGAGATAGACATAAATAGAGTAAAATATACATTTGGTTTAAGTACTACATTATACATACATACATACACAAATATATACATGCATATATTACAAAAATAGACACATATCTACATATGCATAGATATACAGATATATACATAAAAATAAATATACAAATATTTACCTTTTTATTTTTCGCCTTTTGAAATCAGGAACTATAGTTGAAGTACTCATATAGATGTTTGCTATTGCTTTTCAGCTTATGAAATGATGATTTTTTAGAAGAACGCCCGTGCAATAATCTCCGATAATAATTTCCGTTAGCATACTTTTGATTTAAAGACGCCACGGTTTATAATTCGAAAGAAATTTTAGGTTAATGTTATTTGTATAATTGAATAATGCAAGGGGGATAATTAGTAATATTTTCTTTAATTAAAGGATGTAAGGGGGATAATTAGTCTAACTTAATTTATTACAGAATAACAAACATTGTAATCTATTTTTACTAATAAGTATTTTTTAATGATTTAAGGTGGTTTATATTCATTAAATTTAAACCAACGTTTATGACTGCATGTGAAGATTAGTTCCTGTCTTGAATTTAATAGAGTGGTTGCATTTTTTATATCTTCATATTTCAAAATTTTTGGGTATCTTTTGTACATAGTGCACAGAATTTATCTCCTGGTTTATATGGTTTGCAAGATTCAATTACTCGCCATTTCAAGTTGAAAGAAATATTTCTATTTTTGAGTTGCCAAATATAGTTGGATAGAGTAGTTTGGTTTTACAGAGAGTTATTTTTAAAAGATTATTTGTGCGTTGACATTCTACGTTTAATTAGGCCAGATGTGGAACCAAAATATATTGCCTCTTGCTTATTGAGATTATTTTCCGTTAGGTCTGGTGCTGGATTATTATATGGTGGGTTGGTCTTTAAGTGATCGGTAGATTGGTTTAAGTTGGTGTCAATATGCAATCTGGTAGTTGAGTTATGGTTGTTAATAGATTCATGTAGATTTGGGGGTTTTGATACTGGTCAGCTATAGATAACATTTTTAATTTTACATGAGCCTTGTAGGGAACATTTATTTTTTCTTCTACAGTTACAGTCTGATATATTTTGTATAGTTGTATTTTGTAGCTTATTAATTTTCTTACTATATGAATTAATTATTTTTTGATGAAGGTTAGGCATAGTAGAGTAAGAGACTTTGATTGTGTTCTTATATATATATATATATATATATATATATATATATATATATATATATATATAAAGGAATGTGACTATTGTATGGAGAAATATGTCTAATATTGGACTTAGAGAGTGATAATCTTGTTCAAATTATACATTTAAAATCTGTCAGCATTATATACCAAAAATGTATTTTCCATTGCATTTGTTCAAAGTTTATACCTTGACGTAGTAATCCAAGCTAAATCAGCTTGGACCTTAGAAAATACCTCGAATTCCTACTTATTTAAATCGAGTAATATATTTATACATTGTATAAATTCTTAACTTATCTTAACTCTCTACTGTTAAATTTTATTTATTCAATGATTCACAAGTGATTAGATCAAATAATCTATTATTCCTTACTTCTGCAGAGTAATGTATACATACATTCTGTATTGTTTCCAATTAATTATATTCATATTCTTAATTTTATATGAAACTTTTTAAACAATATATGTCTTACTCTAGATCTGGTGTAAAGATTATAGTTCATATTGTTTGTCTTTTTCTATGGACGTGACATCATTTATATTTGTTTTATATCCTTTAATGAAAACCTTAGGTTGTGAAAGTGTAAATTTGTTTCAGTTTCTAATGTATTTGACTTAGAGCGTATTTCCAATACTGTAGAGTGTATACACTCTAAATATGTAGATACGAGAGGCGTGCAATAAGTAATGCCCCTGACACACTTCCGATAGCAGTAGAGTAACGAACTTTTGCACAGTTATTAGGCTTTCTCTACATAGGGACCACCAGAGTTATGCATTTATCCAATCGTTTGGATTGGATTGGAGACCGTTTTTGTAGAGCACTCCATGTTAGTCTTCCACCCACGACGTAACTTCAGAAATCAAGCTGCATCATCTGAGAAACGCTTTACTTTTAAAAACAACTTGATGGATGGAAAGAGGTGAGAGTCAGATGGTGCAAGAGCAGGAGATTAGGAAGGATAGGGAAATATTACATAACCACACGCCCGTGGTTCTGATCTTGCGACATGCGAGTTGTGGACCGGTCCGTTGGCCTGCAGGAGGAGAGTATATTTGCTGATCTTGCCCCACCTCTTGATTTTGATAGCTTCCCTTAATGTCCTCAAAAGTGAATCATTATAGGCTCCTGTAATTGTGGTGCCCTTTCTGATGTAATCCCCCATTGAGTAGCTTTAGAACTACGCTGAGGTCGCTTATCATTCCTGGCTGACGCCAGATATCTCAAGAATTTAAGATAGATAAGATAAATATATATATATATATATATATATATATATATTTATTTCACGTAAAAATAGATATTGTTTGAACCCAGATAAATATATCTTTGCAGCTAACAAGTTGATGACAGGGAATCTCACTTATAACATTGTCTGGTCTTAAATAAACTCAAGGTTTGTATGCCATAATTAATATTTAGCCTTGGAAATCGTGAGACCTAAAATTCAGATTTCAGTTATGGGAATTGTGCCCAGGCATGGAAATGGGGCTTTCGATTTCGTGGCAGAATCTTCTTGGTTGGGGGGGGAGTTTCCACCCCATCCAAATACCTTACTATATATACGAATGTCGTGCTAAAATTAGGCAGTTGGAGATCAGTTGGAGTAGAAGTTGGGATTCGTGAGGAACAGACCGTATAGAGACGTGACCGCTCCACTTTCCTCATCCAACCGTCTGTCGCTGTCTGTTAAGAGATTTAAGACTGAAAAAAACTTCCAAAAACTGAGTGATAAAAACATGTCTACATAATTCTGCGAAATTAAGCTTCTGTAGATAAGAATACATGAGTGTGTCTTTCTTCCTGTCTGCTGCTTCGATATTCGCTTTCAGCATACAAGATTTCATGTAACAACCTCAGAGAAGACTAGACTACACGAGCCGAGAATTCAGATAGACAAGGGCCCTTAACAACCTTTTCACGAGAGGAGTTACACCTTTGCCATGACATCTCTCATAATTTTCCGTCCTGGTACCAGAAGACTGTGAGCATTATCTTGCCAGTGGAGGGCTGCACTCTAGCCTTCTTTGGAGGTGGTGAGTCCAAGTGGTTTCACTGCTTTGACTAGACTTTGGTCTTTGCATCATTGTGATGGACCCAGGTTTCATCCTGTGTAATCAGTCTTTTGAACAACTTTGCCTCATCTTCTTGGCACATTTCCAAATTCATCCTCGAGAACTCGACGCGTTCTTGCTTCTGGAATGGTGTGAGCAACCTGGGACTCCATGTGGCAGGCCCCTTATGCATATGAAAATAGTCATGAATGATAGTTTCCACAGCCCCTGTACTTATCTTGACATCCTGGGCTATTTGGTTAATAATAATGCGCCC
The DNA here is from genome assembly GCF_053919585.1 of Euprymna scolopes. Lineage (NCBI taxonomy): Eukaryota > Metazoa > Mollusca > Cephalopoda > Sepiida > Sepiolidae > Euprymna > Euprymna scolopes. Next base: position 49,597,408 of record NC_136485.1, read on the forward strand.
ATCTTCCAAAATGACAGCCTTTACTTGACGAACAGATGTCTCATCAATGGCAGCAATGGAGCGAACAGGTCTAGGAGCTGTTTACAAGGTCAGATGATGGGGCATTATCACCATGATTTTCTTTCACTTCCTCAAAACTCTCCTGTGGTGTGTGTCCTTTAAAATACAACAACCGGATCACTGTTCGACATTCAACAGGCTCCATTTCACCCTGACTCTATTCAAATATATGTAAAAAAGAAACCACAATTAGTTCAGTGTTGTAATTTACCATATAAGCCGTAGAGATATAAATCATTACACATGCCAAATGTCAGCTAGATAAGCCCACTAGAAGTGGGCCAAGGACATTACTTATTGCACGCTCCTCCTAATATATAGTTCAGCTTTTTACCTGCACCCATAGAACAATACACCCACAAACACACCCACACACATATGTATGTACGTTTGTATGCATGTATGTATGTGTGTGTATATATATATGTATATATATATATATATATATATATATATATATATATATATATATATATATATATATATATATATATATGATTCCATATGTGCATATATTACATATTTGTGTGGATATATTTATATAAGTTGTTATTTTTTATATTTTATTATATCATTATTCATTGATTATAACTGCTACTACTTCCTCTTTATTTTGTTGTAATTTTTCTACTATTAACGTGTTTTTTTTTTTTAATTGATCAGATTATATTACATCTGCTTTACCTGAATTCTGCGTAAAATATATAAAATACCCTGTCTCTTTTAACGCCAACTTTCGCACTATCCATCGGCCACATTCCAAGCTGGTGAAACCAGAGATCCTTCGAAAGTATTCCCGTGTGTCTGATTTATACACTTCCTCGCACTGGCATTTTCTAACACCTGCCATTGTTATCACATAAATAACTGGTCCACACACAGAGGCACTTCAAAGAATGCATTAGTACCGTTTCCCTTGAAACAACGCATGTGAAATTGACACTCAACCTATAGAAATTAATTATTTCGCGGTGAAAACATGACTGTTCTGAAAAGCGGCATTTTTTTAGGATACGGATACTTATAAGCTAGTAATTTAATAATTAATGCCTTTAGGGTATTGTGAATATTATTTGTACAATTTCTTATTAACATATGTATAGTTTACAATTATTTTTTCGTTTTTTTTTCAATTAGCTTAATTGATTCGTGAACGTCGATAGTTTTATTGAATATGTATCGAGAAAATTCATTATTTAAAAAGCATATTTACAATGTATCCGAAGACATTGCCAAAAATTGAAAATAGTTTAAATTTCGAAGTTACAGAAAATAAATACCAAAGATGTGTTTATGGCTTAATTAAGGAAAACTTGAAAAACGGTATAATCAGTTCAGAATGCTGGTATAACACATTAAGTTGCTCATAGAAATGAGGTCTGCATTCTAATACATATTTTGATTTATATGCAAGAAATGCAATGCAATTCTTTTTCGGGACAACATATTTCTAGTATCTCTACTTATATAGAAAATGCACGTGTGTCAGTGAGTTCCCTATGATCACTAAAACGGCTGGGTTAGTTATTTTCTTTGTGTTTGCAGTTGTCTTAAATTGATATGTAATCAGACTAACCCGATACGTATCGAAAGTATAAACAAATCCTTATGAATAAGATAACAGTCAAATTTCGATAAAAGCAGAATAAGTGCATTTACATAACTCTATTATTTCACATGCAAGAGGACTCGGCATATGAAACCTAAACTCGTATCTTTGATAAGAAAAAAACTTAGTTAAACATTTTTCCTATGTACAGCACAAAGAAACTATTGAAATTGGTTTTTAATTTTAATCTAGACCATGTATACAACATTTATTTAGAAAAAAGGCGAAACTTCTTATCAGCGCACACCGGTGTGATACAAACTGGAGCGATATTCAATGAATTTTATTTAAAAAAAATAAATGTTATAACTGATTTCGATGGCAAGCAAAAAATTGACAGTGTGAGATATTCATTTATCTACATTATATAGTGTCCAAAACCACAATCAATAACTTCCCAAACTCTTTATCTGTGACTTATCCTAAAGGTAGATTCCTTGAACAAAGCTTCTTTCTTAGAACTGCATGTCTATGAAACTCTCTTTCGATTGCCTGCTTTCCAGCTGACTTAAATTTGATTGTCTTCAAGTCCAACGTAAACATGTTCTTGATGAACTGTCCCCCTCAGTAATCCAATTCATACAATTCCTACTACTTATGCATACCAGTTAAGTTTCATCCTCACGGTCGGGCCTTGATAAATTGTAATTCCTGTGAAAGAAAATCGTAAGGTACACTTTTTCGTATGCAGACACTGACACTAACACGCACACACATATGTATATGAATTGATTTTTACGTATGTATAAATGCATATATATATATGTGTGTGTGTGTATATATGTATATGTATATCATTCTTCTTAATATACAATACATAATTGAAAATATTTCGATTATTAATAACATATTCGAAAAGATACAAAAATATTGCTGTCATAGACACCATACACTACATGTTTTTCTTTAATGCGCTTAAGAGAACATCCGGTATATTGTTATGAATGATAGAATAGTTTAATTCAAATTCGATTAAAAACATCTGCACATTCATATACAAACGTATAATTTACTCATAAAGATGAAAAACGAATATATATATATATATATAAATATATATATAAATATATATATATATACACACACACATATATATATACATGTAAATACAAAACATACCACATCAATAGAATAAAGAGATGTAAATGCCTGTTTTATATTTATGCGCATCCGTAAAACAGCGTCTTTCTTTGCTTTCTGATAAGAAGCATTATGAGTAAATATAAAGCGCGTTTATAAGCACCCCGTCTACGTTTGGGTTTAATTAATTTAAATGACAAAGGAATGAATATATACGTATTTTATTATATCTTGTGTATAATGCCAGTGTGTGCCATGCACCACATAGATGCGGAGTTTATTTTATCCGGATATATCAAAAAATAAAACTATGTATCCATATTTTAAACCTATATATATATATATATATATATATATATATATATATATATATATATATATATATATATATATATATATATATATATAAAGCTGAATGTGTGTGTGGGTGTCTGGTTACGAATAAGCTCCTATGTGGTTGACTATCTTAAAAAAAAAACGAGACACAGGAAATGATATGTTTGATCTGCCAGAACTGTGGTTCATTAAATCTGTGGGGTCTGCGTTCGCATCTGGTCCAAAAGGTAAGGGAATAAAAAATGTAAAAAAAACACATTTACAAGTATTTTGGATATATAATTATGTTTCAGTTTGAAGAAATATAGTATAATAAAATTAGGGATTGTTCGTTCGGACCTGACCTCCATAGAATGGAAATATGTCACGAAGTTTAACAAGGTTTCTTAATATAGATCCATAGACTATTGTTATAAGGGTTAAGTGTATACAGGTATGGTCTAATAGATTATAGGGTTTATCTATTTTATTTTTACTTTCATCATATTTTGCTATCATACTTTCATAAATCAGAGTCTATTTTCTGTAGGCTGTTATTGAACCCAGTCAACGACGGGTACTTTTGCTAGTATATATATATATATATATATATATATATATATATATATATATATATATATATATATATATATATATGCGTGTAAGGTGTAAACTATTTAAAACATAGGATAAAATTAGCAAACCATCAAGGCAGTTGATTTTCTTCCACGTTAATGCTAGCAATTAATATAAATATAATGTATATATATATATATATATATATATATATATATATATATATATATATACATAAATATAATATATATACATGTAAATATATATGTGTGTATGTGTATTTATACTGAATTATGTTTTTGTAAATTAGAGGGTCTTCAACTATTTCATGCACTTTTTCTTGTTTAAAATGTTCTAACAATTTATCTATTTGCTAACATCATGTATTGAATATTTATTATTGATACATATATAAAACCTGTTTTTTATCCACCGACAAACACTTTTATTTTATGAAAATATTTTTTTTTGCATTCGTTATCTTGATTTTAAAAGTTATCATTTTGAAAGTCATGATTTGTTTATTCTGAAATAGGATTATAGCTTCGTTGCAATAGTTTGAGAAACAGAGCAGAAGATTGTCATATGCGTACTAAACGAAATTGAAAAAAAATCTATTTAATATTAAAAAACAAAAATTTTTCTATCATATTGAAACTGAGTGTCTAGATTTTTTTTCGTATAACTGTATGCGTACAGCTGACTAACTCATCATCCCTAGCAACGAGCTAAAAGCTGGCTAGCGAAAATATTAGCAGCAGTAATTGTGCAAGAAAAGAAAAGGAAAAAAAAAGGATAGCACATGTCCGAGAGAGATAAGCAAATTGCGTGTTGGGCAAGATTGCCATGATTCAGGGTAGGAGACCCAGCTCGCTGACGGCCGACGCTAGGAGAAAGACTTTAAAAAGGCAGATGTGTGTATTTAGAAGAACTTCTGCAAGATAATTAATTTCCTCGTTTTGGAGGAACTCGAATAATTGCATGTCATTTGCCCTTTTCAATAGATGTCTATCGGATTTTTATGTCTTTCCTATTCATTGTTGTTTGTTTGTTTGTTTCTGCGACCTTTTTTTTTGTCACGACATTATCACTTACAAAGTTTGCCTTGGACGTCATAAATAAATGAGCTAAAATATATCCGTCCAAAAATGCAGACATGTTTTAATATTTAATATAACAAAATAATGTTTATAATTTGCTCATAGTAGTGCTCTTGATACTATTTACTTTTATTTACATCGCTTTCTTGATGGCTCTTGAGTTAAAACTTATTTCATTGATGACTTAATATTTTTCTGTAAATGAAAGGGGCAGTAATTCACTTCACTTTAATTTGAATTTGTGCTTTTAGTACCGCTTTAAGCCGTCCTGCAGTTTTAACTAATCAATTAAAAAATACAAATTGTTAACTGATCAATTCAAAAAAATATTCTCTGGTGGATAACTATAGTGTTATTATTGCTGTTGGAAAATCCTTCATTTACTTTGTTTCAATATCGATCTGGAGTCCACCTCAGTTTTGATTTTTATCTACTCAATTAAAAGCATAATTTTCTTCGAATGTGGTAAAATCTTTCTTTTACTTGCCCTCTTGATGCCACTTTAATTTTACTAAATGTTTTCTGTACTAATCTACATGCTCCTGAATTTTAATTTTTTACTGATTTTCTTTTTCAATCGATACCCCCCTTCTTGGCGGAGATTTACTTCAGGTTATGTTCTAGATGTCTCTTTCCCTTACTTAGTACTTTTATCAGCCCTCTTTGATCATTAGTGTTTTATTATTTCATACCTCACTCATGAAAATGTTGTTTAGTTAATTATATTTAGCATTAAAGTTGTAAAAAAAAAAACTCTTACTGTAAACCAAATAAATTTTGGGATAATGAGAGATAAAATCATATGTTTGGAAACATGTTTAGGATATGTTTAATACCGGTTAGTTATTTGACCACAAAATATGGAGCAATCAATATATCATATAGTAGGACAATGACTAAATGTTTATTACCCCAAACACAGTGCTAAACTTCTTAAATTAAACCAGATGTGTAAAATACTGCGTTAAACTACTTATTATTTGGTAGATGATTAATATAAATGTACTCAATATTTTGAATTCGTACTGTGCAATGTACCGTGATATACTTTTATTCTTATAAAGTTTTCTATAATAACAGATACTGAATCAGGCTGGCTTTATGAGATCATGTTGGTGAGGTTTTCGACGTATGAGCAAACGATGTCGAAGTAATCGAAGTAGTCCAGCGGGGTCAGGTCGGAGGAGAAGGGACAGTTTGAGAAAGGTACAAATTCGTAACACTCCTTCTGAAGCCAAGCATTTGTGTCTCTCGACATCTAGGCTGGCGCAGAGTCGTGTTGCAAACCCTATGTCTGCAATCAGTCAGATGATTGCATCAGGTCATTACCACGCTCTTCATCACATCCCGGTAAACTTTGATGCTGACTTTTTCGAAGATGTTATGTAGCATGATGTGGCTCTCACTTAAAACCACAGCAAATACCATAAGCGTGGCTGGAATCTTCGTTGAGCTATGCCCTCAAGCGTTGAATCGCCTGAATTTATATTTTGATCGTGTTGGCAATAACAATGTCGTCATGACTTGATCGTTGGAGTGCATAAGTTGTACATGGTTGCATCTTCTATCTTGCTCGTTGAACATTGTGTAACTTTCGAACATGACACAAGGTTCCTACTAATCTGTGAATTTGTAGACAACGGTCAAACTTGTAGATTGTTAGTAAAAAAAACCCAAAACAAACAGAAAACCAGTTTCATGAAACGGAAATAAATCATACCTTTTCCTATAGCGGGAACTTTTATCGTTCTACCATTTATAAAGTTCATTCTGCGTTTTCGTGTTCTAATCTGAATGAAATCAAACAGTATTATTAAATTACTTCTTTTTAATGGCAATATTTAAAAAAATATATATTTTAAATACACAAATTGTCCCTTGGAACAAGCCCCCTTATATTTTAACCTATGTCTTTCGAGATTATTCGCAAACCGTATGTTAATTTGGACGCTTATTGGTAATGATATTATTTCTCAGTTTATGTGTTCTTTACGCAGCCATGCTTAATTGATGTTGTCTTATTATTGATCATTCATATGAATAGTCTGTGCTGTTGTTACTTGTCCACATATTTATATCAATTCTCATTTCTTGCCGCTCTGTCATAAGTAATCGTGGCCTTTGTAGCGATTCTTGCTGGCGTAGTTAGTGAGTCTTGTATATTTTGTATATTCTAAATTATTTTCGAGTCATTAACACGGTCGATTATACTAACCACTTTTCATTCCATGCCACATAGAATCAGTCAGTATTATCATTCGGATTTAATGCATCCTGCATCGTCAAACGTTTCTTTATATTCTTCTCGATCTGTCTCAGTACTAATTTTGTTCAGATTATGAGTATCTTCATGGTACTGACAATGTGTTTGTTAAAATCTTTAGAGGGCTCCTACGATATAACCGTTATTATATTTTTGTTTGTTATTTTAATAGGCAGTTTTTTTCTAGATTTTCATTTAATTTTATTGATTCCGCGCTGGTGGTATCCAGAACTCCAACATATTTGTGGATATTATGTGCGCCTAGAAACCGCAGCTCTCCATTTTTTAAGGTTGTTCAATACTTTTTTACTGGCCCAATATTCCCTAATTATTTATAACAATGCGACCTTTATCATTTAAAATTAAATATTTTAATTATTATTATTTTTATTATTATTATTATTATTATTATTATTATTATTATTATTGGCTCACGAGAGCTTTCACACGAGTCAGCAAACGATCTGACTGGAGATCTGTGGTGTTCTCTGGAAGCTGAGTGACAACAAGTCTCCCCAGACGCCCAGCTTTCTCCTCCTCCTTCGATAGCATTTGCAAATACATTTGCACCCTTGCAACAGCCTCTTACCATTGATTTCTCACTGGCAGTGTCCATTGGTTTATACTGGAATTTGAGTGGTCTAAGCCTCCCCAAGATCCCAGTTCTCTTCGCACTTGTCCAGCGGAGGTCTGGCGAGTGCTTCCTCCTCGGTCGTTCAATCCTCCTTGACACTTCTCGGCTCTTTGTTATCACTTTGGGGGAGGGCGGTGGTGAAACAATGTAGAGATGCATGACGGGGGTGTAGAACATGTAGATCTGCAGCTTCGGTGTTCTTCATTCCCTGTAACGCTTCTTCGTTATATTGTCTTGTGTTATTCTCCGCATTCAAGGGTTTTCCTTAATATTTCAGCCGTTTTCATTATCGTTAGGCGTTGTATTTTTGCAGCTATTCCTCTGATTCCAATTTCTGCCATTCTTTTTTCCAGGTTTTTTGGGATTGTTCCTAGTGCTCCTACTATTATCGGTACTATTTTGATTTTCTTCTTCATTATTATTAGTATTATTATTATTATTATTATTATTATTATTGTTATTATTTTTGTTATTATTATTATTATTATTATTATTATTATTATTATTATCGTCATTTTCTTTTTCAACATTTTTTCTTCTCCTTCTTCTTCATCTTCTTCTTTTTCTTCCTCCTCTGTTTCTTTTTTTTCCTGTTATTATTATTATTATTATTATTATTATTATTATTATTATTATTATTATTATTATTATTATTATTATTATTATTAATTCATTCCAAATATTCAACTTTGTAACTTGAAATCGTTACGCGTTTGCTCAATCTTGTTCTTAAATACTGGTATGAATAAACATTGCTTATTGTAGTATGTATACATATACGTCTCTATTAAGTAACAATCAGCCCAAACCCACCAGATGAAGTTGAGAATGCCAGGTGATTCCCAATAGAAGATGTGTCACTCTATTTCCTGGAAAACCAAAAGGACGACGATGTTTCTGCTTACTATCGATCTCCTTAATAAGTAAGAAACAACTATCAAAACTATCAAACTGATAACAATTCTGTTGACACAATGAGTAACCACTGTATGTTTGCTTAAAACCTCATCATAACCATAAGAAACAGGAATATATAAGGTGTTATATGGTTTAAGATACGATACAATGTTACAATATAAGTCAAAATATGAGTGCCAGTAAATAGTTAGTCATTTAAATAGTGTAATAGGTTTTGGCGATATCTAGATTATTAGTATGGAGTGCATGTCATGTAACGGAAACCGAGTTACTTTCCTAAAAGAAACATGAATTCTAGAAACCATGCTTCATCATTTTACTATATTAATCATTTAATATACATATAAAACGTAATCGCTTGGAAAAGCGATAAAATGCTTATGGTGTAAATCTACTAATTATATATAGGTGTGGCTTGATTAGATAAGCAGTATCTATGTGCATCACTACAAACAGTAACATTGCAATAAATATCTCGGAAAAGTCGATTTTATTACCATATAAATATCAAGAAATCTAATCAGCTGCTCTTAGTTTTACGAAGAAATGCTAAAATCATTTGACCATAAAATATCCTATAAACATGTCTCATTGTAATGAAAGTCTACGATAAGAATAAATAATATAAATATAACGCCATGAATTAAAATCGATTCTAGTTTGCAACTTCTTATTATAACTGCTCTAAATATCGAACAACTTACATTAATTTGTTATAGTTTTCTTCTACGAAATGCCAGCACTAACATTCATTTTTTTTTCTGCATAGAACCGCCTTCTCTTTCCAAACAAAGTTAATCAACTTGACCAACAAGCAGGAAAAGGTCAACTTAGTTGACATTAAAACAAGGCCTCGATTGATGAATAATTCTAGACGAAATAAATCTCTTTTAAAATCGATTATCTGACAAGTATAAATATGATGCATCAAGTTTTATGGTCGTTTTTATTTGGTAGGGTCCATTCTAGTTGGCATACAATCACTTGAATTAGTTATTGAAGGTGGAGCATTAAAAAGTCTGTCAAAACCAAAGTTTGAAACATATACTACGCGACATAAACTTCCACATCACCCATATTAATATTTATATTATGTCTAAATCAGTGGTTCTCAACCTTTTTCACTCCATTCCCCCCTTCATGAATTCTCAACATTCGTGTGGCTCCCCTCCATTTTTCTCCCAAATCCCACCCTGCCAAAAAAGGCGCAGAAAAAAAAGAATAAATAAAATGTTGATGAAGAGAACACCCTTGTTTTATTACAAAGTTTACAGTCATAATTATCTTATATTGATAGATTTCTGTGATATGCTTAACTTACATCACTAGACTACAAAAGACTAGCAGACAATAGCAAATTTGATTTGGATGGGAGAAAGTTCAATTAACCTCTGCATACTTTATCACACATCAGTGGGAAGGCTGATATTGTTTCTTTTCAGTCAGTTGACGAATCCGAGGTTGTGTCACTGACAATGCACATCTCATGTCGGGGTCCACATCCAATCGGTTGCGGCTCTTATTCTTGATTTGTAGAAGGGTGGAGAAACCAGACTCACATAAATAGGTAGTTGAAAAAGGCAAGAGTAGTCGAAGTGCAATCTCACTGACTTTTGGATATGACTGATGCATCGAACACCAGAATACATTCAGAGATTTTTCTTCATAGAGATCTTTGGCAGCAGAATCATGTTTGAGATCAAGGAACTCGTCCTGAACATCACTGGGAATGGTAGTAATATCAAGAGTGCCAGAGAATGGATTCCTTACCAACTTCCCTTCTTCCTCCTCGAATTCTGGGAAGTACATATTAAGTTCACTTTCCAAGGATCTCAGATGCTGGGTGATTTCAGTTGTAAGTAATGGGTCAAGCAGACTATCTTCTTCATTCTCGTCAAGGACAGCTGAAAGGTTTTCAAACATGGCAACATTCCCGGCACCGACTTTCCTTTGCCAATTCTGGAGCTTGGCAAGAAATCCACGAAGACAGTCCATCAGGTGAGACACATTTCTTTCCTTGCCCTGTAGTTTCAGATTCAACCTATTTAGCTGCTCAAATATATCTGCTAAATATGCAAGACGTGGCTCCCACAAAACCTCATTGAATTGACTCAACAGATCATCTTTCCCTTGCATTTCCAGGAACAATTTTAGCTCCCCCCGAAGTTCAAACACTCGATTCACAACATTGCCCTTGGAAAGCCAGCGCACTTTGGAGTAAAAGAGGAGAGCTTCATGCTCCGAATCCATGTCTCTACAGAGGTTCTGAAAAAGGCGAGAGTTCAGAGCTCCAGCTTTTACAAAGTTGACGCATTTGACCACTGCCTCCAGGATCTTGCAAAGTTCATCAGGGAGGGTTTTCGACGCCAGTGCAAAACGATGGATCATACAATGACCCCCCTTGGCATTCGGAGCTACTTCCTTGACACGCTTCTGGAACCCTGATTTTGATCCCAGCATCGCTGGAGCCCCGTCTGTACAGACTCCACAACAATTTTCCCATGGGATCCTGTTAGCTTTGAAGAAAGAAGATAGTTTTCCATCACATCTTCAGCTGTTGTGGTGGTATCAAGCTGTGTACATAACAGATATTCTTCCTTGATATCACACAAGAAAATATACCTAACAAACACGAGTAGCTGTGCACACGAACTCACATCCGTTGACTCATCCAGTTTTATTGCAAACATACCAGCTGGAGACGATTTGATCTCCTGTATCACTTTTTCCTTTATGTCATCTTACATTTCATTAATTCTCCGCTTCACTGTGTCGTTTGACAAGGAAATTTGTTGAATTTTACGTTCATTTGCATCTCCAAGAACACGCTTGACCATCTTTAAAGTACATGGCTTAATTAAGGTTTCACCAATTGTGTGGGGCTTCTTTTGCTTCGCTATTTCAAGGGCAACCTCGTATGATGCCTCAACTACACTTGAGGTCTGTTGTTGAAAAGCACCAGTTGCATCCAGTTTCTGTTTTCCGAAACTACTTTCATGGCGCCTGAAGAAATCGGGGTCTTTTTCAGCATACTGTGGATGGATGGTCTGCAAATGATGCTTCAACTTACTAGGCCTCATAGAATCGTTCCCCAACACTTTGAAGCACAGTACACACTGAGGTTTCTCGATGCCATCAGCGAGAATTGATGTAAATCCGTAGCTAATGTACTCTTCACTGTACTTCCGCTTCTTAGTAACACTAGTAGCCATCGCAAATCTAGGGAAAATAAAGAAGACAGACCATCAGAACAAACATTAAGTGATAAGACAAAAGAATGATAATGAAGGACAGATAAATAGGACAAGTGATAAAATGACAAACACACAAATATCCACATACATAATACATCCATGGGCTCACACATTAAGCACACACACAGTCATACACAAACATACACAGAGAGAGTAAAGATGATAAACATTCACACTCAACCTAGCAAGCTGAAATGTACTTTCTACAGCAAGAACACACCTCCTTTGACAAGCACTGCCCCAATTGAAATTATGAGAAGAATAGCGAGTCACATCAATATTAGCACTAAAAAAAAAAGCAGGAATACCTTAGTAGGGAATGAGCATGAATACAATGATACCAAAAAATAAGAAAATAATAAAGGAAGTGCACAAATATTTCACACACGAAAACAGCGACCGCATTTATAATTGTCGAACAAAATAAGTAAAACAGTATACAGTATGATTCAGAATCAATTATACCCACATGTTTACGTGCTGATATCCAAGGCCACACTGAGATAATTCGATCACCTCTCTCCCACATACATACACACATACATACATACACACGTACACACCCATTCGTAACAATATTATGTAGGTAACAAAATTTTATTGTCAACTTAATCAATTAAAAAAGACACTTCCACCATGGCCCCCCTAAATTATTGCCATGCCCCCCTTGGGGGCCATGGCCCCCAGGTTGAGAGTCTATGGTCTAAATGCATATCTAGCCACGCATATATATATATATATATATATATATATATATATATATATTCTTCAAAGGTATTATAATTACACAAAACAGTATATAAGGACAAATATAGCAGTTGTTAAATAAACGTCATGATGAGAAATAAAATCTGACAAATTAAGTAAATAAAGATAAAAACTATTACACATCTACAGTATATTTCCGGAATACGATTTTGCAGTTCACGATATGGAATACCATGTATTTTTGGCCGCTGGTTACTGTAATTGTCCCGCCTTACGGTGGTGTTTAAAATTGTATTTATTATATACAAGTATAGTATATACTCTACTGTATTTTTTATGATTTTTTATATGTACTGTAAAGAATTTTACTAAGGCACCGCTACAATACATATTTACCAAACGATTCCAATCCCGGATGGCGTATACGCGTGGACTAGTGTACTAAATAAGGTGTGTAGAATTGGGTCAATCAGGAAGAATTAGTAAATACATGGTAGAAAAATAGGCGTGATATTATAAATTTAATAACCCCCTCAATAAAAATCTTGAACATGTTATTACGGTCGATTAAATAAATATAATCTAATTGGATAAACGCTAATAATAAAATAATATAGTTTAATAATGGCCTTATTTTTACATATAAATATGAACGAATAAATAAACCGAAATAAAATGGTCTAGAATCCCTGCTGTATTTATATTAGACTATTATTTTGTCTATGCAGTGGGTAATATATTAAATGTCTCATGTATATCCAGTGGTGACGAGAAATAGCAATTATCGATCAGATAAATAAAAAGTTCAATTGTGGTTAAATTTTGTCACTAGAGTTTATAGACTGAAAAGCTTTGCTATTGCGAATAGAAGGTCAATGGATTACTATAGTATGCTGACCTCTTCGAGCATATATAAATTATGTTAAATAATATTGCCTGTGCCTTACTAAACCTTATCGTACTATCTTTTAATATGAACAATACAGCCTTGTGAGGCAAATATTTATAATAATACTATTGTAGATATCATTTATTTAATCAGTTATTATGATCAGAACTGCCGATTTTAAACAATATGGTCGATAGTTCGATTTCCGGCTAACTCAAATACAAATAGATAATACAGCAAACATTGTATATACATTAATATAAAAAAAAACATACATTATGTATTCATTTGAACAATGGGAGCAAGAACAGTTACATGATAAACATTAAGCTTGGAAAATTAAAGGGTGATTTGGTGAAACTGGAAAAGGGAAAGGCGGGACATTCTAATAAAAATATATTAAATTTATGACTTAAATATTGCAGCATTATTATTTTATCTCTAAATCAAAGCTGACATTATATATATATATATATATATATATATATATATATATATTCTTAATGCGTCAATAGTTTAACTTATGAATTTATAAAAAAATACTAGATTGTCTTGCCTGTTTCTTTTCCAGTTTTAACAAATTTTAGTTTTCTAGGCAACATTTTATAGATATGACTTTTCATGCTCTCATTTTTCTCTGTAATTTGTGATTTTTCTGGGCTTTACTTATTGGTGATTATTATCATACGCATTGTAAACCCTCCCTAAAAAATATTACTAAAATTTAATAAATATGTAGATCAAATAAAAACATTATTTTTATTTTTTTTTTACACAGTGGTCACCACTTATCAAGGCCCGGAACCCACTCAGGGATAAGGGTTATTGCAAGTACATTACGTTAGTGTAGAGATTTGATGAAGTGTTTACTTAAGGGGCGGTTCATTAAGAATTTCTTGACGTTGGACTTGAAGACATCCAAGTTTTAGTCAGGTGGGAAGCAGGAAGACGGAGCAGAGTTCCACAGGCGTGCAGTTATAAGAAATAAGCTTCGTTCATGGAATCCACGTTTTCATTTCGGCACAGATAAAGAGTGGGGGAAATTTTTCACAGTGGATTCAGCTAGACGGGTGTTTTTCGTGAAAGATTGGCGACTGGGGCACCAGTGATTGGAGCTCAGACGAGCACCTGCCATGAAAATAACGATAAAACAATGATAGGCTCGCAACGTCTCTTCTGTAGGAGAGAGATTGCAGGGAAGAGAAAAGGGCATCCCCCATTAAGCTACGAAGTCTCTTTTGTACTCTGTCAAGGCAGGATAGGCTGTTTTTAGCAGCTCCTGCCCAGATGTGGCAGCAGTATTCCATCCTTGGACATACCTGACTTTTATATAGATTGAGAATAGCATCAGTAGTGAGATATCTTCTGGAGCGGTAGAAGGATCCCACCATCTTTCCAGCGACCTTGGCAACATACTTGATGTACGTGTTCCAGTTCAGATCAGGAGTAAAGGTCAAACCCAGAAGCTTGTCAAAACACGGGGCCATCCATCCTAATTGATGGCAGATGGGGATCAGAGCGTTGATGATGTAAGGATAGGAGTTTGGTTTTGGATGCATTAAAGGTAACCAGCCAGGTCTTCCCCTACTGAACCACGCGCTCGAGATCAGAGGAGAGATAATCAGAAAGAACTTTGCCATTTACAGCCTTTGATGTGCTGCCGTAGATGGTCGTGTCATCAGCATAGATGTCAACGAATGATTAAAGTGTGTGTGTAGGGAGGTCATTGATGTAGATCAGGAAGAGAGTTTGACCCAAGATTGACCCCTGAGGGAGTCCAGCATTAATACGCAGGCCTCCGATTTTTTCAATCGAATAATGCTCTTATGAGCCTATCGGAGAGAAATGATTTAATGATTGAGAAAACATTTCCAGTTATAACGTAGCTGGAAATGTTGTGAATTATACCCTTATGCCATACCTTGTCGAAGGCCTTAGATATATCAAGAGCAATTGACCAAGAAAGGAAGCCTTTGTCAAGAGATTCACTAATCCTGTGAGATATAACCGTCAGCACATCTGCGGTAGATCTTGCAGAGCGGAAACCATATTCGGTGTCACTAAGAATGTTGTTTCTGCTGAGGTGGTTGACTATTTCTCTATTCAATATGGATTCCAGCAACTTACTCATAACACACAGGAGACTTATTGGTCTGTGCTGAGAGGGAGATGACTTATCACCTGAATTCTTAAATACAGGGCAAACTGATGAGGTTTTCAAGGGAGTCGGAAAACATTTCTCCTTAAGGCAGCGCTTAAACAGTTTCGTAAGTATGGGAGCAAGTTTTGGTTGAATCTTTTTTAACACTATAATTGGGATGCCATCAGAGGCAGTTGCTTTACTGGAATCAAGGGTCTTGATTAGGTTGGCGACCTCATTCACGGATATTTGTATGTTACCTAGTTTGTTTTGTGTTATAGGAGGAAATATGGGGAGTTGATGGCCTTCGTCGCATAGGGTAGATTTAGCTTCAAATTTCTTTTCAAATAGTTTGGCCTTGTTTGACGCTGACGAGATGGCATCTGGTCCATTGATAATGGTTGGGATAGAACGCACACTTCTGTTCAGGATCCTATTTGTTATTTGCCAAAACTGGTGGGACCAAGCCGCTGATCAGCTACCTTGGATTTAACAGAATAGGCATATAGCTCTCTTCCATTTTTTATTACTCTTTTACAGTTGTTGCTGGCAGTCCTGAAAGCAGCTTTAGTCTCAGTGCATCTATTACGTTGGTAGCTATGGAAAAGTGATTTATGTGCGCGATGTCAGCAGCACATTCTGGGGAGAATCATGGCTGACTGTTAGGTTTTTATTGGACTTGTTTAGATGGTATGAATTGGTCTATACCTACAATTAACTATTCCGTCAGACCTGATACTATAGAGGACACTTTCTTTTTTAAACATGGAGTGCAGAGGTTAATCACATATGAATGTAAGGAAGCTATCCCAGTCAGCCATTGAGTATTGGTACACAGTACGGTATACAGTATTATGTATATAAGGAGTAATACGTGGAAAAAGAGAGGAACAAGATTAATGTGCGATCTCGTATACGAACTATTATCAGCGCAAGATTGGAAAACTGTATCACTTTAGATAATCTTTATATATTCCAAATAAAATTGCAAGCAAGGAACATTCCCGCTATTATGTATAAAGTTGTCGGCCAATCAGACAAAAACCGTCTCTCAAAGCCCTTACTAATTCTGAGTACTTTTCAACGTCAGTGATGTCATTATACCGTGTGTTTTATTGAACGAAAATTTAACGTTTTTTTTATTTCTAAATACAGCAACAAAGAGGACCTATGAACTGTAAAACTCTTTGAAATTCGGTCGCAGAATCAGTTAGTATTGAAGCTTACTAGCAGTCCTAAATGAGTAAAACTGACATTATTGCAAATATACAAACACGGTAGAGCTTGAATATATATATATATATATATATATATATATATATATATATATATATATATATATATATGCACACATAGGTGTTATGATTGCGTGGGTGTATGTGTCTGTGATCATTATATAAAACTATTGCAGATCTCAGTTATTAATTCATTTATGGTGACCCATGCAAACAATTATGAACAAGATGTTTAATAATACGATTGAAGGCTAATACAAATACATAGAGGTAATACGGCGGAAAATTCTGTATAAATTAAATTGAAAATGGGGTAAAAAGAAACAACACGTTGAACCGTATCTTTTTGTCGTATAATTATCTACTTTTATATGCTTTGCAATGTAACGTATTTCCTTTCGGCTATCAGTGAATATAGGGTAAACAGAATAGAAATATAGATAATTTTGCGACTTTTCTTTTGTCGTATTTAATCCATAAGTAAGTTGCAGGCTTTTAATTGTGGGTTTATGCATAGGTTTACACATTTCGTGAAATAAGGAGAAAATGCGGCCCGTTTCCTTGTCGAACTCCCGACAGTTATTTATGCGCATCGTTTACTCACTGATGGCAGTCCTATTATAAGAATTAAGTAAAAAAAGAAGAAACAACAAACAACGAACAGTTCGCATAAATAAAAACTGGACTTCTGATTCGGTTTACGACTAGTCTTTCACGTATCTTATTCAAACTATAAAGGTTGCGTCAAACATATGCGCTAAGACACACTCATATCGAAAATAGAGAATAATGAAATATATTAAATGAAGATGTACATAAAATTAATAAATAGAAAATACTAAATAATTAATAAATAAATACAATGCAATGATAAAAATAGAATATGAAAAAATGAGCACGATATATATATATACATATACACAAATTTCTCTTACTTCATATATATATATATATATAATTATATTTACATATATATATAGATGTATATATATATATAAAGTGGCAGACATTTATGTATATATATATATGCATATATATGTCATGCTCATTTCTTTTTATATAATACTAATATATGTGTGTACATATATATCTATCTCTCTCTCTCTCTCTCTATATATATATATATATATAAGAGCAAACAATTAATAAAATATGCTAAAAAACACAGCGAAAAAGACTTAAACACAGATTTAATCTGAAAAGGAAAAGCTTAATAAGTGTATAGTCCTTAATCCGCGGAGGTTTGAAGAAATACTTTCCTTCTCAGCAGAGGGTAGGAATTAGCAAAAGTCGTGGTCAGATTTTGCATACAAAAGTATTTGATGAAACTTCAAGTAAGTCAAAGATCGTACTGGATAACACACAGTGAAACCGACAGAATATGGTGAAGAAAAATGTGATTACACGTGAATGGATAGTCTGGTGAGAGTAAATAATCCAATGACGGTAAAATCCAAAAATATAAATCCAAGAAAGTTAATTGAATTTCCATTCGAACAAGTAAAATCCAAGGAAATCACCTAATTGGAAGATGTTCCCAAACAATCTTAAATGCTGAAATCTGAATAATTCACAAATATGTACAAAGAAAAGATGAAAATCTAATAATATTAATAAAAGAAAAATAAGATATGTTTTCAACACGGCTGCCGAGAAGTGTATTTTTTTAAAAACCAGTGAAGAAGAAGAAAGAGAAAAAAGGATTAAATGGTGATAGAATTAAGTATAAATTAGAAAAGCAAATGCAAAAATGACCCAAACAAGATAGCGTTACATTCCGCGAATAATATAGGTAAAAAAAGAGGTCAAATAAATGTACAAGTTATTACTTAAGAAAATGTCAGCAAGAGTTATTAAAAGATTCCAAATGGGAAAAAAATAAATATGAAAGTAAATATGAAATATGAAATAAATAAAAAAATTAGGGGAGACGATGGCCGGTATATGAAAATTCCGGATAGAGCAAGTAAGTATGTAAGTAAATGTATATAGCAAACTATAAGTAAATATACATACGTAATAGATTAATATAATAGATAGATAATATATATATATATATATATATATATATATATATAAGGGGGGCGGCAGGTGGATACAAATCAAACATTGATATTAACCGTGACCAAATTACTTTCACAAATGGTAATTTGAAGAGGTGATTAAAAATGTTACATAGGCTTTAATTTTCTTTTATATTGTTGCTGTTGTGTAAAAAAGGGAATTTAATTAACCGAAATATATATATATATATATATATATATATATATATATATATATATATATATATATAGTAGCTGAAACAATTCAATGTTAAATACAACACAGAAAACGTTAATTAGTAATCAGATAGATGTAACTGAATGCCTAAGCGTTCAGTTTGTATTTATAGTAGTAATTTGTTTACTAAATTCCGATATTAGGCCGCACGTCACCGAGGAGTAAATACGCATTATACGCTTTAGAGGATTTTGCCGAAAAATGGTGTGTATTATCCCCTGATAATCTGACGTTATCTGTAAACTAAAGTATGATATCTAGCAAGAGAAACAGTCTACGTACTAATTTATAAATGATGCAGACCAGGGTGGCTCCCTCTACCGTGCTAGAAAATTACTTACGCCTGACAGTATCCTATACCTCTATAAGGCAACCATTCGCCCATGTATGGAGTATTGTTGTACACATCTGGGCTGGTGCATCTGCTGCTTGTGTCTCGCTCCTGGACAGGGTTCAAAAGAGAGTCGCCAACCTGATAGGTCCTGAACTGTAATCTAGGCTTCAGCCCATGTCCCAGCGACGAGATGTTGCATCCCTCTGGCTGTTCTACAAATACTTTAATGGTGAATGCCCTGACGAACTGCAAACACTTGTACCTCCCCGACGTAACTACCCCCGACAAACCCGACAAGCTACTAAGTCTCATTTCAAGTAGAGATCATAGGTTCAAGAAAGCCTTTTACTCCAATAGTTTCTTCCCCAGAACTGCGGGCCTTTGGAACTCCCTTCCGGGATTCTGCTTTCCCAACTGCAAGGATATGCAGAAGTTCAATTGTAATGTTAACAAACATCTTTGTACTCATCTCCCTTCATAATGACCCCGCTAATTAAGTCCCTAATAGTAGCCCCCTGCTTCAAAGTGGCATTTGCCTTGTTTGTGGTGAAAATTGAATTAAAAAAAAGAGATGAAAATCGGTCCAGATTTCTATGCTGATTACTTTTGTCTAACTGTAAGGCGAAACGAAATATTCATATTTGAGAAGAGCTAAAATCTGTATTTAATATTGTTGTGGTTGCAACCACTTGTTTGCATATGCGAATTATATAACACTATAAATGGCAAGCCTAGGTTGGCCTTGGTGTGTCTTACTCAAATGCCACCAGAAGGGACGCCGAAGAGCGTACATGTCCTCCCACCAAGACTCTCTGACTCGACACCGTCGTTTGTACATATTGTAAATATACCTTTTCTTTAATACACTTATTATTGCGTTATCTTGTTGTTTTCGTCTTCATTGCATTTCCTTGCTAATTATTGTTCAACCTTGCAACCACAACAGTTGGCGACGAGATATGAAGCGTCAAATATAACAGTTTGACGAAGAACTATTAAAAAAAAAGTACAACGCAAAGGTTGACCATTTTTTTTTAAGGAATGCAAAGTGTTGACGAGCAAACGGATTTTACGCTAAAGAGAAGTTTCAACTCAAGTGAAAAAAAAACTCTAACGTGGCAAAAGCGACAATTTACGCCGTTTTCTGGGAATCCGACTTGCAAACGAATGTAAAAGTGAATTTTTGTTTTGTCGCTACACGACAAATCTTACTAAAGGACCAACTTGCAAACGAAAAGCGAAAACGACAGGTCAGAACCGTATTACGAAAAGCAAGGAAGTAACCTACGAAAAAAGTTCACCAGTGGATTCTAATTACTGTTCTCCGTAAAAAAAACAACAACTAAAGGACTTTTTCATTAATGTTTTGGTTGACGTCTGTACTAAAAGGAATTACCACAGCTAAAAGTAAAATTCGGGGAAAGGATTTTTTTTTCTTGAATTTGTCACTGCTTACGGATAATAAAGTAAAACGTCAAGGAAAAAGGTAATCTCAATTTAAGAGGTATTTTAATTACTAAAATACTAAAGAAAAAAAACTCAAAGAACGAAATGTACTGCATACATTTATTCAATTGTGACTCGATTAAAAAAAAACACTTTTATTTTGTGGAAAGAGTTACTTATTAGTAAGTGCCTAAAAACGGAAAGTCAATTACATTTCGTGAGTCCAGATAAACCTGTTTTATTTTTTTTTGCAGCGTGACTCGCAAAAAGAATATATTATTGCAAGCAGCGATATTATTATGGAAAGCAGGAGCTTACAGCAATTTGTTTTTTTTTGTTGTAACCCAAACACGTGTATATTGTACGTGGTACAATTTTGTTTTAACTACACACAAAAAAAAAACACATGGAAGACTTATCAAAAATGTTCATGCAACTTTTACAAGCACAGGCTGAGCGGGATGAACGCAGACAAGCTACACAAAACGAGCTTTTGCAAACACAAATACAGGCACAGGCGGACCGCGAGGAAAAGTGAGAGGACAGATTATTTGAATGGCAGCAAGAACAAGAAGAAAAGCAGAAAATGGCGCAATTAAAGCAGAAAAAAACTGAAATTGGAACAGGAAGAAAGGCATAAGAAACTACAATTGGAACAGAAAGAAAGGCATAAGAAACTACAATTGGCATATGAAGAAAGACAAGAGGAACGTTTTGCTAAAACACTGGAACTACTAAAGAGTAATCGAGAAAATGTCGATGGTGTTAATTTCTCCCATACAACTATTTTTTATAGCATGGACACATTTCATTATGTGCCTGAGGAAGAGAAGAATTTTGAAGCATATTACACAAGATACGAGGATGTTTTCCAACTGGACTGTAAAAATTGGCCAAATAGTCAGAAAGTGAGCCTCTTACTCAGAAAATTGGGTACATCAGAACACAGCAAATTCGTAGATTACATATTACCTAAAAAAACTGCGGAATTAGAGTTCATGGAAGGTGAAAAATTACTAAAAGAATTATTTAATCCAAATATATCTCTTTTTCATAAAAGATGGCTGTGCATTAATCTAAGAAAGATGGGCAACCAATATTATTTGACATACGCATCAGTTGTCAATAAAAACTGCGATAATTTTAAGCTTGCAGAACAAACGGTAGAAGATTTTCAATGTCTAATCTTCGCTCAAGGGTTAGTTTCCACGAAAAATGCAGAAATACGCAGACGAGTGTTGTCTAAGATGGAATCTGAGCAAGATTTAACCCTCCAGAAACTAGCAGAGGACTGTGAAAGGGTCATTACACTAAAAAAGGATTTAAAAAATATAGAAGAATCCGGAGTGGCATATGTAAGAAAAGTTAAAAAACAATACGCACCAACCAAGACCTTTACAAAGAAAAGCAATGGAACAGGATATTCCAAAGATAATAACCATAAATATAGTACAGAATATAATAAGCCTCTTCCTAGATATAACTGTAAGAGATGTGCAGAAAATCATTGGGAATCAGATTGTCCTTATAAGAAGAAAAATGCTACATTTGTAAGAAGGTGGGACACAAAAGCAATTGCTGCAGATATAAAGATTACACCAGAAAGAGAGTACAGCAAACAAAATCAAATACAAAATTAGACAAAGATCGGCGAAAATACGTAAAAGTGGAAATATTTAAAACATCAATAAAGTTACAACTCGACTCCGGCTCCGATGTTTCTATAATAAACCTGAATACGTGGAAAAAGTTGGGAAAACCGGCCATGATGAAAACTAGTAAAAAAAAAAAAACAGCCCGGACGGTAACTGATGGTGGTATAAAATTTGAAGGAGAAGTTGTCCTCCCGATAAAATTGAAAGGGATTTCGAAGAAATTAAACATATTCGTACTAAAAAATAGTGAATATCTGTTTGGAATAGATTTAATTGAGAAATTCGGACTATGGGATAAGCCAATCAATACATTCTCTAAAATATTAGAATGTTCTTCTCCAACAACAGTAAATATAAAAGACGAGTTAAAAGAATTATTTCCTGAGACATTCACGACTAACTTAGGTCGCTGCAATAAATTCAAGGCCTCGTTTGAACTTAAAGAAAACGCCAGCCCAATTTTTAGAAAAAAGCGAAATGTTCCGTTCGCTGGGTTTGAAAAGATCGATAAAGACTTAAATAGATTGGAACAGACGGGAATTCTATCAAAAATAGAACACAACGAGTGGGCAGCCCCCACTGTATACGTAAAGAAAAAGAATGACGAAGTTAGAGTGTGCGCAGACTTTTCGACCGGGGTCAACTCCCTATTAAAAGATCACCATTACCCCCTACCAACCCAGAGGAAATATTCACGAAGTTGAATGGGGGTAATATCTTCTCCAAGATAGACTTGAGCGACGCGTATTTGCAAATACCGGTCGAGGAGAATTGCTCAAAAATACTATGCAGCAATACGCATAAGGGATTATACAAATACAACCGATTGCCTTTTGGCATCAAAGTAGCGCCTGCCATCTTTCAGCAAGCGATGGACACCATGCTAAGTGGTATTGAGTGCGCATGTGCATACCTGGACGACATTGTTGTCAGGAGCAAATCCCTAGAAGAACATGAGGAACATTTGAAACAAGTATTTACTCGAATAAAAGAATTCGGCTTTAAAGTAAAAGAAAGTAAATGTGATGTTTGTATGAGCTAGATTAAGTATCTTGGACACATAATAAACAAACATGGACGACGTCCAGACCCAGACAGATCTGCGGCAATAAAAAATATGCCAGCATCCGATAATGTAACAACCTTGCAGAGTTTCTGAGGACTCGCAAATTATTACCAATCTTTTATTGAAGGAATGCATAACTTGCGAGCCCCCTTAAATAATCTGCTTAAAAAGGATACACCGTGGAACTGGACGCAAGAATGTCAAACCGTTTTTGACGAAATAAAGAGCGCACTAACATCCGAATTATTCTTAACGCACTTTGACACAAACTTAAAAATAGTCGTCGCTAGTGACGCTAGCTCCTACGGCTTAGGAGCATGCATTCAACATATTATGCCGGATGGGTCAAGAAAACCAATAGCGCACGCTTCGAGAACGCTGATACCAGCCGAAAGGGCATATTCACAAATCGAAAAAGAAGCGTTGAGCATAATCTTTGCCGTGACTAAATTTCACTGATATTTATATGGTAGACAATTCATACTTGAAACCGACCATAAACCGTTAGTCACGATCTATGGATCAAAAAAAGGATTGCCGGTATACACCACAAATAGATTGCAACGCTGGAGTACAATACTACTTAATTACGATTTCCAGCTACAACATCTAGCATAAAACAGATTTGCCATGCGGATGGACTGTCAAGACTGAAACCACAGAAACACAATCTGGAAGAATCAGTCATTGCAGCAATTCGGACAAATGTTGAAGTAAAAAATATATAAGCAAACATAATTAAGGAACTACCCGTAACATTGTCGGACATTAAAAGGGAAGCCGAGAAATACGAATATATAAAGGACATAAAAGAGAAAATTATAACCGACACAAAGGTGCAGGAAGTTTTCTCCATATGTGACGATGTGTTACTGTACAGCGAGAGAGGGGTAATACCCAAAACATTGCAGAATAGGATGTTAATAGATTTCCATACAGGACATCCGGGGATAAATCGAATGAAGTCGTTAATGAGAAGCTACGTGTACTGGCGTAACATGGACACTGACATAGCGACAACAATTGATAAATGTAAAGGATGCCAGTTAGCGGCAAACGCTCCACCTATAGTACACAAACCTTGGCCGAAAACCGACCAACCATGGTCGAGAATCCACATGGACTTCGCTGGTCCAGTAGGTGAAAACTATTATTTAATTGTAGTGGATAGTTTCACAAAATGGCCGGGGGTAATGCGTTGCAGGAATCCAACAACGAACAACTCAATAGGGTTCATACACGAGTTGTTTGCAAGATTCGGTGTACCAGACACACTGGTCACTGACAACGGAACGCAGTTCACATCCGCAGAGTTTAAGGAATTTTGCGGCACGTTCCGAGTGAAGCACATCACGACTCCGCCGTATCATCGAAGGTCGAACGGCCTCGCGGAAAGGTTCGTGGACACGCTAAAACGAGCGTTAAAGAAATCCATTGGAACACCAACAAAAAAAAGCTTTGCAACAATTCTTGCAAGTATATAGGATTACACCACATCCTAGTACACCATAAAACATATCACCAGCTGATCTAATGTTTGCCAGAAAGGTAAAATCAGCGTTTGACAAACTATTGCCAAGGCAGGCAATTATCCGAAACACTACACACACGAGAAGAAAGAAATATAACTCGGGAGATCGAGTATATTTTAAGTGCTACAGAAATAACAAATCTTACTGGGAATGTTGAGTAGTGGATAAACGCATTGGTGATTGTACATACATGATTAAAGGTCCACAGAATATACATAAAAGGCACCTAAATCAGATAAAAAAAACGTCATATCCAAGATGATGATGATACGACAACAGTCGAAGAGAAGGACACCATTGATATCATATACGAATCTTTTAATTTGGAACCGCCTCAAAATGCACCTGAACCCCGGAGATTAGGTAGGAAAAGAAAAGTGAATGGACCATTAATGGTAAACCCAAAAAGAAAAAAGTTATTGAAATATGTGTGACTTCAAATCTTGGGAGGGGGGTGTTGTGGTGGCAAGCACTTATTTGCATATGCGAATAACATAACACTATAAATGGCAAGCCTAGGTTGGCCTTGGTGTGTCTTACTCAAATGCCACCGGAAGTGACGCCGAAGAGCGTACATGTCCTCCCACCAAGACTCTCTGACTCGACACCGTCATTTGTACATATTATAAATATATCTTTTCTTTAATACACTTATCATTGCGTTATGTTGTTGTTTGCGTCTTCATTGTATTTTCTTTACTAATTATTGTTCAACCTTGCACCACAACAAATATGAAATTTACACCCCCATAAATTACCTCAATCGAAAAAAAACGAACCCCCTACACACACAAACACACACACATAAATATATATATATATATATATGTGGGGTATATATACATATATATATATATACATATATATATATATATATATAGAGAGAGAGAGAGAGAGAGAAAGAGAGAGGGACAGACAGACAGACAGACAGACAGAGACAGAGAGAGGCAGAAAGGCAGATAAAGAGAGACAGAGAGTGGAAAATAAGTTCCCAAAGAAAACAAACACAAATATAGAATGATTTATTTATGAAATAAGGGTATACTTATATTTAGTTGGGAGGATGGAGGGACTCTTTATACTAAGGCATTGCGAAGACTTATGCTTCTCATTCGAGAGCAGAGACGATACTAGGTAACATAATGGGGATGTGAGCTCTAGCGAGGGATGTATCAGGAACGAAATAAATAAATAAAATTATTGATGTTGTTTGGGGCACTGAACTCTAAGATAAGGGAGTAACATATTATATGAAGTGTAGTGTGAACATTTATCTAGGATGTCTATCATGTGGGTAGGATTTTAATGTGTAAAGGCAACGGTAGGATATCGGGTACATTGGAGGGTGGTTCTATTTATTCGGGTGTGTAGCATCTAATGCAGGGGGTTTACGCTAAAATGTATTTTAACCACAGAAGTAGCTGAGATTGCAACAGCACTTAGAGACGGTGTATGTTTTTCGACGTAATATTATGATAATACATTAAAGCAAGGAGTTTGTCAATTTGTAACAAATTTTTCACAAAAAATACTTATAAATAGACTATCGCATGATGTTATGAGATTAATACAAGTTTGTGGATTATAGTAGGTGTCGTGCAGTAAGGTTTCATATTAAATATTGTATTGTATAGGTTATATATTAAATTAAAGGCGTAATGTACGAGGGGGTATGGGTAGGTAGTCGAAAAATATGACAATATTTGCTAGAATGCACAGCAATTTCCATAGGTGTAAAGGGGGAGCAATATAAGGCAAAGGATTAAGGTAGGGAGCAAAGATGATAGAGGTTGATTTAGAGACAAAATTGATTATGAGATGATGAATAGCGCGGTGGTATAATAGGGAAACATCAATAACCGGAATTTTAGTCAATTAGAGAAAGGTTTTGAGAAATAGGATATAAATATAAAAACGTGAGATATAGTGTATATATAACGATAGCTAGCAAAGACAGAAATTTAGGTGAGCGAGATAGTACCCCACGGAACTTTCTCCTTTTTGCCTTTTATACATTTATACCCTTATTTAATACATGAACAATTCTATATATGCCTATACATAGTTTTGTTTGTGCTTGCTTTTTTAATTCATTTTCCACATGTATTGTCTTCTATATAAGCTTTAAAAATGTTGTTGAACTTTGTATTATCTCGATAAGTCAACTCTCTTATAGAATTGAATTTACTCTCTTCTTCTAACTCACAAGGTTTATATATATATATATATATATATATATATATATATATATATATATATATATATATACGTGTATTCATATATAGATGCAGCAGGCTCGAACCCGTAGATGTGGAGACAAATGATAAAAATGGTAGTAGCGTCGAGAAGGAATCCATACAACAGTAAGCAATCAAGATAAAGAGAGGTGTTAAAAATGTAGTGGTAGGCTGGCAGGCTCGAACCCGTGACGTGAAGGCGGAAAAGAAAGTGGAAGAAAATATTACGGTTAGCCGATGTCTACATGACGCGACCGGCAGTCAAAAGTGTTCATTTTAACCGAAGTCAATACTGTGACGATGAGTTGCTAAAATCTCGGCGTAAAAATCGACTCCGCCTTGTACAATACGTTTGGGTTGAAGAAATTAATGTTTTTGTCGAATTTTTCGATATTTGTCGTTCGAGAATCGATCCAAAATGATGCAGATCTTGTCAGGATCCATTGCTTCTGTTGCCAGTTTTTACATACATTTAAACAGATCGGTGAGATTTATATTATAGATTAGTCTGGAGGCCCTGCATTGCGCTGGTGTTTTGAGGTGTGTGTTTAACAAATCAAAAAATAAATAAAGTGGTAGTAGGCAGTAAGTGTCGAACCTGTACCGCGAACAAGGAAAAGGACACGAAAAAAATTGACCTCTTTTCTGTTGTACCCATCGCCAAATTGGAACAGAGGAAGGTTTAAATTAAGGTAAGTCAATCAAAAAGAGTGGATTACTTTCGAAAATATCGGCGAAAAAAGAGACCCTGCCTGTAGAAAATGCGCAGTTGTGGGTGAAGTAATTAATGTTTTTACGTCATGTGTCGATATTTGTCGTCCGAAGAGCCGAGCTTTAAACGATAACAATCTCTCTCACAAAATTTAGACATACATACATACATACATACATATATACATACATTATATATATATATATATATGTATATATATATATATATATATATATATATATAGGCAAAATTTCATTATTCGCGCATATTTTATTGAAGAGGATCTTCGTTCTTCTTTTTATGATCTTTCTTGCGAATTTTTCTTGCTTTCGTACAAGTATCTTTGTTGTGGGATCCAAAGTTCTTATAAAGTCCACCAGTTTACCGAACAGTTTCGGTCTCGATTGACCATCGTCAGGGTTGTTCTTCCTGTGCATCCTACTTATTGATTGATTTGTTCTCTGTCGTTTTCTGTTTTTATTACTTATTTAGCATGTGTAGTTTCGCATTATTTGCTTTTTTTTCCTTCCTCTTCACCTTTATCATGTTAGAATAGGTGGAGAATTCGGCTGCTGTTGTTAAAGTTTATTTTAGTAATGGTTGGGTTTTTACTTTTTATTATTAATGCTTCTAGCATTGTTAGTCGTTGGTAATTATTACACGTTTTTAATATGTTAGTGTAATTTTTTAAAAGTTCTTTGTATTGTTTGGAGGTGGTGTTTATTATGTTATGTTCTTGTTCAAGGTGTTTGCAAATAGCACTGGAGGTGTTCTGATGTCCTGTCGGACGTCTTCCTAATGTGGTGCGTTCATGACCAATATAGTTCATATTTTTCGAGTAGCAATCCTCGAGGAGGCATTTAAACAAATAAACTGCATTGACCATACTCATTTTATTGGTTGTATCGTTGTTATTATTCTTTACTACTAGGTTTTTCGTTAGGTATTTTTTATAATATATTATTGGTTTTATTTTGTTGTTAGGATTTTTTTTATTTTCATGTATCATTTTATAATATTTTTGATGGTGATTTCGTCCTGTTGCTGATTATAGTGCATTTGATTCTTGTAGTGTAGAGGACTTAGGATGTTTTGGTTTTGATTAATTGGTTGGTTTTTATTTCTAATAAATTGGTCTATTTCTTGATCGATTATTTTATTGGGAAAGGTATTGTTAATTAGTGTTTGTTTAATGTTTGCAAGCTCTTTGTAGAAAAGGATTTTACTAGATGATATTCGGTGTGCTCGGTCTAATAGGTTTTTTTATCATGGCTATTTTATATTATAAATAAAAACCAACCAATTAATCAATAAAAGTGATAGGGAGAAAATGCCAATTTTTTTTTTTTTTAATTGTTGCAGATTTTTCAAAATGTCAATTTGTTTCTACTCTTGTTCAGATTAATAGGCGACGGTTGCCGATTAAAAATGTTTATACAAACAGGTGGAAAACGGACAAAAGTTCAAGCCGGATGTTGACATCAGGCTCTCAACCAAAGAGAATCTTCCAGCTTTGTAGCTTTGTTTTAGTGTGTATGCGTGTCTCTCTCTGTCGTTTTCTTTCGTTATTATTTGTTATTAATCACTTTCTTTTATTCCTTTTTAGTAATCGAGCAGCTGGATTGTATGAATATTTCACTTCGAACGTCGAGAAACATTAACATATAAGAGATAGGGTTCGATCGCAGTCGAGGTTGCGTTGGTGAACAACTACTGTGCTGAACATGTTCCAAAATAAATTCATATTTTTTGAAGAAAATCTTTGTTCGATTTTTTGTTGAGGCGTTCAATTTCAGCACATATTCCCGATCAACAATGTTGATCAAGTCCTGTCAAGGATAAGAGTACCCGAAGGAGAAAAAAAAAACCAGACCAACTTGCAGGGTGATCCGACTTTATATCAGCCATACTAATCTATCCTTGAACGAATGTTCGTATAATCCTCTTAGACTAATGTTACTCCTCATATCGTATCATCGTGTCACACATTCGGTATCAAGCATTTAAGGAACGTTCGAGATTCGTCCTCAGGACCCAACCTACCCAAGTAACATTTCCCGTCATACTGCAGAATCTATTGAACTCTATGAATCAAGTTTAATAGATGTGAGTTTAGGTAGAGATGTAATGAAATGAAAAACGAATGATAATGAAATAAAAAGTATTTCGAATGGAACATTTTGACATTACATACAAAAGTTTACATAAACGCAGGCTGTGTTCTCATCACATATGTTTGAAAGTTTTACATTTCTACACGATTGGCTTTGTTAATATATTTTTATTATTTTCAAATATTTTGTTACTTTCATTGCAAATCTTCTTAACGTTGCTGATTATGATCATAGAAGTTAAAACAATTATTTATACGACAATACTTTACTTAATAAGAGTTATATACATTTACATAATACGTAAAGAGATTATATAAGCAAACATATTTGTGTTATTATATATATATATATATATATATTAATAATAATAATAATAATAATAAAAATAATAATAATAATAATAATAATAATGATAATAATAATAATAATAATAATAATAAAAAAAATAATAATAATAATATTTGCTAATCATGTTGGATATATATTACCATCGTTACACGCTACTGTGGGAATTTAAAGAGAATATACATTTGCATCGAAATAAATAATCACGATCGCAATTTTTTTCAACATATTGTTCTACATCTCACCGTCTGCAATAATAGGTTTGTAAATTCAGATTAATAATATTTAGGTTACATGCATTCATATCTACTGTATTTAATATACCATCTGAATAATCCAGTAATTATATAAAAACACTTTACTTTTAGAAAAATAACATTTTACATTCAATTTATCGTTCAAAAATACTACATGCAAAGATTTTAAAAGTGAAAAACGAGTGGGTACATAGAAAAATAAGAAAATAGAATCTTGATGGATTACTTTTAACTCTTCGCAAATTTCTGTCATTCACGCTTCCATTTTTGAAAAAAGTTTTCTTTTAATTCATATAGATGAATAAAAATCAAACTATTACAAGTATAATCCTGCATCCTCTGTGATCGGCAGCTTATTATGTTAATTATGAGTTTTACAAAGTTTATGAAAAAGTTTTTGACTGATGCTGGATATAATTCCCTGTATAAAACATAACTACACAAAATTGTTAATGAAATGCCAAATGTTATGGGTTTTTAATGATGGGTGTTGCTTAAAAATGAATCAGTTTAATTGAAATATCCATTTTGCTAACAACCCGCGAAGTTAGAAAATGATTATGCATAATGAAGGGGAAATATTTCATCGTTATGTCAGGAAAATGACCTTGACATCGTTATGCCGATTTCATATTAAGCAATCTCTTCAGTACAAACTACTGTCATATTAGCTTCCAAAAATCAACAATTCGCAATGGAAAGAGATGTTATAAATGTTTATAATATTAGTACAGTCTAAGATATAATAAAAAAAAGATCAAGATCAGTGATTAGTAGCTTACTATATGTTCAGTTTAAGATACATTTTAACCTCAAAGAAACTATTTTTTCTTGTGTTCTATCTAATAATGCCCTGCTATTTATATGCTTTTCCTCTGCTGTTCGGATTTGCTACTGGACCAGGCGGCTATCTAGATACTTGGAAAGAATTTGCATTATTCGAATTTTCTTAAACTTCTGATGTACCTTGAAAACAATCAATGCAATTAAAATTCCCGCCTGACCATTAAAATCACAATTTGCATTGTCAATGTTTTCAATTATGTTAATTGCTGAAATTAAAAAAAAATATTCACAAATAAATTTCAGATAATTTTTCTCAAAATTCGTTCATAGTCATGCCGTGACTTATCCCATGTGCCTATTTGAAATACTTTTTTCACGCAATCTAATTTCATAATAAAAATAAAGTAAATTTTGTCCAAGTGACATGATGTTAACTTTGCAAGTATATTATTTCATATATGAAACGAATATCATTTTCTATAAAATATACCTGTTTGTCTATTAATTATATTTTGATTAATTTCTAATTCATTTCAAACTGCGAAATAACTGGCTTATATTTTGTCACGAACTGGCTGATGAAAATTTCATATGTGTCGTAAATCCGAGTGCATTCCCATTTTCTGAATAGATGAATTAAAAAAAAGTTAGATAAGTATATTCCTGACGAAAAATCCAGAGGGATTCGAAAGTACTTGAACTAAAAGCAAATATGGCCATTATATCGGCTAGATCCTGCCATAAGTGAAGATCGAAATTCAAGACGTTAGAAAAGAGCAAAATAAAAATAGAGAAAATTATATATGATTCAGGAAAAAACAATGCTGGCCTAATATACATATTTAACATTCCATATATTTAAATATTTATATATATATATATATATATATATATATATATATTTAACTCATTTTTTATTTATACTTTTGTGTCGGTCTTTAAATATCATCTAACGCGTAAAGGTAAATGCACTGCCATTTAAATGGCAGTGATAATTTAAACTACAATTTGCAGCTTATCTTCTATTTTCTTTCTCTTTTTTTACTATACAAAATCAGAACACACATGTGACATCGTCACCTAATCAATCGGCTAGTGGGGTAGTAATAAAGTTTCGTAGTTTCACGGGGGTAGAATAAGTACTAACATCTTTCTCCACAATGCAGCGTATTAGACGAAAAAAATCTTTGTTCGCTTTTTTGTTGAGGCGTTCAATTTCAGCACATATTCCCGATCAACAATGTTGATCAAGTCCTGTCAAGGATAAGAGTACCCGAAGGAGAAAAAAAAACCCAGACCAACTTGCAGGGTGATCCGACTTGATATCAGCTATACTTATCTATCCTTGAACGAATGTTCGTATAATCCTCTTAGACTAATGTTACTCCTCATATCGTATCATCGTGTCACACATTCGGTATCAAGCATTTAAGGAACGTTCGAGATTCGTCCTTAGGACCCAACCTACCCAAGTAACATTTCCCGGCATACTGCAGAATCTATTGTACTCTATGAATCAATTTTAATAGATGTGAGTTTAGGTAGAGATGTAATGAAATGAAAAAGAATGATAATGAAATAAAAAGTATTTCGAATGGAACATTTTGACATTACATACAAAAGTTTACATAAACGCACGCTCATCACATATGTTTGAAAGTTTTACATTTCTACCCGATTGGCTTTGTTAATATATTTTTATTATTTTCAAATATTTTGTTACTTTCATTGCAAATCTTCATAACGTTTCTGATTATGATCATAGAAGTTCAAACAATTATTTATACGATAATACTTTACTTAATAAGAGTTATATACATTTACATAATACGTAAAGAGAGTATATAAGCAAACATATTTGTGTTAATATATATATATATTAATAATTCAATTTATCGTTCAAACAAATATTAATAATAATAATAATAATAATAATGATAATGATGATGATAATAATAATAATAATAATAATAATAATAATAATAATAATAATGATAATAATGATAATAATAATATTTGCTAATCATGCTGGATATATATTACCATCGTTACACGCTACTGTGGGAATTTAAAGAGAATATACCTTTGCATCGAAATAAATAATCACGATCGCAATTTTTTCAACATGTTGTTTTACTTCTCATTGTCTGCAATAATATGTTTGTAAATTCAGATTAATAATATTTTAGGTTGCATGCATTCATACCTACTGTATTTAATATACCATCTTAATAATCCAGTAATTATATAAAAACACTTTACTTTTAGAAAAATAGAATTTTACATTCAATTTATCGTTCAAACCAATACTACATGCAAAGATGTTAAACGTGAAAAACGAGTAGGTACATAGAAAAATAAGAAAATAGAATCTTGATGGATTACTTTTAACTCTTCGAATACTTTCTGTCATTCACGCTTCCATTTTTGAAAAAAAGTGTTCTTTTAATTCATATAGATGAATAAAAATCAAACTATTACAAGTATAATCCTGCATCCTCTATGATCGGCAGCTTATTATGTTAATTATGAGAATTACAAAGTTTACGAAAACGTTTGTGACTGATGCCGGATATAATTGCGTGTATAAAACATAACTACACAAAATTGTTAATGAAATGCCAATTGATATGGGTTTTCAATGATGGGTTTTGCTTAAAAATGAATCAGTTTAATTGAAATATCCATTTTGCTAACAACCCGCGAAGTTAGAAAATGATTATGCATAATGAAGGGGAAATATTTCATCGTTATGTCAGGAAAATGACCTTGACATCGTTATGCCGATTTCATATTCAGCAATCTGTTCAGTAAAAACTACTGTCATATTAGCTTCCAAAAATTAACAATTCCCAATAGAAAGAGATGTTATAAATGTTTATAATATTAGTACAGCCTGTGATATAATAAAAAAAAGATCAAGATAAGTGATTGGTAGCTAACTATATGTTAAGTTTAAGATAAATTTTAACCTCGAAGAAACTATTTTTTCTTGTGTTCTATCTAATAATGCCCTGCTATTTATATGCTTTTCTCTAGTGTTCGTATTTGCTACTGGACCAGGCGGTTATCTAGATACTTGGAAAGAATTTGCATTATTCGAATTTTCTTAAACTTCTGATGTACCTTGAAAACAATCAATGCAATTAAAATTCCCGCCTGACCATTAAAATCACAATTTGCATTGTCAATGTTTTCAATTATGTGAATTGCCGAAATTAAAAAAAAATATTCACTAATAAATTTCAGATAATTTTTCACAAAATTCTCTCATAGCCATGTCGTGACCTATCCCATGTGCCTATTGTAAATACTTTTTTCACGCAACCTAATTTCATAATAAAAATAAGGTAAATTTTGTCCAAGTGACATGATGTTAACTTTGCAAGTATATTATTTTATATATGAAAAGACTATCATTTTCTATAAAATATACCTGTTTGTCTATTAATTATATTTTGATTTATTTCTAATTCATTTCAAACTTCGAAATAACTGGCTTATATTTTGTCACGAACTGGCTGATGAAAATTTCATATGTGTCGTAAATCCGAGTGCATTCACATTTTCTGGATAGATGAATTAAAAAAAAAACAGTAAGATAAGTATATTCCTGACGAAAAATCCAGAGGGATTCGAAAGTACTTGAACTAAAAGCAAATATGGCCATTATATCGGCTAGATCCTGCCATAAGTGAAGATCGAAATTCAAGACGTTAGAAAAGAGCAAAATAAAAATAGAGAAAATTATATATGATTCAGGAAAAAACAATGCTGGCCTAATATACATATTTAACATTCCATATATTTAAATATTTATATATACATATATATATATATATATATATATATATATATATATATATATATATATATATATATTTAACTCATTTTTTATTTATACTTTTGTGTCGGTCTTTAAATATCATCTAACTCGCAAAGGTAAATGCACTGCCATTTAAATGGCAGTGATAATTTAAACTACAATTTGCAGCTTATCTTCTATTTTCTTTCTCTTTTTTTACTATACAAAATCAGAACACACATGTGACATCGTAACCTAATCAATCGGCTAGTAGGGTAGTAATAAAGTTTCGTAGTTTCACGGGGGTAGAATAACTACTAACATATTTCCCCACAATGCAACGTATTAGACGAAAAAAATTACTGCATGAACATAAACGTAAATACATATGACATACGTTTATGCTGAAAAGTTTTCAATCTAGACAGTGTATATTGGTCCCTCCACCTCTCTCTCTTTCTCTCACTCTCTCTCTCTCTGTATAATATATATATATATATATATATATATATATATATATTTAAAGAAATAAAATTAAAGTATGTAGTGTTTACCTGATATACGCAATGTAAAACTTCAATCTGATATTGTTGTGTCGTGGAACAACAGTGAAAATAAAAACAATCAAGTCGAGGTTCGGTTTAAGGAACAAGTGTATTAACAATAATGTACAAAGATAGGATATCGTGTATATCTGCTGGGCACTCGGCTAGCAGTTGAAGCAGTCGCATCTCTCTCACCAGTGTTGGGATTACTTGCGCTATTCATAGTGATAATCCTTGTTAATCCTTCTGTACAAGGAAGGCCTGTACAGCCCCCCTTGAAAATATCCGGTCTGGGATTAATGACGTTTTTATTTTAGGTTCACCCTAAACAAATTTGCTGATTTCCGTTTTCTGTTTGATCTTCTGTTCTCCGGAGCTGTCTCATCATGACCACCTGAAAATATCAAAAACTCCCCATGATGTCCTCCTCTGGCGATCTGGTCACCTCACTGTTCGAGTATCTTTTCCTAATTTGCTTAGTGTGACGTTTGTTCACGAAATCTGGTCCCTTAATCATGTAGACCATATTGCCTATTTGTTTCCTAACAATGCCGGACTCCCAGAATGTCTTATTATTTTTGTGAATCTTGTAGAAAACTCTTTCGTCAAATTTATACCGTTCGTTTATTAACGGTTTTCTTGGGTTTGGCCTATCTTGGTTCGGTAACAACTTGTGAAAAATCGATCAAACCTTGCGTCCGAACATAACCTCAGCAGGTGTCTTCGACATTTCGAGGTTTGCATTCGAAGTGATTCTGTAGACTTGTAAAACCTGTTGGATTGATTTTTCCGTCGGCGACCCACTAGCTTTTTCAGAGCTCTTGCATGTGTCTACGAATTTCTCTGTTTGCCCGTTACTTCTTGAGTGATATGGAGGAATGGTTGTCAGATTAGATGATCCTCGAAAAATGTTTAAATTCGGTAGACGTAAATTGCGTTCCATTGTCTGTAACAATGCAGTCTATTACTCCAAATCTAGCGAATAGTTAATACCTGGGATTTAGGATCCTTACATTTTAATACTTCCGGCCATTTAGATAGGTTGTCTACAACAATGAGATAGTAGAACCTGCAAATTCTAAATGAATCCTAGACCAAGCTAGGTTAGGATTTGCCCACGATGCGAATTGAGTCGGAGGAGCTTTCAGAGCTAATGCACATCCTCTACACTCCCTGATGTTTGCTTCTATATCCTTATCCATGTTTGGGCAATAGACAAAAGAGCGCATAAGGCTTTTCATTCTTGATATACCGGGATATCCTACATGGAATTTCTTGAGCATTTTTTTCTGTAATGTCGCAGGAATTACTACCCTGTCGCTATATAACAGGACGTTGAATACATTTCTTCATCCAGCTCGTTATAGTTGATGCTTTCTTTCGTGCGTATAATAAATTCGTCTATCTCTGCTTTACGCTTAATTTCATCAAACGTTACTGGAAGTTCTCTTATTGTGCCACATAACGAATATTTTACTTCAACTTCCGCTTGAATGAGGGCTATTACAATATCCTCCAATGGTACTGTCTGCTTAGGTAATAACCTTTATAACCCGTCTGCATGACCAAATTTTTAGATGGTATCCCATCTTTGGAGTCTATTTCCCGTATGTTGTGGTAGTCCCTTGCTCAATCCGAAAATCGTTTATAATGGTGTGTTGTTTGTTTGTAACAGAAGATGCCCACCATATAGGAAACGATGAAACTCCTTTACCCCGAATATAATGCTTAGCTCCGATTTTTCAATTTGTGAGTTGTTCTATTCGGCTGACAAATGTGATCGTGTTGAATGTGCTATGGGTTTCTATTTTCCATCATCCGTTTTGTGTAAAATGCAATCGGAAAATTGTGAAATGCGGTTAGACGCAGCAATATATCTAATTGAAGCAAACTCTAATATACACGCACAGATGTTACAAGTCATGGTTGGAAAATATATATACCATTTATATGCTCTGTTCATTGAGCAATTTCCGATAATTAAAGGCAGCTAATAGTATTTAGATTTACTGAGAACAACTACAAAACACTATATATATATATATGTATATATGTATATATATACATATATACATATGTATATATGTATGTATATATATATATATATATATATATATATATATATATATATATATATATATATCAGGTAGGAATATATCCCAAAATGAAGAAAAATTGAATATCTACAAAGGTTGTTGACAGTGCTCAATGAAAGAGAGCAAATTATATATTTTTCTATTCTTTATGTAAATACAGTTGTCTTGCTACAATGTGAAGACAGTTTTAAAAATATTTCATTTCATCAGAAAAGAAAGATAAAAACACAAAATTTAAAAAAAAGTTCCAGACCTTTCAATATTTTGGGGAGAGAAATATCGCCATGACTGGCAATAAGTTAAACACTCGATTTTTACTTCTTGCCAGTCATGCTCATATTTCTGTCCTCCAAATTTGAAAAAAAGTCTGGGGCATTTTAATTATTGTATAATCAATTATATTTGCAAAGGTCTGCACATCGTAGCAACATATCCCTGTACTTTTACATAAAGAATGAATATAACAATTGTATCTACATATATATATATATATATATATATATATATATATATATACATACATACATATCTACATAAGATATGTATACATATATATTTATATATATATATATATCTCTCTATATTTATATATACATAAATATATATATATATATATATACATATATATATATATATGTCTGTTTGGATACAGTTGTATATATATGTGTATGTGTATGTATATATATATATATATATATATATATATATTTATATGTTCATATATTTATATGCGTGTATATATATATATGTACGAGGGGTGTGCAATAAGTAATGCTCCTGACCATCTTTTCATAGTAGTAGTGCAACGAAACTAGGCAGAGTTATATGTCTTTTCCTACATAGGAACAACCCAGAGGTATGCATTTCTCCAATCGTTTGATGCAGCTCTGGAGACTGTTTTTGTAGAACACCTCAGGTTGGTCCTCCAACCACGACGTGCTTTCAGAAGTCAAGGCTGCGTCATCTGGACAACGTCTTCCTTTCAAAAACAACTTAATGGCTGGGAAGAGGTGAAAGGAAGAGCGCGCAAGGTCAGGAGATTAAGGAGGATGGGGAAGAATTTCATAACCACACGCCCGTGCTTCTGTTCTGGCGACATGCGAGTTGTGGACTTGAGCGTTGTCCTTTAAGAGCAGGATACATTTGCTTATCTTTCCCAGCCTCTTGATTTGGATAGCTTCTCTTAATTTCCTCAATAGTGAAGCATAATAGGCTCCTGTAAATTTGGTACCCTTTGCCAGAAAATCTGCCATCACTACTCCGTCCTGGTCCAAGAAGACTCTGAGCATGCCCTTCCCAGCGGAGGGCTGCACACTTGCCTCCTTTGAGGTGGTGAGTCCAAGTGATTCCGCTGCATTGACTGGGATTTGGTCTCTTGATCATAGTGGGTGACCCAGGGTTCATCTTTTGTAATCAGTCTTTTGAAAAACTCATTTTCTTGGCTCATCTTCAAATTCACCCTCGAGCACTGGACGCGTTCTCGCTTCTGGAATGGTATGAGCGACCATGGAATCCCTCTGGCAGACACAATATGCGTATGCAAATGGTAATGAACGATAGTTTCCACATACGCTGTACTAATCTTACATCTTTGGATATTAAGCGAATAGTAATGCGCCGATCTTTCAAAATGGCAGCCTACCACGTGACGCACAGATGCCCCATGAATGGCAGAAGGGGGCCGACCAGCTGAATTCACGATAACCGAATTTTTCAAGGTCATATAATGGGGAATTATCACCATGAATTTATTTCATTTCAGGAAAAGTCTCTGGTAGTGTGTGGCCTTTCAAATACAAAAAACGAAAAACTGCTCGACATTCAACAGGCTCCATTTCATACCTGACTCAGGTCAAACACCTGTAAAACCGAAATCAAAATTCGTTCACAGCTATACTTTGCCACCTGACCCGTAGAGATAGAAATCATTGCACATGCAAACTTTCAGCTAGATCAGACAACTGGAAGTGGGTTAGGGGCATTACTTATTGCACGCCCCTCTTATGAGAGTGTATATATGAGTATGCATGCATATACATATATATATATATATATATATATATATATATATA
Organism: Euprymna scolopes; assembly: GCF_053919585.1. Classification (NCBI taxonomy): domain Eukaryota; kingdom Metazoa; phylum Mollusca; class Cephalopoda; order Sepiida; family Sepiolidae; genus Euprymna; species Euprymna scolopes. The sequence goes on from NC_136485.1 coordinate 49,637,471, forward strand.
TATGTGTGTGTGTGTGTGTGTGTGCCTGTGTATGTGTGTATATGTATGCATGTATATGTGCGTACATATATAGGTATATTTAGGTATGCTCAAATATTTTTCAAAGATTTTCGAGATATTACTCCGATTGGCCAAATATTGCGTAGTACAGATATGGAATATTGGTATAGTTCGAAATAATCTCTTGGCGAAGCACTTGAAGGCGCCATAGAATTCAACTTGCAAACTTTTCAAGTGGCTATCACAATTTTTATTGCTTGTACAAAAAAAATCTAAAAACTTATTGAAAGCGCTTCGTATAAAAATATGTATGAGTGGCATTGCAAGACCGGAGAGGAAACAACAAAGTTAGCAAAAATGAAACTGGCTTTCATAGAGCTGTATAGAAAAACGTAGGCAATTTTGACATATTTTATTGGTTTAAAACTATAATTATTTTTTGTTACAAATGGTGATATATATATATATATATATATATATACATATATATGTATACATATATATATATATATATATATATATATATATATATATATATATATGTATATATGCATATATATGTATGTCAGGTCATTTCATATGCTACTGGTAACATGTAACCCAGTACTACCTGCCTGATGGTCGGGTCACCGGCGACTAAACTGGTTCCCCCACCAGACTTGTTTGGTAAGGAGGGCGGCTAGTCTCCCTGAAGGATTAAAAACAAGACCTTCCAAAGGGCGAATGAACTTTTTTCTGAGTCAACGGCCAACTAGCACCGTGTATATTTGTGTGTGCGTATATGTGTATTTGGGTAGCGAGGGCTTCCGTAAGCCGTGGTGAAGGCAACCTTTCTAGGAGAAGCAAATCTTTGATTTAAAATACCATAAAGCGGAAGACCAGTACCCGCATTATCTGGTCTGCAGTTTAATTTGTTGCTGGCTATCCTGCTCTTGCTTGTTGCTGGATCTCAACATTTTGAACAGAGAGAGAGACTTAGCTGTCGTACAAAGCTAAGACTCTGTAACATCATATTTGTATAGATACTCCCACTCCCTCAGACATTTGGGCTCATGGATTTTAAATGTATGTATATATATATGTATACAGAGTGATCCGAAAGGAACACCTCATGATAAAATTACAATTAAATAATTTGGAAGTTTAATATTTGAAATTAATGAATTTGAAAAGAAATTATATTAAATGACTGTTATTTGTAAATTCAATATCAGAACCACCATTCTCCACCAACCTTTTTAAGTCAGCCCTGAACTGAATCAACCAATTGTATAAGAAAATCTTGAGTGAGGGAAACAATAACTTCACGGGTTCTTCCCTAAAGATCAAAAACCTATTCACATATCAAATCGGAAAAGAAAACAAAAGAATAAGTAAAATACACAAAGAAATTGAGATACATGTTACATCCTTTGAATAAATTGTAGTTGTTTTAGGCAGTTACTTTCGAACAATCATCTCCCTCCCTCTGTCTATCTGTATATATATATATATATATATATATATATATATATATGTATATATATATATATATATATATATATATATATATATATATATATATATATAGACTACCATTTTGAGAAATGGTATGAATTCAATATTTCAGCACTAACTGATCAGAATTTACCAAGTAAATATTCGTTGGAAATGAAATAACTACATGTGTGTAATGAACTCTGTGACATTTGGGTATAAGTTAACATCTACAACTGGTTAATCTATCATACATACTCTATTTTTATAAATTTTTACAGCCATGAAATGCTATAATCATAGTCATTTGTTTTCCTTGTTTTGCATATCTATTAGAATATGTTTGATACTTTCTTACAACACCTCTGGTCTTAATTGAGGGAAAATTAAAACTTGCTGCTATTGTTTCAAATCAGAAACAACACACACATATACACACATACATACACACACACACACACACATATATATATATATATATATATATATATATATATATATATATATATATATATAACCTGCTCAATTTGTATGTCACATCTGGTTCAAGATGGTCAAATCTGTGACCGGAGTGCGCAGTAAGCTGAGATGGAATGAAAGAGCTCCATTTGATGGGGACAATTTGGAAGAACGCAGCAACTACCATGTATATATATATATATTTATATATATATATATATATATATATATATATATATATATATATATATATATATATAAATGTGTAAATAATAAACTCTTTTTTCTGTTGCGTATTGATTTTTTTCACGGTTGGAATTAAAATATCTATATATAAATACTGCTATTCATATTTATTATACCAACCTTCTTTGAACAGAGGAATTTACAACGATTAGCACTATAATTAGCGCTAGTAATTCCAACACCGGTGAGAGAGATGCGACTGCACTTAAACTGCTAGCCGATATACACGCTATTCTATCTTTGTACATTATTGTTAATACACTTGTTTCTGAACCGAACCTCGACTTGATTGTTCTTTTTTTCACTGTTGCTCCACGACACAACCGATTGACGACAAGGAATCGAAACGCTTATCACTGCAAAGAATAACCAAAACTGATTGAAACAGAGATTCGTAAAATCTTTACGGCAGAACACCGTCATTTCAACAGATATGTTGATACGCAAGTATTAACATCGAATCAAGGAAAAGAGGGTAAAAAAACCCTAAAATTTTCCCATACGTATCTGTTGGATATTTAAAGCGATAGATTTTAATTTTTGCTAAGTAAAAAAGCGTACAAAAAAAAAAGTTAAACAAATGTTATTTCGCCGGATTGTTTCTAGTAAGACTAGAAATATAGCGTTCAACGAATTTAGTTACAATAGGACTGCTAAACTGTTGTTCTTCAAACAAAAGAATTGGGAATGAACACTGTGTTGTTGTTTTTTTTAGTAAGGAATATTTATGTAATACAAGCGTAAATTGAAAACCCAATAAGTGTGATTCAAAGATTCACTATGTGGATTGTTCCAATTCCATGCAGAGCATTTTCTCGCGTTGCAAAAGCAGCATATTTAAACACAATTAGAAAGAGAAAAGATATTGAAACAAGCATTTGAAGAAAAATGTTTCAATAACAGACACGCTTCGAGAAAATATTGATGAAAACACAGGAGGAGCAAAGAAAAATTCAGGAGGCGACACAGTTATTAATTTTTGGGCCGCTATTGAAAATTTCTATTACAATCCAGAAGACGATGTCACTTTCGTCCAGTACTATAGACGATATGAGAATAATTTAATGTCGAAGTGTGGTATCTGGTCAAACGCGAAATAAGTTAGGTTTTTACTAAGGACATTGGGAACAGTCGAGCATACAAAATACGTGAATTTTATTCTTCCAAGAAAGACGAGTGAGTTGAGCATCCAAGAAGCAGCTACGCTTCTTACATAATATTTTCTGCAAAAAAAACTCTCTTTACCATAGGCGATATAAATGTATGAATGTTACTAGAAGAGAGGAAGGCAACTACACTATTATGCCATTATAGTGAACAAGCATTGCAACTCTTTTAAACTGGAGGAGTTATCATCAGATAATTTTAAATGTTTAATATTTGTGCAAAGCCTGGTCTTAAAGAAAGACGCTGGAATCAGGCGTCGTGTTTTAAATAAACTGGAAAACGAACCGAATTTAAAACTACAAAACTTAGCGGAAGTCTGGACATTTTATTGCGCTGGTAAGAGGTATGAACTCTCACACAGGCGTCGCGATCGTCTTTCGCAGAACATTCATCGCGAGTTCTCTCTGCGAAGCCAGATCTGGTTGGTCGGTTTCAGTGTTGATTTAACGTTCGGCTTGATATGCCTTATCATGCTGGAAGTGAAGAGATTTTCATGCACACACACAAAAAATTACAAACTCAGATGTCTTTAGTCTACGAATTAATTTACTAAAATTTACAGAATATAACTTATATGCAAATTTCAAATGAAAATCTTTTTACAAACCACACTATTGCATCTCATTCTCCGAGTTTTGTTGAAGGTAGGTGAGACGGCGTCTCTCTTATTAGTTTTAAATTCACTCCCGATCTAGCTCAAATCTGAGAGTTTTGGCTCGGACATTCGCTTATATTGGAAGCTGATAGAGTAGGTGGATATTCCCTAGATCCAATCATAAATCAGCATATGATTTTGGGGAACTCCCGATCCAATGCGGGTGTGTTGGTGAATCTTCGAATGCTCGCAGGTTTCAGTCCTCAAGAACAGAGAGGTCAACCCCTTGCCCTTATTCTAGCACCAAAACTGAAATCATATTTGTGATAATTTCTAAACGCCATCGAATTGTCACTTTCCCCAACAATAAAAAGTATAAGTCTGTTTTACAAAACACAATAAATTCATAACTTAACTCTTCCTTTCAGCAAAGTTAACCGCCGCTGCCCGAACACCCACTAATGCTTAACAGTTAACACTAGCATAGTTGTCTGGCCTTACTTAATGTTTCAGGGGTCTTAATATTTCCACAATTTTGAGCTCTACCGCTCCCGCGGTACGTCATGTCACACTTTCAACAAACCCCACAAGTAACTAAATTCGAGTCCTTGACAGTAGAGATCCCTAGGTGTAAGAACATCTTCTACTTCAATATTTTCTTCTCTAAAACATTCTAGACTTTGGAAATCTCTTCCAGGATTCTGCTTTCCTAACTATACTGACATGCAGAAGCTCAAGTGTTATGTTAATAGACATGTTGCTACTGATCTCCTATCATATAACCCGTGCAATCTATGTCCCCGATATTAGCCCCCTGTCTCAAAGTTGTCCTGTGCTTTATTTGGAGTGAAACTTTAATAATAAAATAAACAACCCTAGACTTTATCTGTCTTCCTTTTGTGTAAATTCCATCTGTTTTTTTAGCTCCTGTCTAATGACCATAGAAAAATGTCCGAACTATACTGAGGTTCTTTTCCTTGTTATTTTTTTTGTAATTTTCCTCCACTTTGGAGTTGTTTTGATACTGTTGAAGGGGGTCAGTTTATATCATGAGCCATGCTATTATTTTAGTCGTTGCCTAAAGGTGCACTTGTTTACAATTCGGTTGTGGATTAGCATTATCTCTAAGAATTAAATCCCTAATATTGCCCTTATTTTCAGCACTCAAGGTTGGTCTCCTCCGCCTCAGAGGCTGTAAATATTCTGTTTCAATCCTTCATTAAGTATACACCAGCCAGTGTTGAAATAACCTTCATTACCAGAGAATATTGTTCCTACGTCTATACATCAAATGCTAGAGGAAAAACTGTTGTTCGCTAATTTTTTGCTCATTGAATAGCTTCATGCACTTAAGGTTAAATGGAGAACAATAGTCATACATAAACGGACACATTAAAGTATCGTTGAGAGAATGCTCTATCTTCAGGTTGCATAGTATTCACACATGTACCTCTTCATTTTCATGGTCAAATGAAGTAATTGCAAAACAGATATTTTAAATGCGTAGATTATTGAAGATCTCTTTAATGATAGCGCCCTGCCTGAGAGTCAACCTTGCGGGAATTCCGGTAGTGGTGAAAAGCTATAAAGTACACCCTTGCCAGAAGAAAAACAACAACCAGAAGTTTCTCATTCACATTTAACAGCTAAGCAATGTTGATATACTTTGTCTATTTTCCTATGCCAGATATAGTTACAGAAATGTTTGTTGTAGAATAAAGCATTTTCAGTGTAAATTTTGTATTTTTGTTACCTCAAAGCAAAATCAAATAACTCGTAATCTGGCTGCCTCACTTTCAGTTATTTGCTTGTTAAAAGTCATACTCTTTATCTCTCCCTCTTATACTCTCTCTCTCTCTCTCTCTCATTGCAAAATCTCGTTCACATCCTCGAAAGAGGCAATAGTTTTCTTCGGTTTCTGATTCATTCTCTTGGTTTTGCGCTTCTCTCACTTCAACTCTCGTACGCCATCTTTAATGTCCTCATCTTTTTTACTTACTCTTCGTCTTCTTTCTCATAACTGATTAATGTGCGTCTTCTTTCCTCGATAGTTTCATTTGGTTGTTGTATATTCCAATTTTCCGACCATCACTTTGCGTTTCTTTGAAGTTAAATTCTCTTTTAAGTTATTCCCGTTACAATTTAAACCGTCTGGTTGTATGTCTGTCTATTTCTGTCAATTACCGTTCGGTTGCTCTTTCTAAATATGTTAATATAGCTATTGTTTCGCTTTGACGCATTCTGTTTAGCAGATGGCTTTCTATATGTGAATCGTTTCTATTGGAGCCAAATGCCGCACTTCCTAGTCTATTATCTTACTAATCTGGGTATTGTGCTGCTCATTATCGTTTTTATCTTCTTTGAGTGGTATATTTCGTGCATATCTAGAAGGGGAAAGTATAATCTTTTTTTTTCAAAAGAATTTTATCCGTTTATAAGAAAAATGAAACATACTGATCCATTACATTAATTTTCGCTAACCTTATTTTAAAAAAAGTGAAAGTAAAGAGGTAAAGTGCAGTTAATTTTAGCGTATGTTAAATTTGTTGTAGTATCTAGCCAAATAGCATACACGGAGTGCCAATTATTTAAATATGGTTGGTTGCGTAAAACCGGGGATACCCAACGAGAGACAAATCGAGAGACTCAGAAAGACAGAAGATGGAGAGTCGACGATCACACAGCCGACACCTTCTCCAGGGACTGTCCCCATCTGTATACTAATCGACGCAAAGTAAATATTTGTATATACTTTCTTGTTTTACATTTATCTGTTCTACATAACTGCTGTGTAGTAGTTATTTATTCACTGTGTTCAGTCGACAGAGATCACATCACACTCATGCGAAATTTCAGCAAAATTAGTACAGCCGATTTGGTTCAAATAAAAAAAAAAAATACGTTGGTCAATCAAACAATGATGACGGTCCCCAGGTTAGTGGCGAACCCAACTTGGTGTGAACCATTCATACGTGGGAAAGTTTATTAAAGGCCGCACCGAATATGACCGTAAAATTCGATCTTGACCTTGAAGAGTGGAATACATGGCCCCTCGGTCAGAGACCGTCATCTTGTACGATTTTGCCATGATCGGTCGAAATATCCGTGCTGTAGGAGCTGAAGGACAGAATATACATGCACAAGCGATTACTTTGACCTTTTCACATTTACCGAGCCGCGGTACGAAAAGCTTGTAAAGTTTGGTCATAATCGTCCAATTTGTGGGATGTAGGACGGTATATATATTTATATATATATATATATATATATATATATATATATATATATATATATATATATATATATATACATGGGCTATGACCTTAACCTTTGACATTTTCATTGAAAACTAGTTATGCATTCTCTACGTAAGGGACGATCATCTTGCTATGTTTGCTCATAATTTGTCTAATGTTTTAGCTGTACACACAGGCACGCAGCCACTAACGGTAACTTTATATATATATATATATATATATATATATATATATATATATATATATATATATATATATGTACTAGCTGTACCCTGCCATGCGTTGCTCTGGCTCAATGTGCTGTAATGGAAAAAAAACTAATAAAAAGAGAAAATGCATGTTTCTTATATTCTTCGTACAGTAATCCACCCCAAAAAGGGAAAAGAAAGGCGCAAATGTAAAAAAAAAAAAAAAAAAAAAATGATACTACTGCAGAATTGGATCCAGATCCTCGAGAGTTTCCGTCAATCATGGGTTGGACTCGACCAACAATCAGTGGATTAAGCCGAGCATTGCTAAAATGTTGAATTTGTTTTTTGTATTGAAAAATGTGAGTTTTTAATTAGTATTTGGGTGAGTGGGGGGCGTTACAATACATAGATTCGAAAAAGTTGTTCAAAACCCAATAAATGAAAGCAAAGGTAAGGTAAGTTACGTTTCTACCTAATTGGATAATTTTGTAGTGTCTTTATTTAAGTAAAATTTAATGTAAAATTTTAATCAGGTCGAAAACCACAGTGTTTATCGATGTATTTGAAAAAGATAAATGATTGCACTCTCTGTTGAATATGTTAAGATTGGGAAAATACGTTAAAAAACTATAAAGTGTCGAAAACCTACCGAATATCTTACCGTGACATAGACTCGCATATTCGGTGGGTTTCTGACAATCGTTTGCATAATGTTTTAGTTTTAACTCATTTTCCCAAACTTAACATAATCAACAGAGCCCACCACCAACTGTGGGTTTCAAATATACCGATAAACATTGTTTTTCGAGCTGACTAAACGTTGCAGTAAATAAAAAGGGTTTGTATTACTAAATACATACACGAAAAAGTTGCCTAAAAATAAATATATAACAAATAAATATTATCAGAGGCAAGATAAGTAACTTTTCTATCTAACTGGATAGGATTTGTGTGTTTTTATGTAATGTAAAATGTGTAATCGGTGCTAAAACCTGCAGTGTTTATCAGAATATTTCCAAAAAACAAATGCCGGCGGACTGTTAAATACATTAAGTTTGGGAAAATGAGATAACACTTAAAAACTACACAAAATACTGTTCGGAATTTACTCAATATATGTTAGCGTGGCATAGGCTGACAAATAATTGATCGTTATTTTACAGTAATTTGTATAATGTTTTTTTTAATTTTAACTCATTTTCCCAAACTTAACGTGTTTAACACTGAGTCTGACGCCATTTGTAATCATCAAATATAACGGTAAATGCTATGATTTTCGAGCCAAATAAAACTTTTAAATTAAATAAAAACACTAAAAAAATATCAAGTTTGGTAGGAAAGTAACTTATCCTGGATTTGATAATATTTGTTATACATTTGTTTTTTTGATAACTTTTTGAAATCTATGAGTACAATAATACAAACCCAATGAAAAAACTAAAATGATCCCGTTCGGTAGAAAAGTAACTTATGTTGCCTTCGAAAATATTTACTTGTTATATATTTGTTTTTTTGACTTTTTTTTGTTTCAAAGGTTTGTCCAAGTACACATCCGAAGGGAGTATCTTTCTATCTATTTTTATTTTTGGTACCGAGCTATTTTAAAATAGTTTTTTTTAAAGTTAAATGTAAATTTTACAATATATTTTTTGTTTCTTTTTTGGTATTTTTTTTTTTACATTCGACCCACCTCCACACTTTTCGAAAAAATTACTACGTTTATCAGTTTTCGACTATGCTTAATAAGAAAATCTAATTTAAAATTTGCAGAGGAAAGTAGTTATCGAGATATAAAGACCTGTATTATGCACTATAATTTACTGGCGGCCATGAATAAACACCCATAACCTCCCCTTTTTAAGAACGGCTTTCGGAATAAACACCCCCGACCCACCCATGTTAAAAATGTTGGAGCTGGACCTAATGTGAAAATTTACCTTTTGTTTTTGTAATTACTTCTTAATTGAAAGCACAGAATACAGATTTGCCATTTAGTTGCACAAATATCCTACAAACCAGACAACGCTATTTTGAGACGCCGCTATTTTTAAATAGTTTGTTCAGGTGTAATTAAAGTTTGAAGATACCTTTGTTTTTTGTGTGTGTTTTTTTTTAAACTATAAGGTGTAATCACAGAATGGTTACAAAACACCCTCCCCATGTTAAGAATGGCTTTCAAAATAACCTCATATAAAAATTTCATGAGAAAAAAGTGTACTTTCTATTTTCTTTCTTCGCCAAAAACAAAAACAAAAGTAAGACTTGAACCTAAATATTTACAGTAAAAAAGAGGCAGACACGAAACTATCGAATGTAATCGAAATCGGACCGTAATCGCGTTGTTTTTTTTTCAAGTATAATTCAACTGACACACTATCTTTTTTCTCATAATTTCATATTTTTTATAATAATAAATTGTTTATTTTTAATAATAAAGTGTAAGTTGCTAGCAAAGAATAGTTGCAAAACGCCCTCCCCTCTGCAAGGTAAGAATGGCTGCAAAAGCAAATAAAAAGTAAAAGGATATTTTGTCAACACGTTACCAAAATGTATATGCACCGTGAATTTTCTTCGAAAAACACCCTGTAATTTCACCAAACAATTTATACTTTTAATAATAAACAAGTTCATACTTTCTGATATAGAAACAACTATAAAAAAGTCGTAAAATCGTGGTGCATGGATTGAAAAAGCTACCGGATATAAAAAACCGAATAGTCACGCAGAATGTGTCCGTTTGTTTTTTGGTGTGTGTATAAAGGGGGTGGGGTAAAGCAAAGAAAAGCGAAATGTGTAAATATAAGAAATAACGATGTAAAACTTAAAAAAAAAAATCAGCAAAAACAAAAAATATAAAAACAGCGAACAGACGTAAAACTGTTTAAAAAAAGTAGTGTGTTTAACAGCGTAAAGGAATGAATAAGCGATATAATCGGCAAAAATCGGAAAGTCTTCTCGACGAATAACATTTTATTTTTTAATATGTTAATATTTTTTTCTCTTTAATATTTTAAACACAGTAAGATGATAAACATCTTATAAAATATCACGGAAAACGGCGTGTAAATTTCTAGTTTATGGACTTTTAACATACCAGACTTTTGATTTATATATATATATAGGTGTACATATATACACATATCTATCTATCTCTCTCTCTCTCTCTCTATATATATATATATATATATATATATTTATATGTATATGTATACGTATAAGTAACACATATATACGTATATATATATATATATATTAATACATATGTCTTTATATATGCACACACACATATATGTATATACATATATATATATACACACGCGCATCTATATATTCATACACATACCTGTATATATATATATATATATGCATATATACATATGCAAAAATATGAGTATATATATATATATATTCATACACATAGTCATATATACACAAATTCACACACAAAAACACACAACCTGATTAAAAACATTGCTGTCTGTCTGAATACCATTTATGTAAAATTACGAATGTTTTAAAAAAAATTGCTTGTTGGTTTGCTAGAGACTGCAAACGTAACATCTTTAGAAATTTTACCTAATGAAACCCAAATTTTTAGCGAGAAAAAAACGAGTAAAAAGCTTGCCCTCTGTCTGAATACACTTTATGTAAAATTCCAAATGTTAAGACCAAACTTAGCTGAGTAACTTGGTAGAGACCTCAGAGGTCAATCTTTGACAAATTTGACCCCAAGTATGACCTCGTAAAATTTATTGTAAGGGTTCTTTAAGTTAGGTTCATGTCCAAGTAACCTATATCTAAAATGTAAAGGTTTCTGACAAAAAATTGTCGGAGAGGTTTTGTAGAGTTCTCAAAAGTAATGTCGTTGAACTTTGACCCCTTATCTGTATAAATCAGGCGGAAAACCAATTAAAAAGATTTTACCCACTATCAATACACCATTACGTTAAATCTCGAGTCTCTAGACCGATAATTCGCAGAGTTATTTGGTAGGTACACAGACAGACCCACACAAATACCGTTTTACATTTATAGGTATATAGATTTCGCAATTATTCATATAATTACTCTCGGTTTAGAATATAAACACTGTTAAACATTAAGTATATATTTCCACCCATAAGTCCCCCCATATATATATATATATATATATATATATATATATATATATATATATATATATATCATGTGCTGTCATTCTCCACTTGTCATTGTTGCGACTGAGTGTCAGCCAGCTTCAAGTAGGGAGCAACCTGTCCTTTAAATTTCGTTTGACGCTCTCACGGAACTGCCTATACCTCGTACCCCATCCTCCAGTTGTGAAAACAATATCTGTTTTTGTATTCGGGAGTTCACCATTCTGTTTACGTGCCCGGTCCATCTCAGGGTTTTCCGGATGAGCAGGTAATGCATGCTTGCGAGGTTGGCTTGTGATAGGATCTCCCTGTTGCTGACAAAGTCATACCACTTGACATTTAAAATCTGCCGGAGGTGTCTGATCATATAATGGTTGAGCTTGCGGGCTACCAGTTTTTACACTGGCCAAGTTTCTGCACATAAGAGTGACGAGAGGACGAGTGCGCGGTACACCAAGCATTTAGTTCTGAAAGTCAGGTCTTTGTTTTGTCAGACCTTCCGTTTGAGTTTTACCAGGATATAGAGGTGTTAGCCATTCTTGTAGAAATCTCCTCGTCCATTTTGTTGGTGTCCATGACCGTGGTCCCTTTGTCTTTGAATTTGCTGACATTGTAAAGCTCCTAGTCTTGAACCTTAATTGGGTGGTTTGTTGCTGGTGATCCAGGGGATTGTTGGTACATCATTTCGGTTCGGTTTTCTTGATGTTAATCGTCAACCGAAGACTTTGGCTGATCCTGCAAAGCGAGTTATTATGTTCCGAGCATCCTCGTGACTATGCGCTACAAATGCGGTGTCATCAGCAAATATGATCTCCCGTACGAGTATTTTTTGTTGTTCTATTTGCGGATTTGTATGCATTGATATTGAAAAGGTCTGCTCCCGGCCTAGATCGTATAAAAACACCCTTATGACAATTTCTAAAGGCATGCCGAATCACAATTGACAGTTAGAGTGAGAGGATGGAGGTCGTAGCCCTGTCTGACACAATTCTGCACGTCGAACGGATCGGAGAGCTCGCCCTTCCGCTTTAAGGTGGCGTTCATGCCTTAATTAAGGGCTCTTACAAGGTTGGTGAAGTATGCAGGAAAGCCAAGGTTAAGCAAGACTTCCCAAAGAGTGTTTCGATCCACCGTGTAAAATCCACAAAGATCATGTACGGCCTGATAGTTTGCTCTACACACTTTTCCTGGATCTGTGTTATTGAGAAGATCATATCCGCGGTGTCTCTGCTAGCACGGAATCCACATTGTGCCTCAGGTAGCAAGGTTTCAGCGTGCGCTGTAAGCTTGTTCAGGAAAAAACGAGCGAACACTTCCCCAGGAACTGAGAGCAGTGATATACCCCTGTAGTTACCGCACAGCCTGCGATCTACCTTTTTGAATATGGTCACTAGCCGTTCGTCTTTGCAATCTTGAGGGCCAGTTTCAGTGGTCCAGCCACTCGGTGTGATTGTGCAGAGAGGGCTAAGTAGTTTTTTCCTCCTCGCTTGATGATCTCAGGGTATATGCCGTAAGACCCAGCTTATTTGCCATCCTGTAACATCAGCACTGCTTTGCAGATTTCATCTGAGTCAGGGCATCTGTCCATCCAGTGCTGTGCCGGGAACTGCTCCAGGTTGATTATTGCTCGTTCGTCAATGTCTAGCATTTCGTACCGCAATGTTTTGAAATGCTCAGTCAATCGTTTTAGAAGCTCGCATTTGTCAGTAAGGAGAGTGGAATTGTCACTTGTAAGTAGTTGATCGGGGTGGCTTACATTTGGGCCCCAGACTCTCCTACTCCCATAAAACCCCCTTCATGTCATTGGTGTCAGCCATAATCTGTAGTTCAGCAGCCTTAGCCATCCACCAACTGTTCTTAAGTTCCCTACATCTGCTCTGGAGGTTGCTGTTTGCCTTAGCGTACTTTGCTTTGATGGATCTAGCGTTCCTGAACAACATTGAAATTCTTGCAGCGTTTCTCTGGTTTATGAGTTTATTGATTTCTTAACAGTTCTCATCGAACCAGTCCTCATGTCGTTTCCCGACCAGCCCGAGGCACTGTTTGGATGTTTCATAAGCAGTTTCGTTTAAGGACAGCATATCTGAGTTTACATCTCCGGTTGGTTCAGCAAGTCTCTCATTGAGAGCATTCACAAGCTCCTCTCTTACATTTTGAGGTTTCAAGTTTATATCCAGCTTCTTAGGGGTGTGTCTTTACTTTATTTTGCGTTTCAGTTTGAATCTTGGTTGTGCCCGGATCATAATATGGTCAGTGTTGCTCCCTTCATTGCTCTCGCGTCCAGGATATCTGGGAGGTCACGTTGACGAGTGATGACGAAGTCAATGAGGTGCCAATGTTTACTTCTAGGGTGCATCCAAGAGTTCCTGTGAACAAGCTTGTGTTTAAAGAAGATGTTGGTGATGCAAATCTGATGCTCAGTGCAAAGTGAAAGGAGGAACTCCCCATTTGAGTTGACTTTCCCGTTTCCATACTTCCCTGATGTTCTGGGCTAAGTGATATAATTCTATCCTACACTGGAGTTAAAGTCTCCCATGAGTATGATCTTATCGGATTCAACTGATGGTAAAATATATCAATGGTTTCCTGAGAGCTTTGTCATAATTGGGGCATATATAGCTATCAGGATACACCAACGGTCTTCTGATAAAGTTAGCCTCAGTGTCATCAGCCTTTAATTTATTGTATGGGGCACTTCTATAAGTTTCGTCACTAGCTCGTTTTTGATGGCTAGTCCGAAACCGGACGCTTCTCTCACAAGAGACCTTGCCACTCCAGTAAATGGTGTAGCCGGACTCTCTAATGGAACCGCTCTCTTTGCACCTGACTTCACTCAGGGCAGCAATATCGATGCTATTTTTTCTTATTCGCATGATATAATCGAACTTCTTTTTTCTGGTCTTACCGAATCAGAATGTCAAGCATCGTTCGTATGTTCGATAGTTGGGTGTATTGTGAGCCTTATTATCCTGGGCGACGCCCTGCCAGTATGAGTTCGTTTTTTGTTTTCGTTTCTTGGTTCGTAAGGAATTTGCTTACAAGGTAGTTTAAGGATGAAGTCATAGTCAGGTCATGTCACATGCTACTGGTACCATGTACCCTAGTACTACCTGTCACATGGTCGGGTTACCGACGAGTAAACCGGTTTCTCCACCAGCCGGTCTGGTGAGGAGGGTGGTCAGTCTCCCAGAAGGATTAAAAACTAGACCTTTCAAAGGTCCTTTTTGGGGATTAACGGCCAACTAGCATCATGCATATATATGTGCGTGTGTGGGGGCGTGTGTGTGCGTGTGTGTGTGTGTGTGTGCGTGTGTGTGTGTGCGCCTATAAGCACCGGTCGCATGGGTGGTGTGATTGTTTATAACTAAATGTTTATAATAGGAAGTTTCCCTGGATCTATGGATGTATATGCTGTTGGACGGGTGTTTGTAAATATACAGGTGCATCTGTGAATCTATGTGTGTTCATGGAGGCTTTTAAGAAATGTATATGTGTCTATGTATATATTTGTACACAGGCGTATGCTGGTTGGTGCATGGATACGGATGTGCTTTTCTGTGTGTTTATGAATATAGGTGTATACATATGTGCTTTTCTGTGTGTTTATGAATATAGGTGTGTACATATGCATATGCGTGTGTGTATATACGTGTGTGTGTGTGTGAGCGCGATCGGTTCCATAACGCTAGCCAGTGCATCTATTGGTATGCCATCTACCACCACTGCAGAACCGATCACGCAAGGGCTTACAGATGTACGGAAGTGTAGCTGGCAGCCAAGACGCTGTGCTGGCCTCCAGCCGGACGCCACTGGAAACTGAACTTCAGACTAACAGTTCAGGGATCTATGGGAATCTCAACCCAGACAGAAAAAAACAGAAACTGTGACGCTCCGTTGAGGCAGTTTGAGTTGATAACGCTCATTCTGGCTAGTCACTCCGACCAATGAGCTGCCGACTCGTCTAGGACACTCCTTTCCAGTCTGGCGTACCCCATTGAAGGAGAGGGGTAAAATAGCAACTGGCAAACCCCACTTCATTCTCAAACTATATATATATATATATATATATATATACATACACATATATATATCGTTGTATAGTCTTCCCTTTAGATATAGTTTGGCTTTAAATAACGTGAAAATAAAATAAAACTGATGGGCAAACAGAAGATTAAAGCATTTCCTTTAGAGAAAAAATAATTATAATACGCGACTGAAGATATAATCTCAGTGAAAACATGGAAAAAGAAATTCATTTCTCTGTTGCAAATGAAACAAAGATAAATGCCGAAATGCGTTCAAAGAGAAACTACCCATGCTAATATTCCCTTCTATCATTACTTTCATGCGTAAGAAATTCGAAATGAGAAATTATTTATTCCACCATGCTGTATTTGCTCTTGATTTTTCTTCTATTGAATGAGATCATATAAAATTCGCCTGATGGAAATTATACCATTATATTTTATGCTCGTTTGCGTTCATCGAAATCTATCTTCTGTGTTGACAAAAGGATAGAGCGCTTCCTTCTTTCTTCTCTCATTCTTACTGCTTTGCAATGGCTGTTCTAATTTCTGAATTCTGAATTTGCGAATTATTTGTCAGCTAGCAGTGATTCTCTCTGCATTTACAACGTACGCGACGAAGAAAGGAAAACATCTCCCTAGCTTCTCGCCTGGTAATTTACGTCGTGAGATAGTAATCGAAATCAAATGGCTAAGAGCAGCTGTCATTTTCTGAAGTGCAAGTTAATTAGATGCCAGAGAAGAAAATAAACTTTTCCTTTTCCAATGAAAATATAAATGGATATTCCTGGTACAATTCATTGCAAGTAGTACATGAGATATGTGAAAACGATAAAAAGAAATTTTCATCGTTGGAGGATGATCTTTTTAAAAATTACACGAGAAAATAAAACGCTGATTTTTAGAGCACCAAAGAAGAAAAAAGACACGCATGGTTTTAATGAATATATTCTAGCCGCTGGATACTATAATACCCGTGTGAAATTTGGCAAATGACATCTAATGAAGAAACAAGATAGGTTATATATATATATATATATATATATATATATATATATATATATATATATATATGTGTGTGTGTGTGGGTGGGTGTGTGTATAAATATATATATATATATATATATATATATATATATTTACTAGTTAAGCGCAAAATTAATGTTTTTTTTTTACTTTAAACTACTTTTCAGCGACATTATTTTTGCACTAACCTAATATATATATATATGTATATATATGTATACATATATATATAAATATATATATATATATGTATGCATATATATATATATATATATATATATATGAGGAGAATAGTGAAAATATTATTCTAAAATAAAAAGAATAAAATATAGATATAGAGAAAGAAACAAACACAGCGTTATATGTTCATGAACGGTTTAACTTTATTTAGCGTAAAAAATGAAAATATATAAACCGTTATATGATTATAGTTAAATTCTTTGTTTTTAACAATGAAACGTTGCTATTTTTCGAATTCCCAAATTCTTTTTCCGTTTTTTTTTTAAATAGAACACCGTCACACTTTTCAAAGTAAAATTCTTAAATATTTTACTTGGGTTTTTTTTATTTCCTTCATCCTAAGAAAGTTTCGAAATTGAAACGATATGTTGACGAAACATAACTCCCTCTATCATTTACTCTCTCTTCCTCTCTTTCTCTCTCCCCCTCTCTCTCTCTCTCTCTCTCTCTCTCTCTATATATATATATATATATATATATATATATATATATATATGCATATGATGTGCGTATGCATGTGTGTACATTTGGAATATTAATTAGAATTGTCAATTTAAAAAATCGGAACTTTATAGATATCTCAATCGGTACTAGACTCAAAAAAATTATGAGTGTAATTTCTGATAAGGAAGCGACTTGTAATTCAGCTTTAAAACTAAAAATTAATCAAACACAACTTTTTCCGTTCATAAGAAATTTTTCTATGTAGAGCTAAGATTAAGGGATTCGTAAAGGATTAATAATTTCTTGGGCCTGTTCGCCTTAAATAAAATTTTAACAACATAGATGAAAATCTCACACAAGGTTTATAAAATTTTGGATGAAGAGATGAAGAAAAAAATTTTAGAAGTCCTCTAATTTTAAAAGAAACTTATATCTACATTTAAACTCATTCAACTCCAACAATAAAATCATAAAGCGATATCAGCAACTTTATTAGTGTAACTAACAAAAACATAAGAGATTAAATACAAAAAGCAAAACATAAGTGTTATTGAAAGCAAAATATATTTTCTTTCTAGATTAGTCGTTTGTGTTTAATCTTACTTTTTACCGTGTTTAGATCTCTGGCCGCTCTATATCTTCCATTAAACTGTTGAAAATCACAAGTTTAAAACGTACCAAATATCAACATATTTTAAATTTATATCGCTTTGGCAAGGTGCACGCCTTTATTTGTTTCACATAAGCATTAATACACATTCAGGGGCATATACCGGTTACATATTTAGGAGCATGTTTCGGTCAGCCAATTACTACTTACAATAGGTATCTTAAGATGATGTTGCTTATATAAAAGATTAGTCCGTAATGGAAAATATTCAGGGATTAAGCAATAACTAAAAAAAGAAATATCCCGAGGTAATATTGCATACCTTTTCTATAATATACATCTCACCTATATGTTTAAATGCATGCATGTATCAAGTAATGTCTGTGCGTGAAACATTTTATAGAACCCAGCCATTATTTGATATGTAATGGAATACACATTTTACCATCGTTGTAGCCTAAAACGGTAAACGGATACTCAATGAGGTCTGATGCAGATATGGGCGTCAATGGAAATAAATGCTCTGGAACATACAAGGTCTCGTCAAGCAGGGGTTCTGGACATCACAGCCTGGACCTGGTCATCGGAATATATGCAGGACTATAGCAAGTTCATAGAAGTGGCCGTGCGGCAAGTGCTGCTGTTGGCGCTCATGTCTACAGCATTTGAGCCAGAGATGTATTAAGCAATGCCAATAAGTGAGAACGAGTTTGCTTCCATCATCATATATGTATGTGTGTATGTATGTATGTTTGCATGCATGTATATATGTATGTATGTATGCATTTATGTATGTATGTATGTATGTATGTGGGGGCTAGGTATGGAGTGGACGTGTTTTATAAGCAGACAGATGCCTTAGCGTCATACTAGCACGCAGACAGGGCTCTAATGAACAGCTAGTGTCTTGCGCCGTATAACTGGACCTCCACTTCCTTGTGAGCCAATATTCTTTTACCAAAGGCTAAGGGTAAGGTAACCCTTACAGACACCTCCAGATGAGCTTAGGCCTGTAGGCTGCGGCATATATAACCCACCAACATTTGGAATATGCACTGGTGGCCAGCACCGTACGTACCAGACATGGATCAAATGGTATGGCGGGTGGAGAGGAGTCGTGTAAACCCTGGTGAAGGAAACCTCTCTAGGAGAAGGACATCGCTGATATAAAACTATGTTGTAGAATGATGTTGACATGCTTTTCTTTTTGGATCAAATGGCAATTGTGTCGGTGCAAAGTCTTCCCTACCCTTAAAATGCCTCAAGCACAGGCATTGCTTGATATAAATTAGATACAGTTTTTACCATCAGTGTGTATGTCGATAGCAAAAGGTCTGACTGTAGCCTAAAACGGCAACACATTCAATGAAGTTGGCAAATATAATTATGAATGTAAATGGCAGTAAGGGAACTGGAACTTCCAGGGCCTGACCCGGCAAGTGTCTCAGGGCTCCACAGCCTGAACCCGGTCGGCATTATGCTACTGCGAGGAAATATATGACAATGACCATCGGCTATTGGAATATTCGGACGTTGTTTGATTTGCCGCCAGCAATAAGGCGTCTAGAGCGTGGATCTGCTCTTTTATCTAAGGAACTTCAACGTTATGACATGGACATAGTTGCGCTGTCTGAGACCAGGCTGCATGAAGATGGACAGTTTTCTAGAGTGGTAGAGAAGATGTGTGTAAGAGGGAATCGGGCGTGCCTTTTGCTATAAAGGCATCGATTCTTTCTAGCCTGGAAGAACTTCCCTCTGGTGTGAGTGACCAGTCAATGACAATGAGGTTACCTCCGGTAAACGGTCGTTATACAACATTGTGAGTGTCTATACGCCCACTATGGCTGCAACAGAAGATGAAAAGGTTGCTTTCTACCTTTCATTGTGCAGTGTAGTTAGATGCATTTCTTCTCCTGATCAGATCTTAATTCTTGGAGATTTTAATTATAGTGTGGAAAGAGATTTTGAAACCTGAGATTTGCTGGGTAAACACAGAGTGGGCAAGTGTAATAGCAATAGTCTTATGTTGTTGCAATTTTGTTCAGAGACGGGTTTTAACATCTGTAACACCGTGTTTCAGCAGAAGGATAAATGCACACCGATCTGGATGTATCCTGCTTCCAAACAATGCCACTTGATAGGCAATGTGTTAGTCAGAAAACCTGGGGCCAGGGATATCTGTAGTGTTCGTGTAATGCGTGGTGCAGAGTGCTGGACAGACTATCGGTTGGTCCGTGGAAAGATTAATTGTGTTGTCAAGCCGAAACTGAGGAGGCCTGGTGTGGCCCTACCAAAACGACTTAATATTGACCGTTTAAGGGACAATAGTGTGAGGGAGAAACTAGTTAAGGAGATGGAAGTGACTGATTTGAAAACACTTGACCTGCTTTTAAGGAGTCTGTATATGAGGTATGTGAGAGAGTATTAGGTTATTGTGAGCGCAAACATTCGGATTGGTTCAATGAGAATGATACTGAAATTCAGGTTCGGCTTGATTTAAAGGCCAAGATGTAGCCCGCTTATCTTGGGGGTGGTTTGAGTGATAGTGGGCAAGATCGACTGAGGGGGAATTTTAAAGCAATAAAATGTGAGGTGCAGAGAAGGTTGCGAAACATGTAGGATGATTAGTGGAGACAGGAAGGTTAGTAAAAACAGCTTTCATCGGATTCGAACAACACCAAGGTCTTATATAGCCTACTGCGTGCGGTTTACGAAACATTCAGATCACTTATCACTCCTTTGCGCTCGAGGGGATCTTTTTCGAGAAACTACCGACATTCTTCATAGATGGAGGAAGAATTTCGATGACCTTCTGAACAGTCCTTCTTACATTGATCAGGAGTTTGTTAGGTCGATTCCTAGCAATCTGGTCAAGGATATCTTGGTAAATTTTCCCTCCAACCAGGAGGTTGAAGTAGCTGGCCATAAGCTGAACAATGGAAAGTCTCCTGACCTGAATCGTTGGCATTCACAGATATTTAAATGTTATTGGCTCAAGATGATGCAACGCTCGGCGGACTTGTTGAAGACTGCTTGGCCGGATGAGTGTGTTCCGCATGATTGGCGGGATGCATTGATGGTAGTGCTATACAAGAGAAAGGTTGTCAGAGATGAATGTGGAAATTATCGGAGCATCTCTTTGATGTCAGTAGTTGATAAGGTGCTCTGTAGGATCATGCTAGACAGAATGCTGGAGAATATGGCTGACGATATTTTGCCTGAGTCGCAATCAGAAGTGATCGAGGGAGAGTGGATATGACTTTTGCAGCCAGGCAACTACAGGATAATTTATAGACCAGCGAAATGGTCTGTATCAGGTGTTCATCGAATTAATCAAGGCCTTTGATACAATCAATTGGGATGTTTTGTGAGAGATTCTGAAAAATCTTGGCCGTCCTGAGAAGTTTGTAAGCATCAACGTAAGGGAAAGCTGGTAGATCCTATTTCAGTAAAAAATGATGCTAAGCAGGGAGACATTCCAGCGCTCACACCCTTTGCGTTATATTTTACCATGGTCTTTCGGATGGCATTCGGGGGTTGCTCTGATGTTGTCGATACTACTGGGGGTTGTTCAACATTAAGTACTTCAATGCAAGTACAAATGTCCTCGCCAACACGATTCGTGGCTTGCTCTATGCGGATGACTCTGATCTGGTCACTAATGCGGTGGCTTATATGCAGCATCTTATGGTCGCCTTTGCGGTTGCTTACAGCGCTTTGGGCCTGACTATCAACCTATCAAAAAACTGCTTTTATGTATGAGCCTGCTCCTGGCATGCCCTTCTATGAGCCACAATTTTATATCTATGAGTTAAGGAAAACAGTAGTCCCTAAGTGTGTATACTTGGGTATCACACTAATTACCCTTATGGATCGGCAGGGCAAGTTATGCGTTTTAAAATCTAAACATGGGATCTCGCTTCCAACAAAGATTAAGGTTTATGCCGCATGCGTCCTCTCTGCTCTTCTCTATGCCTGTGAGACTTGGACAACATACAAGAACCATTTGAAATGTCTCGAGCGGTTTCACCAGATGTGCCTACAGAGAATCTTTGGTAAGGGTTGGCCAATGTATGTCAGTGATGTTGAGTTTCTTGAACAGACTCAATGTCTAAGCATTGAAGCTCACGTTATCAAACATAGACTGAGATAGAGTGGACATGTGGTGAGGATGTTAAGCAGTCGACTTTCCAAACAATTTCTTTATTTCAAACTCGCCGGGGAACAATTTCTGTCGCCAAAGCCTACCATGAGATTCAAGGATTGTTTGAGGTCCGACTTAAGAAAATATGAGATGGATGAAAGAACATGGGAGTGCCTTGGTTTGGATCGTGGAGAGTGGAGAAGAACCTTGCGGGTAGGTGTGGAACGTTTGAGCGACTGAAACGTGATATCTGGAAAAGGAGGATGAAAGGAGTAGTGGATTGGTTGAGGCGCCAAATTGGTATGTGGTGTGAGGTGTGCTAAAGATTATGTTTGAGCAGAGCAGGGCTGATGAGCCACCAGACTACTGATCAGTGCAGTGGACCACAAAATTGTCTTGAGTATCCAGATCTAACCTGTATCAACTGCGAACAGACGTGAAAAACAGCAGGTGGTTTGAAGCGGCATTTGATTATACATAGATCTGACCATCAAGAACGTGCTGCAAGTGACGCATTTGTCTACACAATGTGTGCCAAATAGTGACAGAGTTTGCAGGGCTTACATCCCCTTCGTGCGGCCCATCACTGATTTGGTTTCCTGTTTCTGTATATCTATTTTTATATGAGCTATATCAAGTAATGACAATGTTCGAAAACACATTTTCTGTCATCGTATATGTATGTATGTATGTATGTATGTCTAAAACTTTCCACATGGGTGACAGATTTGCAGGAAGTTAGAATCGTTTTGTAGGTCTGCCCTACAGACGACAAATATCTAAAAATTAGCCAAAAATATTTATTCCTTGATACATTTTACGGGTAGGAGTTGCTTTTTTTCAACGATATTTTCGACAGTAATATCTTCTTTTCGATTAAATAGGCGTAATTTAAACCTACGTTATTTCGGGTTTGGCGATGGGTGCTATAGCAAAAACATAACGTTTTTTTTTCACGTTCTTTTCCCCCTTCGCGGTTCGGGTTCGACACTGCCTTCCTGCTATCACTATTTTCTTGCTCACAACACACCTCCAAGCACGAGGAAAACGCCGGACACCACCGCTAGTAATTTAAAATTATTTTAAATATAAATTTCATGGGTCTGTTTAAAGGTATTTATGAATGTATGTATGCATTTATTTTTGTATACATGCGTTAAATTTCGATAGGCAACGGATATTCACTAGATTGGTATCGTTTCGAGATTCTACTGTTCGGACGAAAATGTCGAAATTTGGCCAGAAGCATTAATTCCTACACCCTCAATTGACACTATTTTACAAGGATGGGCCCCTTTTTACTTCAGTATTTTAAGACGTCAACCCCTCTTTGTGATTGTATTGCCTTAATTTAAACTTAACCTTCGTCCGCTTTGGACATGGGTGCAACAGCAAACACGCCACTTTTTCAAGGCATTTTTCTCCTTCGTGATTTGTATTCAAGCCTGCCTGAAAACTACCACTTTTTTTCTTGCTCAACATACATTTCAAATCACCCGAGCAACGCCATGCGCCAATCTTGTTTAGAAAAAAAGTAAGCTTTATTATAATTGAGGAAGACGTAAAGAGGGGTGGAGATAAGTTTTTTTATCGAAATAGAAAAAAAAAGAGATAGGAAAAAGCGAAAACGAAAAAAACATAGAAAAAGAGAAAGAAAGACCGTAAAAACATTAAGAATAAAAAAGGAGGAGAAAGTGCATGTATAAATCAATAACATCAATTAAAAATATGTAAATAACATATAAAAATATTGGTAATAGAAAATAAAATTAAAAATACAGGGGAAGGGGTATACAAAATCAAATAATAATTAGAAGAAAATAACCAGCATCGAATAAATAATAAAAATAAAAATAAGGAGAAAAAAGGGAGAAAATAATGATATAAAAAGAGAAATTAGCTCATCTTGAAAAACTATATATGCATGTCTGTGTGTTACATGCTACAAAATATAGAGAAACATAACCCACTAGTTTATATATATATATATATATATATATATAAATATATATATATATACATATATATATATATATATATATATATACAACTACATCACTTAATCACACACTTATATATATATATATATATATATAGATAGATAGATAAACAGAGAGATTACTACTTAATTTACTCACAGAAATTAATATACTAAAGTATAAATTTATGCGTAAACTTTAAGTATTTACTTCATCATGAATGAAATTCGGAATATTGTGTAGCTTAATCGCCCTATATATATATATATATATATATATATATATATATATATATATGCAAATACATGTGCATATATATATATATATATATATATATATATATATACTACTTATATGGTATACATGGAAATACAAGCACTTAGCAATACACGGATTATTTAACAAACCACATTATTCCCAACTACTTTAATTGATTTGTTTATTTCGTGTTTTCTTAGTAAACCCTTACGTAATTTTCTGCCTAAGCCATACCTAAATATGACTTTCTAAGTCGTTATTTCGAGTAGAACTGCACAATATATGCATAAAATCGTGCGAAAATATGATTATTTTGCATGTATAAATGACTGAAAATGCGGGCCGTAGTTTAAATGCGATAATTAATTATGTCTGTTAAAGAATCTGTTTACTGTGGACTTTGAAACTACATTGTGAGAATTTGCTAGGAATCAGCTTTGTGCTACTGTGTACCACAGACGCGGCAGCTCTTGGAAAATACCCGGTTCTTGTAGTATTATCTTTTAATTTTATGCAGAATTTCAGAGGTATGAAGGTTGCTGACAATTCTCATAGTTTACTACAGTAATTAGAAATGTGAAATAAACCACTATGATATTCGCTATCAACAGCTTAGGAAACGAAGCCTTTGTCGAGTCATTCAATAATACTCCGGGATATAAAATTTAGCATATTACTTGTACATGCAAAAACGGAAACCTTATTGCATTCCACTGAGTAGCTTATGTTTATTTAAGTCATTAAGCGCGCCTCTTTTATTACATATTCTACACATTTTCTCCTGATGTAGAAAGCACATATTAATCGGTACTGAAGGACAGATGACCGATGTGATGACTTAAGAAATACCTGCCAGACTGATGAAACTTTCCAATTATATTAAGACTCATTGCTCATTATGTCAACCTTTATGAAGTTTGTGAGTATCGGAGCTAATTCCAGTTTAAAATACTTGGGTATTATGGTAAAACGACAGCAGGTCCAGTTACGTTACTGCAATAAATACTTTGGATGAATTTAGAAACATCACGCAGAAAAAATTGTTTGTTAAGCCTGTTCAAGTCACAGGATATAATGTTGGACGTATACGACATTTAAAGTAATTAACAAAATTCGCTGCAAATTATTTTTAGTAAAGAGTTTTTATTTGTCTGATGTCTCCGAAATAACCTCAATCTTTTCATGATGGTTGGTGTAGCGGACACACTTTGTATATATATATATATATATATATATATATATATATATATATATATATATATATATATATATATATATATATGTATATATACACGCATATATATATATGTAATAATGTATGCATGTACATGTATGCATATATATAATTATATTTACTAATATATAAAAGTCACTTTGTGTGTGAGTTTGTAAGATTCTTCGACATTGTTTTGCCATTGTTTTCTAAATTTAATAGTACGAAAATGTTATGGCATGCAGCGTTCTTAGATATGTGTTGTCCAGAAGTTTATCAAATAAGTATCGAAGATCGAGACATTTCGATATTAAAAACAGTGTCACTTCTCTTATAGATAAAAAAGAGATTTTGATGGATAATATTTTACATTCACCGATTTTACTATGTCCATCGTAACGTAAAATATCTCTCTGGATTTTTTTTTTATCTATATAAAAAATTATTTTACAACGTAGGCGGGATTTAATGATCGACACTATCATTATTTTATTTTATTTTTATTTATACTACTGGGTAAACAGTTTATGCTAATATATAATAATCAAGAGGTAATTCATTCTATAATAAGACATATGAAATCTGAATTAATGAAAATATCATTTCTACATAAATAGACCTATTACAAGAGAATTAAACACCCGCTTACACCATGGTTTAAGTTACGTTCAATGATCGTAAACTCCCATACAATTGATCGAACCTCAGAGAGAATAAAAATAGGCACATTATTGCAAGATTCTCTTACGACGTTTATGTACATTTTTTTTTATTTATTGCATTATGTTTGTCATAAGTATTATAAAAGCTTACATATGAAATTGTAATTGAATGAATATTAGACACCTTTATCTCATTATAATAAAGTAATTTGAGTGAAGTGCGGATATGTAATTTTTTAAAACGTAAATGTCGTTTCTTATATTCTTTAACATAGCAAATGGAAAGTCAAGTAGATACAAGTGCAAATATATTAATACTTAGTATTAGATGGTTGCAAACATATTACCATTTTTTGACGGTGAACTTAATCTCATAATAAACTTTATTCAACGAAACAGGAACCAATAGAATTGAAACAATATTGCAAACGAGAACCATGTTTATTCATTTCATTATCGACCGGAATTTATGAGCCGATGATTTCATTGAATGATGACTCAGCATTATCTCGACTTTTGAAGCATTTTTGACGCAGGATGTTGTCGCACTGCTTGTAAAATACGTATTGGAGGGAAAGACGTCCGTGAATATGGCAGATGGATAAGACTCCTGTACCCCAATTCGCCCAGCTCTTCAGGGTCAGTTGAGCAGTAATGCAGGCGAAATCGTCAGAATTGGTTTCTATATATTCACCAATCTTGAGCACATACGATCGAGCTTCTGGTGCATTTTGCAGTACTTCTCACCTCTTTTCTATTTTTTTTACAAGGAAGTCATTAATTATGAATGCTCGGAGGCCACTCGGGGATAAGCGTTATTTTGTGTACAGTAATCAATGGGATAATATTGTAGTAATCGCTAGTGACGGAGATCTGATAACGTGTCTTATTTAAGGAGGTGGTTCAACAGGAACTTGCTTATGTTAGACTTGAAGACATCCAAGTTGTAGTCAGGGTGGAACAGGCAAGCGGAAGAGAGTTCCACAGGCGTGCACTTCTAAGAAAGAAGATTTGTTCATGGGATCTACTTTTTGATTTAGGCACAGCTAAAGGGTTGGGAAAATTAATGACAGCGGTTTCAGCTAGACAGGGGCTTTTCGTGAAACATGGCGAGGGGGGACCAGAGTTTGGAGCTCAGACGCGCACATCCTATGTAAATAATGTTAAAACAACGACAGACTCGCAAGGTCCATTCTGTGGGAGAGAGGATGCAGGAAATAGAAAAGGGCATCCTCGACTAGGCTACGAAGTCTATTCTGTACACTGTGCAGGCAGGAAAGGCTGCTGTTAGCAACTCCGTCCCAGATATGGCAACAGTACTCAATCCTTGTGACGTACTGTACATTTATACAGATAGAGAATTGCATCAGCAGTTAGATATATACTTGAGAGGTAGAAGGATCCCACCAGTTTTTCTAGCGACCTTAGTAACAGATTTGATGTGTGTGTTCCATTTCAGATCAGGAGTAAATGTCAATCCTAGAAGCTTGTCATAACATGTTCAATTGGAGTCAGAAGAGCGTATATGATGTAAAGATAGAAGTTCGGTTTTAGATGCATTAACAGTAATAAGCCACCATTCCCTCCATTGTACCACGCGCTCAAGATCAGAGGAGAGAGAATCAAAGAGAACTTTATCATTTACGGCCTTTGATGTGTTGCCATAGATGGTCGTGTCATCAGCATAGATGTCAATGAATGATTTACGCATGTGTTTTGGGAGATCATTGATGTAGGTCACGAAGAGTGTTGGGCCCAGGATAGACCCGTGAGGGACATCAGCATTACTATTGTGGCCTTTTGATTTCTTCCCATCAACCACTACTCTTATGAGCCTATCAGAGAGAAATGGTTTAATAATTGGGAACATATTTCAAGTGATACCGTAACTGGAAATCTTGTGATGTAGGACTGTATGCCAAACCTTATCGAAACCTTTAATATGTTAAGAGCAATTGCCCTGGAAAGGAACTATTTGTCGAGAGATTCACTAAGCTGTGATTCAGGAGACTGACCGCAGACCACCAAAA
Source organism: Euprymna scolopes (assembly GCF_053919585.1). NCBI lineage: Eukaryota > Metazoa > Mollusca > Cephalopoda > Sepiida > Sepiolidae > Euprymna > Euprymna scolopes. Next base: position 49,665,628 of record NC_136485.1, read on the forward strand.
ATCACCATAACCATTTTGGGGGTGGTAATATTTCGACTTCGGGAAGTGTTGTGGGCTTTCTCCGGTATCCAACTACTGTGCCGAACGTTGCCGGCTATCGTTTATGATCTACTTAAGATCACTCGTAAAAATTCGCTCGAGAAATAGGTCCTTTATTGCGCAGGAGGAGTGTAAAATGCACCTATAAACAACGATTTTTTAATTATCTTTCAATTATGCGGATCGTATTTATCTAACTTGTTTTACTCTCCTATTCACTTTACCGGAGAACGACGGTTTTACGGTTGACTTCGAATTCAAACGAAATTTCTGGTGTGGTTTTATGTCGATCTGCTAAATACAAAATGCCAAAAGTTCATTACCAACAGTAGACGGTTGGCTGCGACCGTCCTACTCTCCGAGGATCTCGTCGTCATTTCAATATGTTTTGAACTACGGTTGTGCTACACTTTCGTTAGTGTTTCCTGGGCCAACACATCCTAGATATTACAATCTCTCCATGCAACTTTTCGGCATTGTTTTATCTTAAAAAATAAAATCGTGCAGAGTTGAATGTGTCCAATGCTGTAGAAAAGCCTGCAAACAAATGAATGAAGAGTTTGAGAAGGGCAATGAATAACACATTTAAATAGAGCGAAAAACGCGCGTCAAATTACATATATGGTGACTATATATATATATATGAAGAAAAAAACGTAAAATATCATATATGAAAGCAACATATGTGGTAAAATCGTAGAGTTTTTGACCTGACCTAATAAATATAACCTTATGTATCAAATCCCAACACTAACGTACTGTACTTGAAATAACCCTTATCCCTGAGTGGCTTCCGGGCCTTGATAAGTGGTGATCACTGTGTAAAAAAAGAGTATTTTCGGCGAGGGAAGGTGTAATTGCGTTTTAGTATTCTTTAAAAGGGTTGAGCTGTTGATTTTAAGTTCAAGTGGGAAATGGATATTTTGTGATTTTCAATGTGGGGTGTGCGTGATAGGGGTGGATATGCTTTTATGGTGTGGGGATGGGTGAGCTGATGAGGTTGAGATAGAGCCGCGTCATGGTGTGAACATCTGGAAGGTTTGAGGGTTACTATAATAAGTGAGTTTAAGGTTGGCTTTTTTTATTTTGAGTGTATATTTTAAAGGTGACTTAGTTAGTTGAGATAAGTCAGTTAAATACGTTTGTTGTCGTTGTTTGATCTAGTTTAAATGTTAGTTTAAATTTTATTTAAAATACATATACATCTGTTTGGAGGCGAGAATTGACTACCCAGGTTGTATCAACTTCTAGTTTCGTATAATTTTCTCAATATAATCATCCACAACAACTGAGAAACTATATTAAATTATTGTGCTGAAAGGCAAAATAGCGTCCATTCGCAGCTGAACATTTTGCTAACTGCATTTCTTTCCTCTGATGATAAAGCCATTGTTGAAAATCCATGGATTAATGAAATTAAAATATCCCCTTCTATATATTCCTTTATCAAGCAGTAAATTCTTAAACCGAATATATGTCTCTATATGTTGTTTTTTTTTCAGAATTCAAAATTAAACCACGAAACTTCAAATGGCATAATATAAAAGCAAGGGGAGACTCGGTTCCAAATATTTCTCATATGTTATATTTCCCCAATTATAAATATCTCCAATATCAAATAGTCTTGATACACTGTAATATTTAGTTTTTCTATGGAAACCAATGAGGGGAGGAATTACATATTAGAAATATTTGGAATCAAGTCTCACCCTACTGTTATTTTAAATCATTGTACACCATATCAGCAACATTTTATGTCAACTATATTAGGGCAAGATGTTTTTCGGGAAATATCAGATAATTTGTAATACATATAAAAAACTAGGAAAACAAATGAATGCAATTAAAACATTGGTAAATGTGCAGTATCTTTCAACCCACAACCATCCTTCAAAATTATGACTATTATAGGTTTGTGGAGTGCCGAAGTATTATATAACATTTAAAATTTCAGGAAATGAGTAGATTTACTTAAAAAAAAAACACTTGCTTTCTATATGTTTCGTGTGTGCTTAAACAAATATCGCATTTAAATATTTCGTAAATAAGAATGCTCCCGGGTATTGCAATTAAATACTTTACGTTGTTGTCCGCACAAGTGCGTGTATAATTTCGCTTAATTACTGAAAAACACTTTTATCAGCGCTTAATTTAAATGCAATATTTTTGTTCAACATATGTAAAAACCTATACAAACATAAATTGTCAGGTATATTTTTTGTTTGTCTACCACGTCATAATAAGCAGCACTTTTAAAAAATGAGAAACAGCCCCAAAAGCTGGCCTTTATCTGGGTTTTTATTTCACGTTAAATTTATATAGATTACCCCCCATCTCATTTTTAATGACTATGATTTCTTTATATATTTGCAACTACTTGTTTAATAATCTTTTACGCGTTGTTATGAGTTTAATCACCCTCGAATTATTATAATAGTGGTTATTTAAAAGTATTTTTAAGAGTAAAAGATACTGCTCCTTAACTGAGCTTTATTGAATATATCTTCGAAACATATCTGCAGTTTATGTAGCTACTAATGAGGCTATATACCATGTTACATTCATTTACGCTTTATAAGAATATTAAATTACTACATGTAATATTATGTATACAAAGATTTACTCAAACCGCCCCAAATAGTCTAGTTCTTCAGCACAAAACCTCAACATATTCTTACTTCATAACGTTTAAAAATCCGGCACTAGATGGTTTTTGTTGCTACAATGCAAGTTATCATAATGAGCATATATGAATATATTTCTAGTCTTATTAGTATTATTGTTCTAATCATCTGTCTACAGTCACTTAATTGCCTTGGAGTAATAGAACGTATAAAAGCATGTAGTACTCGTATTTATTCCACGCTCATAATTATCAGGATTGTTAAATTCCGTGTAAGTAATTTCTAGATTAACCTCTGTAATAAAGCTGCCATATAGAATTATGATAAAATTAGTTGTCCTCTGTAGTTGTTCACTGTAGGATGTAATGATGATGATTCGAATAAGTTATGATAATTGGCATAATAAAATAAAAAATTTTAGTAATTGATAAATCATTGGTAGAAAATTTGATTTGTTCGAAAAAATCGCTTGATCAAAAAACATTATTCTATTAAACTGCGGATACAAATATCTTAAAATTATCTTCAAATCCTTGAAATTGCCTTTTATTCTGGTGATAATAAAAGGAATATGTTCTGAAAGATCATCCTCATTATTATACTTTTTCTCTTAGAAATTCTCCTCTTTTTTATACGTACACCTATAAGTAATCTAATTAACAACATCATTTAGAGTTTATCTGACTAGATTAGTTATATCAGCATGGTATTCTAAATACCTTATACCCGCATGTTTAAGTCTTACATTTATATTTCACTCCCTGTGCATTTCCCCACATTCACTCCCCTATACGCGCGAAATTGTTCAAGTACCTCCTTTCTACCCCCTTTCCTTGTCATCCTCTTTAAACTAACCCGTTCGCTGTTGCTATACCATCCCAAAAATCTTGCCCGCTGCTGCTGCTGTACTTACTTCAGAATGACAGGCACCTTTTACTCAAACGACTAATTAAAGCGGGGAGTCTAGCATGCATATACTTGGTCTTGAAACTCTGTGTTTATTTTAGGTTTGGGTCCAAAAACCGCAACCACGTAGGATTCATTCCATTCAGGATTTCCCAATCCTCATTTCTAACTGGTTTTAAAATCCAAAACCGATATATGTATTTTTTGCTTCCTGATATTTTTGTGATTATACTTTCTGACACATATATACGAACATGATTCAAAAAAATATTTTACAAATACACTATGTGACCACCTTATTTTAAAAGCATTATTACACATTTTATGACAACTTTAATAAAATTCAGTTTCAGAAAATGCAAATAGTACCAGAGTCTAGTTAAGTTATATATATATATATATATAATCAACATACCAGTTTCTGACCTCTGATTCGAAGAATATCACTTTTTAAATCTTCGCGGAATAAAAATATTCCATCGCTTTTTTTTATTGGAAAGTTTCTGTAAAAAAAGTGAATGTGAACATGCAAATTTTTGATTGCCAGTTTTTAATTTCCTTATGATATGAAACTCTACTTTTCACTGTCGTATCCAGCTTTTTTACTTTGTTAAGATAATATAACAATTCATATAGTTATTTGACTAAAACTTAAATTAAATTTACCTAGTAAGGTTTTCTAATTAATTACATAATTGTATGCATATATATATGTATATATATATATATATATATATATATATATATATATATATATATATGTATACATGGTCGGGTAATCGGTTAATGTGATTGTATATTGAAAAAAAACTCATTAAAACATTTACAAAATTGAATGCAACTAATAATTATATTATTGGTGTATGCAAACAAATCAACAAACAAATATGAATATATATGACAGTTTTTACTTGTGTTTATGGTATAACACTCTACTTTTTACTGTCGGATCCAGCTTTTTTTCTTGCTTTGGTATAATAATATAAAAATGCATATATTTATTTGACTACAACTTGAATTTAGATTTTCCCAGTAAATTTAATTACATAAGTGTATATATATATATATATATACATGTATATATATATATATATAAGTATTTAATTTACTCACATAAAATCAATATACGAAAGTATAGATTCATGCGTAAACTTTAAGTATTTACTTTAAAAGTGCTCAATAGGTAGGTAGAGCTAGTTGGTAAGTTATAAAATGTATATGGCGATTAAGCTACACTGAATATTCTGCGTTTCATCCACTCTAGGATTCTTCAGGCTTATGCGCATAAGCCTGAAGGATCCTAGATTGGATGAAACGCGGAATATTCAGTTTAGCTTAATCGCCATATGCATTTTATAACTTACTATATATATATATATATATTTATATATATATATGTACACATATATATGGATATATATATAAATATACATATATATATATAAATATATATATATATATATATATATATATATATATATATATATATGTCGGTTGGTCGATTAACGTGATGTTATATTAAAAAAAAATGATAGAATAAATTTTTGGTCATTATAGTCTACTTAATTCATATATAGTAATGATTTTAAGATTAGTAAGATATTCTTGTACAATAAACTAGTATTAAAACAAAAAAATCAGCACACAAACAAAAACTGCCAGTTTTCGCTCATACATACACACACACACATATATATATATATATATATGTATATATATATATATGTATATATATATATGTATATATGATGTATATATATATAAATTCATTCTCGATTAATTTATTGTTTATTTATGGTGTTCGAAAGGAAGCGTTTTACACATTGAAATGTGTATATCATAATTATATATAATCTAAATAAATTAACTCAAGTAATGTTTATGAAAATAAATTGTATAATTTTCAATATTGCATGTATTTGTTACCGAGGGTCAAGGCAATGAAAGATAAAATATTCTTAATTTATTTGTACATTGCCGTTATTTTTTTCTAATTATTTGGAAAATTTAGAACATTATATCAGTTTAAAATATTTTCATAGCTATTATTCTGACGACATAATACAGCATTTTCACAAATATCTATTCGTTTGGAATCAATATTTTAAGTAATTCGGTTGTGGCACTAGATACTCCCCCGATTCGATTATTTTATTTATGTTATTTTCTTAATTTTTGGTGCACTGTAAATCAGTTATGTCATCCGCTTTCGCATCTTTTATAATAACCTTTTACAATTCATATTTTATATGCAGTCGACTTTGTAATACTAAACATTTTTTTTAAATTAATTAGTTTAATTAGTAAATACTAATAAACACCTTGAAACCCTAGTTTCTATTTATGTGTCAATCTATGCATTTTTCTTAGGTTGTATAATATAATTTACATCGTACGATCTATTAGTTAATCTTTTTTTTTCATACGTTATTTCCTAAGAAATTATGATTAAAAGGTTTATTTAACTAAAATTAATCAAAATATATTATATTACTCACTCATTATGCACCTAATTTTAGTTTTAAATTAAAAAAATACTATTATAATTGTCTAAGTATTATATTTTCTATTCTTAATACGTAATAACGAATAACTATTCTTATTTATATAAGAGGGATAACGAAATTTACCAATTTTCTATTCATCATTTATTAGAATTAATGTATTCTTACTTTTCTAGTGTGACTTTAGTATTAATTAATCCTCATTGTTTCATGTAAAAATTATAGTTCTAACCTTATCCACTTTTAATTAATTTATGTTCAATTTCATTACAGTTTGAATAAAAAATTATATATTGAGATATATCTTACAGTTAATCACGTTCGATATTTTTATTTACTTAGGTGTGTTTGAAACTACGGATATGTTTATTTATTGCCAATAACGACTATTAAACATAAACCTATTTAACCTCTCATTATAATTATAATTATTTTAGTTTCTATATGATTATTTATTATCTATTAGTGTACTATTTTCAAATATTTGTATATTATATACTTTTTTTTTAATCCTACCAATATTTAATTCTTAATCTATTATTTTGTTGGAATAAAATGTTACTTTTTAATCAGGTTTTTGACGTGATAATAGAAACTTATTTCTATTCAGACAGTATTATTTATGCAGAATTGTTGTTTAAAATTCCCTTTTTCGAATTCACTATATTTTAGAACTCATGTAAACATATACACTTTTATATTTACTCGGTTAATATATTCGACCTTTATAAACAATTGGCTATTTTAATTCAAATTCTATGTTAATCCCATATTATGTAACCTTATTCGATTGTACTACTCTTCTTAATTTTAATAAATATTTTGATTCTACGTTATTTACTATCATTACCATCAACTCGATTAATCTGGTACTCTGTTTAATTATGCAAAATGAGCTCGGTATATTTCCTAAAAACACATCTAGTTCCCTTATAAGACTATCTTTTTATTATTATCCACCTAAACTTGTTATTTGAATACACTTTTTGAAATTAAGTAAGAGATTAAGCATGCATTCTACATTTACATTCTTGTCATGTTTTTATTCACCTGATTCAATCCAATAATTATTTATCTTGTTTTTATTTTACAATTAATATACTTTATTATTATTTTACATAAATTGGCAGCTGTTTAGAATGAAAGTTTAATTGTGTCCTTATTAATTACTTTACTTAATCTATTTTCATGGGCATGCTATATTATTATCTGATGTTTGTTTTGCTGACTTCAATGCTAATCTTTTTAACATATTTAATATTTCGTTTATCTCGTGATCTAGTTAATGGTTTAGTATATAATTCTTAGTCATATTGACTACATTCTCATTCTATGATATCCTAGCTATTTTGTTTGTTATATACTTTGGATCATTGATTTCATCTACACTCATATGATTATTAGATTTATAGTCAAAAATAAATAGTTTTTCTTTCGGTTTTTGATATGGGCAATAATTATTGTTGTTAATAATGAGTGTTATATCAGAAAATATTACTTTGCAATTGCAGTTTAGTTGTATTTCTAACTGAAGTATTTGAAGGTCATCGTACGTTATCTGTATGCAAAAGGAAACCCAGTGTTAACATCGACTATTTTTTAAGGTAAGTATTTACGTTATTATCGCTGTATAATTCTACATTTAATCAACTCTGTCGAAAACATTGCTTATTTCATGTTGGCAGGCATACTACTTGTGCTTGGTTGTTGGGGATTATGTTTTGTAAAACAGACATATAAGAAACCTCTGAATCACATTTTCACTAAATATGTGTGTAGACTGTTGTGCAATTTCTTCGGGATAAGTTGCGTGTAAATTATAAAGTTTAATTATCGGTAATTATCGGGGGTATTCTAAGAAATACTTTACCAAGATCATTCCCAGACGTATGCATCTCCGTTTTGTAAATTTAAAGAAAATATTTTCAGCCGTCCGGACGGAGTCTATAAGGAACCAAGTCACACACACTGGCGAAGTTGCAGTTATGTAAGTGATTCATATATATATATATATATATATATATATATATATATATATATATATATATATATATATATATATATATATATATATATATATATATATATATATATATATATTGTTGATTTTTAAACGATATTGAGGTTAATGCCTTCACCGTGAAGATCGGATGTATATTTTTAGAAATTACCCATTTTTTTTTTATTTTGGACTTAAATAAATAATATATTTATTTATTTATTTATTTTATAAAGCAGTAATCTACGTACACGAATATTTCGGGGACCTACCCCGCTTCAGCGTAGCTTGACTGTTATTAGTACTCGAACCCTGGACCTTATGTATTTCAGTCCAGCGTCGTATCAGTTGCGCTATGATGCCATAGACAATTTACCGTGTAGTTTTCATCGTTTATATATTTATATAGATTTTTGTTGTTGATTTTTTAAACGACATTAGGTCAGTGTCTTCACCTTGAAGATCGGATGTATTTTTTAGAAATTGCCCATTTATATATATATATATATATATATATATATGTGTGTGTGGGGGGTGTATGTGTGTGTGAGTTGATATCTTAACAGTATATATGTATAAATATATTATTTTGGGTATCAATCTGTCTGTGATCGAATGTGAGTGTGCCTGTGTACATAGATCACAAAACTCATTAACTTATAATACTTAATTTCGTTTAAACTTTTAAAAAAAATTTCGTCTAACTTTAGCTGTTTTGGATAAAAGTATTCTTTTGTATGCCTTTTTCTATGAATTTTAAGCTGTATCTCATAACCAAATTTCCTTAAAAAAACAAAAAAAAAACAGTATTATGTTTTATTTCCTGTGGCGACTGGTAACTTAATACATTGAGCGAATATTGAATTATTAAAATAAACGTATATCATAATAAATGGTAAAGATTTAAAACTCAATTATATTAATGAGACGTGGTGGGCTATGTGCATCACATGCAGAAGGTGTCTATTCGAAAGAGAGTATGTACAGACTTCGTTTATTTCATCCGCTTCGTTTATATGATCTATATTGGCAGTAGAAGTATTCTAGTCACGCTCACAGACAGCAGCAATTGTAAATCTCTTTAATTCACTTATCAGTGTTGCCGGTAGACGATTTGCAAGACGTGCCAAAACCGTTCCGTTTCGAAATATTTTCATTAACTGAACATGCTGAACCGAGACGCAAATATTTATAAACGTGCGCCTCTTCAAACATCTTCATCAAAACTCATTGTTTTTCCTATTAATCTATTTAATTGAATATGTATTATTCCCTAGACTTTCGAAAATCGACAATATTTTCTAGATTGAAATTTATTCCGAGTGTGCTTTGTTCTAATTAGCTCGATTGAAATATAATTAAATTAACAATAGGCATGGTCTAATATATAAGAACAGGGATGCTACCTTCAGAATACTCAAATAGAAAAGTGCAAGCATCACAAACGCTCTCACTCTCGCCATGATTTTTGTCTCTTTATCATTCTCTATTGTACCGCTGATTATACTCTAGATCTATTTGCATATGAGTATAACTACTCCTTGTTTTCAATGTGACCATAGGTTTGTAATTTTTTATCTAGAATGACTTATTTAAATAAGTCAATACTGAAGATGGGCGTTTATCTAGGGCTGACAAATTAGAATATCGTCCTTACTTATTCCTACCTCGTAAGATATGATGCAAAATTTAATGTGGATGTGGATACAATCATGGAAAACATATTCCCTCATTAAGTTAACGACCGTCATTTTGGCACCTTAAATAATAAGACGTTATAGAAATAAGGGACGGTGATCTTTATATCTAAACTAAATAAATTCCATCATCTTCGTCAAAACATAAGGATCTGAATATACTTTTGTTGCCATGTGTTCCCCTATATAATTCATCCACACAGATATCTTTTTAGAAAAAAAAAACATTGAGAATCACGGAGGGAACCACGTGCATTTTGTCAGCATCTTAAATAATAGTGTCGTTTCTTGGAACAAACTGGATTCCAACTTTGAACACCAATGTCGTCAGTCTGTGTCATTAACTGTTAGACCACAGTGACTTCTCAACAAATATAATAAAGTAGATATTCTCAGCTGGTTGTACATATTTAATTTGCTTATATTAATTACATTTAAAAACGTATTATAAATATCAAATACATTCTCAGTCACATTTCTTTCAATCCCTCTGTCTATTCACTACGCCTCTCTATGGACTCGATTTGTTTTTGATCCCCCGTGAAAAGAAGGGTGGACCTCTAAATACATCCTTGCCCGTTCGTCCTTTCGTACTTCTGCCCATTTCTTAATAAACCCGCTTTGGAATTTTTGGAAATTTTGCGCAAATATAAAACATGATATAAGTAAAGAAGTATCAGAACGGATTTTTCCGGAAAACTCTGGTTACCCCTCTCCCTTAGGGTGGCCTTTCGGGTTCAAATGCCTAAAATTGACATTATTGTGCTTATTACAAAAAATTGCTACCTTGAATTTTTATAAAACTTTCTGAAACGTTGTAACTTACTGAATTCTATATAGTTCTGTTTGTCTATACTTCATGATAACTCTAAGCTGTGCTCCAGGGGTTTATTTTGGGCTTATATTAAAACACTCCATTATTTTACGAAATCTGTCCAACATCTTATGTGTATGTTAATTTAGTTGTGTTGCATGGGGTTGAACTCAAATTTAAATATGTTATGTGTCGGGGACTGTTGGGCCTAAATGAGGGAGGTATAAATGATGGGACAATCATTTCTTTTTTTGCATGCTGCAAAACTCAAATAAACATATGTTAAGGCCTAAAACCGTACCGTTTGTTTATTTTAACCAAGGTATGACGTCCCCATTGGGGATTTGGGTACTTAATAGAGGGAGGCAAATGCTGAACTTAGTCGTTGTTCAATGCCTCGTTCACTGCGCACCCACGCGGGAGCATGCACGATTAACTTGTTGCATCTATTTTTTCCCCATCAGATTACACTTTCATATATTGTATCTAAACTGATCTTGTTTATAATTCTATTCTCAACACGTTATTTTTTAAGGATAAAATTTAAACAAAAATCTATATAATCTACAGAATGTATGCTTAAAAAAGTGCAGTACGAATTTAATTTAATTTAATTTAATAATACATCGATTCGGTAGCGCAAATATTATTGTCAGCAGTCTCTATGAAATTAATATTGCAAGTACAAAATTTAATAAAAACACAGACAACACCCAGGTAAGACAATGCCCCTGAGAAAATATTCCTGGCGAAAAACATGTTTTAATTGGTACTTTCCTTGGAAGTCACCGCTTATAAAAATGTCAAGTGGACGGTAAGTAAAGATCATTATTATAAGTAAGGTAAAACTTGTGGAATTGTTTGCTATTTAAGTGGACGGCTAAAACAGAATTATTTCCAATAGACCTGAAGAGTACTATAGTACAGTAAGGTGGAAAGTAACTCAGCATTGTTCTTTCACAATGTGGCAGTACAAGGTAATAGACTTTGTTCATAGAATATTTTATTTGGGGCAGATATTGAGTGTAAGGGAAACTATTGATAATTATTTTAGTGAGAAAAATATATGCAGCGAATGTTTTACAAGTAGGTACACTAGATTGAGTCTTAGTCGGCAACATTTTTTTTAAACAGATATGGATGGGGTATAGATTAGTTGCGTCTCTAATGTAAGAACGATGAAGTAATAGAGTTAAAATCTTAACACACACTGAATATAGAAGGCTATCAAGTAAGGAGAGTATACATCGCCAGATGTGACAAAATATTCCGTCTTAGGGCGTACATTGTTCATATATAAAACGGTTGCGTAGAGAACGAACAGGTGCATACACATTTGTATGGCCTTACTTCCAATTGAATGGTAAACTAACAATTGCGTTTTTATGAATAATAAAATGCTTTCTTTGTGAAAGCAAAAAACAGAAAACTTAAAATTATAAACGTATTCCTTAGATTATGTACGTGCTAATCATGTTTTATTCGCTTTTTTCCAGTAATGTGTATTTTTATATGTATATACGTCGAAGATGAACAAATTAATTAACATTAAATGGTATATTTTGTTTGTTGAGGAAGCAGTTTTAGAAAACATGTGTTATTTTCTGCCGGAACATTGTCTTCAGTGTAATAGGGATAGAATGGGAATAATGATGTCTAAGGATTATGCACAGTATTATGAACACTTTCACATTGCTGTAACGCCATTTCTGCAGGTGTGCCCCAAGATTTTCCGAGTGATCGTTTAAATGTGTCTACCAATGTTCAACGATTCCATTAAATCGTGACAGGTACTTGTTTGTCATAGTGTGATTAATGTTGAACGTCTAACATAATTCCGGTAAATGATACTCTATTTAATCTTATTACGAAGTCAATTATTCCAACGCGTGCAAATAGTCCATAAAAGAAATTAACAACTCTAGTAAAAGATAATTTCTTGTATCATAATCATAAGCTTTTAGAACAAGGATTTAGCGACAGTAACTCCGATGTCATAATTGGACTCTCGTCTAATATAAAGTCGCTTTTATCAAATAAAACTAAGAAAACCACTAAGAGACAAGACTAACACTTGAAGTTATTAGGTTGACAAAAAAGGTTCTGTCTGTTTTTAACTTTCAAATGAAGATGAGCATGTCACGACTTAAGCACATATTTTATGATCAAAGTAAGCACCATCAGAATCCAGACAACGGAGAAAATATGTATATATATATATATATATATATATATATATATATATATATATATATATATATATATATATATATATATAAGTAACGTTGAAATATTGAGCTCATGAATTTGCTGATGCGGTTTTTGATAATGCTTACCATTTTTTTTTAAATCATTCTATTTCGGCAGCTTTTCGGCCTAGCTTGAAATAAAATAAGAAATTATGCATATTTGCTTTTGTTAAAATAAAAAAGCTTGTAATTGGAACGATTAGAAAAAGCAAAAAACCTTCAAAAGTTGTATATAGAGTAAAATCACAATAACGAAAACTTATTTAAAAAAAAACAAACATTATATGACAGAAAAATAAAAAAAAATCCACAAAAACTTGCTCATTAGCATAATATTAACATCCAGGCAATGCCTTTTTTATTGATACTCAGAGTCTAGTCATACGAATAACTATCCTCCCCGTTATTAGACAGATCAATAAATAGCCACTTTTATAGAAAACACATCTTGTATGTTGTTCTCAAGAGAATAAGTGAATCATATTTCCAAGAAATCAGTTTTTGCGATACAATATGATACAAATATTGTTGCAAAAACAAAGAATAAACACCATCAAATACAAATAATCTAAAAAAAAATTGTTGATAACTGAGTTTTAGTTTTTTGTAGTCACCCATGTGAATAGCAATCTTTATAATTAACTAAACATTTAAGTATCAAACGAATACAAAAAAGAAAGAATACATTTACAAGCATCCGTATTAACGAAAATACATAGGAAAATAGCGTTTAAAAAGCAGAACCGCTTATTCGGGGTTTTAAAATCAAAATAAATATAAAAATTGATCAATTTCAATGTTTTTTTTATTACTCATCGATCAATCCCAAGGAAATATCAATATTTCTTTTAACGTCTCTTGGAAGTATTTCCGGTAGTACCAGGTCGGACAAGATTATGTTCGTGTTTAAGCTAATTTAATCACAAGAAGAACACACCATTTTTCACTCAAATTACAGAGAAACCATTTATGAGACCTGACCATAAAAGTGGACCTACATAATTAATTTCCTGTGCGAAAATAAGGAAACCGACTTTAGGTAGAATAATAAAAAAAATAACAATTTTAAATCATCGACCGCGATCTAATCTCTATTAATGAACAACACTATGCAGAGAACAAATAATGATTTCAAATCAAACTATTTCCAGTAGAAGATTAAAAGTGCAAAATTTTAAAATAAACATACTATGTAGTATAATACGTGATCCAAAATAGAAACTCGACCGTAGATTCACTTTAAACCAACATCATAATATTGTTTAATAGTGGTATTTTATTCTAACATTCAATGATTGATATTGCTGATATTAGAAAAAGTTGTTTTCTAGGTCGGAATCTGCCCATCTTAAACTTATTTTTCGCCAGATTTTTACCGCGTATCGTTTGTTTTTGCTATTTACATCAAATGACATAAATACACACCTGCAGTCATTTCCATTAAAAATCTTCTTTTTTTTTAATAATAAACAGATACGGTGGTTTAAATTAAAAAAACAGACACACACAGATATGTGTGCATATATATATATATATATATATATATATATATATATATATATATTATTTAAACAATAAAATAATCTTTTACTTTTTTAATTAAGAAACACTTTGATTTAGCAATGGAAACACTCAAAGAAAATAGGACCTGATCATTAATTGCTACATGAAATTTAAATGGCAACCAATGAATAGAGAAATAATGAGACCCCTAGCTTATTACAGTGGACAATTTTACAGCGAATCGATCCATATGGATTTGTAATGTCTGGACACAACGTGCGTGTGCACTATCCTGCTCATACAATTATGATTATTTTTTCCAGACAGTGATAATGGTGATATACATCGCGCTTGGTGAAGTGATCTGTTCGACATTTTGTCTTTATGTTCAGGGAATAATTTAAAACGAACATCTGTAGGAAATAGAAACTGGTTTCCGCCAGTAAAATTTAGAAATAATCGCATTACAAAGAATTGCACTATATTTCAGTCACTTTTACAGAAAATTATTTAATACAAAAATGTCGATACTCAAAAGTGCATGCATGTCTTTGTAGATTTGGGGGAATCAGATTTCCCAGTTGTAACAGCTTTTTTTAGAACTAAGTAAGCGTAATGCTACTCGCCTTGAGCTCCTCCTCAATAGAGTGTTTTGCTCATTTTGCACATTAAACAATATATTCATAAACAAAAGTTAACACCTTGTAAGCGATGTAACCAATGCCCTCATGAATACATCATAAATATATCAAAGTTGTTAATAAAGACTCAGCGAACAAATTTTTGAGTTCATTTTTCGAAGCGGATTATCTACTTCAAATAACTGATGAGTAAGCGCACCAATTGTATCCTCACGTATTTTCAGTAACTCGAGATATCAATAGAATCCTAATCATTTTAACGTAGACACTGCAGAAACTTTTATGTGTACAAACGTACCACATATATAGGACCCTCTCCTACCAACTACAAGCATCTCAACAACTTTGTGCGTGAGAAATGGTTTTAAAACCTTAGTGATATCCAAGATTCCTTCATCGCAACAGAACGCAACCTTTTTACGTTATAAGCATGAACCCACTTACTTTAATTGGTAACACTTTGCTTGATTCGGATGAGGCTTTCAATGAACCTTTCTTTTTATTTGAACGAATACATTGTAATCTGAATACACAAGTAAAAAACCGCATCGACATTTTGTTTACTTTATATATGTATAAATGAAAGTGTAATGAACTCAGAGTTCAAAAAGTAACAGAATAAAATAGATTATACACCAGGTAAACAGAATCTACAAGTAAGTGTTTCTGTTTACTTTTTATTTTAGTAGATATATACACTGCTTTTCATGAGTTAAATATTGTTAGTTTATTTTAATCGTATTCTCCGTACAATTTTCCAATAGAAATGCACTACAAACATGTAATTTCCCAACAATATTAAAGCAGACATTTTGCATGCAGATATGAATCAAACTTTACTCCAAAAACGGAAATATGAATTAGTGCAAATATATGTACAAAACTAAAAATAAAAATATAAAAATAACCGATGTTTATAGTATCATATTACTACCGTTCAAAATATAAGAACTGTTTTAAACTTGCATGACATTTCAATCGGACGTCGATTAAAACAAGATTCAACTTTTTTTTATTACATGGAGGTCACCATTATCAAGGCCCAGAAGTCAGTCGGGGATAAAGGTTATTGCGTGTAAAGTAATCAATGGGATAGTGTTGTAGTATTCGTTAGTATTGGAGATTTGATAAAGTGGCATTACTAGCGGAGTGTTCATCAGAAATTTGTTTATGTTGGACTTGATGACATCCAAGTTTAAGTCAGAAGGGAAACATACAAGAGATAGAGAGTTTCACAGGCGTGCAGTTCTAAGAAATAAGCTTAGTTCATGGAATCTATGTTTTGATTTTAGCACAGATAAAGAGTGAGGGAATTATTGACAGGGCTTTCAGCTAGACAAGTGTTTATCATTGGCGAGGGGTATCAGAAATTGGAGCTTAGACAAGCCATGGAAATAACGATAAAACAGAGATACGCTCCCAACGTCCCTTCTGTGGGAGAGGTTGCAGGGAAGAGAAAAGGGCATCCCCCACTAAGCCGCGAAGTCTATTTTGTACACTTTCAAGGAAGCATAGACTGTTTTTCGTGTGATGTTATGAGACAGTCTTAGTGAGAGATAAGTGTCTTAGGAGTCTTCATGTGTTGAGTGTCCATATGTCTTAAGATGTTCATGTTGTAAGAGATATATTAGAGGCATAAATAGCTATATATAAAGAGAGAGAGAGAGAGAGAGAGTTCTGTATGAACGGGAGTGGTATATAAATATTGATACATATATTTCTTACCTATTTTTGAGATGATGATTTTCACAAAGTCCATATAATATAAATGGACAATACATTCTCTATTGAATCACATCACGAAGACGCAGACGCACAAAGAGGATGGTGTCCTTTATTTCATGGCCGGTCCATGATTTCGCTTCATGAATTCAAAGTTTCTTTACATGGCTCTTTCTTCTCAAAGCTTTCACTTCCAAGTTTTGACGTCAGCAACCGTTTCTGATCTCTCTCTCTCTCTCTCTCTCTCTCTCGGCTCTTTCTCCTCGAGTCTTCTCCTCTTCTCCCAGACTGCATCTAAAAACGCTACCTATATTGAGAACTCGTCACGTCATCGCATGATTAAACATGTGCTCATAAAGCACGTTGGTTTAAATGCACCACGTTGCATAATTGACATGATCCCGAGTTCAGTAACCTATTTTTTAAATAACCTCTTTACAAAATATGTTTCCAATTTCAATTGACAATTAAATTCCTTATTTTACTTTTCACATAAACAAATTTCTTTATTACATTTCATTTCCATATACAGATATGCAAGCTAAACAATTGCAATTCCACATTCTTTATTTCAATTACATTCTGTATTTATTTTAACTGGTGATTGGAATTTTCAATTCCAAATCTAGCTTCGCAAGTTCAAATCCTTGACTATCCTATTTCATATTTACATTAAACTAATTCCCTATTTTTTTTATTTACATGAAAAGGAGACGACCCTTTATCATGTAACACTGTGATTAGTTTGTTATATTCTTGTTTATCTATTTATAAACGTTTCTAGTTTTATCTGTTTTACAAATGTTTTATAAGAGCTGTTTATGTTTCTAACGATTTTTTGTAGTTTTTGTTGGAAATTGTTAAATTGATTGTGGAATTCTCAGTTTTTAATTACTTTTAAAAGATCATCTTCAAAGTTTATCGAAAGGTCTACTGTTTTCGCATTTTTTATGGTTTTAAAACCATAGGACTCTTTTTTGTGTACGTTTTCATGTTTAAGGGAGAAATTTGCTCGCCAACGCATTCGGCGTATTAGTTCATCTGCTTTTTTCATAAATTTAATAATATAGCTATGCTTGCAAGGCGCGGGGATGTTTTTAGCGATGTTTCGAAATTAACTCTTTCCCTATCTATTTTAATGTGGTGAAATAAATTCTTTTAAGAGTGCTTGAGAGTTTTCGGAGCAAAGTATAACTACTGTATTTACTCACATAAAATTAATATACAAAAGTATAAATTTATGCGTAAACTTTAAGTATTTACTTCAAAAAGGGATCAATATGTAGGTAGAGCTTGTTAGTAACGTATAAACTATATATGGAGATTAAGCTACCCTGAATATTCCGCGGTTCATCCACTCTAGGATTCTTCATGCTTATGCGCGAATTTTGTGGTTGTCTGATTAATTCATAAATCACATATAAATGTAGCACATGTCAGAAACCGATATTGTTTTTGCACCAACCCAATATACACATACGTGTTGTGTGTGTGGGTGTCTGTGTAAATAAGGTTAAAATGTATAGCATATTAAGGGGCATTACACGGGCAGCTGCTTCTTCTTTTTCAGGCTAAATATTGTATGTTTTGCTAAGAAGAGACAAAAAATATTTCTGCATTTTTTTTTTCAAACTTCATCCATCTTGCAAGATCAAATGGCATGTACAAATTGCCTTTGAGGAACCCGGGCGGGCACCCCAACTTTATTCTCTCTATCATCAACAGACGAGGACATTTTTTTTTCTAAACGGACGCACATTTTTAACAATGAAGTACTTTCATACGCAGTAGGAATTCACGCTGCGATTCATCTCACAGCTAACCTTTGGTTCCCCTTACAAGATACTTATCATTTCGCACAATTTACTTACGTACTATGTTTCAAGTGTCGTCGTCATATTATTCACTGTATCTTCGTATCGCCCAATCTCTTTTACCTTGTCTATCACTCTCTCTCTTTCTCTGTCTCTTTCTCTCTCTCTCAATATATATACATATATATATATATATATATATATATATATATATATATATATGCATGTGTGGGTGTGTGTGTTTCTTCCTACGCCCGTTCTCCGTTACAATTTCGCACATCGCTAGTATTTAGCCAACCCTTGGCCTCATGTGTCATATCACTGTTTAGGGGGAATAGGATACCGGCTGTTATCTTTCACCTAATATTATGTCTGGGCGCAAAAGAAATACAGTCTAAGTAGTAGATTACTCATATAACGTGCGGAACGAAACCTACACAGGCATATAGCCCCCATATTATTGATAAACACAGAAATATAGTCAGAAATGCAGGGATAAACACTACAGCACAAGTATACACGCATAATATAAATAAACACGTCATATATATGTATATATTCATATATATATATACATATATATGAATATATTTATACAGAAATATATATATATATATATATATGTATGCATACACTTATTTTTGTAAGTCTATTCATATTCATTCACAAATAAAAATGCATTATCACAGACACGGCCATATATGTATATACATCTATACACACATATATAAACGATGAAAATAAACTACATATGTATAAGTTTTTCTTCTTGACGTGTTCAAATAATAAGAATCTCTTGGGTATTCAACAAACTCACATTCATGGGAACCTCCATTTTGCGTATACACACAACTATATAATATTAAAGCACACACACACATATATACAAACACGCACATATATATATATATGCGCACGCACATATGTATATATATATATATATATATATATATACCTGTACACATATATATGCACACACACAAATTATATATATATATATATATAAATATATGGGTTTGTGCGTATACACACGCACCCACCCACACACACACACACACGTATATATATATATATATATATATATATATATATATAAATTATATATATATATATATATATATATATATATACATGCATACATACACACATTCTGTATTACTTAATGAAACGCTGGAATAACCAAGCAATGTTTTCTGTAATAAAGTAGCACACGTGAGTGCGAATAATTTCATTACTTGTATAATAATATAAAATTCACGCACACACACACACACATACACAAATGTATATATATATATATATATATATATATATATATATATATATATATATATGTGTGTGTGTGTGTGTGTGTTCAATTTATTTACAGGGTGGAACGCCACAGTTGTCGCCTAAAATATAGAATATTAGATTTAAGAAAAAAAGTATTGAAATAATTTATTTTAGTTACCAGTTTATGTAGTAGAGCTGCATTTTGTTTCAGTGTAACCGTTTTCACCTTCAATCACCTCCTCGAGACAGGTTCAGAATTTTGAGCGTACCTGTCCCACATGCGCCGGCAAGTGCTCGGCGAATACTTGACGGATGGTGGCGATCAGCAGTGTTTTGTTATTGTCGGAGGTCCTGTTGGTGATGTAGTACAAAACGAAGTTAATACCAAGTCTTGGTCGAGGACTGGGACCGTGAAATAAGGGTACACTATCTAGCACATTTCCTGAAGCCAAGATTGGGTATCTTTGGAGCGTGGGCCAGCGCCGAATACTGCTGCAACACCCAACGTCTGCCAAGGGCCACCTGATTGAACCAGGCTATCAACACACTATATATCAATATATTGGATCATTGTGCTTTCTTATTATTTTTTAATGTAGATTTTTCTGTCTCTTTCAAAACGCGAATAGATTTCAGTATCAATTAATAATAAAGTTGTTGTACAAGTCAAACGCTGGTATCATACTTATTTTTAGTTGTAAACTGTAATTTCGGGAAATTTATCTTAAACTGAAACATTGTAACTCTCAAGTAGTATTCGCTAGTATTTTAACTGATAATTATAGGTTTTTACTGAAATCTGAGTTATTTTGCAATGAGAATATCCTCTCAAACATAACTATCTCTATGTATATGAAGCTAAGCATATTTTAACAAGGATAATAACACACTCCCTTACTTTCTTACTTGAAAGAAGAACGATCGTTTAATACTTCATCCAGCAGACATGATATTACCCTTGCAGTTATAAAAACGTGATGACAAAAGATGTTTTCGTCTTTAATTTAAGCCAATAAGAATGATTTACGTTTCAGTTATAATTCTAGTGAACTCATAAATCCATAGATCCTGGTATAAATTCATAGATCGTGGGCAAAGATGTTGACATGGATATATTTTATATTACCTGGTTGAACAATATTCCCTTGTCATGAACCATGCATGACGTGATGCTATTTTATTTTCAATTAAAGTCATGCCAATATAGATGATAGATTACCGCGTGTTTGCCGCCCACTGATTCATGAAGAATAACGAGTCTGTCACAGCAGTTAAGTGGATGTTTCTTCGTCCGTTCAATATTAATCGACATCATGCAGTTATCCCCTGTAACGCAGCTTCATTTCAGTAAGACGCAGTTTGTATAAACGACATACAAATAAATAGAGCACCGGTCGAATTATATGACTATCACTTACTAGAACCAACGTTTAAAAACTGATTGAATACTACATACTTAGTTTGGATTTATTTTCATGTACGTATGCGGCGTATTTTGAAATCGATAACCGTTTACATAATGATGATTTGGCGAAAGATACACATACCTAATTATATATAAATTTTCAATGTTTAATTCAATGTTGTAGACACATAATTATTTGATAATTTTTTTAGATATTCCCTCCAATCTCTTGATTCATGCAACTTGTTATAGGTTCTTATTATTTCATTAAACACGACGGTAGAAGAATGAATTATAAAAAAAGGAAATACAAGGAAGAATCGCCTGTATTTCTGCGTTAAGAAGTCATATGTTCTTTCACAAAAGTATTAACCTCGTTTTATAATGTAAAGCAAACCCCATTATAAGTTTATGGATAGATATTATAACACCGAGCGAAACTTGGTGTAGTGACCACACCAAAGTTTTAATTGAATATAAATAAATACATATGTTGCTCTTTTATTGGAAACGATTAATACCATCGTTAAATTCATTGACTATAATCTTCGGATATATTTGCGTCGGAATTGCATGCATAGACATACAGGCACCAACTTACACAGACGCACACACGCACACACACACATATATATTTATGTGTGTTTCTAAATATATACTAATATATATATATTGATATATATATATATATATATATATATATATATATATATATATATATATATATATATATACACATATATATGGGGGGTTGCTTAGTGATGGAGTGTAAGCAGAAGTATCAGTATTTACGATAGGTTTTAAATAGGTGTGGGATTCAGACCAAAGAGTTAATTTTCTTGTCTCTTGGGGAAAATTATCAACCCAATTTTAGATTAAAATGTTTCTTGTTCTTATTTACAGAATTCAAAAACCATTATAATGTTTAAAATATGCGATCATTCATATAGTGAATATGGGTTGATATCCATCAACATAAATTGATTGAGAAAGGTCCTGTGTATTATTTGCAGAAATTTTTGTGCAAATCATTTTATGAAACACGCAAAGATGAAGCAACATTTGCAAAATGATCATTCGCATCACAAAGAAAAGTACCTTTTTTTAAAATTATAGCAAAGATCGCAATAAGATGAAGTTGTTTGCAACAGCCGATTTTAAAGAAGAAAACAAACAAGTTATGTAAGATGTGTATGTTGTAAGCACTTGAAATAGCAAAACAGAAAAAAACGAGAAAGTTTCATCATTTTGATTATGGATACATTTCATACAATGATATCAGCAGTTTTCTTTTACAAACTGTTCACAAGCTATGATAGAAAGAGAATAAGAATTCCAAGCCAGTTAAAAAAATGGAAGGCATGCAATTAATAATCCATCGTTAGACATGAGGCCGGAGAACACATACAGCCTCGCTAGAAAAGGTTTTAGATCAAACAATATAATTCATTTGGAATTTTTTCTAAGGAGTAACACTTACCTCCTGTTTTAAAAAAAAATATGTACTTATATAGATACCACCTACATTTTTCTTATTTTTCACCGAAGGTTTTTTCAGCTGTCAAGAGGAAATGTAACTGAACGACTAATTGAGTTGAGGAATAAGCTTTGTTTCTTTTTACAAGGCTAAACAAAACTGTCTGCCTTGGTAAGTGATGAGGAATGGATCACGCGTCTTGTCAGTTTGGTTGATATATTCAAGCAACTAGATAATGTGAATCTTTAAATGCAATGAAGAATTACACACATTATAAGTTCTGTAGATGCGTGAAAGCTTTCATGTGCAAGTTTTAAAATTAGATCCGAACAGAAATTTCAGAAAATATCGTAATGTTTGAGAAACACTCATTCATAATTGATTTTTTTACGGTGAAGATAAGATGCCCCCATCATTTGCCAAATAATAAAGTTTGGAACCATTTGACTGCAATTGAAAATGAATTCGGACTATATTTCCCTGAATTACTGGTGATTAGTTTTATATAGTGGAACTCCATAGAAATTGTATGTTGAAAAATGTCCCGATAATTATAAGGATTACGTTTAAGATCTCAAAAGGTGTTCTTAATAAGAGATATATTCATGGAGAAATTAGTCATAGTATTCTGGTATAACAGTAGATTAGAGGTAGAAAATGATTAGTGTTGCGCCCTTTCAAGCACTCATCTGCGTATCTCAGAAAAATAATCACAGGCTTGTACATTTATGAACTGTTATCGTGTGAATAATATAATTACAGAGTTTTAATATTTTCCTGCACTATTTAACTTTTTTATTACATTACTTTGTTTGTCCTCTCAATAGTTTTTAAGAAAAACAAACCACTATTTTATAAAACTTTTTAGTCATAATTCAATATTTTCAATTTGCATATAATATGTAAAATGCAATTTGAAAAAAAATCCACGAAAACCTGTAAATGTCGGATCTCTTTTGAATAAGAACAAACGATATTTAGGAATATTCGCATATTATTAGTGCACTTTTTGAGATAGACAATCTGAAAAGGACGGGACATGATTGGAATGAAATTCAAATAAATAGTGAAAGGAGTGCATAAACTAAGCAACTTAAATACCCCCGGCTTATCTAATAACTGAATTTGCTCATTCAGTTAATATTCCAGGTTAATACACTCTTTATATGCTATGCATTACTATACGAATGCAAATACTGTACACGAAATTCACAGAGAGAGATAAGACGCCGACATTCTTTGTAATAGGGACCATTTTCATAGATTCGTTTCTTGCTGATGTGAACAGTATATAGGCTTCACTGACATTATATTATTATGCTGAATACATATATACATATATATATATATACGTATATATATGTACATACACACATATACATATGTATATATATGTATAAATATATACATATATACATATATATTAAAAGGTAATTGGTTAGATGGTGTTTCTTAATCACGCACGCCCACATATATGTATCTGTGTCTACATATGTGTGGCTGAAAGAGAGGGGGGAGAGAGAGGTAGTGCATCTATGTGTGCCTGTGATACAAACGTGTACTATTAATTATTTATTGCGGACTATTATCCTCATCTTATTTCCTTATTACATTCTTAGCAATTACTGCCTTCCGTAGTTGTTGTCGTTTCACCACGTTTTTGGTCAAGTAAAACTCTGGCCGGCTTTGGGAAGGATTGACACCGCTATCTTCAGACAATTCTCACATGGAACCGTAGAGATTAAACGTCTCTATCAACGGCGCCACGCGTACCGTGGTTATACGACAACAGCTATGGATGACGGTAATTTCTAAGGATACAGTTAGGAAATTCGTAATTTCTATCTCGTCGCCGTTTCCACCTGACGTAGCCAGAGAAAGAGTGAGCCAAAAACGTCGTGAAACAACAATTAAAAAAGATGAGTATAATAGTGCGCAATCAATACATTCATAAATGATAATCATCTCAATATTTTCAATTAAATAATATACAAACGTGTACTATATATCACAAATTATGATAAAATATATAACAAATAATGATGACGCATTTATTATTATCACGATATCACAACCGGTTCTTTATTACGTGTGCTTATACCAAATGCGAAAGAAAACAAGTTGGTGTTTATGCATAAATATTAACATATTTTTTTCATCATATATTTCGGGACGTTCTTTACCTATCGAGATGTTTATCTTGAAAGTCAGCATAGTATGCGATTACGACTTATAAACAAACGTATACGTTCGGTGTCGGACTTTATTTGCTTGATTAATCTAAAAATATTAGGAAGATAAAGGAATTTAATGAAAGCAATTGTTTGTGCATTAGTAATATAACAGTTAATACACCGGATACATAATTTTATGAGGACAGACAAAGGCCGTCGATGGGTGCTTTATGTAAGTAAACCATTAATTTCGTATTAAGTTTAAAGTCAATTAGGTTTATTTCGCATCAAGTATTTTCGTTTATTATTCATCCCCACAAAAAAATATTTTATTTAGTTGCCGTCCAGCATTGTCAAGTCGTAAAATTCGTTAAATATTTTATTTCATGCAGTTCCGAATTAATCATTAGTGGGAAAATCTCCATGGAGTTTTATGTTGTACCACGACCACCGAGAGTAAAAAGAAGGCAAATTAACTCAATCATTTCTGCAGGCAATGTAGGTAAGATTTGTCAGAGTGCCAATACTATATGAGGGCTATTTGAAAAAGAGCAATAAACCATTCTTAAAACGAAAAAGGAGCACAGTTTTTATTCAATATAAAATGTAATAATTATCGGAACAATATCACATTGTAGTATCTGTTTGGATGGTGCACTTTACATTTTCTGTCCTCGGTCGCTGGAGGAGAAATCTTTCATGAATGAGATTATTTTTGTTCCTATCTAGAGTACCCCTTCTTGGGAAGCTGGATTTTGCCCACAAAACTATATGTTGAAATATTGAAATAACTATTACTTAAAATACAGAAATTATATTTAAAGTTTAGATTTTCTCTGTTTATATGTCCATTTTCACCATGTTTTCATCTAAATACGTAGCGTATTAGTTGTCTAACAGACCATCATATGTTATCGCTCACTGGCAATAACCTGTTGGGTTCCCTGGAGTGGAGACAAAGTGACAACAATTCTCCTCAGATTTCCAGTGTTCTCCAACCCTGGACCACTTGTGCAGATGATTGCATGTTATCGCAAGAGCCGTTGTCAGTGATTTCTCGTTGGCATCGGCCATTGGTGTTTCCTGGGGTTTATGTGACAAAATGCCTCCCCAAGGTACCAGATTTTAACTGCACGGTTTCAGCGGTGATTTGGTTAGTTGTCTTCCACCTCGGTCTTTCCATCCTCCCTTACGCTTCACAACTAGTTGGTGTGGTGCCACTTGATGTCATCTACACCAGTTTTTTTTTATTATCATTACTAATGTTATTATTATAATAATAAGGCTGCCTGTGCAGTGTACGCACATGTACTTTTAATGTTATTTCCAAGTTAAATTAAATGTTGTGTTCGTATTAGTGTACACATAGATTGGAAAAAGTTGTCAAAATCAAATATATAACAAATAAATGTTATCAAAGGCAAGATAAGTTACTTTACTACTTAACTGGAACTGTTTTTAGGGGTTCGCATTATTATACACATAGATTCGAAAAAGCGGTAAAAATCAAATATATACCAAATAAATGTTATCAAAAGAAAAGAGTAGTTACGCTTCTACCTATCTGGAAAGTGTTTTTTAATGGTTTTAATCACTTTCAAAAATTTAATCACTTCTAAAATCATATAATTTTTGTCGATATATTTTAAAAAGAAAAATGGCGGCATGCACGCTATTAAACTCAGTAAGTTTGGGAAAATAATTTCAAACAAATTATACAAAATACTGTTTGCACCTCACCGGATATATGTCAACCTATGTCACGGTGACATAAATTGAGCGAGTTTCTAATACTATTTTGTATAATTTCGTTGTTTAAACTCGTTTTTCCCACTGTTTGAAACATCAAGCATGCACATATTTAATTTTTTTTAAATATATCGATAAACACCGTATTTTATCGAGCCAAATAAACACTTTCCATTAAATAAAAACACTAAACCTTTACACAGTGTAGTAGGAAATAACTTATCTTGCGTTTTATAACATTTATTAGTTATATAGTTGTTTTATGTCGCCGTTTTCGAAGATATATATGCATAGTAAAAATTACCCGTCATGTGAATTATTTACAATTGAAATGTTATAAAAAAAACTAGAAGTTTTAGATATATTTCAAAGAAATAAATTACGTCCGGTGCTAAAATATATAAATCTACCGATCATAAAAAAGATGCTGTGAAAAAATGCTAACTTTTAAATATTTGGAAATACTCAGTGAAAAGTCTTATTTATTGATAAAGAACGGACTGAAAAATATTCTATAAAAATTGTTTGCTTTGCAGTAAGAAACATAAATAAAATGAAATATTCCACTTTCTCCGGAAGAAATAAATGCTCCAAAACTAGTTCATTTACTTTATTTTCTTAGATTAAAATCATCTCCCTGTGAAATTATAATAATTATTATCAAAATTGAGAATTGTTATTTCTCGTTAGAACATACTTGGTCAATCAGTAACACACGTCGGTAGCCATATTTTTTTTATGCCTGTTAGCGTTATCACGTGTTGAATACCGGAAACTGTCTATACTTACAAGTTGATCAGGAAGTACCGTTATCCTGTCATGTTCACCGGTCTATTATCTCAGTGGTGGTTGTTGTACCCACTATTCATATTGATTATTTAATAAGTAAAATTAAATGACTTCGCTTCCATTGGCTAAAATCAGAACCTAAATAATCAGTGTACAAACCATAGCCGTCATTTTGGTCTTTAGCATTCGTCGTAAAAAAAAAAAAAAAAAAAAAAAAAAAAAACTACTAACGAAGTAAAAATTTATATATGCCGAATGTAATCAAATTACCGGCCAATATCGAATGTTTATCTAAGTTGTGACCCATTAGAAATACTCTATACGTTTCTGAATCCTACATACTCTACATATAATTGTTTTGTCTGTATGTCGGAATTCAGATATATTTTTAGAGACGTTTTGCTTATACAGAGACAAAGTCACACACACACACACAGACACAGACACACACGTATATATATATATATATATATATATATATATATATATATATATATATGCTTGTGTGTGTGTGATTTGTATGTGTGCTAGAACGTTTCTACATTTAATTCTATGCAGTTATAACTAATTAAGAAATGATGCAGGAATATCATTAAGTGTATGTGCAACGGTTAAATGCAACAAATTATTTAATAAAAATATATATAAAAAAAAAATGCAGCCTTTTTCTCACATGTTTGCAACTAAGTAAACCTCCATTGAGGTCGCTCGTATATACTTGACTGAGCATATTAAGAAGCTCTTTTGTATAATTTTAAAATATGAAAAGTAAATATTTAATATCAATGTCAGATTAAGATGAGAATGAAGTTTATAGATTTTGTCGTTTTTTTTTTCCAATAGAATCTATTTTCTTTCAAAATATATTTCTTTGTATCAATTTATATAGTCTAATAAAAATGACTTGTGAAACGGATTAAAAGGGCATCGCATAAAAATTGTTGAAATATGCAAATAATAATTAAATGTAATTTTACATGTTAAAGTTTTTTTTTAATGCGCCCATTTAATTACACTGGTCAGTAATTAATTTACTGTTTGCGTTTGTTTGCAAGTGAAGAAAAATCATGTGCGCTGAATTAAAAAAAAAAACTACATTGTTTTCTTTCAATTTCGTCCAGCTTTTGTTTATTTACCTGTGATTTCATGTCGGTTTTAACATTTCAGATGTCGGTTGAAGTAAATGTCATGTTTTGATTCAGGTGTGATATTTTTTTGTTTTATTTGTCGAACATAGCTCAGTTTAAACGCCTTAGAACCTTGAATTATTTCCAAAATTAGTTCTAATGATCCACGAAGAAATAGTGGTCTGTGATCGCTACTTTACAAAGAACATAACATCATCGACGACCTTCTGGATTAATCAATCTCTTCTCCCAGGCTGTTTACAAGGATCTTGATGGTTTGACTTACCTGTGTCACAGTTTTCTAGAAGTAACGATTGAATAGTTTAAGATGCGATGATTTACGCTCGTCAGATCGCGAAAAATCCAGAGTTTGAAAACTCAATAGAACAAGGGGAACAACTATTATAGAATACATAAAGATATAAGGCCAGAAACAAGGCAGAACATGTCAATAACATGCTGATTGCTTTGAGAAATCTCACAGATGCAACATGAGCGTAAGAGGTACTGCCCTTTGGCATATACTAGCAGGGCTACCCGGCCTCTCCCGTGTGTTTGGTAGCTAGGTAGGCTCGAGCCTGAAGCCTTGAGGCGAAGGATGCGAAGAAAAGGGGACAACCTGGGATCTTACTCGCTAAACCACGACGGAAGAGGACTGCAAAGCGCTTACATTTTTCTGATTAAAATCTGAATGGACAGGTGTGTGAATTTTATGAGGTCACGCCAGAGATGGAATTAATTCGAACTTTACATTTGCTGCGAGGCAGTTTTTACTGTTTTGTTCCCCAAGGTGTTTGGGGGGAGAAAACCAGCTCCCCATAAAAAGTGGAGTGTCAAAGTGGATAGCAATTGTCTGATATAAGGGGTTTCCCAAGCATTGCTCAACCTTATTGGTTTTCTGGACGAGTGGCAGGGAATTGCGTATTCTCCGGATTCAGTTTCGCTTTTATACTGAGAAGGCAAAGATCAAGAAATATCGCGAAAAAACGTGTAAAATCGTTCAAATAAAAGATAGACACATGGACGATCTCAAACTTTTTGCAAGGACCGAAAAGGAGCTAGAGACACTAACTAACACTACCCGAATCTTCAGCCAAGATATTCAAATGTAATTTGGAATGGAAAAGTGCGCACTACTGGTTATAAAAAAAGGGAAAACTAGAAACGACAGAAGGCATGCAACTACCGAACCAAACAGAAATGAAGGCACTAGGGGAACAAGCCAACTATAAATAAGCGGACACCATCAGAGCAACAGAAATGAAAAAGAAAATTGGAAAGGAATACCTCATGAGAACAAGAAAACTCATGGAAACTAAATTATATATCAACACCTAATATAAGGTATAAATACATTGGAAGTGTCCCTAGTGAGGTACTCTGGACCGTTTATAGGATGGACAAAAGGAGAACTGAGATAGCTTGACCAGAAAACCAGGAAACTCATTACCATGCATAATGCACTACACCCAGCGGATTATATTGACAGACTCTAGGTGAAAAGGAAAGATGGTGGGAGAGGACTGATCTCTATAGAATGTGTGAACGACACAAAAAAGGAACTAGAAAAATACATAATGCAAAGCACTGAAAGGATAATTATGGCAGCGAGAGGTACGGAGATAACCAACAAAACATAAAACAGAGCGACAAATGACAAAACGAGAAAAGAAAAATGGGAAGAGAAACAACTCCACGGAAGATTCGTAAGAATGACAAAAGATGAGAATAAAGAAAACACCTGGACATGGATGCGAAAAGGACCTATAAACCGAGAAACTGAATCACTAATAACCGCAGCACAAGATAACTCTATCAGAACCAACCATATCAAAGGAAGGATCGATAAAACACAAGAAAACAGCAAACGCAGACTATGTCGACAAAGAGATGAAACGATAAAACATAGAGTAAGTGAATGCAGCGCACCGGCCCAAAAGGAATACAAACACAGACCTTACCAAGTGGGGAGGGCAGTGCAATGGGAAGTGTGAAAACGACTGCATTTTGAACGTACAGATAAATGGTACAAGCATAAACTCGCAACAGCACTCGAAAACGAGAACCACAAAATTCTATGGGATATGGACAGGCAGACGGAAAAACCCATCCAAGCAATAAGACCAGATGTCGTAATAATAAACAAGAAAGAGAAATCCTGTCAAACCGTAGACTTTGATGTCCCAGCTGACCACAGAGTGAGTATGAAAGAAAAAGAGAACCGAAGCAAATACACAGAAACAGCCAGAGAGTTAAAAGTGATTTGGATGATGAAGAAAATAAAAATAGTACCGATAATCGTAGGAGCACTAGGAAAAATAAAAAAAACTGAAAGGAAGAATGTCAGAAATTGGAATCAGAGGTATATCTGCAAAAATGCAAATCCTAACGATAATGAAAACGGCTGAAATATTAAGGAAACCCGTTGAACGCGGAGAATAACACAAGACAATATATTGAAGAAGCGTTACAGGAAATAAATAAAACCGAAGCTGCAGTTCTACATGTTCTACACCCCTATCATGCATCTCTGCATTATTTCACCACCGTCTCCCCCATAAAAACTTATACCAAAGAGCCGAGAAGATCAAAGAGGATGGAAAGACCGAGGAGGGAGCACTGGCCAGACCTCCGCTTGACAAGTGCGAAGAGAACTGGGATCTTGGGGAGGCTTAGGCCACTCAAATTCTAGTATAAACCAATGGCCACTGTCAGCGAGAAATCAATGGTAAGTGGCTGTTGCGCTGGACGTCTGAGGAGTCTTGTTGTCACTCAACTTCCAGAGAACACCACAGGTCTCCAATCAGATCGTTTGCTGACTCGTGTGAAAGCTCCAGATACTACTACTACTACTACTACTACTACTACTATTACTACTACTACTACTACTACTAATAATAATAATAATAATAATAATGTTTTGGCCCTTCGGCCTGCTTGCCACAGTTAACACAGATGCAGCGCTATGATCAAAAGTGTCATAATATTGCATACATTTCAATAGTTTATAAACATTAGAGTGTGGTAGGAGTTAGCGAGGTTTAAGCTGTCCACCCATACATGGATAAGAATGAAGGGGGTAAGGAGAGGAAAAGAGTGAAAGAGAGAGAGAGAAAGAAGAAGAAACTATACGGACGCTGGAATATACACACACGCACACAATTGCATATATATATATATATATATATATATATATATATATATATATATATATATATAATTTTCTAATTATATATGTATATATGTGCGTCTGTGTATTTAGATATTGTATACGCGTATATATATAGTTCATTTTAGTGAATACGGTTAATATACTATATAATCTTTATTTTGTTTTTATATGTCATATGTTCATATATTTTCATAACAAAATTTTACATTTGGATTATCTGCTTTCATCTCATAGAAGCTTATTATACCCACTGCAATTTTCAGTTGGCCTTGTGCAACTTCATTCGACTAATTTCTTTGATAAAAGGAAACTATTTTTTCATCTTATGTTCTTGTGGATGAACCACTTGCTTTCTTAGACCATGCATTTCATGTAAACCCGAATGAAATTCACGTGTTTTGTATATATATGAACATGATTCTTAACTAGGTAAACGAATTACTGATGGACTTAATTCAGCGAATTTTAAATAAATATGCCTAAGGTTTCATGCATGATTACTGAAAACACAAACGTCTATAAACATTAAATCAGTGACAGTGGCCTAATTCATGCACTCTCTTATAATTTAAGTGGGTTATGTTAAACTCCACTTCGTTTCACACAAATCCGTTTACGTTGGCAACTTCTACGTCGTCCCTCACGTATGTATTATACATTTCTTGAGATGAAATTCTTAATGCAAATATATTGCTAGAACTGTTGTCAACAATAATAACCATGTTTATTCGAAATGAATGGATCATGCATTACAATGAAAATATCATAAGCAAGGGGAAACAACCAACACATTTTACTACATGTTAATTGTAAATATCTCTGAATTAAATTATGTAAAAACAACTGTTAAGCCGAGAAATTGCTTAGGTCAGAACCCTTTCACATGAAAAACAAAAACAAAATAAAACTCTATGCTAACTCTGAAATCCATACCGTACGAAATAAAAGCAAAAAACTATCCCTGTATTGTGTTTAAGCAGTTTATTAGATACTTTAATATTACAGCTGGAGTGTAAAGTAGAGACTTTGCCAATAAAGCTCTTTTCTTTGTTTTCTGAAAATTCTCCGATTACATTCCTATTGCATTCCCGTCTCGCATCATATCCATAAACTATCATAAAATCAAAAATCACGTAACGTGTTCAGGTAGAAGGATATGCAAAATGTATATACCACTTGAGAACCCGTCATTAAACTTTTTGATGTAACATTCAAGTGAAACATGGCTTTAAATGAATACATTGTAATATACTGCAAATAACGTGCGTTTCTTCTAATGTACTTAATAATTACTAACAGCCGTAAGTATCCTGTACTAGAAAACTATTATTCGCTCTGGCATCAAGTTATGTTGCTACATCTAACTACCGGCACCTGTCAGTATTCTCTCCCAGCACGACATGGTCTGAAAAGACATACCAGTCCCTGGACTGTCAGCTAACGTAATCTCCTGTCTCATCACAGCAATTTTACATTGCTGTGCGTGTTTTATAAGTTAATCTCGAAACTCATTGCTGTTGTGCCCTTCGACATATATAGCTCTAACAAACCTGTTTAGAAAAAAAATCATTGGAGACGCTTCCAGATGCCGGAAAACCTTCTATTCTAATATATTGTTTCCCCTTCTCTTGTCTGCTTATAGACAGAATTGTACAAAGGTAAACGTGAATCGCATTATTTGGATACATCGGACTACTGTTCTAATCTGTAACGTTATTTCCCCAACGTTTCGTTTGATCAATATCCGGCATTCTTTATGTGTATCTTTTCGAACTCCGGGATGTATCTGTTCAAATTGGGAATTGTGACGGTATTTTGAGGTGAACTTTTTATTTACTTCACGCGAGTAACAATAACTTATTTCGTAAGCCATAACTAGATAGACGTCAGAAGTAATTTGATATTGTATTTTCGACCTACTACACTTAGAATTGAACCTTCAGGAGAATATTATTTTTATGCTTGAATTTTACAAAAAAACTGCACCACAGGCCCTTGCGGACAATTTTAGTACAATTTTCAGAAGTGTTTACTCCATGTTTATTCTATGCTCTAAATATACATATTATAGTTGTTATTAATATATATGGACGCGCACACGCACACACGCACACACACACAATATATATATATATATATATATATATATATATATATATATATATATATATATATATATGTGCGTGTATGAGTACATAATGATTTTATTAATGTGTATCCTCTATGTAAACTCGATTGAAAATCACGTGATTATTGAATAGTGTTCAATGCAGGACAGAGCTGGTATATAGTCTGTCTATTTTGCAAACATTATTGGTTACATATGTGCGTACATACTGTGTGGGATCATAAAAATTATAACACAATATCAAAGAAAAATATCGATTTTGTATACTGTATATATATATATATATATATATATATAATTTTTTTTCTTATTACTGTATATATTATAGATTATTTTTACTAGCAGGTCAGCCCGGCTTTGCTCGGGCCCTATGTATTGTGAATAACCGTATGTGCATATGTATATATAAAAAGTGTGCTTATGTTAGTATAGCTTTTCTATATAATAAGCTGCTGTTATTACCATAAAGAAAAATTGCTTGAGACAGGAGAGGTCAAAGTTTCTTTTACTTAAACTTTAATTATGGCCCCTTAATATTTATTCTTTTGCCCCTAAATCAAATTAAAATGTATGACCCAAATCAAATTAAAATGTCTTATCCACATTTAAAATTTCCAGTGTCTACATCCAAAACTCGCGGAGGAGTTTTGTAGAAGCTACAAAGGGCAACACCTTAAACTTTGACCTCTTGGCAGCCAAATTTTCGTACCAAAACTGATTAAAATGCTGACCGTCTGAATACTTTTAGGTAAAATTTCAATTGTTTAACCCGAATTTGGTTTATTAGTGTGCTAGAAAGAGCAAAGTTAAACTCATTTGAACGTTGAGACATCGGAAGGCAAATTGTCAGAAATAAATGATTAAAAGGCTGGGCCAGTGTCTGAATTACTTATATCTAAAATTTCAAATGTTTACACTAACAATTGGTTGACTTATTTGTTAGAAACCCCGTAGATCAAGTTAAAAAATGCCCCACATTTTGCTCCCCTGAACATTTGTCGTTTTGGCCTCAAATCAAATTATGAACTTAGACCCATGTCCAAGTAACCTATATCAAAAATGTCAAGAGTTTACACCAAAAATTGGCACAGGAGTTTGGTAACGTTCTCAAAAGTCAAATCGTTAAACTTTGACCGACACCCAAATTAAAAAGAGTTTCCCAAATCTCATAACCCCTTATGTAAAAGGCCGAGTCTGTAGACCGAAAATTTACAGTGTTATTTAGTAGAAAAATCTACAGAGACAGACGGTTAGGCACACATACATTTTCATTTTTATAGATATATAGATATTGATTAAAAATTCCTACCCCTTTAAATCTTATACTAGATCTACATAGAAAGTTGTTGTCCCCCAACATATGTGCTACTTCATTGAGTCATATTCCTCTCAACCCTTCTTTGTATATAATTTTTAATTCGTCCTATAGACTTTTCCTATTTCCCTCCATAAATTGTCAACTTTGACGGATTTTTCAGTCTCTCTACGTATAACAGATTAACAATGTTTTTCTTTCCGTAATTATAGTAGACGATATGTTTCACCATTGTATAATATTTCACATTTATATTGGATCTCATATACAGTTATTAGTTATAACTTTTTCGAGGGGAGGAGCTTTACGCCGAAAAGTAATTTCCTGAGAGCTTAATAGACGCTCACGTTTTCGGACAAAGTTTTCAGATATAATATAGGAAATGTGGTGAGATTATGTCCTGTTGTATCTCGTCCGGATTCTTTGGGGTAGATGTCATGTTTTCTAGATAGTTGTTTAGTAAGAGAATTTTTCCTCAACTGCCCATATCCTCTTGATATGTATTGATGTAACTACATAATTGTTATACTAGGTGTGATAAGCAACGGCCGATTCGGTTGTTTACATTATATGAATGGTGGGAGTTTATGTACGGTCTATTGCGAGTTATCAACACATCAAGAAACTGTAATTTACTTATGTTCTTTTTTCTGTTGTAAACTATATAGTTGGAAAAATCGAGTGCCCATAGTCTAGTAAGGTTTAAACATCTACCTGTTGTGGCCTGCGTATTAATGTGTCATCCACATATCGCAACCGCATTGTTGGTCTTGATCCTAAGGACATTTCCTCAAAGTATTCCATTTAGACATTTGCAAGTACCTGGGGGAAATTCGTGATATCATCGACAGATTTTCTCTCTATCGGTATATATTCGATCCTTCACCAAGTATGTAGTCTCTACACTAAAGGTCAGCATCTCCATTATAGTGTCAACAATATGTTAATGCGTTCATTCAGTGAGGCATCATAATTTTTCTCATCCTGCACGACTCTCAGTCTCATCATTGCGTACTTTCCTGAACAGACTCACTACTAGTAAACTTATACTCTTGAATAAGAGCATTGATTATTTTTCCACAAAGTGGGCTGGATTTTCGGCGTATGATTGAGATTTGTCAATGATTGATGCGACTCTATCTAGCGGGCCCCGGCTCAACGGATGGTATGTTAAAATTGTGACACTACAATGAGACTAAATGGAAAAGCGTCTATATGGATCTCATGAGTTCGAAAGAAACACTCCCTAGTGCGACAAAATACACATGAAGGAGGTTGCATAGATATAGATGTTGTGAAAATCAAACTCCAGATAGAAATAATACTTTGATGAATCCATCCTCACCTCAAAATTTAAGAAATATAAATGTGATGTACGCCGATATCTGTTTCATCTTTTTTAAACATGGTATAACATAGATTAAAAGATTAAATAGGATGAGAGGAATTAAGACACATTGTAAAGTGGCCATGGAATTTTCACAAGATTGATGGGCTTATGTGATGCATATTAATAATTGTAAGTATTCAGTAATTAGCAGAAAAAACGCGTTCGTCATAAGGAGATAAGTATTGTGTGAAGATGTAGATATTAAGAAAAAAACTATGTCTTCTATTCTTATTCTTTATTCGCGTGATATTTTGGCAAGCAATTCGTGCAACCTAGGATTCCTAAGTGTGCAACAATAGAAATCAACCGATTTTTATTTAAAATTGCATATTTAATTGTTTTCCGCTTAAAAAAGTGTGGATCATCTCTCTGCATAGCAGGAAAATATATAATTTTGTTGTATAATTTGTTTTCGGTGATTTTTTGTTTTGTTAAATATGTACAAATAAAAATAAAACAGTTTCGATATATAAAAAATATTAGCACTTGCAAAAAGTAATTTATTATTTTCTTTTACATTCACGCAGAATGCTCTGTTTAATTTTGGATCATCTAAAAATTATTTAATCAAGTCTAACTATAAAGAATTGTTAAATTTTACAAATATTTAAGCAAAAAATAACGATTGATCGCGCTGTCATCCCTTAATTTTCGTTAATAACTTCGGCACGCTTTAATTCGTCGAACCTATTTTTTTCTGGCTATATATCACAGGAATAGCGATTTACCATTTTAGCATACAATAATTTATCGTTGTTTCTCGTACATTTTTTATTCTAAATATGCATGGAAAGCTTAGTAACACAATTTTTTTGCCCGGCTCCTGTAAGTTACACAATTATTGTTTCACTTTGTTTACCGAAGGAAGATTAGAATTAGAACGGATTGACACGCCGTAAGGAGTAGAAGGGAATAAAGGAGTTTTTAAACTGCACCGATATCTTGTTAGAACCACGAACTAACTTAAAGCAAAACATAATCAATATGTCAAGCAACTAAAAATACAAAAACAAAGAAAACGGGATTTGATCACATTTCTTCACATATTTTTGTGGCCTTTTGTAATTTTCTATTCCGCATTTTTATTTTATTTGTCATCCAGTATTATGGGATTTCGGAATTGATGAAATGAATTCTATAGAAGCAGCACGCGTTTTGATCTCCAAGCTTGCCTTTAAGATTATATTAATTTGAGCATTTTCTTATCACTTCAGGAAATATTTCTCTTTTTGCATAGCTCGAAATATCGGTTGAAAATAACCGTTGCTAATTCTAAAAAGAGTTATTAGTAAGTTCATGCAAATTTGCTATCTTATATAACGAAGCAATATGCGCCTTTAAGTCACAAGAAAGTAGAGGAAATACTTTAATGTTTACTACCCTCGGTCGGAAATAGTTGATGTAGGATAAAACTTGTCCGCGTATTAGGTTATGTACAACACCACTTCAATGTTTTAGGGGGTAACTTGTGGTACTTTTATGCTTTCGTTCTAAAATGCATTTAGAGTTTAATCTATGCACACTATTTTGTTGACTCTTATATAATCTATTTTTTAAATATCCGCAGTGCCTATATAAATATGGAAAATGTAGTTGATGTCAATGTGGAAGGTAAAAACAGAAGTGACAAGATAGAATTTACAAATTAAAGATGAACAGCAGTTCTGCAGTCGTTGCTACAAAGGTCTAAATTGCGCATCCTAGAACGAGGTGCAATCAAAGATGTTGCCACAAAATTCGGTATAGGAAGAAATATTGTAGGCAGAATTTAGTTACGAGCACTAGACAGTTCGTCTGATATTTCGGTGCCAATGGATTCTTTAAGCCGTAAGTCTCTCTGAGGCCGAAAAAAGGACTATAGTTCACAGTTGGCAAAGGTAAACACCGCACCCTTGAGAAAAAGAAATAATTTGAGGTCTACTGCTCAAACATGTGGAATACCTAAGACAACGTTGATTGCAAGGATGAAAGATGGCGACATTCGGGCATATTTAAATGCTGTAAAACCGTTTCCCACGAATAGAAAACATGAAATGTCGCCTTGATGTTTGTCGTTCGCATTTGGATTTACATCGAGAAACTTTTAGAAAAATGTTTGATTTCATACATATTCATGACAAATGGTTTTACATGACGCAAAATGCAAGGTAATTTTATTCAGACAAAGAGTAACATGACCCTTTAAGAACCACTAGAACAAGTTTTCCATTACAAAGGTAATGTTTCTTGCTGCCGTAGCTCTACCCCTTTGGGACCCACATCGCAAATGTTACTTTGACGGGAAAATTGGAATTTGGCCATTTGTCAAACAAGGGTTGTCTAAATGTAACAGCAGAAACAGTCCTGCTGGAACAATGGTAACTAAATTCATGGATACAATCACGAAAATTCAGATTCGTGAATCCCTTGTTGAAAAGGTCCTTGTTGTGGATCCATTGCACAACGAATCATTATTCAACAAGATAATGCTAAGCCACATGTACATCCAACGACCAGGTGTTCAAACAAGAATCGGAGAGAGAAGGACTGAACATTTAACTGGTAAGATGTTTATTCTGTAGCACAGCAATATGATTTAAATACATAAATAAATATTAATATGGTGGGAGGAGTTGGAATATATATTAATAAAACCAAATTTTGATAATTCTTATATAAAAATAACATGTTTGTAAAAACTGTCTACACTTATAAAAATATAAGTAAATTTATTGTACATAGTTTGAATATGTTAAAAACACCTATGAGAAAAAAGGGAATTTTCGAGATCACTAGATGGATTAAGCTAATATATGTATTAGAAATCATACACACACGCATACACACACACACACACACACATATATATATATATATATATATATTTATATACATATATATATATATATATAAAGAGAGATAAATGTATCAAGCAAACATCGTGAAATATTATAAATATGTATGATTATAAGAACAATTAATAAACTTGTGTGTATTAATATAAATTTGTATACATTTAAATTGATTTAAAATTCCCCGGTTTAAATATATAATATAAGCAATTAATGCTTTAGAAAAAAATAAGTACTTTAGAACATAAAATATTCAATTAATATATAATAAAATTCCATCACAGCAGTTTAGCCATAAAATTCCTGATAGAAATACGTAAAATATTTAAAGTCGAGAATACAGTATACTTCTGATATGAAGTTGCGCCACTTGAACGGAGGAAAATTAACAAATGTATCAGAAATTAAGTACTCTCTTAAATTAATAGACACACATTATTTTTAAATTTTAACTAAATGCCATTTAAAAAAAAAATATGTTAAAGCATATTAATAAAGATGACAAATGTAGGTATTAATGCATTAAATGATGTTAAAACTGGTAAAAATTATATAGTCCAAAGAATAAAAATACTTTAATCAAATGCAATAAATTTATAAATTAATTATAAATAAAAGCTAATACATATCATCTAGATTAGATTATTGCTCATATTATTTTAGAAAATATATATACATTATTTATTAATAGAATATTTTAAAATATATTATATGATTAAAATGACCACGTTAAAATCAGACGTTGGTTTAGCTTAAATTATTCTACATTGGAATCGAAGATGGGTTAACTATAACAGAATACAATCAAACTAATATTTCGATTTTTCTTATTTTTAAACAATGCCCATATTTTTTTAAATTTTTGTAAGATACTGAGTTCCTCATCTATAGAAAGCTCAGGAGAGCATATATATAAATTGAAATACTAATTACACGAATAATCATCTTCTACGAAATAGGTGCTGCCAATGATTTTATATTTTACATGCAAAAATAGCCGTATAATGCACCCCCTATTGAAATGTAGAATATAACTTTTTTGTCATCCCCCACACATATGTATATATATATATATATATATATATATATATATATATATATATATATATATATATATATAAAATAAATAGTTGATAATAAAATATCTTATTTTGGACACAGCGTGTATATTTGAGAAGTAATATGCATTACTTTACTCTGAAACCTATGTCAAAGTAATCATATATTATTTTACGAATAAAAACAACGAAAAATAGGATTAATATGGGCCATTTACAGATACGATCTATTAATATAGGATTATGTATTCATTTCCAGTTAGGAAAATGTATATTCGAAATTAAATCTTTCACAATTGAAATACTCAAATAAGGAAACATCTATAAAATGCATTTGTCTTGAGAATTCAACATAATGGACTGAAACATAAATTGATACATGAAACAATATTAGGCAGGTAAAGTTTCTTATAAAGTAAATTATAATTTCAAAAATGTATTTAAGCTTTTTTTTACATCTACAGTAACACTGTAATTTCTCATTCTCCTTCAGTAAAATCGTGCGCCTAGTTTCATAATATAAACACGATTTTAAAAGTATAGAATTGATTAAAGATTTGCATAAATTGTTTTAAATTGCTCTGTTTAATTTGTATGACGACTGACAAGCACTAAACTTAATTTAAAGAAAATTTTACGTGATGCAGGTATACTTCTTTTACATGAAAAACATTTTTTTTTTCATAAGCTCATGTGTTTTAAATTGAAGTTTTCTTACAGGCCAACATTATTTGTTATTAAGACGAGATAGTTAGAAAAAAAAACAATTTAGGCATCTAGTGTAAACAATGATTTGGATGCGTACCGATTCAAAACTTCTCGATTTTATTAAATTGTATTGCTTGTTTCCTAATATTAACATCTGACTCTATTTAGTATTTACCATATATCATAGATGGCATATTACATATTTCGTTGATAGAAATTTTGAAGGCAATTCAAGACCCATCACCAATGTAATCCCAGACAAGTTTAACATTTAACCCGCATCATAAATGCATAGGAAAACGCTATTCATTAATATATTTATACGCACTGTTCAGTTTAATGACTATTATAACGATAATGGTCATGTGTTGCTAGCATTAATTTAAGTATATATTTTAATACAGTCCAATTATCCAACGCACATTCGTAATATTGTTGTGTTTATCGTTATCGTCCCGTCATTTTGACAGCTTCAGTTTCTTGAAGTTGTACTAATAATTTAATAAGAACTTTATGCGTTCCTGTCAGTTGGTTTGACAATCTTTCAAGTTTATTTAGTATTTTTGCCAATCAAGTGTATATTCTATAATTAATAAACGTACGTTTGTAGGTGAATATAATAAAATCAATCTTCTGAAATACACGTATTATTTTTCAGTTGATAGAAATATTTAGTTATACAAGTAGTCCCGTTGGAGCCTGAAGCCCGCATATTGTGAAAGATAAGCGAGTAAGTACAGTGTATTTACACAACCAATATTTACGAAACTAGAAGTTAGCAATTACTTATTTTTTCGTCGATTCTCCTGTAAGAGATATGCCCTTGAACTACTTTACCAACAAA
Source organism: Euprymna scolopes (assembly GCF_053919585.1). Taxonomy (NCBI): domain Eukaryota; kingdom Metazoa; phylum Mollusca; class Cephalopoda; order Sepiida; family Sepiolidae; genus Euprymna; species Euprymna scolopes. The sequence goes on from NC_136485.1 coordinate 49,707,579, forward strand.
CATACTGTATTTTACATCAATATTAACGATAAAAATATGAGATACATGGGTAAAAGTATAATTTTATTTAATGACCGATGGTCTAAACTGCCCACCCTGGTCGAATCAGAGAAAGTCCTCTTTTTATCAGACAGAGACAATGAAAGTGATTGGGTTTAAAAAGTATTAAAAAATAGGGTATTTTTCAACAAATATTAATGAAAAAAGCATGAGATACATGAGTAACAGTATTATTTCATTTAATGACGGTGGTTTGAACTGACCACCCTGGTCAAATAAGAGAAAGTTCTATTTTGTAATTAGACGTTAGAAATTGGAAGTATTTATTTTTTTTAAAGTAAACAAAAGATATTGTAATTTTTAAACCAATATTAACGAAACAAATATGGGGTACACGCTTAAAGTAAAATGGCCGGTGGACTAAACTGCCCACCCTGGTGAAATCAGAAAAAAATCCAATCTTCCATGTAATCAGAAGGAGAATATAGAAGTAATTAATTTCAAAAAGAAAAAAATATTGTATATTTCGAAACCAATATAAGCGATAAAAATATGAGATACATGGCTAAAAGTATTATTTTATTTACTTTAATGGCCGGTGTTCTCAACTGACCACCCTGGCCAAATCAGAGAAAACCCACTTTTTAATCAGACAAAGAAAATGAAAGTAATTAGTTTTAAAAAAGCATTAACACACATTGTATTTTTTTTCAACAAATATTAGTGAAAAAAGTATGAGGTACACGCGTAAAAGAATTATTTCATTTAATGACAGCGGTCTAAAATGACAACCCTGGTCGAATCAGAGGAAATCCAGTATTTTATGTAATCAGACGGGAAATATGGAAGTAATTAATTTTAAAAAGAAAAACAAATCTTGTATATTTTGAAACAAATATTAGCGAAAAAAAATTGGAGATGCATGGGTAAATCTATTATTTTATTTAATTTAATGACCGGTGTTCTAAACTTACTACCCTGGTCAAATCAAATTTTACAAAGTAAACAAAAAACTCTTGTATTTTTCAAACCAATATATATATATATATATATATATATATATATATATATATATATGTCTTTTACCGTGTATTATATTCGTATTGCATATCCTGTATATACATATGCGTGTATATATATATGTGTGTGTGTATGTGTGTTTATGTGTGTGTGTGTGTGTGTGTGTGAAGGATTACATATGTGATCATGTGCATACACATTAGTGTCTATTCTTGATTCTGTATGGAGTTTATTTTATCAAATTGCAGACTGTTTACCTAATTTTCTAGTTTTCACCTGTACTATGTCATTATTGATTTCTATATTTATTAAGATAATTTAATATATGAAGTATATATTTGTGAACTTTACTATAAATAAAATAGAAGTTTTACGCAATATTTTATTCTTTGTTTATTATTTCCTAATTTTTAGTATATTTGATCTTCCATATATTAGTTTAATGTGTATACATGTATTTAAAATATTTTTCTGTGTTTGCCTACATAAACCTCCATGAAGCGCTCAAGTACACGTTTGATCTTACGGCGAATCGCAGGTGAAAGATAAGGTTGTTTATCTGAACCGTTTCAAGTTCGACTCGATAATCTTTATCGAAGCGTTTGGCAGTAATATTAATTAAAGTATATAAATAAATACAAAAAACTTATTTAACTTAAAATAGAAAAATACATATTTGTATTAAAACATTTTTACATTTAGAATTTACATAAGTATTTAGTTGTCTAGGTTCAGAACATCTTTTGCGGTACACCTTATGTAGCGAATAGTTTTTTTTTAATTCTTGGCTTCTACCGTTTTTTTTTATTCACCCCAAATAATTCACAGTGCAACGATTACGAAAGAGAACTAATATCAATGATATAAGATATATTATTAAGAGAGTTGAGCAGCCAGATGTCTGTCCACATTACATTTGAACTTCTGCATATCAAAACAGTTGCAGAAACAGGAACATGGAAGGCAATTCCAGTGTTTAGCAGATCCGAGGTTGTCATGCATCTAGGGATCTCTATTTTGTAGGGCTGGGATTTTGCTACGTGTCGGGTTTGGCTATTTACGGCGAGAGGGTAGAAGGGCTTGTAGTTCATCGAAGCATCCACCATTAAAATACTTGTAAAAAAGGAAGAGGGGTGCAACATTACAACGATGGGACATAGGTTGAAGCTTAGATTGCGATTCAGGACCTATGAAGTTTCCGTTTTATTTTGAATCTTGTCCATGTGTTAGAGACTAGTAACAGATGCACCAGACCAAATTGTACAACACTACTCCATACATAGACGGATAGTGGCCTTATAGAGGTACAGATTACTCTTAGGCGTAAATGAACTTCTCGCAAAGTAGAGGGGGCCCACCTGCTTCACAGCAGCCTTGACCAAGTAATGCATCTGCTCTAACTTACTTTCCCATGAATGGTAAGCCAATGATTCTGAAAGATGTACTTTCAGGTAATGTATCTATTGCCATAGACGTTATTGGGTGAAAAGATTTCTTGTCATTATTGATGAAACTAAACTTAGTCCTGACAGGATTTACTGTGACTATCAATTTTCGTTCCTATTTCATTGAAGGTCTTTTTGTAGTGTATTTGCAATGCCTTTTAATATGTGTTTATTCGTTTTTGCCCCATACTTGTTATAGACCGTGTTATAATCAGAAAATACACCCACCTCAACACAATTTTTTCACGGAGGTCATTCATGAATATTAGAAATAATAAACGTCCAAGAATCGACCCAGGAGCTACAGATGCAAATGTTTCATATTTTTTAGATGTACGACCGTCGAAGAAAACCGCGACCCCATCTTTTTTAAGAATGATTTAATTAGTATTTGTGAAGTGATAACGCAGGATCTTATTTTCCTGAGAGGAACGCCGTGCCACCACTTTTGAAAGCCTAAGATGTATGTAGGCTCCCTAAATCCATATTGTTGGTTGGTCAGCAACTAGAATGCAATATATAACAAGAACTTGCGTATAAGTAAATATACAAAACAATATTTTTATTACTAGCAGATTGCGCAGTTTGCGCTGTCGAAAATACGCATTAATATTATATTATAATTAATACAGAAGATGGGATATATATTCGCTTTTAGCTAAACAGCTCATTTGGTGTGAGTAAAAAAAATAAAATAGACAACCTGAGGTCAAAACAAACACCTAAAGACGATGAATCATATCTGATATTAATTAGTCCAACTTCAAACGCATTTTAAAACGTTTTTAAAGCTATATATTTTTAACAGATAATATTTCAACTTAACCATCCACAACTGCGTATTCAGGAAACAACAAACAATACCAATCTGAATACCGCCACGTTCCAACTGTAAACTTTTGGTCTTTTAGAAGCACTTATTACCGAATGAAAACAAATCATAAAATTTTCAAAATGTCTTAATAACCTATATTCCAAATTTAACGTCTGTAGATAAAAGGTTCGTTTACTATAGAGATGAAGAAGTATCCTCATTCACACACATTCTCACTACTATATATATATATATATATATATATATATATATATATATATATATATATATATATATAGGTTTTGTTCATTTATATAAACTTGATCTTTATTTACTTGAATTTATTAAGCGAATCAACACTTAAGATTAATAAACGAAAGTATAATTACTTACGGAAACAATTCATTAGAACATATATGTGTCGTTTCTAATACCAAACCTTTTATGTAAAATTATTATTATGATTTTTTATTTCAGCTTTACTAAGGGAATTGTCTCTGCACAACATAGATAAAGCAAGAGTGAAGCAAAACCGACCATATTAAAAACATCTCAGTAAAATTGCTGAATTAATGTTTAAACGAATAAATGTACCCAATCCAATCTGAAATACAAAAATGTTTGTATCTGGGTTCTGTAAAATTATATATATATATATATATATATATATATATATATATATATATATATATATATATATACACATATATATACATATATATACATATGCATACATACATACATGATATATATATATATATATATATATACATATATATACATATATATAAATCTCTATTCTAAAATCATGTTCATCATACTGTTTTTATGTCTGCATGATAGCATGTTCAATACTTCACCGTGACTGTTTCGCAGGGCAACAACTTTCATATATTTCCTGAATTTTGGAATAAAATCGACCCATCTCATGAGAAAAATACGAACTTATAGAATATTAAAGAAAATAAAAAAAAGAATACAGACATGATAAAATAAATACGAACAATTTGAGGAATACTTGCTATCGTATGTTACGATATTCATGCAATATTTTTATAGGCTCATTCAGGTTTAAAAATACCGTGTTAATATAATGCGTTTATATAGTTATAATTAACTTACAATATCTTATAATCAACTTTTAACAATTTATTATTTATGAATATAAAATATTTATTGTTTTAGATAATATTAACAATGTTTTAATCTTCTATTTAATTTTTATATGAATCCGGCAAAATCAAAGTAAAATATGGAAAAATTATGCATAATTATATATGAATTGTGCTGCGCTACAAAACAGGTGTTGCTAAGCAGTTCCCCTTTTACATAACATACATCAAACTCCATAAATAAAAGGATGAATATAAATAGGGTTTAAATATACTTGTGTGAAAATATTTTTCCCAAAATTGACATATACAAGAAATAGTGCGCGTGTATGTGTGTGCCAGTGAAAGTTCTTTCCGTATAGACTCAACAATGACTGGACCGATTTTCATGAAATTAGAGAAGGTGTTTTATGTGTCTAGGTGTTTTATAAGTATCGATAATGAATAACCGAAATAATTCGATGAAATGAGGAATGGCGATTCAAAACAATGGTAATACCTTACATAGTCTAATATCACACGGGTTTTGAAAAGTGTTCTTCTTTCACCAGTCGACATACCTGACAAAGTAATAATATGGGGTGTTTTATACGACATAAGTCATATCTAAATGAATATTTCCGTTCATAGCACAATTGCACACTTAAATTTTATTTTTTTTCATTTATAACTTTAATACAAGCGTAATCACCGCATCAGATTTAAGTTCAGGCACATGAAGTGAACAGTAAGCTCTTTTATAAAATATAGCGCGTTCAAAATAAAGGTTTCTCTAAAGAGCTCAATTAAATACCCAATGGTTTATCTTCTGAACTTTAAACTTGAATTCCAGCGGTTATTATGAACTACTTAAATAAATTAACAATCGCTAGTCTGCTGTACTGTGGAGATAAATGCTGCGTCGAGATATGTGAAAGCACAATGCGATGCATCCCAATGGGTCCGATAATAGACCTCTGAATGAATCCGTTTTTATAAAGAACAGTGGCTATTCAACCGATTTCTATGACAATTAAATGTGAAATAAACATAAACTTTACTAATATATATATATATATATATATATATATATATATATATACATATATATTTAAATTGTAATTCAATGAATTTAAGAAAAACTCTCATTGAAATGAAATGAAGTGGTTGACTTTCATATCGAAGAATTTTTATTATTCTAAGCACGACAAAAAATGCTTTAGAAAATTAATCTCCTTAACCTATAGGGGTTCGATGTCTATCATCTCATCAGAGGAGAGAAAATACTAGCAAATAGTTATAAAGGTATTCACCCTATTTGCAAAAGTCAGTGAGACATGGAAAGTCAAAGTGAAAATAACGCATTTATCAGAAGTCCTGTATCAGGAGGATTTGTAGAAAAGGGATATGAATGTTTTTTTTTAGATCCAGCTTGCTTGGTAAAACCCATATTATACGTTCTCTACATCCGTTTGGTAATAATGTCCAAGCTATATATTGGGTAATCCGCGTAGCTGTATAGATATCCGAATCGAGCAAGTGTTTGCATAAATTTGTTTGTGGGTCCAGCGATAATAATTCAATGTCTGGTCGAAACCTTTTCATTAGAAGTCTATATTATTTTTAGTAGGGTGAAGTGTTAGGGAGAGTAGGCAGTGGAAAGTGCTAGGAAGTGGGGTGAAACATATTCATCCCCATATATATATGAACACACATATACACACACCCATACACACATACACATACACATACATGTATATGCACATACCCACATATATATATATACACATACACACATACATACATATATATATATATATATATATATATATATATATATATATATATATATATATATATATATATGTATATAAATAGATATCTCTTCAAGTAGAATTAAAAGAATTGGAAAGTTAGACTGGTCGCTTAATTGAGGTCAGGTCGTGTACTAGATATAAAGACTTAGTTCGGGAAAGGGAAGAGGAGGAACAAAAATAATATAGAGATAAGACCAAAAAAAATAAAGATATAAATAAAATAAAATGAAATAAAAGGATGGGCCAAATACGTAAATGGAATAATTCGTTTTTTCCAGATTTTTCCTAGTTTCATCTCAAATTTCATTGTCAGTTTAAATTGTATTTGTTCTGTCAACACAAGTTATATATACTGCCCATGAGGTGCTAATTGTTATTAATTTTATACGTATCTATATTTCCCTTAGAAAGGATGATTGACATAAGGTTTATAATATACTAATGTTTATGAGCTAATTGTGAAACCAATCTTCAGATTATTGATGGAACGTTTTATCGTTGTTTTATGATCCTTACGGTAATAGTTCAATGTTAAAAAAGCTGAAACAAAGGTAATAAAGTAATAATAATACCTTACTGAAAAACGTTTAAAATCAGTAATATCCATAACATTATGCTATTTAATAATATTTAACAGGGGAAATTTTCTACAACTGCATTCCAATATACACAAAGTTACCTATAAATACATGAACACATACACATATATATATACACGCATACACACATACACATATATATATATATATATATAGATAGATAGATACATACACACGTACACATGCATGCACGCATACAGTATATATTTTTACATACACGCAACCATATAGTTTATACACATACTATCACTTATTCTATATATACTTACATCTAAGTTCATATATACCCACATATAACACGTGTTCCATATATACCTAGATATATATACTCTCATATATACAAAAATATATATATTTAGATATAAAGAAGGTATACCATTATTTAACACCATTAATTATAACAAGAATTAGTGTAGGTAACTTACCTAAATTTATCATAGATAATCTTTAACCCCTACACTGCTAATTTAACATTAATAAGATGAAAAGAGTAGGGTTGCGTAACTATGGTTATACAATTTAATTACACTAGTACCAACAGGGATGACGCATCAATGAGTATAGTTCTTTCTTGTTTATACGTACTGGTCTGGAGATTAGCTAGCCATGGGGAATTTTTACTCCTTTTCTGGTTAGTAGATGGGGGCTAAATTTTAAATTCTTGTATTGGGAAACTACATGTTTTGGGAAATACTATTATAATTAGATCTTAGAGTGCAAATTACGTCTAGGAGATTTAAAGTGTAGTATGTTAATGTGCTTTTAGTAAGTCTCTACTTAACATGTGCATATATACAAAAAGAGGAAGTTATTTCTTGTGTTAAATGAGGTGATTAACAACCTATCTTTAGAAAATGAACATTATTATATTAGCAAAGTAATTGTTTAGATTTTAGTCAAGACTGATGTGTATTTAGTCCTTTGTTTTTACCTATTTATCATTTATACAAAGAGTGTATGTTATTTTAAGATGGCTGTATTTAAATTTTTTCTTGTGTTTACATCTGGAGACTAGCTCATTCTTGGTATTTATTATGGGTTTGTTGAAAGTTATGATGTTAACTGTCTCGGATATACACAGATTGCAAAACTTATTCCCTGCGGTATATGACCTAGTTTTATTCAATCTTCTCCATTTAATTGAATATGGAATTTTCTTGTCCTCTAGGCTGTTGATTAATTTAGTTAAGGATGTACTATTATTATCATAGTTTTGAGATCTTTAATTTCTGAAGGAATGCAGGTTGTTTGAGATTCTATTTTTATTAAGCTTGATGATGCACCTATATACTTGAATGTTTTCCTTGTTTTATTACTATTTATTTGTTCATCGGCCCCATTTCTATTGAGTCCTATATTTGGGGGCTGGGCAAAGATAGGGCATAGGGATTCATAGCCTGGCTTCTGTTTAGTCCTAAACTGGTGTTCACTGGGAATTATATTATTGGATACGTTAGCCTGGCTGTTGTTGTTACTGTTATTATTATTCGAGCCATCACCATATGTTTCCCTATGTATGCTTGCGGTCTGAACGCTTCGACTTGTTTTCCTCGTTTGATTGGTTGTTTTTATGTTTTGGTAATTGCCTGACCGTGCAGGCGTATACCACGTCTTTGTGTATGCAATCGTTATTAAGGGGGCATTCATTTTTATTTAGGCAGTTACATATGTTACTAGGTATTAGGCCAATTGGTATATCCAGCGCTCTTTTTAATTTTCCTGTTATTTTGAAATTATTGTCTGTGCTAGATTAGGCATTGTGGAGTATGAGATTTTTATGGAGTTTTTGTTCAATATGGTACTATATCTTTGAGGGTATTAAAAGTATTTTTCCACTATTCTGAAAACATCTTTTGGAATGTTAGTTTTAACATTGGAGCTGAAAGGAGGATTGAACCAAATGGCATTATTACTTACTTTTCTCTTCTTATTAATTTTTTTTTGATTTCGGATTGGGAGGTAGCTGTGTATTTAATGAGGAAATTTGTATTGTTAGGAACATTTTGGGGTATTCTGATGCTGTTATTTTTTATTGTAATATTATGAGTAATTACTGAGTGTAGTATTCTCGCTAAAGGGTGTTTTTTGTTATATTCTATGCGTTCTTTATATCCTGAATTCCTTAAAGCATTATGGTAGAATGTCGATACCTGGTCAAAGGCTTTTTTTGTCTGCTGATGGATTTGATATTCTTTTGGAGATAGATGGAACTATTGATTTGATTATTGACTTTGGGCGATTAGATTGGTTGTGTACATAAAATAGGTTTAGATTTGGTTTATGGTACGGGGTGTAAGATTCATAACATATATTTCAAGATACGTCTAAAAAGTTGGAAGTTTTTTTTTTATTTGGGTCGACATCTATTGTTAATCCGAAGTTTTTTGAAATTTATTTGCTCTATCTTGCATATCGATCAATTTGAAATTGATTTGCTCTATCTTGCATATCTAGCAATTTCTGTTTAGATGGGAACACTTATACAATATTACTGCCCGTAATAATTTGTAAACCTACAATCTCACGTTTCTATAACCACTGATTGTTAAATAAAAACAATTCTGTAAGAGTATACATATATATACATATATATATATATATATATATATATATATATATAATTTCAATAAGTTTACCAATGTAATCAAAATTGTAAACTTAAAATATATTATAAATATTAAAGAGTTAATATTTACAATTAAAGTGATCTCAACCAGATGTAAAAGCTCAATAAAACCGAAAAGGAATATGTATATATATATATATATATATATATATATATATATATATATATATATATATATATATATATAGTTAGGTTGTTAGTTATGGAATATATATGGCGATCAAGCCACGAAAAACAACTCTTCAGGCTTTTGCGGGAATTTTGTGGTATTCTGTCGTTTTTATATACTATTGAGATTTTAGTTAGCCAGACATATATACTATTTTTTTACTAGTTTTTATATACAATTGAGATTTTAGTTAGCCAGTCATCTTTCTAATATCCACCGCACCCGTTTTATCAGCCAATGAACATGTACTTTCCGGACAAAGGTCTATTTGATTGTGTGTGTTTTAAAACAGGTCAAGAAACTAGATATCCAGGCTAAATAGAGCACACCCAAAGGAATAGGTCAACCAGAGGTCAAATAGGCCTTTTTCTGGTAAGTGCATGTTCATTGGCTGATAGGAAGGGCGCGGTAGATACTAGACAGCGGATTGACTAACCAAAATCTCAATAGAAGATGCGTATATAAAAACGAAAGCCCACCACAAAATTCGCGCATAAGCCTGAAGAGTCCTAGAGTGGATGAAACGCGGAATATTCAGTGTAGCTTAATCGCAATACTAACTAGCTCTACCTACGTATTGAGCACTTTTGAAGTAAATACTTTAAGCTTTGCTATAAATTAATACCTTCGTATATTGATTTTATGTGAGTAAATTAAGCAGTTACACCCCCCACACACATATATATATATATATATATATATATATATATATATATATATATATATATATATATATATATACTGTGGAAGCAAAACCCAGACTTCAAACAGGGTGTTGATGGCAACAAAAATTGTATTTCATTTTACGTTAAAATTGTTTCCATGTCCAGTCGAACAATTTCAAACATTATATCGCTGTAAAATTTTCCTAAACCATCATTTCTTCAGATTTTATGAATAAACCCACATTTGACAATAGACCCATTTTGAAGAGAAATAACAAAGAAAATCCCCTTAACGGGAAAGGCATCTGGGAAACATTTACCTTTGATGTAGTTATGGAAAAAAACTTTGTAGCTTACTCCTTAAGTTTACTCTTTCTGGCTTAAAAGTCATTGGTATATGAAAACTTATTGAATTACACGAACTCAGTATATTACATATAAGTCAATGTTAATTTATGTGGGTGTATGTGTATGTATATGCATATACGTGTGTATAGGTGCGCGTATATATATGTATATCTTTCTGTGTAAACATGTGTGTAATAATGTGTGTGTATTATTTATATATATGTGTGCATGTGTCTAGATATGCATGTGTATGTATATATGTATACGTAAGTGTTTATGTATATATATATAATTATATGTTCTTTATTATAAGCATAATATATATATGTATATATGTATATACATACATATATATATATATATATATATATATATATATATATATATATATATATATATATATATATATATGGGTGTGTGGGCTTACACGTTTTTATGCTAGGTATATAAATGTGTATATGTATACACGTATATACGTATATATATTTATATATATATATGTATATTATATATATATATATATATATATATATATATATATATATATATGCATATGTGTGTGTGTGTGCAATATAAAGCTGTGTGTGTGTGTCTGGTCTAAAATAGGCTCCTACATGGTTGACTATTTTAAAACACTGATTACATATAATGATAGAAGATGTATTGAAAAACAGAAATGGGTATGTTTGGTCCTGCAGAACGGTGGTTAATTAGAATTGTGGGGTCTGCATTCGCGCCTGGTCCACAAAGTATGAAAATAAAAAAAATAAAAGTTAAAAATAAATGTTTACAAGTTTTTTGATATAGATATACATAAGAATACTTTGATAAGTATGTTTTAACTTAAAAAGGTATGTTTTAAGAAAATGGTTGGGTCTGCGTTCGCGCCTGACCTCTATAGAATGGAAGCCAGCACACAATTTAATAAAGACTTTTCGTATCTATCTGCGTAAGTATACTTTGATAATTATGTTTCAGTGTGAAAAGATATTGCATAATATATTTTGGGTTTATCTATTTTATTTTTAATTTCATCATATTTTCCGTATGTTTTGATACCCCCGGATTCGAAGCTATCTCTTTACAAACCTTTCTTTTCATAAGCTGTCATACTTTAATAATCAGAGTCCATCATTTTACGTAGGCTGTTTTTGTACTTTTGCTAGTATATATATATATATATATATATATATATATATATATATATATATATATATATATATATATATATATACAGTAGCGTCCAAAAGTTAAGGAACGATCGATCATTTTTTAATGGCTTCTACCTTTATCTATGAAAAAGAAAAAAAAATGGTGAATTTTACAATGTTTAATAATGTTAGTTAAAGAAAAACATTTTTTTAAATTTTTGATTTTAATACATATTAGTTTCTCTTACATATAAATAAATTTAATTAAATTACAGACGCCCAAAAGTTAACGAACGAGGGAAATTCATTATGAAAAAATAAAGAATCCTTTCAGTTCTTAGTGAAAAGCTTCTTGTTTTAATCACACTATGGCATCTTTTGCTGCAAGACAGAACCAATCGTTCACATGTTATAAGTGAAATATTATCCCAGGATGTTTTTATACATTCCCATAAATCATCAAACTTTTTTGGGTTTTTTCTCTGATCTTATCACCAATAATTTTCCAAACATTTTCAATTGGATTCAGGTATGGGCTCTGAGCTGGTCAATCCATAGCGCAAATATGGGATCTATTTAGCTCTTCTAAAACTATTTTTTGCTTTATGGCACGGTGCGTTGTCGTGCATAAAGATATCAGAATTAGAAAGATTAGGTACCACATGTTCTCTAATCAATTCTCTGTACATTCGGGCATTAACTTTTCCATTAATTCTCATAAGAAGACCAGTACATTTTGAAGATATCATGCCCCATTCCATTATACTGTCGCCTCAAATTTTTCACTGTACTTTTATCGCACTTAGGGGACAGTCTTTCTCCATGTTTTCTTCTGACATGTGGTATTTTGTCTGATCCGAGAAGATTAAATTTAGATTCATCAGTAAAATGAACCTTTTCCTATTTAAAAAAAAAAAAAAATCTTTAACTACCATTATTAAACATTGGAAAATTCACCATTTTTTTTTCTTTTTCATAGATAAAGTTAGAAGCTATTAAAAAAAATGATCGATCGTTCCTTAACTTTTGGACGCTACTGTATATATATGTATGTATGTATGTATATATACATATATATATATATATATATATATATATATATATATATATATATATATATATATATATATATATAGCAAAAGTACCTGTCGATGACTGGGCTCAAAAACAACCTACAGGGGAATAATTCAAACACATTTACGTTCATATGGATTCGCGTCTCTGGCTTATATGCCTAATCTAGGTGTCTAGTTTTCACAACAATTTACGCATTGCATTTGACGGTGTTTCTGTAATAACTCGTCAAATGTTGTATTCTAAATATATATTTTTACCTGATAGGTTATTATTCGGAGTATTACAACAGGGGGTGACTAGGACACTTATTTTACTGGATCTCGGCATGTGGTCGTCTTGGCTCCTTGGTTGTTGTTACATAATTTCGTATGCTAAAAGCTAATATCGAAGCAGCAGGCAGCAAGAAAGACAATGATTGTAGTCTATCTACAAAATCTTAATTCTCATAAAAGTATGTACAAATGTGTTTACGCTTCTCATTCAGATTTTGTAAGTTATTTTCAAAGTCTCAACTCTCTTCACAGACAGCGACCAACGGATAGATGAGGTGGGAAGGGGTCACGTCTCTTCTTTTTTCTGATCTGAACTCTGTTCGACTCAACTCTTCTCGCTCTTCTCATTAATTTTCGCACGGCAGTCGTTAATATAATAAGTTGTGTGGATGGGGTAGTACTTCTCCCCAGCCAATAAGATTTCGCCACGAATCTCCACGAAATCCTAAGCCCCAGGGTTTTGCGTGGGTACAATTCACACACTGAACTCTAAGTATGATTTTCAAGGCAGATGTCAATTCTGAGATCCGGCCATGGGTTCATTTTAAGGCCAGACAAGGTTCTAAGTGAAATTTCCCTTTATCAACTTTTAGCCGTAAAATATATTTCTCTGGTTTTCAAACAATATCTATTTTTACATGAAATAACATATGTATATTTATATTATCTATCTTAAATCCTTGGATTACCTGGCGTCACCCGGGAATACAAAGCTACCTCAGCGTAGTTCTAACGCTTCTCAATGGGGGATTACGTTACAGTAGGTTATTATTTCAATTTAGAAAAGTGCACTCGGCATTATTATATGAGGAGGGTGTAGCTACAACATTACTCTTTGTCTTTACATGGGGGTATGTTATACTCGTTGTAAATGCATCTATACATATATCATTATCTTTCCAGAGCGTGTATATATTTTTTATACACATATGTACAAAATCAGTGTGTTTGAATGTTTGGTAACACTATGGCAAATAATGGTTATGTTATACATGCAACGCCATTCCAGCTTTGTGATGCTCGTCGTCGCAATGCTTACACTGGAGTGTAACATTCTCCATGGATGTAAAATTTACGATGAACTGCCAAGCAAGTCTATCTGAAGTAACTGAAAAAAAAACCTTACACCTAAGAATTTTACCTATATGATAAAGTCGTATAGCAAATGTATCAAAGCATATCATAAGTTCTCCGAATTTAATTACGTCAGTTTTGCGTTTGCAAAAGCTCAACTTTTGTGATTATATTCTATATTCCTTATCTTAAAAACAAAACTTTAGTAGTTGAAGTTATTAACCAGATATGATTATTTTGTTCATCCATTCGTGTGTATATTTCACATGTAATCTAGACCTGTCTTACACCCCCTAGCCTAAAGAAACTTATAAGAAAAATTTAAAAAAAAATAGATTCATAATAATGAATGATTTTCTAATGCACCACATGTTTAATGAATTTAACCAGTTTTGTTTTACTCTTTGAGTTGTAAATGACTAATTTGCTATTAAAAAACGATAATTAAGAATTCTATTTGATATGCATTGAAAGGTGTAGAGAATATAGAGAATCACACAATGTCCATTACTTCCTCTTTAAACATTCCCTATCTTTCTAGAGTACAGCTAATTATATATAAACATAGAATTATAGTAAAGAAAAATGTGAGCATGATAAGTAATATGGTTAAGTGTAGACTTAGAAAAAAACGGACTAGTTGTTAAACTAGAAATAAAAGGCAAGATATTCTACTAAAACATGAACTATAACTTAAAATATTGCAGCATTAACCATTATTTTAAAAAAATCTGATTTAACATTATATAATCACTTATGTATACTGCAATGTTTTTAGTTATACACTTATTACAATTTTACTAGTATAACACTATGAGCCGGTCAACTGCGTAAACGATCCCCGTTCTGGAAACGGTATCAGACTGTGACACAATGGGCAGTAATTAGGTTAGACGTATTTTTGTCAGTGAAAAGTAAAGGGATATCTTAGGATTTGGGGCGTGGCTGACTCCGTTCTTCTCCCAGGATGTCCTCTCTGGTTGTCTTGGAGTTCCTTTTGCATGGAATTTTCTTCAGGCACCGTGTTGACGTTTTAAGCATACATAACAATTCAACAAAAATCTTATATATATAGTATGGTAATTATTTATTTTTTTACAAAGATTCTCATACAATAACTTACAATATTAACTCACAGATTCACAATTCATTTTTGAATCAACAGCAAACTATCTAGCTACTCCTTAACTAAAATGATGCGTCTTAATCTCGTCATTGCCGGTTGGGAAGAGAGAGGGGTAAGAAAAAAAATCGCTAAATTTCAATCTGGTTGTTTCTTTCGATGTATCCCCCCGCTTACAGCAAAATCGCCTCCTCCCTAAGGATTGGGAGGCCATGCCCGGTAATGGTACTTGCAAGTACACTCAGTTATCTTGTCTGTTTCCTTTCGAGTTTTAAGAATTAGTGGTTTGACTTTTCTAAGTTCAATCTTAATAACTTTTCACGCTTGAATCTTTTTATGTAATCCATGATTTTCCCAGGATTATTTTTGTCATAAATCTATTAAAAATTATATTTTTTTAAAATTCACTTAATAACAAGATAAATTAAAGGAATACTTCAGTAAATTACTATACAGCCGTCAGATTTGGCGAGTCAAAGGCGAAAGGTGGGTTAGCGATTGACTCCAGTGAAGTGAATTATAACCGACTGTACTGCTTAGCGATAGATCGTGAAAACGGTGGATTATTAACTGCAGTAGTAAATAAATCGACGTAATCGTGTCGACAAAATGAACAACGAGGGAACACAACGAATGAAAATATTGCAACGACGGCAAAATATAAGAGACAATATCTATCTATCTATCTATCTCTCTCTCTCTCTCTCTCTCTCTCTCTCTCTCTATATATATATATATATATATATATATATATATATATATATATACTATTGTTGTGCATTCCTCATTTTTCCCCAATTGCAATTATATCGTTTCTGTTGATGTAAACTAAGACATGTTTACGAATGTCGATGCATTCTCAACCTAAAATCTGAGATAAGAATCGACGTCTCATTAATCGAATTGATACAGATACTTTCATTAATTTGAATACACCCACCCTATTCATAATTTGTTTCTAATATGCCCTTCTTTAACAAGAATTTTCTCACATTACACCTTACTTGTTGAGCTCTGTTGCAGACTAAGTTTATTCTAAATCGCTTATCGATGTTCTAATGAAACATGATATTGTGCAACTTATCAGACAGAAAATAACACTCATATCTTTACTAAACCGTGCAATATTCATATGACGGCAAAAATTTATTGAAAATATTAAGAGTGTTCTATCCACAAGGGAAAAATCAATATTACTGTCACTTATCAATATTAGTTTAAACCACGATTCCATTTCCCACTGATGACAATTTGTCTATGACAAATAATTCACACGGAAATTATTTGATTCATGTATCCGTTTAAAGAGTGAGTTAGTGAGAAACGAGAATCAGAAATATATTTTTAGTGAAACGCTTTTTATTACTTGTAAATATTCCTATTCATTATAATAGAAAACATGCACAACTTTAATGTATCGCTTTTTTCGATCTCACGCTCTCTATTGATTTTTTTTCATTTTGCCTTACTTTCTCTTTCTTCTCTATCTCTGTCACTTTCTCTCTCCCCACTCTCTCTCTCTCTCTCTCTCTCTCTCTCTCTCTATATATATATATATATATATATATATGTGTGTGTGTGTGTGTGTGTGTGTGTGTGTGTCATTTAGAATTGTTTTTGTTTATCTTTACAGAATAATGTTGCTACACCCCCTTGACATAAAATTGAGCAAATTTATGTAATATAAAAAAGCGGCTAACTTTTAAGCAAATGCAACACTCTGACTTGTAGTCGTAAATGATTCTGCTTGACTTTTTGGTCTGTATATGATCGAACTCATCGTTTTTTGACGTTATTCACCTCAGCCGTTGTAGTATTTGCCATTGAACTTTAGTTACTTGGTGACTGAGGTCGAATACGCCGGCCAATCGTAGTAGCAATAAATATAACTCTGAATACTAATATAAATAATGTCATAGTTATATGTATACAGCCCCATATATATATATATATATATATATATATATATATATATATATATATATATATATATATATATATATATATTTGTATATGTTGGCAGCAAGTGATTTCTAAAACACGTCTGATTGCACACGACAGAGTTAGTGCTATTAAACCGTTTTTTTACATCTTTTTTAATTCAATAAGCGGTCTTTTTTATATCAGTTCGCATGTTGAATGCTATTGCACCCAAAAGCTGTTGGTAACTGTATACATCTCAAGCGCTTTCTATCGGTACATCTGAATTTTTGTTGTTGCCGTTTTCTCTTTCCCTTGTTAATGAAGTTTTGGTGTAGATATAGTTGTTTTGTTTTAAGTTTTAATTTTTATTTAAATGATCATATATACATATATATATATATATATATATATATATATGCCACTTGTTTCAATCAAACAACAGATATCATCAGGCAGCGACTTGACTATTCAAAAGTTCAATGAATAATGGATTTTTATTTTAGGTAGGAACTCTTTAGAAGTTGGAGTTAAAAACTTAAAACACAGGACTTTAATTAAATAAAAAAGTAAAAAGGGAGAGGCAATTTAAATAAAGTTAAAATATTACAATGGGGAGAGAGTGATTGAGAAGATAAAAAAGGAATAGAGACAGAAATAGAGAGAATATATATATATATATATATATATATATTTATATACATATATATATATACATATATATATATATATATATGATATGGAGCAGAAAACAACCTCGTTGAATTCATTAGTCCATTACTTTTGAATATAAAAAAACCCGAGTATATATATATATATATATATATATATATATATATATATATATATATATATATATATATATATATATATATATATATATATAGCTTAATGTGTAAGAGGAAAAGAGAACGTTCAATTCTACAAAAGAAGATTATTCTGATAACGGTAAGCTCACCAATTATTATTGTAGCTTATACAATAGGACAACAAGAGTATGAAATGAAGACACAAAACTATGTATTGGTGAATATAGAATGGATCATTTATTGACTAATGGAATACAGACAAAAGTTGGGGGATAGAAGGGACTCTTTATGCCAGGGTATTTCGAAGCCAAATGCTCCTCATCAGAAGAGAAGATAAAGGTGCTAGGTAGTAGGAGGAAGATGTGGCGTTTAGCGTACGGTTCATTAGGGACGAAAAAGATTAAGATGAATCATAGGATGTTGGGGGAAGCTTTATTGAATTCTAAATAAATAAGGAGAAGCTTGTTATATATAGTATATGGTCTTTAACAAAGTGTTGAAATTAAGGAGTATATGTATTAGGTGGAAATTGTGTGTGTGTGTTGTTTCTGCGTGGTAATTTATTTTAACGGTTTGTGCTGGGTCTTTTTTATATGAAGTGGTAATTTTGATTGCTGTCACCTAAACGGCAATTATACGTACATATATATATATATATATATATATATATATATATATATATATATATATATATGTATATTTATGTATATATATATATACATACATATATATATATATATACATATAATCTGTAGCTTTCCTGACGTAAATCGGATAAAA
Organism: Euprymna scolopes; assembly: GCF_053919585.1. Lineage (NCBI taxonomy): Eukaryota > Metazoa > Mollusca > Cephalopoda > Sepiida > Sepiolidae > Euprymna > Euprymna scolopes. The sequence goes on from NC_136485.1 coordinate 49,726,379, forward strand.
GTCCAGTTTTTATCAGAATATATCTGCTCGTGAACAATACGTCCTGATAGAATACCTTAATTTAGTTATTATTTGTCTTTCTAATTTATGACTTCATAGTAAGATAATCTTGACTCCGATATTGCGAATTAAAATTGACATGAACTGGGATAAGTTTGACTTCCTAATAAATACTTGACTATGAACCTCTGATTCTTTGCCTAGCTATAAGCATATGAATACGTTCAAACACTGATATTAAATACATAATCTTAAATATAAATAGAAAATATTTGCACGAGAAGATTGTTGGGTTGTGCGGATTGAAAACTAGTTTTAAAGGTAATCTGGAATGAAAAAGACCATCATTTTAGACATAATTCCATTAATCCATTTGTATGTGTTTCTTAGAATCTAATAATATCGTGACAATTGTGTTTTTATTAGTATGCATCTTATGTATATCAATTTAATTTTAAAAGATGTCAATTGACTTCGAAAAATATAATAGCAATATACTGAAGAAACATTTTTTAACCAAGTTTGTGTTTTAATTAAACATTTTACTGCTATATTCCAAAGAATAACAATTTTAAAAGAATCTCTAAAGCTAAATAAACATTAAAATAAAAGATGTCGATAACAAAAATCGAACTGGAGACAAAAGAAAATTTAACAGCTAACATAAAAAAATTAACATTGCAAAATATAACAACACAATTTCAGACATTGTGCTACATAAATACATAGATTTTGGACGGACATTTTGTAGCCAAGGCGTTAAAGAATAACGATTTGACCTTTTAGAACTCTTTCACACTCCTGCCCAATTTTGACTCTAATAACTTGACATTTCATGTGTAGGTTACTTGAACCTGAATCGGACTTTTTACTTTCCGTTGAGCCCCCGAAAGAACTAATGCTAATGTGTCACAATTAGTGTCAAAGTTTAAAATGTTTGACCTTTGCTTTCTCTACCAAACTACAGGTTGTTATCACTAGAAATTTGACAAATTTAGGTCAAAATACTTGAAGCTGTAGATAGAAATTACTTGGATCTGGGTCAAACTTTTTCATTTGTTTTGAGACCAAAAGGAGAACGGATAAAGGGCCAAAATTGCGGTCAACTTTCCAAAGATTATATACTTTTGTCACTTCTATTAAACAAATATTGTGTCCAAGCACTTGAAATCTCAAATAAGATTAATTGGACGAGGATCAAACTTTATATTTTGGTTTGAGTTCGAAAAAATAAATATTAATGGGTCATAAAAAGAGTCAAAGTTATAATATATTTTACCTTTGTGGTCTCTATTATACTACTCGGAACAAACATTTGAACATTGACATAAAGCATAGTCCTAATAATGCAATATTTTTAAGTAATTTTGTATCGACAATTTGACTGCCAAGAGATCAAAGTTTAGAGATTTGGCCTTTATGGTTGCAACTAAATTATTCTGCCAATTTTGGGCCTAAAATATTATTATAACTTGTAGTTTGGGCATCTATTGGGCTCACTACGGAATAAGATTTTTGGTTGAAATTTCGCAGAAAGGGGTCAAGGTTAAACGATTTATTTGACCTTTTAGAATGATACTACACTCCTTCACCAATTTTGGGTCTAAACAGTTGAAATTTTAGATGTGTGTTTTTTTTTTTGTTTTTGTTTTTTAACTGGGTTACACTTTTTCATTCGCTTCGAGCGCAAAAAATAACTGCTAAGAGAAAAATGGTGTCAAAGTTCAATGTATTTCATTTTTACGTTTTTTACCAAAGTTCTATGCCAATTTGAAGTTTAAAGACTCGGAATTTGAAATACAGAGCAATCGGATGTCCGCATTTTTTTTATTGGCTTTGACCAACGCCAGGTCGATATGCTAGTATGTCTATAAAAGTAAAAATGCATGGGAAAGCACTTCAACACTTACTATCTCAACGAACAATGGATCTAAAAACTTGAAATATTGTATATAGAGTGATCAGACATATGAAGAAGCTATTCATTTGTTTTAATCGCAATAAAAACGTGTTTCTAAGTTGAAAATTGAAAAGTTTTTACTTGAGTTATCGGATTTTATCTGTTTCTTAACTATTTCTCCACTGCGCACGTGCAAACGTTCATATGCCAGTTTCCTTCAGTATGATTTCGAAATACAATGTTAAACATAATATAAACTTGGCCTATTGGTTATCGTGCTTGACTTAGTGTATTTAGTTTTTGGTTTCAATCACATATTGAATTTTAGTTTTGACTTACAACAAGTGAACTGTTTAGAAAAAATAACTAATACTCTCATGCAAATATCTCAAGGGTTTTTTCCGATTGTTTCTTCAATATTTTCCACGAATTTAACGTAACGTTTATTGACTACATTTGGATAAACATTATACTTGTATATAGGCAATTAGAAAACGAAAGAACAAAATCAGCACCAAAGAAACACGTGTTATTGGATATGTGTTTAATACAGCCATTTTGGCTTTATCATCATTCTTTTCGTATGGAAATGTTATGTCTTGAACAAAATAAAAACAAATGTGTTTCCTACTGGGTTTATAATAGTTTTTTTTTTTTTTAGAATTATTATAGCTTTGGTCGTGACATATATCGGAATATTAGTCGAGAGATGCACTAAAGTTATTCATCTTTTCCAATTACTGGGCAGCTTTGTATTATTTGTTTTATTGTTATTGATAAAAGGTAGAATCTCCGTAACCATCCGTACAGCACCTGTTCATATAACCTCTAGCCTATTATTATAGCTGAGACGAGAGATATGCTGAATATTCTTATTCTATATTGATTTATGTATGTATGTATGTATGTAAATGTGTATTACATTTTCGATATGCGTTTATATATACTACAATAGCTACCATTTGTGGGGGAAGGCCAAATCTTAAATGAAGGCATCTCTTTCTCTTTGTCGACGATTTCAAGTGTATTTTTGAATATATATACCACTATTTTTTACGAATTCATTCGGGCATAAGAGAAAAAAGTGAAACCTCCTACCCTATCTTTACAGTACGTTTGGAGATAATCTAAGCGTTATATTACAACCAGGACAGGATATACATTGATTTTTTTAAGTGTATTAGTATTCATATCGGATGTCTGGTATAACTCACATTAAAATCTCTCCTTAAATAGGTAAAGGGAGTCTATCGTTCATTTTTCATATAAAAAGAGAGTAGAGTAGCAAAGTTATATTACGTATATATTAATATATTCCTCTGTTTGTGTCCGTTTTATATATTATAATTGCAACTTACCTAAATAATTTCGAGAATTCGTTTCATGTAAAGGATATAAACACTATCCTTACAAAAAAAACAAGCCGTTGAGCTCAGAACAAAGACCTGAGTGGCATGATAAGTAGGTATTTTTCCTTTGGGCAACATGGGGAAACCGGTCGGCATTTTCCGAATGTTGGCTGTTTTGCTAATTCCAGAAACAAGACTACACACGAAAAACACGTGAGTAATTTTAATTTTTGTCACATCAGCAAGACAGAAAAAGCACAAGATAGCAGTAATGGACACATCGGAAAGCCGGGAAGGCCTTGAAAGAAGTGAACTTCCACAGAAAGTTAAATAGGCATGCAATTCTACTACATAGCACAGACAAAAGACAAATGCTTCCTAAAATGGCTTGGCCATGTCTGCTGATTACATGCCAATGAAAAAAAAAATGTAAACCAATATATATATATATATATATATATATATATATATATATATATATATATATATATATATATATATATATCCTTTAATGTAATATTATGAGATCTAAGTAGTATTGGAAGTCTAACAAAAAGTAGGTGTAATGAGCACAGAAGCACAGCCTAGTAAAAACCTTCAGATAGAAGATTGTCAAAACATCGACGCTGAGAAAACGATATATATATATATATATATATATATATATATATATATATATATATATATATATATTAGTTTTTATAACCAAGCATCTCCACTTATAAAGCCCAAGAGGTCACTCGAGCATAAATGTTTAAAAGTGTACAGTAGATATTGGACAATGTAGTAATCTTAAAAAATATAAATTCGGTAAATTTGTTAACTCATATGAAACGGCTCATCAAAAAGTTGTTTACGTTAGACTTGAAGACGAACATACTGTAGTCAGCTGGAAAGCAGGAAAACAGAAGACAATTCCATAGGCGTGCAGTTCTAATAAAGAAGCTTTGCACATGAAATCTACGCGTAGGTTTAGGCATAGATTGAGGGAAATTAGTGATAGTGTTTTTTTTGTTTTTTTTTGCTAGACGAGAGTTAGTTGTGAAAGTTTAACGAGGGGGGCCATGAATTGGGGCTCAGCTGAGCACTTGCCATGAAAATAACGATAAAGCAGAGGCAAACTCGCAACATCTCTTATGTGAGTTAGAGGTTGCAGGGAATAGAAAAGGGCATCTCCTACGAGGCTACGAGGCCTATTTTGAACGTTATCAAGGCAGGATAAGACCTTTCTAGCAGCTCCTGCCAAAATGTGCCACGAGTACTCCATCTAAGGACATACCTGGCCCTCATATAGATAGAGAATTCCATCCACAGTGTGATATCTACTGGATCGATAGAAGGATTGCACCATTTTACCAGCGGCATTGGCAACGGATGTAATGTATGCGTTCCATTTAAGATCAGGAATAAAGGTCAAACCCAGAAGCTTGTCAAAACATGAGGTCTTTCCAAGACGAGACCCATTCATTTCAATTTATGCCAGAGCGTTGATCATGTAAAGATCAAAGCTCGGTTTTAGATTCATTAAAAGTAACCAGCCACACATTTCCCCATTGTACCACATGCTTAAGATCAGAGAAGAGAGTATCCGAGAGAACTTGGTCGTTTACGGTTTTAGATATGCTGCCATACATAGTAGTGTTATCTGCATAACTGTCTACGAATGATGTAAGAATGTCATTTGGAAGATCTTTAATGTAGATCAGGAAGAGTTATGGGGCCAGGATGGACCCCTGATGGACTACAGCATTTATACTGAGAGCTTCTGATTTCTGCCCATCAACCACTACTCTTATGAACCTATCAGAGATAAATTATTAAATACCGTACCTGAAGATCTTGTGAATGAAATCTTTATGCCATGCTCCATCCAAGATCTTTGATATGTCAAGATCAATTGCTCTTGAAAGGAAGGATCCGTCAAGAGATTTGTTAATACTATGAGATATAACTGTGAGCACATCTTCTGCAATTTTTCACAAGAGAAACCATATCGCGTGTTACTAAGAAGGTTATTTTTGCTGACATGGTTTATTACTTCTCTATTTAACACAATTCCATCAACTTTCTCATGACGCGCAGGACAGTTAATGGCCTGCACTGAGAGAAAGATGAGCGATCACCTGAATTCTTAAATACAGGGCATACTGATGAGGTTTTCCAGGGTGATGGGAAGCTATTCTGCTTAAGAAAACGTTTAAACAGTTTTGTCAGGATGGACAAAAATTCTGGTTGGAATCTTTTGAGTACTATAATTGAAATTCCGCCAGGACCGGTTGCTTTATTGGAATCAAGGTTCTTGATTAGCTTGGCAACATCACGTACAGATACCTGTATATCGCATAGCGTATTTTCTGATATAGGAGGAAATATTAGAGCTTAGCGGCCTTGCTCGCAAAGGGTAGAAGTTCTCAGTAAAGAGTTTGGCTTTGTCTGATGCTGACGAGATTACCTCAGGTCATTTTATGATAGGTGGGATAGAGCACACACTTCTGTTCAGGATCTTGTTTGCTATTTGCCAAAACTTGTGGGAACGAAGCCTCTGCTCAGCTACTTTGGAAGACGCACTGAGCATACATCTCTCTTGCGTGCTTTATTACTTTTTTTATAGTAGTTGCTGGCAGTCCTGAAAGCGACTTTAGTCTCAGTACATCTATTACGTTGGAAGCAATGGAAAATTGATTTCTATGCGCAATGGCAGCAGCACATTCTGGGGAGAACCACGCCTGGCTGTTAGGTTTTTGCTGGACATTTTTCAAGGGCATGAAACGGTCTATAGCTTCAATTAACCATTCCATTATGTCTGACACTATAGAGGACACATCCTTTTTAAATATTGAACGCAGAGGTAGATGTAATATAAATTATAGGAAGTTCTCCCTATCAGCCATAGAGTATCGATATAATGTACGATGGAAAGGTACATCTTAAGACTTATTACATGTCATTTTTATCTTAACTGTTACGACAGAGTGGTCGGAAGATCCAAGTGGAGACAGAACGAAAGCAAAACACTTGTCTGGGCAAGTTGTGAGAAAAATGTCTAGGAGACTTTTCATACTGCCCGTCAGTATCGGGCACACATCTGAGTTCGTGGACAACCTGTGTGAGATCATACGCAATGGAGTAATCCTGACATCATCGGTCTTGTTTGAGTGAGTTAACCATTCCACATTGTGAACATTAATGTCTCCACAGATATGAATATTAGCTGAAGGATAAGCAGATAGGTTGTGGTCAATTTTCTCAGATATACTTTTAAAGATAGTAACTCCGTTGTTGTTGTGTCGATAGAGAGCAAATATAAATTCAGTACTTTGAGCAAGTGCAACCCGGAAACGCATAAAGCGTAAGTTAGGGTCTTCTCCGGAGATGTCCCTACCACATACAAATCCATCTTTTATACAGGCATATATTTAATGCCCATGGCGATCTTGGGAGTCAGATTTGGAAATTAAATTAGAGTATCCTTTAAGTACGAACTTATCTAGGGAAATATTCTGTCCAGTGACAGTTTCACTAAGAAATAATATGTCCGGTTTAGTCTCCTGTAATTGATTTCAACCTCTAGAAGGTTAGAACGTAGACCCCTGGTGCTCGAGAAGTAGACATGGTAGTAGGGGTCTACGTTAGATGTTTAATTGTGTATTTTTCTTGAAACTTTTAATGATGAAGATTTGGGATTTGTGGACTAGGTCGACAAACTTGCTTGAAGCAGGCAGAGAGGGAAAGGAAGAGAGAAAAAGAAACAAAGAAATATTTTTGTAGCACATGAAAAGGTAAAGCCGTAACAATTGCCCACTAATATTGTATCGCAAGACCTCATCAGAAGCTACTGCATGGTCTATAATCAATTCACCAAATGGCAATATAGCAGGCTTAGTACTTTGCACCTGCTAGTTAATCCAAGGTTCGTGTCCCTGACTATCAGGCGGATAACGTCAGTCCAGATAAAACGGTTACCTCCAGCACCATTACTAGTGACATGGCTACAAGGATAGACATAGAAACAGAAAATTCCCGACATCTGGGGCGGTTGTTCACGAAAAAACCTGGCAACCTAGAATTTAGCTTTTCCTACTCACTTTGACAGAAATATCGCTCTTTAAAATATGAAAATTGAGTGACAAATAAAGAGAACCGAAAGTAACCTGGGCAACCGATAACGCATCCACAATATATTGTCTACTGTACATTAAAAAAAAACAATATTAATATTGTACATAAAAGTCCATTTGGCCTGTTGAAAACTCAATTGTCCCGCGTGTTATTATTGTTTATTTGTTTTGTGAATTCAGTGTATATGCACAAAATAAACCTCACTTATTTCGATGCTTGCGGTACGCAGCTCCCAAACAAAACGTCTGTCAGTGGAAACTGAATGAAAAGACAATATATATCATTTGTTTAAATGCTGGATTCCCATGCATCCGGTAATATAAGGCATTATTGCAACAACGCGCAGTTCCCGCTCAACTACAAATTATGTAATCCGACTCGACTTGATGTTTATATAATGTCAAAATTAAATATCTTTTACAAACCCTTATTTGGTTTTGCGATAATTTTAAATCAGTCCTGTTTTTTTGGGACATAATCGCATTATGCACTTAGAAAAAATGTTGTGTGTTATGGCACCATGATTTTATGTAATTGCTTATTTATTGAAACACATTTACTAAAACTGCTGCCACATGAATTTTAAAGCGTTATGCGTTTAATAACAGGGAGTTGACATTGATCGTATAATATTCAGCGTTTCTACATTAAACGAAAGTAGACTTTAAAATATTTCTTTTTAATTAGCATATTAAATCTCACAACCCTCTTTTCCAATAGAATTTGAGTGTCTGTTTTTAAGCTTCAATAACACTAAACCATCAAAATAACGAGTGGGTTATTGCCTCAATGCAAAGGTTATTGCGGAATTTAAATACAAACTCAGTTTTTAATCAACATTTCCATTGTCCCATTCATTATAACGAAAGAATATACACCTTTTCAAGTATTATTCATTGTGTGAATATAAAGAAGTTTCTTCAAATTTACACAGATGAGAAGTGATTTATTTCCGTTAGCATTATTTACATTTGTGCGTTGAATGTTTAGAAAGACTTACGTATTTTTTTTAAATTACATTTCGTAATCAATATTCAGATTCAACTGACCATTGCGAATTTTTCAAAATTATATCAAGTTAATTTTATTGTAGATAAACAGGCAATTTACTAATATGCGGCATTTATTTTGTTCTAAACGTAGTGTTGTCGCATCATAGTTTTCTAACCGATGCTATCGGGAAAATGAGATCAAATATATTTTGAACGCGTTAATCTATTGCTAATACTATTTAAAACACTGATTATAAGACATTCAATATTTTTTTCATGTGACTGAAAAAGATGGCATTTAACATGGATTTACGTCAGATTATTAGTTGAAACCTCAGTTACAGAACTAAAACTGGATTTAACCTCGATGTAACAAAAGTTCACTGTGGAACAAGACCATTGTAACGCATTGCCTACTTGTGACTAACGTATATTGTATCGAACAGAATGAAATTTAATATATATCACAAAAGACATAAAACAACATTTAATCAAAGGTAATTAAGCGATAAAAAAGTGCGTTGTAGCAGAAGGTTCACTACATCACACGTACACATACCCATGTGCATATCCAAATATGTATAATAATATATCTCTACAAGTACGCTGGAATAAATAAATTAATATATTGTGTGTAGAGGGGGTTACTGTAAAGAATTGTCTTAACTATGGTCAACCAGATATAACAACTACAGTCATTTCTCTAATGAGATCGTATATTTTTTTATTTTATACGATAACATATATCTGTAAACATAAAATGATATATAAATTTAAATACAAAAATAAAAAAAAGTGTTGTTCCACTTATATAATGTGCACAGAAACACAGATTCGTCCGATGTGCTCCTAGATTTTAGTATGGCGGCAGAAATGTGTGATAGAGTGCGATGCGGACTCCTTTAGACATTCCCTACTTCATCCATGATAAAGTTATATTGAGAATTGTAAAGATTACGGAAAAATACAGTCTATGCTCACGTAATTTGGTTAGTAAAATGGTAACCCTTCTGTTGACGTACTCTTTTTACTATTTTTGTTGTTAAAAATGTTATATATTTTTGTAAACAATCCAAAAGTATTCACGATAACAGTACTTTTTTTTTTAACCTAAACATTTTCTGGATTAAATTTAAAATCGTTTACCATTGTTGAAGTTCGGAATTAACATGGATTTTATTTTGGGGGCATCTCTATATAGCAAACTTATATATAAACATATTCAAATATTCAAGCATATATTCATAAATATGTTTGCCTGCTTACTTTTCTTTTTATTGCGGTTAAGAATATTATTCATGCTAAATTACCTTTATGTAACTTTATATTATATTAGCATTTCAGCCCGACGTTGCCCGGGTGTTTGGAGGTGTATGCTAAGCAAAAAAAAAGAGTAATTTTTTTTTAATTTGACCCCTATTATGACCCTTTAAAATTTATAGTTTCGGGCTCAAATCCCTTTATTAAATTAGATCCAGGTTCAAGGAACCTATATCTAAAATTTCAAGTGTCTAGACCCAAAATTGTCGGAGGAGTTTAGTAGAGTTCTTAAAGGTTAAATCGTTGAAATTTGACCCCTTGACAACCAAATTTCTGGCTGACACCCGTCACATCGATTTTCCCAAATCTCAGTACCCGGTATTTCAAATTTCGAGTCTATAGACTAAAAATTGACAGAGTTATTGCGTAGGGAAATGTACACAGACAGACAGATAGACACGTTCACTTTTATAGATATATAGATATGCTCCATCCTGTTTATTATATTTTTTCGTTTTTAATCAATTTATGGCTATATACAATTTCTCCCATTCTTATTTTATATTGTATATTTCACCTTGCCAATATTACATTAATATTTACTTAATTTTTACATGTTTTAATTTAAAAAAAAAATCATATATTTAGTTTTTAAAAACTTTTATTTTATTATTAAACAATATTTTCTGTTTTTCCCAGGCATATTTACATCATTTTATCTGTAAGAATATACGATCATATTTACCATCAAATATTCACACGATTCCCCATCATTCATGTCGTGTTTTTGGCAAAATAACAGGAACATTCATGCGAGTTGCATGCGATTATTGTAATTAGTTTATTCGGAAATTCATTTTATTAAATCAAACATTGTGCTCAAGGGCGTTTTAAAATTTCCCGCAAATACACTACGTAATATTAAAATAAATACGAACAAATATAAACGTGTGCAGTCTAATGAGAAATGATCAATTACTGTAAACAACTTGAAGCGATGGTGTGACTTGGAAAACGTTTTTACAATGATTTTTTTTATATAAAGTATCGTCAAATAAATCCGAACGTTTTTTGACACACGTAAACATGCATCCAATTTGTAAGTAAAAAAGCAAGTGGATCAGAATTTTAAATTAAATATTCGGTATATTCTAAAGGAGATATGATTTTTACCTGATCATGTTCTCTCCTCTTCACACCGAATAAGTAAAAGTAAATATATGCAAGTAAACATATACCAGAACGATTCGAACAAAACTCCGTACGACGGAAGAAAGAATTTAATTAAGCCTAATATACATTTAATTTACAAATGAACAGTTTTGTAAGAAAAATCACATGAACAGAAAAATATTATAAGCTATGTTTTATATGTGAACAATATTTTGCATGTCGGTGGCCTTTAAAATTTTATGGGATATACATACACGTTCATAAATATATGTAAACAGAAGTACATTCTGAATAATGCAGAAGAGTTAAATGCAATAGTTACGTTTTTATCTTTAGTTAATACAGAGCATTGCAGTTGATTTCAGCAGTCGTAGACGAATTGTCTTACCTGCTTTATGAGATATTTGGTATTAAATCTTTATCAAGTTTTAATACAGAATATCTGATGAAGTAGGTAGGACGATTCGTGTCTCTAGCAAAAAAAATCATGTAATGCTCTGTATTCACTAAAGCTTAAAAAAGTATATATATATATATATATATATACATATATATATATGTATATATATATATATATATATATATATATATATATCCGTGGAAAAATTAAACATCGATTCTCGTCAAATCACTGAAGTGAAGCAACGTTGAGCCCGGCTAGTACAGGATGGGTAAACATATGAGAATTGTAGGTGGTGTATCTACTCGCGCTTTATTCTGCATTGTTTCCAATTGCCCTTTATTTCCAATTGCTACTGGTATTTAACAATGTAAATTACGGATATGTGTAGTGTAAAGTTGCACAAAAATCGCAACAAAATTACACGCGCAGAATCCTTAGAGTAGGTATCTATAATTTTCCAATATAAGAAAGTAATAGTTGTTACGCAGTCACTATATAAGCCGACTTCCCCAGCTTTACTAATGTAAAGTAACCTGCAAATATTTAGCCAAAATACACTATTTTAAAATAAAAAAATGATGAGTGTATCTAGTAGCGGTCATAATTTAAATAAACGACGCATAGAAAGGCACTGTGGTATTGTGATTAAGCGTGCTCTTTATGGACAGCCATTATGTTAATTTAAAAACTAACGCGGGATTTGTGCTAGTTTAGATGCCCTAAATTGACGTGATACAACAATCAGTACGTTTAAGTAGTAATATATATATATATATATATATATATATATATATATATATATATATATATATATATATATATACCCCCGCTTTTCAGAACTAGCATTGTTGTTAATGATATTGTCCGACACGATTTACACAAATTAAATGCCCTCTTCGTAAATTAACAAAACGCTCATTGTTAGGTAGTTGTTAAGATCTATATTAAAATCATTAAGGTAGTATATGACAACACATTTCAACGGTGACATAAGCACTGTTGACACATTTTCTTATATTCGATCCCCGGTTTTAGATATATGCAAGTGATTGCTAGCTCCTTAATTTACCTAATGTATAGTAATGAAATAAAACATAAAATATAAATCAGTCTGACTTGAGTGACATCATATAGACTCGAAACTAAAACTAATAACGCTACGTTAGTTGTTACAGTTTCAGCTATCGTAAGATGTATAAAAAGTAGGTAATGTATGATCCATAATTGTAAATTTTCGCATGAATAAACAGTAATCAATATCCACTTACGCATGGCAAGTTCAATTTATGATTTGATTTTACTCGGTGTAACGGCTATTGCCTGCACCTACTTTTCTTTACGTTTGATATTGGGATTTCGAATAATGCAAATAGAATATCAGCTCATTAGGCATGTACTAGCTAATGTAGATTAATGATATAGACGTAAATTGAGAAGAAACAAAAAAACTTCAGAAACATCATAAAGACTCAAATCTAAACCTAATCAGCTTTACTTGTTACCGGTTGAGCTATCGGGAGATGTGTAAAGTAGTTTAATTGTGAATTTGTGCAAGCATTCAAGAGCAATTTTAATGGACTTGCTTGTGCCAGGATCATTTTTATTATTGTTGTGTCTGTATCAATTACAACACGAACGCAGAAAGTAAAGGTAAAAAAAAATATATTAAGACGAAAAGATAATACATATTTACAAAGGTGTAGTTGTACTGCAGTTGGAAAATTGTCCGGCAGTGGGCGTGTTAAAGTCTTTCATGGAGCAACCGGCACATGCGTCTTGCCTATCTGGCGTTCGAACACAGCTTGCCGGTCTTGCTGACTTGATACCTTTATCTATATCTTGTTCACCCACGTATGCTAATTAGGGAGCGTCTCCACAACACCCCCTCCCAAGATTTGAAGTCGTGTAGATTTCAATATCTTTTCCTTTGGGGTTCATTATCATTGGGCCTATAGCTTTTCTTTTCCTTCCCGATATTCTTGGTTCGGACATGGCCTGTAGTGATCCAATATTAAACGTTTCGTATACTATATCAATTGGATCATTCTGTTCCTCAGGTTTATCATGTTCGTTGCCCTTCCTATGACGTTTTCTCAATTGATTTTGGTGCATTTTGTGTATCCCATTTGGACCTTTTATCGTGTAGACTAAGTCGCCGATACGTTTATATACCTTACCAGACCCCCAATATTACATATTATTTTAAAAACATTTAAAATATACCTGATCACAAGGTGTAAACCTTTTACGTGATGTGTGCGTCGTTTTATATACGACTGCTTGCTTTGGTATTAATTTATCAAATGGCGATTTTATTTTTCTCGCAAACATTTATTCTGCTGGCGATAATTTCGACGGTGTATTTGGTTTATCAGTTATCCTGTATATTTGCAGGAACTGTCGTATTGCTTTATCCGTCGGAGTCCATATTGATTTTCTAAGGGAACGCTTTATCGTATCTACGAACCTTTCCGCTAATCCATTTGACAAGGATGGAACGGTGGTGTAGATATATGTTTGACTTGAAACGATTCACAAATATCCTTGAAAACCCTTGAAGTAAATTGTGTTCCGTTATCTTTGACTACAATTTTTGGTACCCCAAAATGTGCAAATATTTCATGCAAAAAATTTATTGTGTTATCTGTCGTTGGGTTTTGACCCGCTTTACTTCCAGCCATCTGGAAAAACTTTCTACTATTATTAGGAAGTGTTGTCCCTCGATCGATCCAGCAAAGTCTAGATGAATGCGTGACCATGGATGGTCAGTTTTTTCCAAGGTTTATGAACTATCGGTGGTGCCTAGGTGGCTTACAGTCAACCTTTACATTTGTTTACTGTTAATGCAATATCCACATCCATATTACACCAGTAAACATAACTCCTCAAAAGTGTCTTCATCCTATTTATACCCGGGTGTCCTGTATGAAAATCAGGTCAGATTTTCTTCTGCAAGGTCTGCGGTACAACCACTTTTTCACTATAAAATAATACCTCATTGCTTAAGGAAAAAGTACTTTGCGTTTTTCCGTCGTTTTCCCTTAATTTTTTCTTTATGTCTTTGATGACGTCGTCATTTTCAGCTTTCTTTTTATATCGGTAAGCCTGACTGGTTATTCACTTATTATATTTGCCACCATGTTTTTCCTCATAATTGGAACGTATAGCTGCAATTACTGACTCTTCAAAGGTGTCATCCCTTTTCGGTATAAACCTTAACAATCCATCCGCATGACCTATTTTCCCGAACGTAGATGTTTTATTTGAAAATCATAATTTAGCAAGATCGTACACCAACACAGTAACCGATTTGCCGTATATACTGGTAAGCCCTTTTTTGAGCCGAAAATAGTCACTAGGGGCTTGTGGTCTGTTTCTAGTATAAAATGTCCCCCGTACAGATAACGGTGGAACTTAGTCATCGCGAGAATTATGCTTAATGCTTCCTTTTCTATTTGGGAGTAAGCCTTATCTGACGGAATTAGGATCCTTGAAGCGTGCGCTATAAGTTTATTCGTTCCATCTGGCATGATATGCTGTATACATGCTCCTATACAATACGAGCTCGCGTCACTCGCAACAATTATTTGTAATTTTGGGTCGTAATAAGCAAAGGATAAATTTGACGCCAAAGTTTTTTTAATTTCATAAAATGAGTCTTGACATTTTTTGTCCATATCCATGGTGTTTCTTTCTTTAATAATTCGTTCAGCGGAGCTCTTAGGTCGTGCATGCCTTTGATAAATACTTGGTAGAAGCTCTGTAAAGACGTCACGTTATGTGGTGCTGTCATGTTCCTAATTGCTATCGCTCTTTCTGGATCAGCTCGTCAACCATGTTTACTTATAATTTGTCCTAAATACTTGACTTCGTCTAGACAAAACTCACATTTGTTTTCTTTCACCTTGAATCCGTTCTCGTTTATTCTTGTGAACACTTGTTTTAAATGCTCTACATGTTAACTTATTGACGCGCTCCTTATGATTATGTCATCCAGGTATGCACAAGCACAATCTAAACCGTTCAGCATTGTATCCATTGCTTGCTGGAATATCGCCGACGCGACTTTTATAACGAACAGTAATCGGTTATACTTTAATAACCATTTGTTTGTGTTGATGCATAAAATCTTTGAGCATTTTTGTTCTATCGGAATTTGAAAAAAGGCGTCGGACAAATCTATGTTGTAAAAAATTTTCCCACAATTTAGTTTGACAAAAATCTCTTCCGGGCTTGATAAAGGGTAATGGTGATCTTGTAGCATATTATTAAACCCGGTTGAATAGTCTCCGCAGACTCGAATTTGTTCCGATGTTTTCTTTACGTACACCGTAGGCGCTGCCCAAACGCTAGTTTCGATTTTCGATGAGAGGCCCGTTCTTTCAAATCTGTCTAATTCGTAATCTATTTTGTCTAATCCGGCGAACGACCCTTCCGTTTTTTTTTTCTTAAATTCTGGTATTGCATCCTTTTTTATCTCGAACAAAGCTTAAAATTTATTACATCTTCCCAGTCCCATATTAAATATCTCTGGGAATTCGTTCTTTAGTTCATTGTTTATATTTTCTGACGTTGTGGTGCAGCTGGTTAATTTTTACAAAAAAGCGTTCATCGGTTTATCTCTTAGGTTGATTTTTTCAATAAAATCTGTTCCCAATGAATTTTCGCTTTCTTTAATTAGGAAGATTTTCAATTTCTTCGTCGTTCCATTTAAATTAATGGGCAGGACGACTTCTCCTTCGAATTTGTTTTCTGCTCCTGCCCCTGTTCTAGCACCCTTACCTGACATTTTCAGAGTCGGCGTATCCAGTTTTTTCCAAGTGCTAACGTTTATTACCGACAAATCTTCTCCAGAATCAAGTTCCAATTTTATTTGTTTGCCGAAAATATCAACCAACGCATATTTTCGTAAATTGTCTTTCTCTTTGTCGTTTGTTCTCATTTGGTGTACTCTATATTTTGTTCTGCAACAAATACTCTTATGTCCGACTTTGTCGCAATTGAAGCATCTGACATTTTTGTAAGGACAATCCTTCCCCCAATGTTTTTCACCACATCTTCCGCAATTATTACTTGGTCCCGATTTTCCATAGTTCCTTTGACTTGAATCTTAATTTCATTTTCTGTAATTAGTGTTTGAGTATTTATAACTCGCGTAATCTTAAAGATTTTGACGAGTCCTACACTTTCTTTGCCCTGCGTTTCTGCCCGATGTTTTAATCTTCCTTACGTACGACACTCCTGCTACTTTTATATCTCTGGAGTCTTTTTTAGTGATACTGCCCTGTGACAATCTTCTGCTAACTTTTGTAGTGTCAGACCATGTTTTGTCTCTACTTTTGAGAGAACGCGTCTTCGGATCTCTGATTTTTTGTAGAAACTAACCCCTGTGCATAAATTAACATTTGAAGTCGTCCAACGTAAGTTTTGATAATTTAAAATTGTCGCAGTGTTTATTCACTACTGACGCATATGTCAGGTAGTCCTTCTCTTCCGTTTTCCTCAGGTTCACACACGAACAGCTCTTGTGAAAAAGAGACATGTTCTGTCCGAATAACTCCTAAAGAAGTTTTACGGTCTCAGCGAAGTCTAACTGATTCGTTTTCCTTGGCAATATTAATTCAACAAGTTTGCAATGTGCACTGGTACCAAGCTTTCGAAGTAATAAACTTACTTTTTTTTTTAGTTTGACCAGATTTCGCAATCTGTTTCGAAAATATCTTCATACATCTTGAAGTATGCCTCAAAGGTGTTATCCTCTTCCGGGAGGTACGTGAACGCATCTATGTTATTCACAATTGTTGCGTTGGAAAAAAAAACCGTATTGATTTCATGTGCAGAATTAGTCGTTAATCTTTCCAACAAATCATTTTAACCAAGTTGCATTTGCTCCATACATTTAAGAGGCCGTTCATTCTGTCTTTCGTCTCTTTCTTGTTGTCTTTCGTCTCTTTCTTGTAGTTCTTTTTCTGTAATTCGTCTCTTTTATGTAGTTCTTTTTCTGTAATTCGTCTCTTTCGAGTAGTTCATTTTTTTGTAATCCGTCTCTTGTTGACGCCTTCTCCGTACTTCGTCTCTTTCTTGTTGATGCATTTGTATTTCCGCGAATGACTTGATAAGATCCTCCATTTTGTGTTCAAATTAGTAAATCGGTCACTTTTACAATTTCCTTTCTTTAATAACTACGAACATCTGATTCCTTTTGTAACGTTCTTAATTACGTACAAGAAACAAAAAATCTCTTCTTAGTACACTGAGAAAAATACCTTTTCTTTCAAAGCAGTCTACCTAATAAGTTCACGGTATCCTAGCGAACATTCTCTTTTGTGTGTGTGCACTTTGCAGAAAGGGTTACTGTAACTTTCAAGTGTTTTTTTTCGTAGGAACTTTGAAATAAAATGCTTGCTGTTTTTTCAAGTGTCCCGGATTTTGATTTTCCTTTTCAAGTAGTCACAAACACTGTTGGTGTTTCGCAAGTATCCAGCGCTTGAATATCGCGTTCGACAATTTCCTAGTTACTGCGTTTTAAACATTGAATTCCCGAGTGAATAATTTTTCAGTCTTTGACGAGTAAGTATTTCCCGAATACCACTGTTGAGTTTGATAGTGTATTTTCTCACGCGTTAATCTTTTTTGTAAATCCCGTTGCCACTGTTGTGTATGTATCAGTAACAACACGAACGCAGAAAGTAAAGGTAAAAGAAATATATTAAAACGTAAAGATAATACATATTTACAAAAGTGTAGTTGTACTGCAGTTGGAAGATTGTCCGGCAGAGGGCGTGTTAAAGTCTTTAATGGAGCAACCGGCACATGCGTCTTGCCTATCCGGCGTTCGAACACAGCTTCCCGGTCTTGCTGACTTGACACCTTTATCTATATCTTGTTCACCCACGTATGCTAATTACTGGGCTTCTCCACAACAATTATTTAATCTTCTTGCAAAATAATCATAAAATTATTGTCCAATAAAAATTCCATCATTTAGTCAGCCTTGCCCTCCTCTGGAATTTTACGATTCGAAGAAGCAACACTAATAAATATGCGTCTGTTTGCGTAGCTTTTTGTCTGTATCCTCTTTTACAAAAGGTTGCCTCTTCGAGATATAATATTGCAAGACGGGGAAAAGTCGACTAGATGATTTTTCATTTATATATATATATATATATATATATATATATATATATATATATATATATATATAGGTCGTGATGGTAGCAAGTACATCCCTTACAAGAAAGACGAAGAATGTAATCAGATGTGTTCAGTTTCAACGCTGCAAGGCGATGAAAGTGCAGTTTTAGTGTAGGCCATTACTCGATACCAATGGTTTAGGGCCAATAATTCGCTTGCAAGGTCGAATTAAGTGGGCCAAGTGCATTGATATGTTGACTGAGCATTTTCTGCCCTGCTTTGGTCGCATTTTAGATGATAAACTTATCTTCATGCACGAGAATGCCCCCATCCACACAGGTGGCAATGTCAAGAGGTTCCTGGAAGAGTATGATATTCCGTACTAGGATTGGCCTGCATAACCTCCATACCTCAAGCGTATCGAACACGTATGGCATTACGTCAAGCAACAGCAACGCAAACCTTGGAGAAAAGATAAAGGAAAGTGTGATGTCCTTTCCCCGGAGTATTGCTGAAGGATAATTCAAGTAATTCCTAAAGTATTGCTGTCAAATTGCAGAAGGATTAAGCTACATAATATTTTCTAGTTCATTGTTGTCCTGTTGTAGTTTTGTTGCATAAATGCTTTAAAGTTACATTTAATAAAAAAAAATTATAGTGCGGACATTCTTTTTGCTTCTTCCCGTTGAAGTTTCTTTTTTAAATTTACGTGGACACTTTAATATTTTAATTAAAAGTCAAATATGAACAGGAAAAATTATAGAATAATAAAAGGTTTGATTACATTTAATTTGGTTTAAATTTGCCGTTTTTGAAAAAAAAATTACAAGTGCGGAATTTCTTTTTGCCGCAAGGGGGTGTATGTGTATGTGTTTATATATACACATGCATATGTATGTTTTCATATTTACATGTGTTTATATATATGCATATATATATATATATATGTGTGTATATACCTGTATAAATACACATATGTACACTCATGAGAAAAAATGTATCAAACAAAGTTTATATTTTACTGCACTAAAAGCTATACTGAACAAAGAACAAATGAGCAGGGAAACTAAAACAAGACTAATAACGCAGAACAAAACATTTACTTGGATAAATGCTTAGGAGGAAATCGCATTACCTTTTGATTTGTTTAAAAGATCAATCCTTTTAGATATGCTCTCCACCAAAGTGCAGCACTGTGAAGAGAATATGCTATTCTAGTTGCTTTCCACAGCTTCCCACAGTTTTCATTGTTCGAAAAACTTCTTCCAGCCAATGTACGAGATATTATAACCAAATATTCTTGATTGGGTTTAAATCGAGGCTTAACCTTGGCCAAAAACATCACATGAATTGAATTATTAGAAAACCATTTTTTTTTACTTTAGCAGTGTGTGCGGCGGGCATTATTATGTTGAAAAATAATGTTCCGGAATATTCCCAGCTTCTGGATAATTGGTAACAGTCCTTTGCATTGATTTACTTCTCGCATCTAATATGTCCCCCAACTCCTGCTGCAGTAAAAGTTCCCCATACCATTATCTCTCTTTCCGGTTTTTAACTCACGTTTTTATAAAACTTGGCGAAAATCTTTCTCCAGTTCTTCGATTGTACCGTGCGGGAGCATCATTAAAATAGCAAAATGTTGATTAATCTGACCAGAAAACATGTCTCAACCAGTTTGTATCTTTCTTTTCATAAGATGAGAAACCCCCTTTTCTATCATTGATGTTATTTTTAGATAACATGCCTTACTTGCACATCTTTTAGAAGAAAATTCCATTTCTTTCATTCGTCTAGATATTGTATATCTAGAAAGAAAATTTCAATCCCCTGTTTTGAATTCTTTGCAATGGTCAACATATGTTTTCTTTCGATCCTTCAAAACACTTAATTTAAGAATGTGTTCGTCCTTCAAGTGGATGCTCTAGGGCGACCAGATCCTGATTCCTATTTAACCAAGCGTTCGACGTGGAACCTTTGCTCAAGTCACTTCGCTGCAGAAAGAGATATTTTCACATTTTCTTTTCTTAAGATATCAAACATATTTTTCTAAGTTCTTTCTGCATGCCTTATTCCTGCAATATATTTTTTTATATATCCTCGAGAAGATGTGGTCTTACTATTTTTCAGATTTATGTTTCATCTTTTCAGTAAAATTAACAAAAATTCCTTCCTTCTCTCACTCTTGGCCCATGTTTCCCTCATATATATATATATATATATATATATATATATATATATATTGTGTACAGAAAGTTGTTAGTTGAGAAAGATCATTAGTACCGTCGGTTTCAAGCCCGATAATAAGGCCCGTTTAAGGTATCCTTATGAAGCACTCTTCAGGCAATATTCCTCCAGATTAATATTTTCTGAAGAGAGCTTGATATGGATACCTTAAACGGGCCTTATTATAGGGATTGAAACCGACGGTACCAATGATCTGTCTCAACTAACATCTTTCTGTTCACAAAATATAAATACGCTCTTAAAATTTGGATTTTCTTTTTAATTGAGACTCTGCTGGAATTCTTGTTCCAAAAAAAACTAATCATATATATATATATATATATATATATATATATATATATATATATATATATATATATATATATATATATGGGGGGGTGTATGTATATATTATATGTATATATATATATATATATATATATATATATATATATATATTTATATATATATATATATGTATAGGATAATACAGAAATAAATAACTTTGGAAAATGTATCCTCATATAATTTTGTTACATGCAGCGGATATAAAAACAAAGTAATGCGAATCCTGATATTGTTAACTGATCTAAAGAATTGTTTTAAATTGTTAAAATCTCGTTATACTTTGTACTGATGTCCTTTTTATGATTGTTGCTTCATGAATTTTTTCTGCTTGAACATGGGGCTATTTTTCTCCTTACTTCATATTAAATATACAATGTGTTACTTCCTTTACAGCAGTATTTATGAAAACTTCGGAAAAAAACAACACTTTATACCAACCGTATGTATGCAAACAAAGAACACCATAGCATTTGCATGAATGTGCAAATAATATAAATGTGAAACCATTTTACCTGGATATGGTTTATACCACTCACGATTATAGGACGTGATAAAATGACAAGGGAAGCTTACTTTCTAATTAAATCCGATGACATTTAAAGCATCAAGTAATTTTTGATATATAGAACAAAAGCTTAAGCTTAATGACAGTAGATATAATATCGATATTGTAGAATATAATTAACAATATTTTATTAATAAAAATACAAAGTAAAAGTGAAATGCTCCTTATTTCGCGGCGTTTAACAGATAGACGCTTCTCCTCAGAGAAACAAAATATAATCAAAACGTAAGTATAGATAAACATAATTGTTTCTGTGTAAACGCAATCTCTGAAAACAGTCGAGAAAGAAATTTGAAACAAAAACTACAGAAAAATATGAAGGGATACGAAGCAAAATCTGATTAGTATGGTTGCAAATATGTAGTAAAATTCTAAAGTTTGTAATAGGTACGCCGATTAGTTAATATAACAAAGTAAGAATTATATACTTTCGAATCATTTTTAAAGATATCTGGAGTTTTAGAAAGGATGGCAAACTCGTGAAGACGAATTTTGTCGTAAAATGCATGAGTAAAATTTAATCTACGGAATTACATGTTTTTGTGTAGAGAGGTATAGGGACATTTTCATTGAAATATAAAGGTCAAAAAGAAGAGAGATAAAAACAAACTATGAAGGGAGCGGGACGACATTGGAAAAACAACCTTCTATGTCAAGTTCAAATGATAAAATGATGGAAATTAAAATTGAGAACGGAAAAAAGATTAATGAGATTATTTGGTGTAAAGGAAAGATGGTTTAAGATAGGGGTGAATCGGTTAAAGATAAATCACATAAAGAAATATATTCAGAAAGCCGTATAATTACAAATATATATGCATTGATAAAATATTTTTGATAAAATTAATATTTAGGAGAAAGATTTTAAAATTGATAAAAATTATTAAGGAAGTAAAAACTGAAAAGTTAGGGCATGCAAACTTATGCGTATCGTGCAGATAATAAATTGAGATTAATATTATATAAATGCATCGAATCGGTTGTGAAGGAGAACGAATGGCAAATGTTGAAATAAGCGATGAAATAAAGGTAAAATAAAGTAACATCAGTATTTAGGGTGATAGATAGTAATCAATATACAAATAAATTCCAGACGGATATAATTGGAAAGGTTACAATTAAGGGTTAATGTATTAAATAGGATGACGGAGTAATGAAATATATTAGAACAAAAATAAAAAATAAAAAAAAGTTTTATAGAATAGTGGTAGAAAACAGATTGGTATAAAATAAAATGGCGTAGACGAGAATCATATAATGTCATATTGGAACATATTGTAAAGACTGTAAATCGGGGTTTGGGAAGGACAAATATAATGATGACTACACAGATTTTCATATATAGACCGACTTACCGGCCCCGATTTTCACAGCTATATAAAATGGGTACTCGAACAGATGTTCAACCTTGAGTCTTTATGGCTTCCTGGGCGAGATAGGATATCCCATTATGACCAGAGAGAATAACTGAATTACAGAGAACTATTGCATCAGGGGATGGCATTACGTACAGTTACTTTCGCATTCGTATAAATCTGCGAAAGTTTCTTGAAACAAACTAGTATTACACTGTATTTTAGACTGAATGTTTCCAAACAAAGAGGAGGAGAACGTATCAGGGATATTTGGAGATGTTTCGACCGTAGAGCGAGGACAAGTCATTGTGATATTTTGTTCGTTTCTCTTTTAAATAATTATACTTGAATTCCACGTCGGCCTCTCTTAAAACAGATCCATTATCAGTGATGACATTACGTCCGGCTTTTAGCTGAAGCTTGAGGATCGGTGGTTATGTCTCTTTAAATGAGGCAGGATTTAACTGCATTAATTTGAGTCGCAACATGGTGGAATTGTTGCTTCTTTCCGGGTGGATGAAGAGGTTCTCTTAGCGCATATCTGAAAGGTATTTTGATTTGCTTAGAATTATGTCTGTATACACACATGCATACACAAATGTAGACGATCACGGACATCTCATAATTATATAGACACACAATTAATGACACAAAGGTACATAGCATAATTGCGTCGGTTGCCTGGCTATGATTCGTAGCGGAGAGTTACGAATAAAAACAACTCTGACGAAACCTTTGTTCCACGAACGAGAGCAGAAAAGAAGAACAGAAAATATGCAAAAAATTGAGTAATCATTAAAAATAAAACAAAGGAAGAAAAAACATGCTAGGAAACAGACAGACAAAAAAGCACAACATTAAACAAAGAAATATCTTCATATAAGCCAAAAAAAATTATACAGTATTAATTATAATAGAAACATGCAATCATGAAAATAGTGTGGTTAAGCTAAAATGTAGAAAAAGTAAAAAACTACTTGTTTAAATTAGAAATAGAATAAGGCAAGGGATTCTAGTAAAATATAATAAAGTTCTAACTTTAAATATTGAACCATTAAGAATTGATTATATAATGTTATTAATTGAATTATGTAAAAAATCTTCTGCTGAATGTAACGATTTCGAACACCACTAACCTCATCTTAACTTTATTTTACTGAAAGACTATTGCTTTTATTTCATAATATAGCTGAGAAGGTTATCTGTAAACTGTACTAATTGTTTGAAATATGGTCGCCAAATAAATGAGCGTGGAAGCCTTAAAACAGTTCAAAATGACTACATCTGCCACTTAAATCTATATTTAACACCCTACCGTGTTTTAATGGTACATACAAGTTATTGTGCCAGTTTTGTTTTGTAAGAAAAAACAAACATCACCCATGATGATAAAATATTTAAATTCAAGATACAATGGACTGTTTTTGTTTGGTAATAATTAAATAAAGGGGAACACAAACAAAGCTAAACTACACACAAGAATGCATGCAAACACAACCAAGTACGAAAAAAAAGATAAATGTAATTTAGAGAACAAACACGCTTGTGAGATATATATTTATGTTTTGAAAAAAAAAAAAAAGAAACAAACAAACGAGAAAGCAATATGTTTAGTGTGCGAATTACAAAGAAAAACAAAATGTGCTTCCGCGTATCACGTATATTGGTAGCTGGTTAAATGTTATCCGTTGAAAACGTAAAACAAATATAAGAGAACGGAATCAACTACGCGGAACAATAGGTAAAAAAAAAAAAAAAACTTTTACACGCACCACGAAAAACATAGCATAATATCTAGTGTCTTCTGCTTTGAAAATGACGTGATGATAATTGCAACATATGACATTTTCTATGTAATTAATTTGATATGCCGTATACTTTTGAATATTTTAAAGAAGGAAAATATATATCATAATTGTTTTGTGTTTGGAACAAAGTTGTAGTTGTAAAGTCAACAATTGCTTATAAGATAATTAGTTTATTGTAATTGGGTAAGAACGTTGGTTGATTTGTGGTTTGAAAAAATGTGTTAATGGTTAGAAAGACTGAAGTGTTACTATATGCTCGTCGCATTGTTTGAGCTTCTAAAAATCAACAGGGAATAGAACTGTGCTCAAATTTGTATTAACTCAGTTCACGCCCCACGTATGAATGGGAACAAACCGTCTTACACTTGCTAGTATAAACAATGGAAGTCCGTAACACAAAAATATATAAATCAATTAACTTTAATTTAGTAACGCGGGAAGATTTGGCCGTAACCCGGGATTATGTTGTCTTTAGCGAATTTGTGTAATCATGCCGTTTTTTTATTTTAATTAGAACTGTTGTAAAAATGTTTTTATGTTTGGAAACCTTGTTCTTAGAACTCTGCCTAAGTGGACGTATAAAAGCGTATCTCATATTATTTTAGTATGTGATGCGAGTAATTATGTGATTATGTAATACTCAGGACAATAGCGATCTTGTTGGTTGAACATTATCTTGCGATTAACGAGTAATATCTGTAATTGTATTGAAAATATTGATGAAATTGTTATATTGTTCTGTATTTAAAAGTTGTTTTGTGTGAGGTTGTCGGTCGCTGAAGAGGTTGAGTTAGTTGAATTAGATAACTTGAATTTAGCCGTGATTCGCTATAGTTTTGTTCTTCGTTAAGGCCCTCTCTAAAATGTTTCTCGGTGTGTAAGTGTTTTGAGACTTCTTGGATTGCGTGTAGAGACGACGAAAAGATTTAGGCTGTTTCCCGCATGGGAATCTGTGTTCTGTAAGCTTTTGGCAATATAGGTATGTCGTTGTTAACCGGTATGAGGCGATGGATCACTCCAAACAGCAAATAAAAGCAAACGAGTGTCCCGCCAACGTGCGCTTTGTTGAATGATTTGTCAATTTTGGAGACTTTTGGGCATTTTCGGTAAAATTTAAACGTTTAAGCTTTAATGCTATTGTAGCTGCAACAGATAACATTGATGATGGAGCCGCTCTTAGTGTTTTGGCGCGTTATAAATGCCTAATTCTAGAGAACAATATCCCTCTTGTAATGAAGGAGCCGGTTATAAAACAAAGGATTGCAATTTGGTTTCGAATCGCGCGAGTGAAGAGAAAGGAAGTGGTGTATAAAACAATGAAAAGAAGGGCAAGCATACGTAACACCTCACTCAGTAGATGAACTCACAAATAGGAATGATAGTAAAACAAGATACTGTATTAATTCATTATAAGTATATATATATATATATATATATATATATATATATATATATATATATATATATATATATGTGTGGGATGACCCCAGTTTTCTATTCTACGCCCTGGGGGAGATGTAGAAACAATTAAACATGGACAATCGAAACGATAGTAAGTGAATTAATAAGCGCGTTCAACTGGCGAAAATCTGTCGGATTATCTGGGACAGTGAAATTTTCCGGATTTGTGCCGGGAGTTGCAGTTCCGACGGTTTCAACATTTAAGTTAATAAAGACTGTAAACCTATCTTGTGAAACAGCAGAGATGCCCATCGTGAATACAGCTTGCTGATTTGTTTCTATTGTGTTCCCTAGATGTACGGCTAAAGATATGATTTAAGAGATTCTAACTGCAATACAGTAAGTCTAGTCTCATCTGATGAGCGCATATCTAAGATCAGTTCCATACAAATAAAATCCAGTCGTGTAAAAATTCATAAAAATTGTCTCAGCCGTATCTGAGTTAATGAAAAAAAAATTCACACACACGAACATCAACATATGCAATTAGGGTATATATATATATATATATATATATATATATATATATATATATATATATATATATATATATATATATATATATATATATATTCGAGTGAAACAGTTACATATAGTTGCTACAAATAGCCATCTCATCTGTTTCTGTCGCCACCATAAAAAATTGAGCTCTTTAATAATGATACGCTTTGTTTAGTGCAGCTGTAATTACTGTAGCAAATATGATACTATAACAGTAATAATACTAAAAAATACCAAATATGGGAAGTATGAAAACCTTCATTGTGGTAGTAAGCTATATAATGATGGATTTTACACGGCGATGTAGTTAGAGCACACTGGGTGTTTGGTTAAAGATTTAGGAAATTAAGAAGCGTTTGGAGTAATTCGTTATAGTAATAATAATATATCTATTCATTTTAAATTAACATATACAGAGTCAAAAAATAACCAGGATGCATAGTCTCATTAGTAACTAAGAAAACTGCAAATTATGTGGCGGAGATAGAAACAATTGGAAACAATAAAGCAAATCAACGCTAGAAATGAAATATAATTTAGGGTATAAGTAGATGTTTATGTTGGGTGTTTTTCTAACACAGCAGATAGAATCCTAGAAAGCTTACCTAATTTTATATTTTTATATTTATTTTTATTTTTTTGTTTGCATTGGAATATCATTACACTTCTATCATAAACTAAGGTAATATTTTGCGGGTAAGTTATTATTCTAACTGACTCACATAAGCACAGGTGACAGAGGTTAGATGCTGGGGTATATAATTTAGAATTACTAATTCATGTAATTGACAAAGCGGGGTTTTTAATATATGTCTTTATTAACGTTGTTAAGGATGTGTTATCTAACACGTCTGCCTCCATATTTTAAACTGATACATGTTCTAAGAGATACTATGCTTAATAAAAATGGAAGTAGATACTATAAAATTGTATGTTTTCGGTTCGTTGTGATTACTTTTGTAGGGTCTCAGTATTTTACTGTTGGTATAGTTTTGTAGGGAGGGAAGATACTACTGAGAGAGTCGTGATAGCAGGGATGTCGAAGTAATGAAGGGAAATATGCGAAAAATATACCTCATTATTCATACTGCCAGTGGTATGTCTATGCAAGTTCGTAAAGGTTAAAAATAACATCCGCCAATTATATGTTTTATTAGGTTCAATTGTTATAGAAAACCAGAAATCATTATAGATATATTAAAGCTTCTGTATTGTTTTATTGTATTATCTTGTCTAGCTTTTGTGGTAAAAAATGGCAGTAATAGTTATCCTAAGTTTACAATGAGACTATGTATTATGTGAATTTTTTTACTATCTATAAATCTATTTATTTAAAATAAATAAATATAAAATTATAGCCATAACGAATTACTAAATATCTCTATTAATTTCTAAAAATAATATCATATATCCTAATATGCTCTAACTACAGAACCGTTATAAATACACCATTTGATTGATATTACTGCTACAATGCTGGGTAGATTAATTAGCATATTTGATATTGCATTAGTATTATTATTACTATTGTTTTTTTTAACATTTCGCCACAGTCATTACAATGCGTATGATTAATATAGACGAACGAATCACTAACACAAATAGTACCCTCATAATTGACCATAACACTATTTCACTCGCTATAATTGACCATATCACTCTTTCTCTCGCTAGACCTAATGGGGCCACTCAGGCTTGCAGTTTCCTCCCTAATTTACTCGAATACCTATGTTTACTCGAATTTCCTCGACGACGTTTTCAATTCTCATTCCTTAATGGCTTTTTGGATTATTCATCGCGATCAACAGGATTACATTATCATCCCTTAACGGAGTTTTAGATTATTTTTCGACACCACATAGGATTCTATTGCCATCGCGTTTCACCAACATTTTGAAACTTTTATAAAGCTTTACAGAAGTGACTTAGTTTCCTTCGCTTGATATTTACAAAATACTTTAGCACACCTTTGACCAACATCTCTCGGTTTTATTTTCCTGCCTTTATCATTACAATGATTGACAAATTTAAAACACTTTCTTGTATTCAATGGCCACCATCATAGTAAGAATTTTAATAAAACGCTAAACCGCAATTTTAGCCATGATAATCAGAGAATTTGCTAACTCGTTTTGTTCTCCTAAACAGAAATACATTACATTCTTCTAAACTCTGTGCAATAAAGATTTCCCCGCCTTTTTTTATTTGGCGTATTCTGTCGAAAAAAATTACACGTAAAGTTTATTAACAAAAAAATAATACCCATATTGAGCTAGGACTTACAGTTGCATTTTCCTAGAAGACTTCTATTAATTACATGCTTTTAACTTATGCTCCCTCTCATTTGATCATTTTCTTCTCTTCTCAATATGTCAGAAAAACAACTCCTCTCTCTGATAAAAAAAAAACATCCCTATCTAATCTAAAAGAGCAAATCTTTAAATTTGTCTACGCTTCATTATTTTCATGAAAGAATAAGATAAAAAACTTACTATCATGATCTAAATTCTACAATCAATTGTAAATCACGTACCTTTTCCCCGGTCTAGACACAACACAAAAATAACTAAAATGTTTACTTCCGGTTAATCCCTAAAAAGTACATTTAAATTGATATGGGAAGCTGCTAAATTCTACTGACTTAAAAAAAAATTACACACCCAGTTCACAATCTATTCCTGGAACACTTTGAACGTACATTTGGTAAAGCTGACCAAATTAAAAAAAGAGAGATACTCTCTGGACTCAGTCATTAGAGAAATTCACAAGTTTCCGCAAAAATTGAAAAACATATCCCATATATTTGTCCCAGCTAATAAGACAAATCTACTATAAATCGCTTACAATAATCTAATGTATACTGAGCTTAATAAATCTTACAAGCATGCCCACAACAATACATTATATAAAATTAACGCTAATGAAAAAAAACAAAAACACTTCTAACAATCGATGAACTTTCATAAATTTACAGAGATGTTAATGAGAGGCATCGCGAAGATTTACGCTTTAAGACCAACACCCCAATTTCCAAGAGAACTTCACCGTAAGGATAATTTTCTCAACCTGCTCTGATATTGGTACAGTCAGCAAAATAATATATGATAGACCTGTCTGACATCTAATAAAAAAGTTAAATTATCGCTTTGGCAAAACTCGGACATAGTGATTTAATGGTTTACGAGCCTTAAATTTAAAAGTAGTATTAACTTTATCACATTAGACAAACACAATTACTACCGATTATCTTCTCATATTTTAAAAAAACTCTAATGTTTGCGAAAAAAAAAATCAGATTTACAGAACGTAAAAACTGAACATTCCTTTGTCCAGAAGTGCTGTCATATATTTTCTAAAATACGTATTGGACTAGGAAGGATACATCCCAACAATGTTTAATCCTATTGGGATCGTAAGACTCTGTAGTGTGACTGATCTCTATGTGATTTACCTGTTGAAAAATGTTAAATATAAATTTTAAGCAGATCCAGGGATGGCTTTTATAGGAATGACGCTTTCTTTTCGTAAAAAAGCTGGGCCTTGAGAATAAAATAACACAATTAAGACGTTTCATTATTTCCATAATAGCTTCCGATTCCATAACAATTGAACGCAATACATTTCTATGTTCAAGGGTATTACTCTTAATTTAAACTGGGAAACACGCATACCCTTGCATGAGACAAACCGTACACTACTATGCGTTCAAAAATTCTCCAATCACAATCACTCGATCATTAAATCGATAATACTCTCTATAACCAATAGAATCTCTTGCCTATCTGTAGATCGAAAATGATTCGATCAAAACCTAATATTTTACTACAGTTCCTTGAGAAACTCAGGAAACTCATACAAGGAAAAATACAACTACGACATGGTTACAGCTACCGTTTATGTGCGGTAATTACACAAAATATGTCGCGTCCGAAAAGAAAATCTCAGTTTAATAACAGCCGCAATAATAACATCAACCCTTATATATATATATATATATATATATATATATATATATATATATATATATATATATATATATATATATATATATATGTATACGTTTTATTTTTTATTAGCGTATCTTTCTGTGAAGTTACATGATTGTTTCGGCTGCACGGCTGGGTTTTTTTTTGCCGTCTGTAGCGTCCTCAGACTTTTACCGAAATGTTCGCTATTTATGGTTGAAAGAGTGGAAAGAGTCGGGGGCGGGTTGCTGTCCTCATTCACTCTTCCACTCTTGCATCCATAAATAGCGAACATTTCGGTAAAAGTCTGAGGACGCTACATACGGCCAAAAAAAACGGCCGTTTAGCTGAAACAATCATGTAAGTTAACAGAAAGATACGCTAATAAAAAAATATTAAAAATTAAATTAAAATAAAAAAAATATTTGCTCTATAACAGTATTGATAAAAAAATTTGCTCTATAACAGTATTGAGCACTTTCATCAGTTTTTATTAATTACCATCTCCACTATATATATATATATATATATATATATATATATATATATATATATATTTATATTTATATATATATATATATATATATATATATATATATAGTCTTGGAAGTTTTTAACCTTTAAAACTATACAATATATATATGTATATATATATATATATATATATATATATATATATATATATATATATATATATGTATATATATTTGTATGTATTATTGCGGTATTAGCTTCTACTTTATACATCGCATCGAGTTTTTTTTATAGGTTTGGTACAAATAAAAACATTAATACCAATATTGGGATGAAGCGTACACTTGCAGTTGCCTAGTAAACTTCTGATAATTATATGATTGTATGTGTGTATATATATATATATGTGTGTGTATATATATGTATATATATATGTGTATATGTATATATATATATATATATATATATATATATATATATATATATATATATATATATATATATATATATATATATATCCAATACCTTTTTAAAGGATAGATTCCCCGATCATTCAAGATACATTTAAGCGGTTGGGGTTTGCGTGTAAAATTATTAACGAGATAACACTCTTTTTTTTTACCAGTTTCAGAAACTTACCGGTAATTTCGCATGAAAATGTTCGGAAATATTGGCAATGCAGGGCTGATCGTACTGTGAACTTTCGTACTGTTCCGCGCATTAAAAAATCTTGCCAACGTAATTGCTGCATCCACGGTATTTTAGGTGTTTCAAGTTATTAATGAGGCATTTTGTTTCGTCAAGAAAATGAGTCCTAAATGCTGTTTGAGTAGCTCTGACAAGAGTACAACAACAGAACAGCTAGCATAAGGTAATGTTTCCAGGTACATAAGAAGAATATTAGATAAGTAAAAATGAGATTAGGATAAGCCTAGAATCGAACCCCGTAGCCAAAGTTAAGAAATGGTATGTTAGAAATTAAGTCTCTTGTTAGTCCTTTTATCAATCTGAATATTCAGTATGTGAGTAAAAGAATGGACAATGCAAAATAAATTATATTGTTTTTTAGTATATTAGATCAGAATTGAGGGGTCTTTTTTGTCAAAATTGTGTTGAACAAACCTATGTAAAACCCCGTGAAATTGTTCACGTTTGAAAACACACTTGTGATGCCATAGATAGGACACCTCTCCATATCATGGGTCCGGATTTAATCAGTCAGTAAGAGAGCAAGTCAGTTCTTAAGTTGATCCCTTGGAAGCGGAAGGAAAACATTTAGACTATGTAGATCCAAATTTTAATTTCTGACATCATAGATCGCCCGATCAGAATAATATGGAAGTCATCATTATATTGTAAATGTTGTCTTGTATCACCATTCATCACTAACGAATTATAATTGTGTGTATGATGTTATAATGGGCATTGCGCATTCTCTGGAAGATTATGTATCTCTCCTGCTCTGTGTTAAAAACTGTGATAATATAACCCTGCCCTCAGAAAAACAATCCTCTGACATATATATATATATATATATATATATATATATATATATATATATATATATATATATAAATGTCATTATGATTCTATCTGTGTTATACTAACTGTTAATACGAACCCCCCAAGAAATATTAGAGCTGCATAAATGACTCCCTTATCATCGTTATATATGTGCCCAATATGAACTCACCGTCATCCTTAAAAATGAGATCCATTCTATTCAACAGTAAAACTACCCTCGAAATATCGAAAATGTTAGGAAGGCACCATCGAACTGTTAAGAACTTTGTCAAGGACCGTACAAAGGTATACAGAGAGTTAATGAGTGTTTCACTCTTTTCTCTACTCCAAATTAAACCTGAAGTCTTTAAGAACCCTGGATAGACACCTCCAGAAGTCTTTTACGAAGCCTGATTGAAGAATGTCTAAAAAAATACTCGATGTCGCTTTGAAAGAAGTGGTTAAGTCTGTTAAGCCTGTGACAAAACCTCCGTTAATGCTACGTCACATACAAAACCAATTGAAAAGGGCAACATGAGAACAGATTTTTCCAAAGTTCTGCTCAGGGATGAAGTGAGTCACACGCTTGATCGCCTAGATTGCTGGAGTTATCCTAGAAGGGTCCTAAATGGACAACATCGTCATCAGCGTCTCAGGCGCCATCAATGTGGTTGTATAATGATTTGGACTGGGATTATCGTAGGCATATTTTTTGGCCCATAGGGGGCCCAAATGGTGTAAAAATGACGTCAAATGCTTACATAGCCTTTCTAAAGGAGCACTTGAACCATGGCTGAACAAGCAAAGGTTGACGTTGCGAAGAACCATTATTTTTATGCAGGATAATGCTCCCTCGCATGCAGCAAACATAAGCAAAGAGTATTTTACAAACTGTTGCTCTCTAGGCTACAAGAAATGGAGTGGCCTGCGAATCCACCAAATTTTAACACAATAAAGAACCTTTGGAGTATCATGAAACAAAGCCTCTATGCATGTGGACTCGAATTTAAGGGAAAATATTGGTTTGGGGATGCTCTGCAAGAGGTATTGCGAGGAACAACTGTTGACGAATCACAAAGTTTTCTAGTTCTGTGAACCAACGCCTTTTACAAGTACTTCCTAAAAAAGGATCACATACCCTCTATTAATGATGTCAATGTAGAAATTGATATGTAATTATTGTGTTATAAGCATGTTTCCTAGTTCGGTTTATGTTTGAAAATATTTCAATAAACAAGTTGTGGGTAGATTGTGCCTTTTTACTCAACCTCGTTAATAATTTGACA
This sequence comes from Euprymna scolopes, assembly GCF_053919585.1. Taxonomy (NCBI): domain Eukaryota; kingdom Metazoa; phylum Mollusca; class Cephalopoda; order Sepiida; family Sepiolidae; genus Euprymna; species Euprymna scolopes. Next base: position 49,760,201 of record NC_136485.1, read on the forward strand.
CACTTAAATAGGGCATTATTATTATTATTATTGTCCGAATTTAAATCCTTTTACATGCATATTTTCATTGTTTATTATTCCTTTATTTTATATCTTGCAATTTTAATAATTTACGTAATTTCTTACAGAACTTTTAGAGTCGATGCATTTAATCTTTGCTTTAAGTAGATAAATGCACTTGTGATGGATGTAACTAAACTTACTTTAAGAGGGCGCTTCTTAGTTATTGCAAACAATAGCTCCTCCCAAACAGCATGCATTTTTTCGTGCGAAACTTTATTTGGCATGCATTCAACAACTAATTGCTATATCTACCCCCAGTCCACAACCAAGCGCCGCATTATTGACTGCTTGTCTCTATTCTTCTCCTTTACTTTTATTCCACTCATTCCCCCACCCCCTCTGCCTTGAAAGTTTTATTTCCATCCTTTTTGTCTCTCTCTCCCCACCTTTTATTCCTATCCGGTGTTGGTTTAATATTTTACACTCCCCCTTTCACCTTTCCACATTCCAATTATTGTTAAATCTTAAAACTTATCTGCTGCTGATGTCGAAGTGAACCGAAATTCTTTTCCCCTCTTTTTGTTATTTTCTTCATATCTTTTTTCCTAATCATAATAGTTATTTATGTAAAGTCTGATGAAGTTATTTGATCGGGTATACGATTTTGTAATCGGAAAATGGGGAACAAAGCACAGAAAACGGTAAAAATATATATTTATCTCACTCTCTCTCTCTCTCTCCATCTCTCTCTGTATATATATATACATATATACATACATATATATATATATATATATATACACGCACACAATTTATTAATTATTATCAATTACATGATAACATATAAAATCAATCGTCTATTTTTAAACCATGCGGGTTTCAACCATAATTTTTAACTATGCGGGCAGAAGTGAAAAAAACAGTGCAAGAATCATACATAAACGGCATTAAGCCCTAAAATATTTGTCTAGTCGTTTACAATGTCTTAATATATATATATATATATATATATATATATATATATATATTTATATATATATATATATATATATATATAAGAAAAATTTTCGAATGAACTACAATGTATAATCTGATCTAATTTAAGCCCTAGTCAACATTAAAGTTGAAGGTACAAACTCCTGTATTTTCTTACAGATGATTGAATAATATGTCATACAAAAGATACATAATTTGGATTGGCATATGGTTTTATGTATACACCTTTTTGTGATGTCTGCCTAATATAGAACATTCCACAACTACGTATAAATACATATACGTAGACCTTGGAATACGTTTTTTTTTCAGGTAATTATGGTGAATACAATGCCTTGCTAGCGCCTGCATGCGGCATTTGCTCCTCCCAACGGTGTTATTTTTATATTATCTGATTATATACATGTGTATTAGATGCTGTATTGTATTATTTCTAATTTTAATCCCATATCCTGGGGTTATAATGTACAATAGAATTATTGTGATTATTGTAGGATAAATTTTCGAATAGAAGACAGCATAACTTTAGGGAAAATCTACACACATATTAAATAAAAAATAACGCTATTAAACAGCGACGGAATACGGCAAATTGGTCACTAATGTTACCTAGCCAAGGTAAGCGATACTTACAGGGCATTTATCCACTGACAATTCGGTACTTTTAAAATTAGAAATTTTATGTTTATTCCAAATTTTACTATATAAAAGATTCTGTTAAAACAGAATTTTAGTGATAAAGTTCATCTTATTATCTAGATCCTAATTCGAACAAATTATTTATTTTTTTCGTTTTTCCGAACGAAAGTGGCCTAGATAATATAACGACTTGAACATGTAAGTTTACGTGGACGAACGTGAAATAGCCACACGAAGTCTTATAACGACGTACATGCAAAAAATACTATTATTAACTCCTTCGTCAATAATAAAATTAAGGGATGGATTAATATTATAAAATACTGCAATAAATCGTCTCGTCTGTTCCGTTGTTGAAAAGACAAAAGGTATCGTAAACATAACGAAAGTAAAATGCAATTTTTAAGAACCAGATTGTAAATTATTTTAAAGAAAACCCACAATATTATTTGCCAAATTTTGTTCACGGTTAAAATTCAGGATTCAAATATAATGTGGTTTATACATAACGAATTCAACCGTCATAGTATCGAAATATATTAATTCAACGACTATATATTCAGGAATTGTGTAACTCAGTAGATAATTGCGATCTAAGTCTATGTACATATATTAATAGTCTCCAGAAGGGAAAACACTACAAACAGAGTGAAAACATCAAAATAACACACGAATTGGAAATAGTAAGCACAGATCTACAGAAACTTAGCAAAAGAAAATTATGAATTAAAGTAAAACGAAATGTAATGCTCGAAACCAGATGTTAAAATTGTTTAAACCAGTTGAGTTACTTATGTTTTTTTTGTTTTTTTTAATTACATTTTCACCCCAAACAAGGCAAATTGCCACTTTGTTGTAGGGGGCTACTATCAGGGGCAACAACTACTGGGGTACTATGTAGGGATTTGGGCAGCAAGGTGTCGGTTCACGCTACACTTGAACTTCTGCACGTCAGTACTGTTGGGGAAGCAGGGACCTGGAATGGAATTCCAGAATCTAGTGGTTTTGGGGAAGAAACTATTGGAGTAAAAAGATTTTTTACATCTAGGGATCTCTGCAGTGTGGGGGTGGGATTTAGCAGCCTGTCGGGTTTGTCGAGGGTGCTCACGTAGTTGGGGCACAAGTGATTGCAGTTCGTCAGAGCATTCACCACTAAAATACTTGTAGAAAAGGCAGAGGGATGCAACATTTCGTCGATGGGACAGAGGCTGAAGCTTAGATGCCAGTTCAGGGCCTATCAGGTTTGCGACTCTCTTTTGAACCTTGTCAAGGAGCGAGAGACTAGTAGCAGATGCACCAGCCCAGATGTGGCAGCAATACTCCATACATGGGCGAATGGTGGCCTTATAGAGGTACAGGATACTTTCGGGTGTTAGTAGTTTTCTAACACGGTAGAGAGAGCCCACCTTTCTTGCAGCGGCCCTGGCAATGCCTTCAATGTAATTGCTCCAACTCATGTTTCCTGTGAACGTTAGGCCAAGGAGTTTGAAAGATGGAATCTCAGATAAAGAGTCGTTGGCCATTGCTATGGGTGGCAGAGAGGGTTTCGTGTAATTATTGAATGAAACTAGTTTAGTCTTGGCAGCATTGAACGCGACCAACCATTTTGTCCCCATTTCACTACAGATTAGAGGTCTTCCTCTAGTGTTTCTGCCATTTCTTTAGAAATGTGTTCATTCGTCTTCCTGTCGTGCCTGCTATAGAGTGTAGTGTCATCAGCATATATACCCATCTCAGAGGCAATGTTGTCGGGGAGGTCATTTATGAATATCAGGAACAATATAGGTCCAAGGATAGAACCCTGGGGCACCCCCGCATTTATATCATATTGTTTAGATGTACGGCCCTCCAGGACAACCTGGATTTTTCTCTTATCTAAGAAGGATTTAATTATGTTAAGTATTCTACCAGTGATACCGTATGATCTGATTTTAATGAGGAGACCCTCATGCCATACCCTGTCAAAAGCCTTAGATATATCTAGAGCTACCGCTCTGCCCTCCCCCGCTTTGTCCAGTGAATGGTATATACGTTCAGAGATCACAGTTAGGATGTCTGCTGTGGAACGGGCTTGTCTAAATCCATATTGTTTGTCAGTCAGTAGTTAAGCATCTGTAAGATGATGGACTAGAGCATGGTTAATAATGGTCTCAAATATTTTGGCAAAAAGTGGGAGGATCGTCAAGTGTTGCGTCTGTCTGCATAGGAAAGTCAGGTAGGGGGTTGTTGGAAGGGTCCAGTGTGGAGTTTGAGGCAAACCGACTGGCAAGCATGCTAGCCTTGTCGGTTGCGGAGGAGACACCCTCGTGATAGTTGGTTAGGTGGGGAATTGTTGATTGCCCATTATTTACTACACTGTTGTAGATTTTCCAGAAGTCTCGAGTTCCTAGTTTTTGTTCTTCGATGCGCTTTTTGTGGTTTCCGTAAATTCTCTCTTAGCTGTCGCTATTTCTTTCTTAGCGTTATTTCTAGCTTCTATATACTTCAGTCTTTTTGAACTGGACTGATGTCAGTTAAACCTACGGTATGCATGCTGCTTTTGAGCAATGGCAGTTGCACAAGTCGACGTAAACCATTGGGGAGAGTGGGGCTTACTATAAAATTTCCGCATGGGAACATGCGCTTCGATTGCAGTTTTGAACCAGTCAGTGGTCTCGTTTGCACATTGTTCAGCAGGGAGAGAGAAAATATTTTTCCATGGAGTATCTCTAAGTAGTTCCCTGATGGCTTGCTTCCCAGTCAGCCTTATTATAATATCTCAGTTTTGGGTCTAGAGTTTAGGGCGATTTCAACCATTATCACTGCATGATCAGCGTTCCCTAGTGGGCTGTGGGCCTTCGTTATGAAGTCATCGGGAACTTTGGTCAAAAACAGATCTAGAAGTGATGCGTGTTGTTCTTCCTGGTCAGGGAAACGGGTTGGAAACGTAACAATTTGTGATAGGGAGTGAGATATAGCGAAGCTATGGGTTGTGCTGCCCGCTGCATCTGTGTGAGTAGAGAATCCAAGCCAGTTTTTGTGGTGGACATTAAAGTCACCAAATACATGTATTTGTGCGCTAGTGTCGAGGGACAGTGCCGTGTCTATGCTGTCAGATACTTTGTTTATTATGGAGCAGTCCTGAGTCGAGGGAGAGCGGTAGAGAAAATAATAGTAGCTAATATTGTTGCATTTTTAGTCTAAAGCACATAAAGGCTTGATCATCTGTTTCTAGGTTTTTTTCTCTAGTCAAGGGAAGGGTATTACGAATGTAAACTCCAAGTCCGTGCATATGTCTATCAGAGTGCTTACGGCAGAGTGGGAGATATCCAGGCATGCTAAAGTGCTTAGAGGGAATGGATGAGTGTAGGTTAGTATCACTTAGTGCTAAGATATCCGGGGTATTTGTTAAGAGAAATGCTTCAACATCAGCTAAGTTAGTTCTAAGCCCACAGATATTTGTGAATGAGAGCCTCAAGGGAGGAGGCAAGTTGAATTTGTTTGTCCCTAATACTGGTTTAAGCTTATTTTTAAATTTATTTTGAGAAGACTATATCGTTAATAACATGGGTGTTAATGGTACACATACCTCATGGGGTTTACGTTAACCATAACGACTTAGACGAATAGAACATGAGGGTACCATCGATTTTGAAATAGTAGCAGGAGTGCTTCGACGTTTATCTTTCTTACGATATGGTTTTGAACTTGGTTCCAATAGATATCGTTGAATTATGTGTATCTATAGAACCTGACCAGACAAATTTAGAGGTATCATCCGAAGTTGTCCTTTTTTATAAACATACCTTGATGATCATGTATGAATACTTCGTAGCCTTTGTTAGCGCTTGAGATATCGTATGATTTGTTCTAGCGATGTGTTTTCAATGTGTGAACATGTTCACTACACAAGTTTCGTTCTCAAAACGACACGCTGTTCCGGCATATAAATGTGCGAGGTTGATTAATTGCGCTTTATGGTCGTTAACCTTAAAGTCGGAAACATGTGAATGTCTTGATAATTGGTAAAATAAGATTGCCAATTATAAACACAAGCTCTTCTATTTTCGGTGAAGTGGTTGAAATATGAAAACTAAACCATGAGAAAAATATTTAGTTCAAGTTGAGACAACATTGTAGAATGCATAGTAAAGATCTTTTGTAACAACACTTGAGCAACTATATTTATTTGAAATTTAATGTTGGAAATTATTCTGATTTTTTAAGGTTAACATTGAAAGTCTACGTTCCTGAATTGATGCAACATGCTGTTTAAATCAATTCTATAAAATGGGATAAAATACCTCCAAAATTGTGCCATAATTCATAATATTCTTTCTACAATTGTTCTATATCACAATAATGTTTTGACAAATAATGAAAATAAAGCCAACTTCAATTATTTTGGTATTTTGTTCATTTGTCTTAAAGGAAATAAAAAAGGACTATATTTTATTATTCAAATATGTATTTTAAAAGGTCAAATAATCGCATGGTGTTCAAATATGTTTTAAAATTCTTATTATATAAATTAATTCATTCATTATTCAATAGACAATTTTGTCTATAACTATGTACATATCTTTTATGGGTACTGCATTTAATAATAGCTATGTACGGACAAAACTTATTAATCACAGTAATAAAAAATAAAAAGTAATACAGCTAGCCGACCGCTTTCGAAATGCATACACATAGTTTTGAATGTATAAAGATTCAAAATATGTATGAGATGGAAATATGTAAAAGTATATAAAGGACTTTCGCAATGTTTAAACATCTCGTCGGAATAAATCATAGGTTATCAGAAATTCTGTAAAGATTTTAGAATTGTAATACTTGATTATAAAGGCTATGTTAATACAAAGATGACACTTTTGGGTGACACCTTACAATTATTCTGGGTAAGTTCCGTTGATACACGGAATTCTATTATTTTTGTTTAGATTTCAAAAATCTATAATATAATGAGTAAAAATTCTCATTTTTGTTTTCATATCTTTCTACTTTTCTTTATCTTATTAAATTTTTGCATCCCCTTTCCGCACAGAATGTAGGGCGATTTCTACCATTATCACTGCATGGTCAGCGTTACCGAGTGGACTGTGAGCATTTGTTATACAATCCTCGGGAACTGTAGTCAGAAACAGATCTAGAAGTGATGCGTGTTGTTCTTGCTGGTCAGGGAAACGGGTTGGAAACGTAACCATTTGTGATAGGGATGAGATATAGCGAACAATGTGTTGAGCTGTCCGCGGCATCTGTATGAGTAGAGAATCCGCCAGTTTTTGTGGTGAACATTAAAGTCACCAAAAACATGTATATGTGCGCTAGTGTCGAGGGAGAGTGGTGTGTCTATGCTGTCAGAGACTTTGTTTATTATGGTCTCGAAACGGTGGAGCCTCTCTTTGAAGAATTTGAGACAAAGATAATATTTATGCCTGGCAGTGTTCTTAGATATGTTTCATACACAAATTTATACAATAAGTATCGCAACTCAAAGAAATCTCTCGAAAAATATATTTCCTTCTTATACATAAACAATCTTTTTACAAGGGGATATTTTTGATTACACTTGTAAGACAGATACACGCATTTTAGCAAATCATTTCGTCTAAAAGCGGGCATCTTGAGGGATAATAGGCAGATTATTCAACTACAGATCGAATGATTTCAGGTTCGAGTCGGGTGTACCTTACCTTTGGATTTTAAATTCTGCTTATTAATAAGTTCAGTTTAAGATGAAAGATAATGTACATGACAAGTCGCTGCAGATTATTATTTTTTTACATATTTTAAAACTGAAGATTAATCAGAAGTGAATTTCTAATACATTCATCGTAAAGGTCAAATGCTAGCCGACGGGATTTGATTAACGGCATTATGGTTATTTTTTTTTTGGCGAATGTGTCTACTATGCAAATGAGTTTTTTCTCTTATATAATATTAAATAGACGGCTTCTTCTGTAATAATACATACGTTATGTGCATATAATAAAATACCGTGTTTAAGCGTATTTTACGGCAGAGCAACGGGTAGAGTCGAGCAAGTGCACACCCAATTATACATATATGCATATTTACTTATATATATATATATATATATATATATATATATATATATATATATATATATATATATATATATAGGTAGGTGTGTGTGTGTGAGCGTGTGTGTTTGTGTTTTCCATGTCTGAATCTCATTGGATGGTGTGTTTCAATGATACAACAACGTTGGATATTCAATAAAATATTTCATGAGATGGCGTTAGATTTTGCTCCTGTATCAATGGCTCCTCTAATAGAACAAGGTCAGTGTTTAGTGGACGTTACCATATAGCTGTCTTATATAAATTGGTGATCAAAGGAATCAGTCGGGAACATTTTATGAGTGAATAAATGTGCTATAAATTCAAACAAATAAAACATTGCTCAAGATGAAAATAAAAGAAAATATGCTTGAAATTTCGTCCCGGGTTAATACTAATACTCGAATATATTTATCTATTTGTGCCCACATCACAATCTCTAAATAGCGACATAAAACCAATAGTAATAAATCACGTCTCCAGATCAGCGTATATTTTTCCTTTGATTTCCTTTGCGAATAAACAAATAAAAGAGAAACCTAACTTTTTTTTTTTTTGCTTTATTGAAGTGAAATATTAGTTTTCACCGTCATCCGGTGTAGATATTTTGCTATAATAAATTTTCTTCAATGCCAAAACAGATAGAGGTTGCTCTACTGGACTGAGTCCAGCAAATACACTTGAGATCGCAATAATTTTTATATATTAAATATAAACACCATCTGGGAGATAAGAATGCGATGTTCATCCCTGTCCAAATCTTATCGTACAAGATCGAAATAGAAATCTGTCAATGTGACAATTTGCATTCAATCAATTTTTGTATATCTTAATCCGTAATTATATCTTAATTTTGCCTCAAAGTAATAGGTTCTAGTCAATATTAAATTCTATAAACAATTTGAATAACATTTCATACCGCGTTTGGGGTAACGACAATATCAAGCTAGAAACGTTTTGTATCATATGCAGGATCGTATCAACGCTAGGGTTTATTTATACAATACGTATCGCAACTCAAAGAAATCTCTATACATGCAACAATCGAGCGACTAGAGTTAGAATAAGGACATTAATTGAGAGCATATACATCAACATTATTATTGTGTTCTTCGTAAAACTTACATCAGTATAATACCTGACAATTAAGATGTATGTTTACAAGAATATAATACTATATTTTATTTATTAATCGTTCTCATGTAATTTATACAGGCATAATCGACGAGAGAATAAAACTGCAGTAAAGTTATCCTTAAATTATAATTGGAGGGAATCATAGAAACCCGACGATATTTAATGTAATAATACTCACTATTAAAATGTATGTTATTAAATGAAAGAGATTCCATTATATATTCTTGTCTGTATAAAAGTGGAAGAAGCTTTGTATACGTATGTGTTTTACTACTTATTACTTATAATTATATGTTGGTTTGTACTTGGGTTTTATTTAAGGATACACTATATGTTTTGTTCATTGTGATGAATAATAGCCTGGACTATGAGTGCTTTTGAAGGGGTCATAAGTGTTAGGATGATTGTTGGGAGAAGTACTATTATTAGTAGTAGTAGGACGAGTAGTAGGAGTAGCAGGATCGCTAATTAGTTGCTTCTTAATTCGTTTATTGGATCAATGATACTATCTGATGTTTGATGGGGAGGAAGAGTATAAAACTACATATAATTAGTGTCTCTTACTGGAGAGTTACCGGGGAGATCTCTAATCGTACACGATCTTATGAATTCACTTATTATTGAGTGGCCATTTTTTGCTTTTTCATCGAATTGCCGTTATATTTGGATTTTATAAGGAAAGGGATTTTTTGTGTTGATTTAATTTATTTATTATTTAAGATGGGTTGTGCTAAATGAGGACTTGTTGAATAAGAAATACATACTGATTTAAAAAAATATATAACTGTATCTGTCTGGGTATTAAAAGTGTTTTGTATACTATAATAAGTGTCTTAAGTATGTTATTATTTTACATTCGAAAGAAAAGAGAAGAATTGTGCCGAATATGTTTCTTTCTCCTGAGGTGGTAGGGTTGGCTACAGCTTTTTTGGATGATAGTGATTCCGTGGGTCATTGCTATAGATTGCGGTAGCTCTTGTTATTTGAACTGGTGTGTGGCGTGTCATATTTTGCGTGATTACGTTTTTAAACAGCCGGACATATTTATTTTATTTTATATTTCCTTGTTTCCTGAATTCCTAAAGGCATTTTTCATAAAATGATGTTTGATTGATTTTTGTCGGCGAAAATGTAAGGTGTAATTTATGGGAGGGGCTGTATGCCTCGGTGTGTAGATTAAGTGTAATGTCTAGAAAATGTTATTTTTTTGTTTGGTTCGATAACTATTTAACAGCCGAAATTATTAAAACAATTATTTAATTTTTAATTGTTTTCTTGCACTCTCTTGGTCTGGCTGTTTTAAGACTCCCTTGATTATGTTGAGTTGGTACTTAAGTTCTTTCAAAAAATGGGCCCCACAAAATCTGAAATATCTGCATAATCATATGGCCTATTTAAAAATCAAAATTATTGGGGGTGTTTTTTCTGGTCTTACATTTATTGTGGAATTATATTGAGGATCTTCTGGCGAGGGGAATTAATTTAATTTCTAAATTAGATTAGAGAGAATTTCTCTTTGCGAAGAAAACTTTATTTAAAATGGTCGGAAACATTCATTGATAAATGGTGTCGAATCAAACTTAGAAAATTGAAGATGTGGGTATATTTAGGGGGAGAAATCGATAAATTAAAAAAATCTGAATATTTCTTAAGACTGAAGCCAACGTTTTCATTAATGCAGGGATGAATCTATGTAAGATATTTTTACTCATTGTAGTTTAGTCGGCGTTTAATAAACATATCAATCTGATGGATGGGGTTTCATAAAAATTAGGTATATATTCCTTATGGGTAAATCTAAGACAACCTGGAGAATGTATTACAGTAAAATCAGTATAGATTTTGCATCACACTTAATAGCATATAAGGTTTTAAAAGGGACTATTCCATGAGATATATTGAGTAATTTATAGATGTGCTTTTATATGTAGGATATTCAAGTTTATGATCCTATTTACTTTTTTTTTGCAGGGACGAATATATGTTACTTCTTTTTAATTTCTCTGCAAAGTTTTGGACTTTGAAGGTGAAAGGATCAGAAAGTTGCTTCTTGCTGATATCATTTTCTTATTATTATGCAAAAGCTGCCTTCCTGTCCTCGACATATGTTAAAGTTGGCAGACAGGAAATATCATATAACTTTACGAAATTCTGAAGTAACATGGGTTTAGACTAAGGCAAATACATGACAACACAAGCACCTGTATGTATGTTGTTCCCCTACTTTATAATAGAAGAACTTGTCAGTCCAGGAAGCGCAGATCAATACAGTGATACTAAAGTTGATTCTGTGCAAGTCCACTGCCATGTTCTTTTGTTTTCCCTATTAACGTTTACGAAAAGACATGCGAAAGTACAGACAGACGATTTTATTAAAAACAGTACAGGTGTTGATATTAACAAGAACATGAAATATTTTTGTAAGTTAGTGACGTCGAATTCTATTAAATTCTAAATTTTCAAATGATGAGAACAAGATCAAACTTAGAGAAAAAAAAACTGATATATAATGTTAAGTTAGCAGGATTAATATATATATATATATATATATATATATATATATATATATATAGATATATATATATATAATTTAAAGGAGATTAGATGAATATTCTAAAGAGCAGATTGTATTTTAATGTAATAGTGAAATTACTAGTTTAATTAAAATACAGGAAAGAAAAGATGCTCGTTGTAATTTACATATATATTAAGCTCGACAGGTAAATATCCTAGAGCTAATTTAATATTTAGTAATGTGATTGATAATTTAAAAATCAAATTATAATTATATTAAAACCGTTTCATGAGAAGGAACATCAACAAAATCAATTATTTGTACGATCGTTTCGGAAAACAGTGTTTTTATTGTGGTAGACATCAAGTTACGGACAATAATTATTACATATAGTTTTTTAATAAACAAGGTTTCCTCATCAGCTAAGTGTGAAGGGTTTTTATTAAATTTTAAAGACATCATAAATAAACATAGAATTAAAAGTAAGGCAGATGTGTCTGGAAAAAAATTGAAATAAAGGTCTAGATTTAAAATTGATAAGAAAATTAATATGGGTTAGAGATAGAAAAGAAATAGAGTAATAATAATGATAAATTTTCAAAAAGGACGCCCGTGCAATAATTTATTTCCGTTAGCATACTTTTGATTTAAAGACGCCACGGTTTATAATTCGAAAGAAATTGTAAGTTAATGTTATTTGTATAATTACATAATGCAAGGGGGATAATTAGTCATATATTTTTAATTAAAGGGTGCAAGGGGGATAATTAGTCTAACTTAATTTATTACAGAAAAAAATTGTATTCTATTTTTACTAATAAGTAATTTTTAATGATTTAAGGTGGTTTATATTTATTAAATTCAAACCAACGTCCTTTTTGAAAATTTATCATTCCAAAAGCTGAAAAGCTATAGCAAGCATCTATTTGAGTACTTTAACCATAGTTCCTGATTTCAAAAGGCGGAAAATTAAAAGGTAACTATTTGTACCTATATTTTTATGTATATATCTCTATATCTCGGTATATGTATGTATGTGTCTATTTTTTCATATATATGCATGTATATATTTGTGTATGTGTGTATGTATATTATTGTACTTAAACCAAATTTATATTTTACCCTATTTCTTTTCTATCTCTCACCCATATTAATTTTCTTATCAATTTTAAATCTAGACCTTTATTTTAATTTTTTTCCAAATACATCTGCCTTACTTTTAATGCTAGGTTTATTTATGGTGTATTTTAAATTTAATAAAATCCCTTCACAATTTGCTGATGAGGAAACCTTGTTTATTAAAAAAACTATATGTAATAATTATTGTCAGTAACTTGATGTCTACCACAATAAAAACACTGTTTTCCGAAACGATCGTACAAATAATTGATTTTGTTCTTGTGCCTTCTTATGAAACGAATTTTTAATTTAATTATAATTTGATTTTTAAATTATCAATCACATTACTATATATATATATATGTATATGTATATAGATATATATATATATATATATATATATATATATACATATATATATATGCAAATGCATCCCATATACGGCCCACTGGACTGAAGCGGCACCAACCTTATCTAGGTTGGACTGGCTTCCACAGACGTAAAATAAATATCGAGCGGTTTGTAGTACTGATGCTTTTTTCCGCGTGTACAACACTCCAGTAAGAGAAAAAATAGTAGTAGTCGTTCTTTAAACATCGGCTAAATTTTAAGTATCCAATTTTGCTTGAATTAACCATTATTAAATATCGTGGACTTTAGTATTAGAAATAAGAACTAGAAACATATTGCATATTTACACAAAATAATGTGTAAGTGTAATCTTATATGATAAAATTATACCCATTTTCAACAATCGTTATCATCACGTCTACTTAACAAAGATATAATGAGTGACATTGAAGTACGAATTTGACCCTGGGAAGTGGTGCCTTATTAGTAAACATTAAATTGCCAAATTTTATGCAAGAGATTGTAAATAATTCATTTTGTCATGTTTGGGGTTTCAGCGGTGTATATAACCACACGTTTAATTAGCGATGAGAAAATAAATATTAGTTCATGCCTATGATTCCTTAGGCGTTATATATGGTTAAAAGTACAAATTCGTAATTCGTTTTTATGATTCTCACCACATTACCTTTAACTACAAAATAAGCATCATCTAAAATCATGATACAATATAAACGTGGAGATACTTGCCGACTGAATACATCTTAATAATTGATTTGTTCGAACAATAACTTGCCCCAAAATAAATTTTAGCGTATTTATCGAAGATATAAAATAGTCGGCCTCAATTCTCACAGGAATGACACGCGGAATATTATGTATATATATATATATATATATATATATATATATATATATATATATACATATATATATATAATTATAAGTATACATATATACATACACACATACACACACACCCCACACACACAGCCACACACACACATATATATATATATATATATAAATATATATATATATATGCATATATATATATATATATATATATATATATATATATATACACACACACACAAACAGTGAAGGGGATGCCTCTCTCTTCTACGCGTCCTGTATATTGGATTGTTTTTCTTTTTTTTATTCAGATTAAATTATTTCATTCGTACGAAATATCATCGTCGTCGTCATGAACGCTCTGGATTTATGCTGCTGTGGACGTATATTTGAATTGAAAGCTGTACAACTGCGAAGCGAATTGCTACTCTTCTACGTGCTGGGGATATTGGATTATTTTTCTTTTTATTCATGTTTAATTAACTTATTCGTCCCACCCGCATTCATCGTCGTCAAGAACGTTAAGGATTTTTGTCCGTCGTGGACGCATGTAAAATGTATATATTGTATAAGCGGCGAATCGAATGTCTGTATCTTCTACGTGCTAGATATATTGGATTGTTTTTCTTTTAAATTCATGTTGAATTTATTTATTCGTAGCAACCATCATCATCGTCGTATTGAACGTTGAAGATTTGCCCCTTTGTCAACGCATCTAAAATTTAAAAGTTGTACAAGAGTCGAAGCGAATCTTCGTCTCTTCTACGTGCTGAGTATATTGGATTGTTTTACTGTTTAATTCATGTTGAATTGGCTTATTCGTACTAAACATCAGCCTCATTGTCATGAACCTTGAGGATTTCTGCCGTTGAGAACGCATCTTAAATTGAAAAGTTTTACAAGCGGCGAAGCGAATGACTGTCTCTGATTCGTGCTGTGTGTATTGGATCTTATTTCTTTTTTATGTATGTTAAATCACTTATTCGTGATAACCATTATCATCGTCATCACGAATGACCTTTTTTGTATATTCTGTATGTATCTGTACGTGTGTATATGCATAAGTATGTACATGGGTATATGTATGCGTGTATGTGTACATATGCATGTTGACATATGTGTATGTGCGGGTACTTGCGTATGTATGTTTGCGTGTATCTGCATGTATGAATGTATGTGTGCGTGCATGTGCTTAATTTCATGTGCATATGGGTGAAGAGGGTTTCCGTAACCTGTGGTGAAGGAAACCTCTCTAGGACAAACACATCTCTGATTTTAAATCAATAAAGCGGGAGACTAATACCGCATTAAGATGGTCTGCGGTTGAGTTGTTGTTGACTATCTTGCTCTTGCTGGTTGTCAGATCTGAACATTTTGAACCACGGGAGAAACTAAGCTGTCGTACATAGCTTAAACTCTGTAATATCATATGTTGTATATTTACTTTCTCAGACATTTGTCTAAAAATAGTCATGTGGCGATGAAGAAATTGTGACGCGAGTAGGCCTTAAATGCTGGAAGCTGTAATAATTGATCTGCCATCATTATATGTATGTATGCATTTATGTATGTATGTATGCACATGTATGTTTTTATATGAACATGTGCATGTATATTAATGTATATCTATGTATATATATATGTATGTATATATGAAAGTGTGTATGCATGTTTATATGTGTATGTATATATATATATATATATATATGTGTTTATATGTGTTGGTGTGTATATGAATAACTATGTGTATAAATGCATATATATGTGTTTGTATATGTAGGTATATGTATGTTTATGTGTGTATGTATGTATGCGTATATGTTTACGTGTGCGTATGTGTATATGTATGTATTTTGTGTATACATATTTATATGTGTGTATTTGTATATGTGTGTATATGCGTATGTATGCATGCCTGTATATATGTGTATTTTGCATGTGTAGGTATGTGTATTGTGTGTATGCATATATATCTATGTATCTATAAAAACAGAGATGTGTGTGCCACAGACGGTTTCTGATTGGTTAATCTCATAATCACATCTCCTAAAAAAACTATGGTCCCTACATTCTTTACTTTACCATAAAATATTATGCCCTTATTTATTGTCCATCTTGGAAGGGTCTATTTTTCCCTAACTTGCCATTTACAAATTACAAAATTACGAAACTTACACCAGCCATCACAATCCAACCTCCGACAATACGTCCGCCATTCTGGCTCTAGCCGCACACACGTACACACAACACGAAAACAAACGCTGTCCTCCAAAGGACAGACTATTAGTACTACTACCCAGCACACGCTCACACGCGCACACGCGCACACGCGCACACGCGCACACACGCACACATACACACGTTAACTACCGTCCTTGTGTACGTCACGTTGTTATGGCAACCAAGCTCCCTGACTTTCACACCATAAACACACACAGTAAATCTGATTTTCTTCATTTTCTAATTTTATTACATTGGTATGTTCCCGTTTATCCATTCATTTGCTTTTACTTTCTTTTACTACATTATTTTTTTTATTTATTAAAGGTAAGAGAGTAATTCGGGTATGAATACGAAACTGTTAACCGTTAGTTTTCGTGTTCGATCCTGATCGATTCTACTTTTTTTTAAATTCTATTTGTTTATTAAATCCTATCCGAAGCGGGGAGGGTTTATACCCTTTCCTTCCACCTCCCCCCAAGGGTGGGTTCCTAACGGAAAGGCGTCCGATCCTCCACCCACCTACGGGCAAGCAGGGGGAGCTTGCCACCATCCCTCCACCAAAAGGGGAAGCCAGGCATTTTCTCACCCGAAAGTGGGGAGCTTGGCAGTTTCTTCCCCAAAGGAGGGAGCCGGTGCCCCCTTAAGGTTGGGGGGCGAAGAGGCCAGGAGGAGGTGACTTTTTTCCTTGGGGCGGGGAGAAGCCTCCAGGCACCCTCCTCCCTGAAGGTGGGGTTGGGGATTATCTCTCCCTGAATGGGGGAGGCCGGAACCAAGCATGTAAATCCAGAGGGATGACTTTTTTTGTTACCCCTCGGAGTGGGAAGGGTAACATATGTAGTGTCAGGATATGTCATATGTCACTGGTACCATGTAACCCAGTATTACCTGCCTCATGGTCGGGTCACCGGCGACGAAACTCGTTCCCCTACCAAAATTGTTTTGTGAGGAGGGTGGCTAGTCCCCTTGAAGGATTAAACCCAATACCTTTCAAAGGGCGCATGCACACTTTTTCGGGGTCAATGGCCAACTAGCACCGTGTGTATTTGTGTGTATCTCTTGTGTGTTGGGTGGGGAGGGCTCCCGTAAGACGTGATGAAGGCAACTTATCTAGGAGTAGCAAATCACTGATTAAAAAAAAAACAGAAATCGGGAGACCAGTAACAGTATTAATCTGCCCTGCAGGTTAACTTGTTGCTGGCAATCTTGCTCTTACTTTTGCTGGATCTAAACATTTTGAACCGGGAGAGAGACTTAGCTTTCGTACAAAGCTAAGACCATGTAACTTTATCTGTGTACAAATAATCCCTAAGGGATTTTTCTATAAAAAGAGTCCTGTGGTGATAGAATCATGTTTGGACTCATGGACTTTAAGTGCCTGAGGGAGTGGCACTCGTCTGACAAGATGTTGCAATCATCATGTATATATATATATATATGCGTGTGTGTGTGTTTGTGTGTGTGTGTGTGCGTACACCAATGCTGTATTCAGTGGCATGTCTGCTTAAGCGTGTAAATTCGCTCGCAGGGCTAAAAAAATATCTTCAGGCGCAGGGATTTTCAGTTAATGAAGGAGTATCATAGGTCTTTCAAGATGTCGTAATATATATATATATATATATATATATATATATATATGACATATATATGTTATATATATATATATGTATTATATATATATGTGTGTGTGTGTGTGTTTGTGTGTGTGTGTATTTATGTAGTGATATTTACTAACAGAGATTACAGGATGCACTTCATTATATAACAATGTTTTAATGTAATGATATAGATTGGAACATTGTCATGACATGGAGCAACCCTTTATATTTTATATAAATAATTATTTAAATATAAGTAGCTCAATTAGCTTATTACGCAGTGTTATATAAATTCAGTATTTTATTCTACAGCTATATTCTTTAAACTGACTTTATATGTGTGTGTATGTGTGTGCATCTGTGTTTGTTTGTTCGTGTGTATATGTGTGTGTTTTCGGAGTTTATATGATATGTGCATTATGTTTCTGTGTGTGTTCCCTATTATATATGCAACCGTAGCTCTCCTTAACTTCACTTTTTTTTTGAGGGGGTTGAGTGGAAATATTTTGAAACTTTCAGAGATTCTGGAATATTATGGCTATATCTAACTCTCGGAAATAACAACACAAGTATGTGTCCCTGCCTGTCTCTATATGCATGGCTATAGATAAACGTGATTCCATGGAAGAATTTGTCAGTCCAGGAAGTACAAATGTAATTATCATTGATGAGTAAATATTCAATTTTTACTATTCAACTTCAACAAATATAATTATCATTGATAATGAAATATTAAATTTTTACTATTCAATTTCAACAAATGTAATTATCATTGATAAATAAAATATTCAATTTTTACTATTGAATTTCAACGAATGTAATTAGCATCGATGAATTAAATATTCATTCTAACTATTCAATTTCGATATATGTTTATTACAAAATTATTTATATCATAGCGTATAAACGGAAGCTATTTAAAAGGTTATCAGGTAGCTATGACGTCAGACGGATATGACATATTTTCAATAATAATTAAAAAAAAAAAACAGAATCAGCGATACTTAATCGATCGAAGTAAATTATGAAAATAATATAATACTTTTCAATATTTAATTAAATATATTACGAACAACTAAGTATAACCCTTTTTGCTTACATCCTGTACAACGCTAGATGGTAAACATTAATTAAACTAATCACAAAGTCGATCAAGTGTGTATTATGTTGGTGCAAAAACAATGTAGTTTTTCCCCTATAAATTTAACGAAAATTACATTATTTTTGCACACACCTATGATGTGTCTCCAAATACATAAATGATGAATTCATCTATTTTGGACGTATGATATCCGACACGACGAAATATATTCTTTTTAATTAAACGTAGAAACCAGTATCAAATCTTGCTTGAGAAACAAATTTGTCTGCGTGCCAAATTAGTGTTCGGTTGAGCATCTTCAATTGCATTACAAATAACTTGAGGAAAACACCATACGTTTCAAATTAATTTCATTTTACTTCTTGGCAACTGATATCTGACCTCACAAATATTTACTCAAATAATATACTGAGTCGCTTTGCACAGAGGGATGCGTATATTGAAATAGAATCTTACACAGTGTATAGCATATCACTGACGGACATTATTTCTATGTTTAGTATTTTAAATGAAACATATTTTTCATTTAAGTCATCTGATACACCTGCTCCTGACACGTGGGCGAGTTCGTGTAATTCTTTCAGTTAGATTATATGTAAAAAGCCGTGTTCTGCTGAAATGAAATACTTGACAGTGAAAGTAGATATAATTCATCACAAGTAAATAAAGTTGTTTTCTGACTATGTAGAAACGACGGACATTTAATTAAATGTTACATTTCTATTTTAACAAAAGAAATAGATAAACAAACCGAAATATACCAACATTACAATAACAACTTTCTGTCTCGTGAGTCAATAGTGTGTTGCATCTACTCTGATACACTGCCGCATCTGTATCTATAGAATCGAATCTGGAATTACCTCTTCAAGTGCAGTTCTAAGCGGTTGCTAAAGTTCCATAGGGTTTCCTAGTAATAAACACCCCCCAATTCGCGAGGAAATCGGGCAAAACATAAATCAATGCAGTCGGAGACAGTGTAGCTGCAGGAGTAATCGGAAAAGTATTGCAGGCCTAAACTATTTTATTTTCAATCCCGAACAAAATGTTTACACGAGTTACTCCCTAAGTCATTGCCTTTCCTAAGACATTTACCAGGCAGTGGAACAATTTTCCCATAACTGGAGTGGAATTGATAAAATATTTCCAATTCCGACGAAAATAAGGAGGTATTGATCCTAGTTATGGTTGTGACAATACATAACGATATAGAATAAAACATATCTTAAAGTAAAACAAATTATTTTGCAGAGTACCTTATATATGGAACACTTCAAAAGAAATAAATTATATACTTATGAAGTTTAAGTTCATAACACGTAACAGTTAACTGATCCTTTTTAAAATACACCCAAGACGGGTAAAATAAAATTGAAAGATATGCCTGAATTGTCCTTATAATTGAAGATATATGTCGAACAATTTCAACATCCAATAATCTACTCCATATAAGCGCCTCTACGTTTAAAGCATGAATATATGCGCCTTACGTTATGGACTTATGCCATTTTTAGCAAATTTTGATTTTGTCTAAATTGTTTTATGGACGCTAGCATTTAATTGTGTGGATCAATGGTTTGTATGAAAGATTACACAAACACAAACGAGCGATAATATATTAAAAACTTAAATGTTAAATGTTACTTAGTTTAATAGCACATTCGCATGTTTGTTATAATAAACCATATTATATGTACTATTATATAAAATGAATTTGTGTGCCCGTGAGTTCTTTTTCTATGGAATCTAAAACAGCTGGGCTGACTTATATACATTTTCATAGGAAGGTAATTAATGTTGCAGAGATTTTAGATAGGTTTTGTGCCAGAATATCTTCGATAAGTATCGATAATCGAAATAATCCGATGGAAAAAGAAACAAGCTATTTCACCAGCACGTTACATTTCCACATCGTTACATCGCAAGTTCATTCGACATATTTTCATATTTGTGGACTTTTATTTTTTATTTAACGTGTTTAAATTTGAAATCTTAGCAATGAATCACGTTTCGAATATAATCTAACAGGATGGCAGAGTAGGTAATTCATCATCAAGAAATCACCATGTGTTAAGGCTGTAATCATTGTAACAATGACAAGGTTTATAAAGTGTGGACAGGGAGTTAAAAAGATAAAGAAAGAAAACAGATTATAAAAAATAGGGACGAGGCGATTACTTTGCAGACGTGTACTGCTAGTGAAACACCTCCATATATTTTAGGCTGCCGATTAACTTACCTGATTTTTTCAACCTTAAATAATAATAATAATAATAATAATAATAATAATAATAATAATAATAGTGATGATTATAATAATAATAATAATGATAATAAAAAAATAATAATAATAATAAGAAGAAGAAGAAGAAGAAGAAGAAGAAGAAGACGAATTAAAAAAGGAAAAAAAACTAATGTACATAGACGATCTGAAACTCTTCGCAAGGACCGTAAATGAACAAAAGATATTAATAAATACCACCAGGATCTTCAGCCAGTGTATCCAAATGTAGTATGATATGGAACAGTGCGCACTACCAGATAGAAGAAAGGGAAAACTAGAGACGACAGAAGGCATGGAACTACCCAACCAAGCGCAGATGAGGGCATTAGGGAAACAAGACACATATGAATACCAAGGTGTACTTGAAGCAGACCTCATCCCAGCTCCAAAATGAAAGAGAGAATTCGAAAAGGAATGCCTCAGGAGAAAAACATACTTGGAACCAATAATAGTCATAAATAGATGGACAGTATCGCAAGTACGATGCACTGAACCGTTCATAAGGTGACTATAGAAGATATGAGCCAACTCGATCAGGATACCAGGAAACTCATGACCATGCACAACGAACTACATCAGAAGGGCGATGGTGAGCGACACTACGTAAAAAAGAAAGACGGTGAGAGGGGACTGGTTAATATAATTAATATAGAAGACTGTCTGAATGACAACAAAAATAGCTATGGATATACGTAATGCAAAACATTGAAAGAATAATCATAGCAGTGAGAGACACGGGAATAAACAATAAAAGAAAACCAGTAAAACAGCATACAGAGAGACGAAAAATAAGACAAGCAAAGAAAAGTTTGGTTGTTATAGTTTGTACCACAGGGTGAATATCAAAAGAAAGAAAAAAGTAACCAATAGAGAAAGCTAGCTAGAAGATGAGGAAAATCAAAATAATACCTATAATAGTAGGAGCACTAGGAACACACCCGGACACCTTTTAGAAAAGAGTGGGTGAAATTAGAATCAAAGGAATGACTTGAAAAATACAACGATCATGAAAACAGCTTAAATATTAAGGAAAATCCTTGAATGTGGAAACTAACACACAGGAACAAGTGCGAGCCAGAAAACCGCTGCAAACGCAAAACATGACAGTACATGGAAGTAATCACACTGAACCCGCACATCTCTAAGTTCTCTGACCAATTCCTAATCTCATTACCACACCACTGCCCCTCTCCAAAACGAGCGAGACCAAATAACCAAGTGGTCAAGGAGGAAGGAAATACTGATGAACTGAGCAGACCTCAGCCGACTAAGTGCGAAGAGAACTGATACCTTCTGGGGACTTAATGCCACGCAGATTCCAGCAGAGACCAATAGCTGCTGCCAACGAGAAATAATGGAAAACAGCTGTTGCGATATTTGCAAATTTTATTGAAACAGGTGAAGAGTACTTGAAACCTGGGGATACCTCTTGTCACTTAGCTTCCAAGGAACAACACATGCTGTTTTCAGGGAAATAATTCTGGCAACCTGTATAAAAGTTCCTTGTAAGGCAATAATAAAAAATAATAATAATTCTAATTTCCTTTATGAACGTCTCTCTGGAAAGGGATGAGATTCATTTCTAGAGGATTTCCCTTAATCCCGGCTTACAACGAGGAGCTTCAAAGATCAAGGGTTTTCCTAAGCATGTTGGTGGTACCTATAATTGCAGAAATTTAAGGCCACCTAAAACATCGGGGATTTTTAGTTTTTTCAATTATCCTTTCAGACGACTTGATACTACTAGTGTTCAACTACGACCGGGATTATTTGTGTTTTAACCCCATGTATACGCCTTATCTCCAAGGTCACTAGAGCATAATTGCTCGACTTCTAATTCTTCTTCTCTCTCATATTCCTGTCCCAGGGTACTGTGAAATCAACAATCTGACAGTTTATTGAAACCTTGTCAATGACGACCAATTCCGGACGAATATGTTCCAATTGCTTGGTCGTTATGACTCTTTTGTCCCACCATACCTCTAATTTGCATTCCTCCCTTGTTCTCACTTCATTAGGCATCTCCTCAAACACTTTTCCAGCACACTTCGCTCTAACCCTCTTACACACCTCCCAATATATCCGGAGTCCCATGCGATCGTATCTTTTGCGGTAGTCTCTCTGGGTCAGTCCACCCTACCCTGCTGCAAGGTGCGCAATTGACTCTGAGTCTTACCACAAATCCGGTATTCTACAGCAATTTCCTCTCCTAGAACCACTTTTTTGAATAATCTTGTTCCTAATGCCTGCTCTTGTGCTGCACAAAAAAGTTTCAGTACTCTTAGCCAGCTACCCAGCTCTAAGCCAGTTACATGATCTTTCATCAGCCACTTTTGCTATATCCTGGAAGAACCTTCCATGCATTTTCTTCCTAGCCAGTCTCTCCGACCTTTCTCTATCCATACGTTTCACATAATCAGCCTTGGTTTCACATAACTTCACTTCATTGGCCACAACCTTAAGCATACACTCCTCACTTCTAACCAAATGCTCCTTCAACGACATCTCAGTTCTAACACAACATTTTACACTTTTCAATCCTCTCCCACCATCTTTCCTCTTTTGATACAGCCTTGCTACGCTACTTCGAATGTTAAATATACCAAACATTACTAAAACTTTTCTTGTTTTGATATCTATTGCATGCAAATCCTTATCCGGCCATTCTAAAATTCCCGCACTTTATCTAAAAACACTGACTGGCCACGCATTTATTGCTTTCATTGGATTTTCTCCATAGCGTTTCGACTTTGCAATTAGTTTCACTCTTCTAAGATACTCCTTCTTGACTTTTCCTTTCATTTCACTGTTCATGATGCCTACACCCTCCAGCACTCCTAAATACTTATATCCTGTATCTTCTATTTCTTTCATGATTTTTTTTATTCGAATGAAACGTTACGCTTTTTTTCATCACAAGCACCGCACATTTACTAATACCAAACTCCATCCCAATGTCTCCTGAGTATGTCCCCACAAGTTCTCCCTGTCTCTCCATTTCCTTTTCATTTCTACCGAATATTTTCAAATCATCCATAAACAGTAGGTGGTTGAGGCGTCTGCCATCAGATCCAAAGTTATACCCCAGTTTTTCTCTCTCCAAGAGGATGCTCAGTGGCATCATTATCATTACAAAAAGAAATGGCGATAACGAGTCTCCTTGAAATATCCCACTTTTAATGCCAAGCTGTCCTATCTCCTCTCTGTTTGCTGTCAGCACCGTTTTTCATTGAGCCATACTTGTCTCCAAATACCCTACCACAGTCTCAGCAACCTTCATCATCAATAGTATTTCACGTATCCATGAATGAGGAACCATGCCATAACCCTTTCTGTAATCGATTGATGCTACGCTCATACCGCCTTTACGACCTATTTTATTGACGAAACAAAATACCTTGTTAAGAATTTGACACACCTCAAATACTGCCGATTAAGCAATTAGTTCTTTACATT
This sequence comes from Euprymna scolopes, assembly GCF_053919585.1. Classification (NCBI taxonomy): domain Eukaryota; kingdom Metazoa; phylum Mollusca; class Cephalopoda; order Sepiida; family Sepiolidae; genus Euprymna; species Euprymna scolopes. The sequence continues at coordinate 49,784,544 of NC_136485.1, forward strand.
GCGCAGAACAGTAGGAACATTTCACAGTACTAACAGGTCAACATTCTCAACGTTTCCGAAGCTTTTGATACGAAACTACCGGTAAATATCTGAAACTGGTAGAAAAATGCTATTTAGTTAATAATTTGGCACGCAGTGTGTATATACACAGATATATATATATATATATATATATATATATATATATATATATATATATATATATATTAAACTCTTTGCGTATACGTAATTGATAATCAAAATAACCACTAAGCCGATTGCATCGATATTTTCGTATATGTTTTTCATCGTACCCATGCGTGTTTGTATATATGACTTTTTCATTATAATACCGTACATACTTTTAGTTAAATAAATTAAGTTGTTTTCGGTGCAAGGATGTGATCATTTTTTATTGAGGGGGAATATCATCAAAACATCCCGCCATCGCGTGATATCACTAAAAAGAAAGCTTTAGTCCCGTTTAATGTAAACAAAATATGTAAATGTTAGATGAGTAAAATTTATTGACATGATTTTTAAAGATGTGATCATACTGTTGAAATGTAATCTACAATAATTCCATGCGGTCGCTTTCCTGTGAATTATTTTTTGAAAATGGATATTAGTAGCAAATTTACTATAGTCACCTTAATTATTATGGTAGCTGAGTGTCCAATCAATAATAGTCTGCTATTTTTTTTAAATACGAATAAATCTATCACAAACAAACCGATAATAATTTGATTTCGTGTTTCCCCTGAGTGAAAGAGGGTCGATTAAATAAGGACTGTGTATTATAAATTGAGCGCCCTTTCCAAAAAACTCTGTACTTATCGAATTTTTTTTTTTCATTTTACATCAACTTTTTTGTTTGCAATCGCTAATAATCCACCCCAAAATTTAAAAAAAAGACGAAGTTAAAAAGAATGGCTGTCTTGCAGAATGTTACCTGAATCATCGGGACTTTCTGAGTAGTTATGGAAAGAGTGCTATTACAGAACAGCTAGCAAAGGGTAAAACTACTTTCAAACTATCGAAAATGATAGAAATGTACAATAACACTGTGAGGAAATTTCTCAAGTACCATAAAAAGGTACGTAAGATTGAGGTAAATCAAGTGTTGTTTCAAGACGTTCTTCAATTAATTAAACGTGAAGTTGTTAAGAACCCTGGGCAGCCAAGTTTAGCAGTCTTTGAACAAGCCGGCTTGAAGAATGTCCCGAGAAAGCACTCGATATCGCCTTCGTAAATAATTGTAAAGTCTGTTAAGCTCTTGCGAACACCTCCATTAAAGCAACATAACATACAAAACCGATTGAAACAGGCAGAGGCAACATGAAAACGAATCTTTCCAAAGTTTTAGTGAAGGATGAAGAACGTGTCAAATAACTACTCGATGTTGCCTTCTCCAATATGTGGATCAGTCTGTTAAGCGGTAACAAAGCTTCCATTAAAGCAACCTCACATTAAAACATATTGAAATCGACAGAACAACATGAACACGGATTTTTCCAGTTTTCTTCGAGGATGAAGTGCGTCTAATTCTTGATGCCCCAGATGGCTGGAGCAAGGGATGTGTCCTAGATGGATGGCATCTTCATCAGCGTCTAAGGCGCCAACAAGGTGGTGGTGGGATAATGATATGGGATGGGATAATTGGAGGCACATGAGTTGGCACGTAGAGAGTCCAAGAAGGCGTAAACATGACGTAAAATGCATACATACCTTTTCTGAAGGAGCACTTTGAACCATGGCTGAAGAAACAGAGGTTGCCCTTCAGAAGAACTACTATTTAATGCAGCATAATGCTTCTTTAGACTGCAGTAAACAGAAGCAAAGATTATTTGCGATCACTGGGGTTTCTGGCCTACAGAAGATGAAGTGGCCTGCGAATTCACCAGATTAGAACCTAATTGAAAACATGGGGAGTATCATGAAGCGACGTCACTAAGCCAATGGACGAAAATTAAAGAGAAAAAATGAGTTGTGATATGCTCTCCAAGAGGTATCGCGACGAAATCACAATTTTTAATAATTCTGTGGACCAACGCCTTTCATAAATGTCACAATGTCTTTCACATATCATTCATATAAAAGGATGGCATATCTCTTACTAATTATGTCAACGTCGAAATTGCTGTATAGTTATTTTGTTCTAAGCATTTTTGTACTCCATTTAGGGATTGGAAATTATTTCAATAAACAAGTAATTGCTATATGTGTTTTTTCTTAACCTCGTTAATAACTTGACACACTGAAAGCAACAGGCATTCCTATGTTCTGCCATAGTTTTGTCAATACGGCTTTAAATACTTTTATTCTTGGACTGGCGTGCTGAATAGTAGCATAAACAGTTTCTCAAAGTTTCATCGATTTTTATAAAGTCGTTTCTTTAATATTAAGAAAAATGTAAACTCGTTAATAATGTGATACGCAGGGTATATATATATATATATATATATATATATATATATATATATATATATATATATATATATGTTTTATTTTTTATTACCGTATTTTTCTGTTAATTACATTATTGTTTCGGCTACACGGCCGTTTTTTGGCCGACATGTAGCTTACTTAGACTTTTACAGACAGTAAAATCTGAGGAAAGCTACATGACGGCCAAAAAACGGCCGTGTAGCCGAAACAATAATGTAACTTAACAGAAAAATACAGTAATAAAAAATAAAACGCATATTTGCTCTACAACAGTATTGAACACTTTCTTCAGGTTTTTTATCAATTACCATTTCTACTATATATATATATATATATATATATATATATATATATATATATATATATATATATATATATATATATTGCACCGAGCAAGAAGCTATTATTAACAATTCATTTAGATGTTTAGTAATCACGACATATATGAAATTCGTTACGAAATCTTTAATGCGAAGCTTTTATTGTATTTGTCATTGGGTGCACATTGATCGCTGAGGTGATTAATGCCACTATTTACTTCGCCCGTTGGTTAATGATGTGCAATAATTACATTCATTGGTTCCAAGTAAGTGTACATGAAAGGCTTACCTGATTATGTCATATATAATTATATATCTTCTATGAACATAATTGATAATAATAATAATAATAATAATAATAATAATAATAATAATAATAATAATAATAACAATAATAATAGACGCAGGTTAATGCATGGCAAAGTAAAAACTAGTACAGTGTCCCTTCCCCCGTCTTCAGGAATAATCAATTACCTCAGGTAACTTATTTCTTCATGAATACTATTTTATATCACAATTATAGATGCCAGTTCTAAGATAACTGTTATTGCAGACTCTATGTTATTTAGCGAGAGACAAAATTGCTTTAATGGAAAAAAAAACACACACATAATTAACGGATGTACTTAGATTAAAACTTCTTCAGTCTACATGATAATCGTGTTCACCTCTATTTAGAAAAGCCTTAATTCGAAGTTAACATAAATGTTTCGAAATTATGGGGTAATATATACATACATTTACGTTAATGTGTAAATAATTTTCATGGTTTTAATCCACACGGATTACATAATATAAATGCCTATTCAGATTATTTTAATACACTAAATATAGATTATATTCAGGAAGCTCAGTGTTTGACTTGATAAGAACAGATTTTGTTTAGCTAACATCCCTTGTACTGTACAATCAACTATGTTTGTATGCATGTATATCTTTATATATATATATATATATATATATATATATATATATATATATATATATATATATATATATATATGTATATATAATGCATATATATCTGTATATATATATATATATATATATATATATATATACTTCATTTACTCACATACATTTAATATACGAAAGTATAGATTTATGCGTAAACTTTAAGTATTTACTTCCAAAGTGATCAATACGTAGGTAAAGCTAGTTAGTAATTTATAAAATATATATGGCGATTAACTACACTGAATAGTCTCCGTTTCATCCATAATAGGATTCGTAAGGCTTCTGCTTCTGCATAAGCATGAGGAATCCTATAGTGGATGAAACGCAGAATATTCAGTGTAGCTTAATCGACATATATTTTATAAATTACTATATATATATATATATATATATATATATATATATATATATATATATATATATATATATATATATATATGCAAGCCATCCGTGTAAATCCATCTAAATCAAAGTTAAATTCGAGAAAGATAAAATTAACAAAATGAACGTCCTGCTTAGATGTTATCTATAAAAAATCATTCAATATAACTGCTAAAAATACGAAGAATGTTGGTTCAAAAGTTAACCTTTCATTTTTTTAAAATACAATTGTTTGAAGTGCTAGAAAGTCAAGAGAGGTAACATAAAAAAGTGCAACTTTTGTGCTCGTGTATTCAATTTTCTACATTCTTAATCCAATTTTTTCAGAAATTCTATGACGCATTCTTATTTCTGACGAACGTAAATTTCGTTTTTTTTATTTCTGGTTTGGGATGTCACCGATTAAGCATGTGTGCTGATAAGTGTCACGTACCTCGTGATACACTCCATGATTATCGGTAATGGTGGAATTTGAGTAGCGCTTAATTGTTTAAGAAGTTATTTCAGTCAGACCTTATATACATTAGACTTGAGATGTAGATCTACGCGATTTTGTTCAATGCACTTCTGCAACTTCCCTGTAGACTGAGGCACATATAAAGCTTATAAAATATTGTTGACAGTATTTTTGTATTAAGAGGAATAGTTGTCGCAAATTTTATATATGTAGGAACACAGATTGAACTTCAGTCAAGGTGAAGGTCAAGTTTCTTTCTTAATGTCCTACATAGTAAATGCCTGCAGGAGGGAAACAAACGTTAAGGTCCCGAATGCGCAAGTTCAGTCAACGTGACAATATAATATTCAATCCATGTTGATCCAATACGTTTGTAAAAATAGAAAAACTACGTGATATTTGAAACGTCACTTGTTAATGAATACTTGTTTTTTATTAATAATGTAACATATATGGCGTTTTGTGCGTTAGATGAAATAGTTTCTATGGAACAAAATGTTTTCAAAAGTGTCACCGTAAGCTTGTAAATGTGTCGCTAACTAATTTTCCACTGGCATTGTAAAGAAAGCTTGAGTAATAATATTTTTAAATTCTCACAAATAAAAATAAAAATGTATGTCAATATGAAATATCCGTAATGCATATAGTCTATTAGTTTATTTTGCAATCTCACCCAGCAAAAAAAATCACAGATTTCTAATTGCAGTACGCGTGGTTTTAATAGTTTTGCAAAGAAGTTATTGCAGAATTTATTTTATTTGGATTTCAAATTATGTATTTTCAAAAGAAGTTTACGTTATAATACCTTAACTTTTTAGAACAATTAAGAGAGTTTTCGGATCATCTACTCGAGTGAATTACAATCGGTTTATAAATGACTATAACTTTGTTTCAGAAGGTTAATACAAGATAGAAAAACGCTATATCAATTATCTTTTTTTATTTCAATTTAATCTGGGCTGAAAAGTTGATAAAACAGCTCGAAATATAATTGACGCATTTAACACAGAAACTAAGATTTAGCGCACAGAACTACGGTTGTTTAATTTATTTCGTGGCGGCGACGAGAGTGTTAAAGATGATAAGCGTCGTTGTCAACCATCTGATGTTGTCAACGATCAATTTAGAGATTTGATCGAAACCAATATACGCACCACTGTTCTAGAACGTACTTCCGAATAAAACGTAACATTTACAATGATTTTCAGCTTCTTCCGTAAGATTAAGTGAGCAAAAACACTATAAATGTGTGCCTCACGAAGTTAACGACAACACCCCAAAAGAAAACCCCAAGCCCTATCTTCTCACCTTTCATGAAATAAGAAGGACTCGTTTCTCGACCGAGTTTTGATTTGTTATGACATGTGGGTTGAATACGACAGGCAGCAACACTAAACTCAGTTGTTAGACGTGTAGGTAGCTCCAGGACGTTTCTAGAAGAAAAATTAGGTAATACTGACTGTTTGATGGCCCATGCGCGGTCTCATCAATTATAGAATTTTAACACAGGTTAAATAATTACGGGGGAGAATTATTGTCTACAAAATTATTAAATATATAAGAAACTTAGATAACAAGACCCAGACATATTGAAGAGAAAGGCGCATTTACTTCATTGAGAACGCCCCACCTCACGTTACTAAACTGACCGTAAAGAAATGAAACAAATTAGTTTAGGAAATTCTGTTTCATCCGCCTTTTACACAAGACGTCTCTCCTACGGACTATCAACTATCTCGACTTGTTTCTGCATGAGAAATTTTTGAAAAAATCTTAGCAGTTTCGTTGCAATCAGAATATGGGCGTGTGTCTGTGTGTCTCTGTCTGTGTGTCTGTGTGTGTGTCCTGCGTTTCTACGAATGTGTTTATTCTAATGGAGCTAATTTTCACGTAATAATTTTTTTTTCAGGAGCCATAATATATTCATTTAAATTTTAAAAAATTAAAACCGAAAGAACATCCTCGTCAACCTGAGAAACGGGACAAAGTTTAGCTGAAAAGCACACAAATATATATATATATATATATATATATATATATATATATATATATATATATATATATATATATATATATATATATATATATATATATATATGTATATATACATATATATACCTCTCTCTATATATATATATGTATATGTATATATATTTATATATATATATATATAATATATATATATATATAAATATATATATATATATATATATATATATATATATATATATATATATATATACAGGTGTGTGTGTTTGTGTGCATATGTATATCTGCGAACAGATATTCTTAAATCTAGTACATTTACACAAGCGTGCTATTTACAGTTAGAGGATTCATCAGTCTCGAAATGTGTTAATGCTGTTGATTATATAGGACCAGTCGACGAAATATATGGTTAAGTGGCGATCTAGCGTGGACTGCGGCATACTGGCCTGTTCATTAAACTAAATTCCATGCTGATTTCACGAAAAAAAGTCCAATTACCAGGACTATTAGGAGACAATTCATTTCCTTTTTCAATTCAGAACGTCATTCTAGATGAATTTTTTCAAACTTGTCTAAATATGAACGTATTCTAGCGGTCACAGTAATTTTCAGGTCCCCGTTGTATGACCTTATTAGAAATGTAGTGTGGTTTTATTTGGGATTAAAAAAAAGTATTTAAAAAAATTAAACGGATATATTTTTAAACAATTTATCCAATGCACATTCGAATATAAAATGTTACTACAGTATGTTTCCGGCAAAACATACTTGTCTGCATATGTCCAAATGTGAAATACAACATACTTTTTGTAAGGTATAAACACTTTCCGTATTTAATTTGTATTATTTATTGAAATAAACACATGAAACTCTAGAAATGATCTTCCTCGTGTACAATGCACATATTGAAAGCCCCACTACCGTTCTCCTGTGTGTGCGTTACAATGGTCATTTTCACAGCCGCTTCCATATCCTGAATTGCCTCAAAACGGCAACCTTTAAAGTTAGACTATAACTTATGTAATAAGATATAACAATGTATAGACTATAGGGACGGTGAGGGGCTGTCTTGATGGTCATATTATTCAAAGAGTATGTGACAATGGTGGATTTGTTGGCTGTTGCATGTGCGGAAAAGCTTCCGGATTTTCAGTGTCTAACGAATAATATTGTGCACACTTTCCACGCTGATATCGAACTATGCACTTATTGTGTCTATATACAGTACATATTCTTGAAATTCTTTATTTAGCCAATCAACTCTGGTTTCTAAATTGTTTACTCCTCTCACACCTCTCATTATGCATCAGATACTTTCATTAAATCTCTTATAACAAATAGAAAACTGATGCTCGATTCATACATGATGGTCCAAAAGCAGTTAGACTATCCCATGTATTTCTGTGATATTTTCCACGCTTAAAGCAGACTTACATTGCATATCGTTCTACTAAATTGTCAAAACATCTATATTGTACGCTGTAAATTTACGAGGCGTCATAATCAGGCGTTAGTAGGATGTATTCGAATTCCTTCTGTAACAGTGCATTTGAATCTGAAATCATAAAAGTTGGTCAGACATCACATAGATGCATACTAATAACAACTTAATTTTTAGTATCTCCAACAAATTTAAATGCCTGTACAAAAGAAATATACTGAAGGCACCTCGTAATTGTATACACAAATGAAAAGAAATAGAATCACCTTGAGACCAGATATATAAATTTATTTGCAAAACTTTGAGAATTTAAACAGAAAATGCGTACCCCCGTAATATTCGTCTACTTTTGTACCGTGACTTATTTAATATTTTTCTGTGATTTTACCAGGTCTCGTAGTTTTAGTGGGAAAACATTTTTTTATTAACTTAGGGTACAGTAAAAAAAAATAATTAAGTGTGTTGGCAGGGTAAGTAGACAATGACATAGCAATTCAGACGATGTAAAATACAACTACTCTAAGCCATAACTTCAACAGTCTACAGCTGTTTGCCTATAACTGTACACCACATCGAGTACTTCAAAAATAAATCAGAAACGAACAAAGACAGTGGAATAGATAGAAATGGTTCATCTGTGCGCCAAATTGCTTTATATTTAAATAAAACTAAATGCTAACATGACTAGACTAGATATGTATACTATAGGAATACAAAGATGTTAGTCATACACAGATCCTATGTACTCAGTAATCCGATGTATTAATGCAGCCTATTTTCCAGCAATAATACAGGCATGCTCTTCTAATATATACATTGCTTAAATATACATTGCTTAATATTCTTGAGTTTATCCATTTTGTAATCTAACATTGCGAATATTTCCCAGTCTTTAAATTTAATCCTCCTACAAAATCGGACATCACCAAATTATTTTCAAAGTCATACTCAGCCACATTGAATTGGTAAATGATTAATCTTTTTTTAAATGCCTTATTTTTATTTACATAAGTTTGGTGTTACACTATATTATAATAAACGCTCTCGTTTAATTTATAATTTAGCAAATGACAGGTATATACAGCAATAACCAGTTGAATCAACATCTCAATAAGGTACTTTTTTTACTAATAATTCATGCATATTTACGAGAAAAAAAATTCTTAGTGTCGTTTTTTAATACGTTCTCCAAAACAAAATTTCTCGTCAGAGATCGTATGGAATCTATTACCGACGATTATTTTTTTCAATCCAATAAAACTCTTAATTTAAATCATTCAGCTTACATATCAGATTGCAAATTATTTCAACAACAAAATTTCATACATCTCAAATTTCTCTCAGACATTCGCGCATTCATACATACGAAGATTAAAACAGCAGAAGGTTACATTTTTCTCCTGACGTAACTCTCCACAGATCGTTTAAACACGGTGTTTAAGATTTGTGTCCTTCCTTACATCATTACTGCTTAACTACTATCATTAATACTTCTTTTACTGTTAGCCGTATTCCTACTATTATTACTACTAACACATTTGTTTATGTAGATATTAATTTTATTATTACTACTAGCAGCTCAGCCCGGCTGTGTTCGGGCCTATATCCTATCTATAACTTTATGTGCATATATATATATATATATATATATATATATATATATATACATATATATATATATGCATATATATATGAGCAAACAGATAATAAAATATGTTAAAAAACACTTTGAAATGAGTTAAAAACATGTTTACTCTGAAAAGAAAACACTAGATAAATGGATAGTCCGTGGAGTTTCGAATAAATACTTTCTCTCTCATCAGAGGGTAGGAATTAGAAAAATGCGGGATCTGATTTTGCATGCAGAAGTATTTGATGAAACAACAAATAAGTCAAAGATCTTACATGAAAACAACAAAAAAAGTGAAGCAGAGGTAATATGGGGAAGAAAAAGGTTATTACACATGAATAGATAGTCTGATGGAAGATAAAAATCCAGTGACGGTAAACTCCAAATTTATTTATATTTAAGTCTTGGAAGTAGAGTGAAAAGCATATCTTATTTTTCTTTTATTAATATTATAGGAATCTTTTCTTTTTTCCTTGTACACATTTTTGTGAATTATTCCATGGATTTCACCTTTTGGATTATTATTAACCATCTTCTTCCAATTACAGGATTTTCTTAGATTTTACTTGTACAAATGGAAATTCTTTTAACTTTCTTGAAGTTTTACATTTGGATTTTACCGTCACTGGATTTTTTATATTCCACCAGACTATCCATTCATGTGTAATCACATTTTACTCACCCATATTCGCTCTGTTTCAGTTTTTTGTCTTCATGTAAGATCTTTGACTTACTTGTTGTTTCATCAAATACTTCTGCATGCAAAATCCGATCTACATTTTACTAATTCCTACCCTCTGATTAGAAGGAAAGTATTTCCTCGAAACTCCGCGGATTAAGGACTATCCATTTATTTAGCGTTTCCTTTTAAGATTAAATATATTTTTAACACATTTCAAAGTGTTTTACCATATTTTATTAACGGTTTGCTCAAATTATAGCTCTGTTTCCTATTTGGTTTAATCGAGCTTTTACATCTGGCCGAGATAACTTTATAAAAAATAATTATTTTATATTTGTAACGTACTTTAATATTTACATCTTGGACCATTTTTGTAAATTTAATTGTAATATTTTATTTCATTTATATATATATATATACATATATATATATATATATATTCACTCATGACCAGGTAACATACACATAAAATTTCAAGTGTAAAGACCCAACTTTCTGGGGGGGTTGCAAATGTCAACGCTTTTAAACATAACCTCTTTGCAGCCAAATTCTCGCCCCATAATTGATTAAAAACTTGATGCATTGCTGAATACGTTGTATTTGAAATTTCAAATGTTTGGACGCAAAATTGGTTGTAAATTTTGCTTAGACATCGCAAATGCCAAATTATTTTAACGTTGATACTCTGGAAGGAGTTTTTGGCCAAAAATCGATTTAAAATCTTACCCTATGTCTGAACAAACTTTCATAAAAAATTCAAAGGTTTAGACCCAAATATTAGCTGATTTATTTGGCAGAAACAGCAGTGGTCAATTGTTCATAACTATTACCTCGATTTTATCCTCTAAACATTTACTGTTTTGGGTTCGAATAAAATTAAAAATGTAGATCCATGTACATGTACATCTACACATCCAACTGTTTAGACAGGAGAATTTTGGTACAGTTTTCAAAAGGTAAGATCGTTGAACTTGGCCAGCTTGACAGCCAAATTTCTGGTCGCAAACCGATTAAAAGACTTTCCTAAATCTCAATACCTCTAATGTCTTATCTCGAATCTGTAGACTGAAAACTGACAGAAAAGTTAGGGAGGGGCATGTTAACGCACAAACACGGACACACAATTTCGGTTTCATAGATATAGAGATATATTTTTCTATTTCATTATCGAGGCCTGTATTATTATTTTTATTAAACCACCAATATGTTAATTTAATGTCTAACCTTTTAATTTTATTTATTTGAACAGTTCTAAGTGAAAGAACATAATAAGGTCCCTGCCTGTTTACTTGACACTTCCTATGGACATTCATGTTCATCTCTACTAAAAATGAAATTGTTTTATTCTTTATATACAGTTTTTTTAAGATTCTTCGGGAACTTCAGTTTTTATGAACATATATAGTGGTATTATTTTATTCTCTTTATTGTTATTTGCTATTAGCTGAATTACCCGGCGTTGCCAGGTTGTATATGATATATACGACTATTTTTCCTCATACATTATAATACATATATATATATATATATGTATGTATGTATATGTATATATATATATATATATATATATATATATATATATATAGATAGATAGATAAAACAACACATAAATGAATAATCGTTTCTTTTTCCACACATACCATTCGGTGGGAGCAGTCGTGCGTTTATTTTATAGACGTCTCGCAGTATACTTAATCGTTTTTTTTAAAGTTAAATATTTTATCTTTTAGTCCTTCTTTCACAACATTATGTAAGAATTGTAATTATTTTATATATTAGTCTATATCTGCAAACTGTTAAATCGCTTTGTTTTTACTATCTAATGTGCAATACGTATAAAGATGACATTCTTAATCTATTCTATTAATGACATAATAAAAATTCCGTTTCCACCAGCGCATATCTAAAAACTGGTAAATGAACCTCTTGCATTACTTTTGAAGAACCCTTATATAACAATGTTTTGCTATGCCCTCTAACAGGTGTGTAAACGTAGAATTTTTTGGGAATTCCAATACGTGAGCAACCAACATACAACTGGCCATGAGAAAATAAGGTGCCAGAAGAGTAAGAAACAACTTTTAGGCTTTGTCCTAGAGCTTTATTTAATGCCCATGCAAAACTAATTCTTATTTGCGAATTATAAACACTTAAACTACATGCTAGCAGGGCTACCCGGCGATGGTCGGGACTGTGCCGACCAGTTAATACGTCTTTGTAATTATTATACCATGAAATATAATTAATTATCAACATAACATAGGTTCTGTCGTATTTGAAATCAGTAAGTATTCTGTTTTGCTTTCAAGTTAATACCGCAATATAACAATTTTATTATTTTAGCGTAGTTTACACTACTAATTTTTCCCTGTTAAGTAATATAATCTAACAATTTAAATAATAGCGTATCTTCATTTTGTGACTTAGTTTTCAACATGTAGACGTATTTTTTTTTTAGTATGAACTCTTTCATTAAAATAAATATACACATAGATACATTCCAAAATGAAATACTTAAATAAATGCTTGTTTAAAGAAAGTATTCACTTTTATATGACATCCGCGTCTATTATGCTTGTTTTTTGTATTCTCACAAATATATACATTAATATTGCACTACAATTTAAGATAACAACAGTCAAAATAACATTTAAATAAATAAATATCAGTTAATAAATATTTCTATACTTTTAAAACAGACGCAAAGCATTGAATGAATTGTGTAGGTAGAACGTTAAAAGAGATTATTTGATTTGTTTAGTTCTTTCACCTCTCAATTAACAAATTGTTGTGTGTTCATGTTTTCTAACTACCGATAAAGAGTTCTATTCTTTCTAGACGCGATTATGCCAAAAAGAGTCGATGATTTTTATTACTATTTGATACGTTAATATAACCCTTAATGAAGATATATAAAATCGTTATTAATATTAGTGTTATTGTTATATCGTCTCTTAAATATATATTAGCGTTATTATTATTGGCTTACACTGAGATTTCGCCCAGGCTATCAATGATCTATTTTTTAAAAACATCATCTGATGTTCCTGGAAAATGAGTTACAATAAGTCTCCCCGGATTTCCAGTACTCCGTAACTCTTTTGACAATATTTGTAAATGAATTTTCATTATCGAAACAGGCGCTTACCATTGCTTTCTAGCTGGCAGTAGGCATTGGTCTCCACTGGAATTTACGTAGTAATGAGCCTCCCCAAGCTTTCAGTTATCCTCATTATTATTATTATTATTAGTAGTAGTAGTAGTAGTAGTATAATTATTATTAATATTAGTATTATTATAAATGTTATTATCATTTTTAATATAACGAAACTTTTTCTTCCAATGACATTAACCATCTCCAAGATCAATGGCAATTATAGGGGATGGTTTCTGACACTGATAAACACTCTCAGGCATTCGAAGCCACGCCCTCCAGTGCCCGCAAGTGCTAGCTCATTCAAAAAATCACAGTAGCCCGAGTCGATTTTCTTACAGAGCAGTCTTATAGGGTCCGACACTGATCGCAATCGATTGTAAGAGAAAAAGCCAGTCATCTTGTAAGCACAAAATCCGCTCACATTTAATTCCACAGCGTCCAATAAAAGATGATATTAGCCACGGCTTGAAATGTACGCCGGGACCGACAGTGGCAGTTGTGAAGAAACCTAATATTGAACAATATACACAAATCACCGTATATTCTCGCTTCAATAATGCGCTAACTACCATGAAACATCTGTCATATCTACAGGCATAATGTCATAGACCGAACATGTTGATGGCGTCTAGTTAGTTAATCTTTCAAAGGCAGCCAGTAGTTTTCATTAGCTGCAAGTTATCTCAATTACCCGAAAGTAATCGCCTCAAGAGTAGTACGAATCCCACATAACCACCAGTGTATTCGCTCACAGCAACAACGGTACCCAGGATCTGCCAGTATCTTAAAAACCGATTAAACATCAACATACACATGGTTAAAATGTGAAATCTACTGCATGACGCTACATTAGCTAAACGATAAATAACGTTTGACAGACAGACTTTGTGTAAAAACTTTAATATATATATATATATATATACATATATATATATCTTTTATTTTTTATTTTTAAACATCTCGAACATTTATTGATTTCTAGTAAGTTTTAGTGAAAAAAAAATCTCTCAGCGTGTTCAGAATGTCGATTCTTGTAAAAACTAAACAATATTAGTATATATATATATATATATATATATATATATATATATATATATATATATATATATATATCCAGTTTTATTTCCAGCAAATCAACTGTAATAGATTCGTGACGATTATAGCCTTAGGCAACATAACCTGTTCTCATAAATAAGTGTGATCACTCTTACTAACGAAAGTGCATGTCAAAGAAAGCAAGAAATTAAAGCAATAAATATATCTGCATTAAAATACTATTCGTTGTGAAAATAAATATAAATAATCGTGAAGTTCTACTTAAATTTGCAAAAGGAAACCTTCAGCAAACTAAATAAAAGAATAAAGATTTTTAATAATAGAGAGAATGGTATGGTTTGTTTTCTTACTTTTTATTTATTTTTTTTCTCTAAAGACAAAGCGGGGACTAAGAATAACACGTTTGGAATCCTTATTAATGTCTTACTTGCAACAAGGTATATTGATTTCAACGGAAGAAAAAAAAGTATTAAATTAAAACACGTCAAGCATCGTGGGAGGTTATCGACTTCAGAGAAAAACGTGAAAAGAAGGGAAGTGAGGTATTAAAGCTCTTCTGCATTACAATTCTACGCACAAACAAAAGCAAGATATTTAATCTGATATTCTCTCATAGTTCGCCTTGTAAAACCTTTAGAAATAAAATATTGAATAGAGAAATAATCGCCAACATATGAAATCGATTGTAACTACAAAGTCCATAAGTGTGTTAGCGAAATATCAGAATTTATTGTCCATAATGACAAAATGTATTTGTTATACTCTAAAATATAATGCTTACCTGTGTGTTAACATATCTGTATGCATGTTTGCTTGTATGTCTGCCTAAAACTTTCAACAGAAACGAGGGATTTTCACGATATTTGTATCGAACTTTCCGACGACATATATCGAAACATCGGCTAAAAACATTACTCCCTTAACCTCAAATGCGCTTTGTCTTACAGGAATGTATCGCTTCTTCGCCAATTTTTTCGAAAGTCATCTATTCTTTTCGATTCACTAGCCGAAAATTAAATATTCGCCACTTCCGGTTTAGTGATAGGCGCAACACCAAACAACATCACCCTTCTTTTCACGTGTTTTACCTCTTTTGGGTACGGGGTTGAGCTTGCCTGGCTACTACAATTTATTGTTGCTGATCACCTTCAAACACCCGGGCAACGCCGGACACATAGGCTAGTATGATATAAAAGGCACAGAAAACAACTAACACATGACGAAACCAATACAGCTGTCTAGAAGAAGATAACGTGGGTTATAGTCCAAAATATTTTGAAGATGTGATTTCTGCACACAAATATTGAAAAATGTTTTTATTCAGAAAAAAAAACATTTAAATGTGGGAGATTAATAACATTTCAAGTAATGCTATACTTAAAAGTAACGCCAATATCGATATGAATATCGACGAATATTAATACTAAACTAAGTAGAACGTTCTTTCTGTATAAGCTTTTTAGAATATTCTTTACAAAACGATTATCATAATAAAATCCAAAACATATGAACATAGGAAAGGAGCTCAAGATATTAACTGGAAAAATAATGATGGGTATTACTAAGAGTAGGTGTAGTAGTAGGAAAATAGTAGAGTAACATTATTAGTATTTCTCACACATGATCTCCATAATCTGAGATTATATCTTTGTAGATTCCTCGTAATATAAACCTTTTCCGATCATCATAGTGAATCTTTCGATATAAAAAAACCTTGTTTTAAAAATATTTTTTATACACTTACTCTCATATGTTTTGCCTGGGAATTTTATTGGTAATAGGAATCTTTAAAGATACAGTACTCCGCTAACTATAAGTACATATCTTGATAATACTCTCGTTCCCCTTACATTATTTTTCGAATAACATTTCATACAACAAACATTGCTGTCATTGCGATTTCGCATTGTCAATTCCAATTAAGGTAATTGTATCTCTTTTGGAATTTTCACTAGAACATGGGGTTTATGCTCTATATTCCCTTTATTTCAACTAAAAGGCTTAAAACCTTACGTCAACAATGTTTAAGTTACCCGTATGTGTTAAACATTGATCCGTCATATATTTTTGTGTAAATACTATTGTCTTTGTATGACCATGTTACAGAAAGTTATTTTCATATTTAAATATTAGCATGAACTTCTGCTTGTCATACGTTAGCCCGTATTGTTATCGGCAACTATAACCGTAGACTACCTTACATATTCGTTTATTGTAATGTTTTCTTTTCATATAATTTGCTATATTGCGTTCTCCATGAGTTCTTGCTTCTCATTATATGTAATTTATTACTATTTATTCGTTTTATGCAATTATAAAGTGCATTCATTTTTCTCTTTTAATTGCGATTTATATATTTGCTCATGCGATTATTGTGCAATTTTTTGATTCATTACTAAAGGTCAGACACACAAATAGTTTTCTACCTGATTTTATTATGCTACGTGTTTACTGTCTTTCCTATTGTTGCCTTTGAGGATGATTCATCATCAGACCTTCTAGTATTAAACATTATTTGTATCACACAAATTGCCTCCGATCTCGGTAATATTTTCAAGTTGAATTTTTGCACTGGGTTAATCATTAGATTAAGATTTCCACGGTGCTTTTGTAATGGAGAGGCAAACGAAAATGAGTTAGTGTCCGGGTCGACAAAAAATGGACAATGGAAGCCCGGGAATTGAAATGACCTGGATGTATGACGCAAGTCGTTTATGGGTCAGACCGTTTTATATGAGCAGATTGCAAATGAACTCGTGTCCGGCCCGACGAAAATGGACAATTGAATTCCCGTGAAATATAGTGACCGGGATTTCTGACGTAACTGGGTCGTAGGAAACATCAAAACAAACGCCTGGACTGGTCAAAATATAGATCATTGACGTCAAATGGTTTATGGGTTACCAGGTAGAGAATGTCCATAATAATGAAATGATAAGCAAAGTCCAGACAGAGATAGAGATATACACGCACAAACGACACAAGGAACCGACTGTCACGTTCGCAACCCACGTCTATCACCACCTCCGCGCCGCCTGTTGTATATATGAATATTTCCTAAATAAACCAAGTATGTTTTATAATAAAGTGCCTCGTACTCATTGATAAATGAATCAACTGTCATTTTTATCACTATTTCACTAGACGATTTCTAACAGACATATACGCTGGAGACGTATAATTTTGTGCCGTCACACATTTTATTCAGCAAGAATCAATTAAAAAAAAAAAGAGAAAACGCGAACAATACCACGAAAACACAATAAAAAAAGGGTGATTATAGAAAAAAAAACGTATTGCCACGGACAGACTATGTAGAAAAAAAATCCAAATAAAGAGTGTCAAATTAAAAAAAAACAACAGCAAAATCAAGCACTTTCATTTTTAAGAACTAAATGAGAAAAAAGGGGAAGAAAATAAACAAAAAAACAAAAGACAAATGAGGTAAGTCGAACCCGATTTTTCTTTGCTTTCTTCTGCTCTAAGGTTATATATATATATGTATATATATGTATATATATATATATATATATATATATATATATATATATATATATATATATATATATATATATACATTAAAAATAAAATCAAGCTTTCGGTTAAGAAAAAGAGAAAGAAAATAAAATCAATAAATTCGTGATTGTTTGACAAAATTAATCAAACAGAAGGAACTACAATTTTTGGTATTTTAAATTGTACTTTTATTACGTTGTTTTAATTTGTTGCTTTGGTTTAGTTGAAAAAAAAAGATGGAACAGCAATTTTTTTTCAAATTTCGTACAGGGCTTAACCATGGAGCTTAGGAACGCGGTGGGGGCCATCTCAAACACTTTACGAGGTTAGTCTCTTCTAAAGAATATAAAAACTTAAGAAAATAGAAGAGGCGGTGGGTATAGGGTGTGGTTGCAAGATATAGAAAGATATTTTAGGATAGTCGGTGCTTCGGATGAAGAACAATTCCAATCATCACTATTATCTAGTAGGTTCCTGGTTGCACTCTTCATTAACGGATTAATGGCAAATAATGAAGGGTTAACTTTGCTAGTATTGAAAAGGGTATTAGAAATTATTATGGGATGGTCGCAAATCCCAACAAGAACATAGTAAAATAAGCTAATATAAGACAGGGTAGAAAAGAAAATATTCAAGATTATATGCAGAAAATTGTGCGACTAGCAGAAGTAGCATATACTTCCATAGATGAAGGTAATGAATTAGTAAAAAAAAGACTTGTTCTTGTATTTTTTACAGAATACATTGTTCGCATATAAATATTTCCTAAATAAACCAGTCTGTTTTAACACAAAGTGGCTCGTATTCATTGATAAATTAATCAACTGTCATTTTAATAAGTAGACGATTTCAAACAGACATATACGTAACACCTTAAGCATGCGGATTAACATCATTTTTTAATACATAATAAACAGTATTTTAAAGGTCAAGATTAAAAAAAAAACATTTTATCTGCAGCATTTGGCAATGTACAGATTCATACGATATGTATGCTATTATATAAGTAAAATTTAGGATAAATTTTCATTATAAAAATTCTGCTAAAATAATTTTTCAAGCAGAATATCGAGACGTTGCCCGGAAATGCGTGGGGATGAAGAAATTATCTACAGCTTCCTTTAACTGTCCTCAGCATCTTTCACATTGCTCATTGATTAATTAAATTGAACGATAAGTTTCTCTACTTAGGGGCCATCTGCTGTGCACAGGGAATAAATTTCGCAGAAGAACAATCAATAATTAGTCCAGAATACAGCATTGTCTACATTGCAGTGCAGAAAACATGTCAACGGTAAAATTCGTGGCACACGCTTTCTACGATCGTTTGTAAGTCGAACGCACCCTTTCATCTAAAAATTCTAAAAATAATTGTTATAAAGGCCTTGAGACCTACTCTTTGCAAGCAAAAAATCTCTGAGGACTTTGTTTGATTTTTATGGATTTTTTTCCGTGCTTATTTTTCATTTTTTTTCGCTTCCCCGACATATTTAAGTTTTTTTTTGTTGTGATTTCCCTCAATATAACTCTATTAAACGAGGAATGAAACCTGATAAGCTAACCATTATTTTCATTTAATCTAATTTTTAATCATCACATTAATTGGTCTATATTTAGCCATAGCTTTAGTGTAGTATATATATATATATATATATATATATATATATATATATATATATATATATATATAGTCACATATATTTGTGTGTGGCTCTCTGTTATGTTATGGCAAGGTATAGTGATACACCGATTTAATAACTTTAGTAGTCATTATTTTGTAATATCAGTATATATATATATATATATATATATATATATATATATATATATATATATATATATATATTCGCCCCAAAAGGGCACATCGCAATTTTTGCTGTAGGGGGCTACTATCAGGGAAATAATTTGTAATACTACTATGCAGAATGTTAAGTAGCAAGATTTCTGGTCACATTGAACTTGAACTTCCCATGTCATATTAGTCAGGAAAGCAGACTCCTGGAAAGGATTTCCAAAGTCTAACAGTTATGAGGATAAAATATTAACGTAGAACGTTTTCTTTCATGTATGAATCTCTATTGAGTAAGGGTGGGACTTTGCAGCTTGTTGGGTTTATCGGGGCTATTTCCATCGAACGGGTACAATGACTTGTATGTCGTCAGAGTATCCGCCATTAAAAACATTGTAAAACAAGAAGTGGGATGCAATCTTTCGTCCATGCAACAGAGGAAGCTTAGATTACAGTTCAGGACCTGTGAGGTTGGCGAATATCTTTGGAACCCTCTCGAGGAGCGAGAGCCTAATAACAGATACACCAGCACAAATGTGAAAACAGGGCTCCATGCATGTGCCGATGGTGGTCTTTTAAAGGTATAAGATACGTTTAGGTGTAAGTAACTTTATAGCACAGTAGGGAACACTCATTTTCCCTTTGAGCGTTACGTTGAGTTTAAACGAAGTAGCTTCAGATAATGTATCTTTAGCCATAAGTATTACTGGCTGAGGAGGTATCTTGTAATTATTAAAGAAAACGAGCTTAGCCTTGGCAACATGGAATGTTAGCATCCATATTTCTATGATATTAAACCACGGGCTTGAGGTGTTCCTTTAGGGGTTCTCGCCACTGACTTGGATATGAGTTCATTCGTATTCCCCTCTTGCCTATTATCGAGCGTGGTTATCTCAGCAAATATACCGATATCAGTGTTTATTTAAACATGGAGATCATTTATTCCTATCAAGAATAATACAGATCCAAACATCGACCCCTGAAGTACATCCACATGTATATATTATTTAATTATATTATGTATTCGTCCAGTAGTACCATCGAAATAAAATTTAATGAGAAAAACATCTAGCCGTACCCTTTTTTAAAAACATGAAATGCAAGGTACCCTCGCATGCACATCCATACACATACATATATACACACCACACATAAATCAGGACCGACACATTAAAACACACACACGTGCGCGCATACACGCACAGACAGACATAACCCCCCTATCTCTAATACAACACACTGAACAATACAAACCCTACTTAACCTCGAACCCAACAACACTAGGAGACACCTAGAACCATAGTATAATATCTGTTCCAACACCTCGTCCCCTCCTCAGTCAGTGGAGGAGAACACCATAATGACTGAAACAACTGTCATCCCTTCTATCGCCCCCTCCCATACCTATACCCCCTCCAATTGCCCCCCCCCCTCAGGGGAACAAAATCTCCCCCACACTACGAACCGATCCTGGATCTGGCCATACCACCATGGGGAGACAAATACATATAAACATTAAAAAAAAACGTATACACATTTTAAATTCACCCCTCTTTCTTACCAAACATAATATAAGGAATACCCGAAAAGACTAAAACGAAAAATCACAATACTAAAATCCAAGAATCACAAAAAATAAATATCAAAATAGAATGAAAGCACCCCTACCCTTATTTCAGAAGAGATCCCCCCTCCTCACACATACACATTAGTAGCGACCTCAATCACAGTCACCTTCCTAAGGAAGACAATAACCTCATAATAATATAAAACAGTATACACATTCTCAAACCAATAAAAGCAAACAAACACATAGACAAACACACACACACAAACACACACACCTTATCCCACCCTAAAGGAAAAGAAAAAAAACACTAGCAGAAAGATAGAGTGACTACAACCAGGTCAGCGGCCTGAACAAACCCAATAAAAGAGTAATAAAAATTGAACATATCAATGAATAATAAACACTTGCAGGCCTCCATCCATTGGAAACACTTCAAATGAATTACGAAAATTGCCATTTTTACATCTCCAACACATTTGAAACAAATTTCTGACGAGGACACTTCACAGAACGTCTGAAACGGGCGTAAAACGATTTCAATGACTTAAAAACATTATTACAATGCTCCAACCATAATTCTCAATGAAAAACCAAGACACGAAATAATAAAATAATGTTAAAAAATACACATTGTTGGTGAGTACTCCCTTATTTAAATATACATCTTTCTTTCGTTGGAATCTCTTGTTCCATTCTATTTAAATATATATATATATATGTATATATATATATATATATATATATATATATATATATATATATGACCAAATGATTAATAAAACATGTTAAAAGACAGCTTGAAAAAGAGTTAAAAACATATTTAATTTTAAAAAAGGAAACACAAGAAGTGGATAGTCCTTAATCCGCGGAGTTTCGAAGAAATACTCTCCTTCTCATCAGAGGGCAGGAATGAGCAAAATGCAGGATTGGATTTTGCATATAAACGTATTTAATGAAACTACAAGTAAGTAACATCTCTTACTTGGTTTAAAAAGGGCCAGGTAAGGGGAACAGGAGGCAAGAGAAAAATAAAAATAAAAAGATTTCACATGAATGGACAGTCCGGTGAAGGGTCAAAATCCAAAAATGGTAAAATCCAAAACGGTAGAATATATATATATATATATATATATATATATATATATATATATATATATATATATATATATATATATATATATATATATATATTTAAAAGAGTGTAGCCATCAACAATTGTGGTTTTTTTTTAAGGTTTTCATCATATTTTTATTTAAAATATTTTTATAACGCGTTTCGAGCTTAGGGTGTGCTCTCTTCAGATATTTTCGTAAAAAGTTTTTCTTTAAAATGGGAGTTTGTAGATATGCCTCCGCTGATATTAAATATGTTTTTCAGACTGATGCTATGCGTGTGTTCAGTGTTCAGACATTCTGTCTCCAACTGTAAGTGTTCACAGTGTCGGTCAAAGTTAGTTTCAAGGAGTGTTTTTTAGTCCATATGGTGAAGGTTTTTATGGCTTTTTTAGGGTTCTTTTTAGAGACTTTCTTTCCCCATGTATAGCATACACTCACACACAATCATATATATATAACATAAAAAAAACAAATACACTTTATTCATTAGAAAGGACATGAGTCTTTTAACATAAAATACATATATAAAATAAATGCTTACAGATGCTAAGGCATTGATGAGATTACATTATGTATACACTTTTATTTTCCAATGACAAAAGCTAGCCACATATAGGTGTAGAAACTAAGAAACAATTTAAAATCAGTAGCAGTACGATTAGACAAAAAATTAAAATTTTAATTAGGTAATCTGTATTCTATTTGTTGTTTATGTGAAGGTTAGGAGCCAATTAAAATAATAAGAGCTAACACTATATTTTTTGCACATTCATATAGCTACTAAAACCTGCTTCAAAGAGGGGCATCCTGTAAATTTACCTAACAATTTTAAGTACAAAAGTTTATGTAAAACTTGAATTTACCTCCGATTTAAAATTTGTACATTCGAATATATTATGAGTACCATTAAACTGAGATTGATCAACGCACTATTTTCGTAAAACTAATATAAGATATGGCTTCCGCATTCTTCTACATTTTTTTAAATCACAAAACTCCTCATTGTTATTTTTTGTTCAATTATTTCTTTGAAGTTAATTTCATGAGAATCGACATAATCATTACTAATTATCTGGAGGAAATATGCTTTATATATATATATATATATATATATATATATATATATATATATATATATATATATATATATATATATATATATTTGATGTTGATAAAAGCATTAGCCGATACTTCGGGATACTTATTTTTACTAGCCCCACGTACAGGAACTCATCAAAAATAATTTTTTAAAACAACCGGGCAAATATACCTGGTGAAGAAATTGCAAGAGAGTATTTTAACTGACGATTAGCGATAATGTTGGTTTAACTACCTGAGATATCTTGCAGGCGACACAATACCTAAACGTTTGCTTAAACAAAATTATGATACATTTAAAATCATATATATATATATATATATATATATATATATATATATATATATATATATGTATATACGATTGCCTTGTACACCTATGCTCTTTCTGACATTTACCAACTTAGCTTATATTCTTTGTTTCAAGAAATCCGCCGTCTGTAAACATACACATACATCATTTATATTTTATACATAATTTATAAGAGCCTTTACTATTACATCATTTACTGCTTTATTTATGAGATGTATAATATGCAGATCCACATATGACACGCGTATTGAGCAAATATCAACAGACGCATCATTGAAACCCCTTAACTGCATTACATATCATTTATATCCATTATGTTATAATTCGAATTTTTTTCTTATGTCAGGAGAAGTGGATTAGTAATCCAGCTTTCCTTTCTCAATGTGTGCACTCTTTACCCTCTTACCTAGACACCCCATTGTACCGTTCCAGATGTTCTCACAGCTGGATGCCAGGTTAGTAATATGAGAACCGGCACAAACGACTCCCTTCTGATGAGAAGCACGAGGCTTGAAAATACTTAGGTTTAATTAGCATATGTATCTCATTTTTCTGATGCTGTATGTCTCTGTTGAATCAATTATTAATTTCATTAGAACTTTTTTCAAAACGTTTGCGGTTTTTAATTTTAATTACAGATGGACATATCTCGACCTAAACAAAAAAAAAACATTTTGATAGAGATGAGCCTATCAGAATCAATAGAGTGTTTCAACGCAAATCACATGTAGTTTGCCAATTACTTAAAAATGTTCTCTCTAGTGGCGATGAGGTTGCTGATTTTTTAAATATCGTTTAGGTTTTGGAGCACTTCTCAAAGAGGTAGTGCCGAGATACTTGGAAAATTGGGGGAGTCCGTAGGTAAGAGCTTTGTGAGTATGGCAGCTAATACAAAGTTTCGTAATCTAATTCGTTCACTTTCTGCAGTGTCGGTTTGGCAATGTTCGAAAGGACATTGACGTAGAGTTAAATTGGGCAGTTTCTGTTGACATATGTTAGGTTTTGTTTGGAGGCATTCTTTTAACAGTACATCTCCGCCGTAATGGTTTTGCCTGCATTCCAAAAAAAAAAACTGTAATGAATAATTTCAGGTCTCAGACACCCAAACACTCAGCTTGGCTGTTATTTCGTTCAACTCTGGCTTCGGAAAGAGTCATGAAGATTCGTCGATGTCTAATCACTGAGTCGATAGTCGCCGGTTGTCGGAAAAAAATGTGCTTTCATCACTTTCCATCGCAAGTAACAACATGGTCGAGAAACGGGTCGTTCTTGTTGCGTAAAATAAAGGCCAATGGCTAATAATAAAGGTTGCAAAATGTTGGAAATCCTCGTATGGTATAGGTTTTATGAAGAAGGAAGCCCTCGAATAGTTCTGCGTTGATTGGCTTCGACTAAGACTCGTAATTGATGATTTTCAACATCCAATATTCGACCGTCTTCCTTATCTTCCAGAATATCTTCCCTCCTCCCCACAACATTTCTTATACAACCATCGTGTTAGGCGTTCGTAATGATTTCCTGCTAAAACGTTTTCCTGATTACGCGAGCTGTTTCAGGAGCTTTTCTGTCTAGATTGAATTAAAATAAGATATCTTGGGAATTTGCATTATTTTTATATTTTATTCAACGTCCTAAAAAGAAGATATAATTATTTCAAAACGATTTTGCTTTAAACGATTAGATTATGAAACGACCGCTTTTTAAATACAGTATCAAATGCTGGGAACATATACTGGAATAAATAATCCGAAAATAGTAAAACCCCATCTACTATGACAAAAAAATCTCTGCTGTTGTGTATCTAGAAAACGGAGGCATAACCCCTAGCATTATGATATGGAAAGAAGACTGAGAAAGAAACAACCCTGTTAGAAGTTAGTGTCCCAAATTATACTTGGTTAAACATATTTGAAAGGGAACGCATTTCGAAATACCAAGGTCTTATTATGACATCTAAATAAAGTGAACTCTTCAGAAAATATCTATCATTTCAATTATTATATCGGTAAATGGATTCCCGAAAAAGAATTTGGAAAACTACTTTGCAAATATATTTGGTGATTACAGTGCAAGAGCTATTAAAAGATTTACACTTAAACGGGCCGTCCGAATCTTAAAAGGATATTTAAATTGTATTATCTGATTTAGAGGGTACATGTTTGGCATCAGGTAGCATGCGCTTATTCCAAGCCTTAACAGACTGATGAGAAATTATAAAAAAATAATTATAAGTATTCCCTAGCTTACAATTTTAATATTGGCAAATTAAATATTTTCCATTCCTAAGAAGAATCCATGAATATTTTTACACTTAATCGCATAAAACTCTGTAAAAATGTATAAACGGCATGACTGCAAACTTTTTTATAAAAAGGAAAATTAATTTTCAGAAATTATTTTAATATTTACACCCAACATATTTACAATTTACGTGCATCATTCGATCAAATTCAATATAATATGCATATATATATATATATATATATATATATATATATATATATATATATATATATATATATGCATATATATATAATATCATATATATATCATATATATATATCATATATATATATATATATATATATATGCTTAAATGTATTATTTTACTTTTTCGCTTGTTACCCCATATAAATTACACACTCCTTACATGCTACTTTAAACTGCTTTTACTATTATTTATACCATTTTTAAAGAAATTATATCTACTTGGTGCATATGTTCAATTTTGAATTTACAGGCAGATTTAATTAATATTGTGTACACATATCCATTATAAATACTACAGTTTTTTCTAATTAATTATTAAACTTTTTTCTTCGCAATGCAAAAAAAAAAAACATAGAATGTTCGGCAACGGTTGTGTAAGTAGATTATGCCGTAAATCTATGAACAAATTGTATTCTCCAGTCTAAAGTATCGGAATGTGTAGTAGATAGAGTTTCAGTGTTGATGGAAATTCTTCGTTTCTGAATGAATAAACACAAAAAATTATGACGACATTTTATACACGATTTACAGACACAATTCTAAACCGTTATCCAAGATTAAGAAATATGTTGGCGAAGTTATAGCGCTTTCACTTTCCTGGAAAATATTCAGCATTGTATAAATTTTATGTCCTGCACATAAAATTTTGCCAAATTGGCAAGACATAATGTTTAATTGATTGAGTTTATAAGACATAGGGATAGCCAATTACTGTTTTTATAGTCAATCATTTCAGTATGAGCTACGCAATGGAAGTTTTGCTTTTCGCGTTAAATAAAATCGAATTACATTACAAGTATAAAAGTAATGTTATTTTATTTTAAACACGAATGTGCTCGTGATGGTACCATAATAAAAACGGAGTAAATTTTTTAACCTTATTAATAATGTCGTTGTAGCTTAATTTCAGATGCGATTAAAGAAATTAATGATATCTCATTTAACAAGTAAATAGGTTTTATACCGTTTTGTAATGTGAAATGATGACATATGGGGCAACGATTAATATATTAATCATAAAGAAATCTTAGCAATAAATCATAATTAGGATAAACTTTTGTGATTATATAATACAGTCGTAGCATGTGAATTTATAAATGTCACCAATATGTATGTCATATGCGAGGAACCAAATACACTCGTATACTTAAATAATATCGACAAAATATGAGTCGAAACAATATATCGCGACCTGTCCAACAAAAATAACATTTTCATTAAAACACACCTGAAATATAGAAATTTTTGATGGACAAGCAAAAAAACAAAAAAACATTAATGCTTCAGATATAAGTTTTGGTAACAATACTTGGTGTGAATATAAGACAAAAATATCTTTATTATTTGTATGTTTAAATAGATGTCCTTAATTGTTTTTTTCTTTGACTAGAAATTTTTGTTGCAATAACACGCGTAATATTTGTTTAATATTCATGATAAAACGAGAAGGAAAATGTGCAGTTGACCGGTTTCGCTTACATTTCCAAAGAGTTTTTTTTTCGAGGAATTTTATGTAAAATCAAATGGAAATCGAAATAAGTATATCTTGGAACTGTTTTTATCGAAGCATTTCCTGTGAAAATATCAAATCATAAAAGTTCTACTGGTAATGATATAGTCACTTTGTTTAATTTAAATAGAAAATACTAAACTATAATACTTAAAATGAGATAGAAGTTTTTATCTCAAGTAAAATTGCATTTTATATTACATATTTAATTACATTTTTTTGTCAATTCTTTAAAAAAAACTTGTTGTTTACAAGAGAATTATGATGATTACATGCCCTGAACTTATTTTATAATGGGGTTAACGAGTATACAGTAGTTAGTGGCGAAAATGTAGTAATTCTTACTAGTTGGAATTTAGTAATATTGATTACTTAAGAGGATGCCTGCTAAAGAACTTGTTTACGTGTGTTTTAAAGACGAGCATGCTGTAGTAAGTTGGAAGACAATTGAAACAGGAAGATCAATGCAGTTCTTAGCATAAAGCTTTGTTCATGAAGATTTGTTTAGTTTTAGGCACATATTAAGAGTGGGGAATATTATCGATTGTTATTTCAGCAAAACGATTTTATTCATGAAAATCAGACCAAAGTGGACCATGGATTGGAGCACATACAAGCAATTCCCGCCAAGAAAATATGTGTTTAACTTTATCTTAAAGTTAAAAAGTTTTATTTCAATACAAACTGTAAATGCAGTTTTTATTTTCTGGAAAATTATCAGAAAACGTGATTTTTTTGTAAGCATAAGTTGTTTTCATAAGAAAAAATAAATAATCATGTTGAGAACCGTAAATTGTTAGGGAAAAGTACAGAATTTTTTTTCATAAATTATTTTTTGTCAACACATGTTTAAACAATAAAGAGAGAAAATGGTCATTATCACAAAAATAAATTCAAAAATTCATTTTTTTATACAGAAAAAAAAATATCGATGTGGCGTTTCTGCATTTTAACAATTCTCGGCTTAATCGCATGATTGTCGCTCTGGCCCGAGTCTTAAGACGGAAAATCTCTGAAATCCTTGTCCGATTTTGCAGGAATATCTTGTTTGATGAGATCACAAAATTCTACCTATATGAAACAATAATATTAATGAAAAAATTTCACGGCTAAAGCCACCTCTCAATATTGATATTTTATGCGACCTTTGATAAAATACTTTCAGTATTGGTTTTAAAGGCACAGTTAATATGGTTAGGAGTATTTTTATAATGGAAAGTTTTCCTTAGATGCCTATGGTTTGTTCAGTTTAATATAAACTAAGTAAATTACCATCCAAGATTAAGAAACGTCATCTAAATAATGTATTTCGATTCCCAACATTTATTTGAGTGGTAAAATACTACAGTAGTACTAGTCATATATATTCGTTTTAGATGGCAATTTTCTTTAACAATGTACATCTCAGCGAGACCGTGGGGATTTATGACGAAAAACTTTTTCGTAGTTTCGTCCATAATTTCCATTTTCCAGGCATATATTTATCACGGGCACATTCATCATGACATCAACGTAATTATAACCAGTAACTCGAACCCAATATGTTCTAATATCAGGTATATTTCAGAAGCCAATGCTTAATAATCTGTTCCGGGGAAGCATATCTAAGATAACATACACCTCAGCTTAGCATGCCAAGTTATAGGGATAGAAAAATGAAAAAAGGAGAAAACAAAAAAAACTGTCTTTTATACAAATTTTAATTTATATATGGAGATATTGTGGCTATTAGAAGGAATTGGCAAGAACAAGCAATCAAGTGGCGCACAGCTTATAAAAACCATTGAAATTGATAGTTATTTAAGGGACTCACTGTTAGGACGACTTTGTGTGTCTGTGAGGCTTTTAAGAAAAACATTATATATTTATTACATTTACTAACTATTGCAGTTACTTTATTGACTTTCTTAAATATTACATTAATTATTCAAGGCGATACTTAGAGGTGATCATAAAATATAATAGATTCGGTACTGCTGAACACCAGACATTTATAGATCTGTTACTGGAAAATATGTCCTCACTTTGAGCGTATTTATAAATTGTGCAAAATAAAAATAAAACTGCCACTACCACTTACACGTTAGATTTTAATGATCCTTCAAGCTGCCCAAAAAATTAAGAGGAAATTAAGCACTACTTATATACATCAGTTTCTAAGCATCTTTTATTGAGTGGAATCAAATTATTAGGATGCGACTTCACATCAGATAAACGATCGACGTTTAATAAGTTAGTTATAGAAATTTCTAGTGTAGCAGTGGGGTAAACGATAGTATAGTGGGATGTGGTTTTGTAGGCTTACATAGACATATATATCTTTACTTCGTGTTATAATCGGAGTGGAGCATTAATTTTATTATACTTTATATACATTTAGTTTAAGTGGAGGCGATTTAAATTGTGTTCATATTTCCTACGGTTAACTACATTTCAATCCTGTTAATTATGTTGTCCGCATTGGTATTCGACTATGCTGATTACTAAAATGCCGTTTATATTTGGCATACCGGGGTAGCCTTTCTTTCAGATAGCACTGTGTGTATGTGTGTAATTAAAGGAATGTCGTGTTTTTCGCACATTGTAAGTTCCACTATAAAACCGTGGTCCACTATAATATCGTGGCAGATAGTAAAC
This sequence comes from Euprymna scolopes, assembly GCF_053919585.1. Lineage (NCBI taxonomy): Eukaryota > Metazoa > Mollusca > Cephalopoda > Sepiida > Sepiolidae > Euprymna > Euprymna scolopes. The sequence continues at coordinate 49,815,079 of NC_136485.1, forward strand.
AACATTAACAAAAACGCAAAGGATAATTACTGGAATGATTCAAACATTGACTCAGGAGCTGACGCATGAGGCTCGAGTGCTTATTATTATGCATTTATTCCCTACGAAAGCAAAATGTGGCAGGAGGTCTTTATTTAATGTGGGGGTTTGCCAGCTTCCCGAAAAGAATGCGGAATAAGGCACTCTGGTAATGACTAAGCAAAATACTTGGCTCAATATAAAGAGATTTCTCTCCATTAACAAAGACAAACTACATTAAGAGTAGCATTGGAAAGGATACTGCACTTTTATCTTGACCCTAAGACCAAGAAAAACGGACCCGATTGTTTATCTGTTTGCTTCCCCGCGGAGCAAATAAGGAATAAGGCCGTTTTTAATGTGGAGAGTGAGAGGAGGGAGACAAGTTCGCCCGAGAAGGAATTTGATAGTGACAATGGTCTGATGTGTTGGGTTTCCCCCAAATCTGCTCTTTGAGTGCAGTATCTGCCGGAACAGATGTTGCACCTTGATAACAGAAAAATAAATAGACCCGAAGGCCAAGAGGAAAGAGGGCGAAACTGCCGATCATTAAGAGGAAGATGACACAAAACATAAGGAGTGCTAAATGGTAAATTGTATTCGATTTTTTACACGGTGCACTATGCGACAGTATTTTTTTGCGGCGATCATGATCAGTATTGTAAATATTTGTTAACATTAGAATAGATGAAGGATTGCAGTAAAAACAAACATCGTAAACTTTAATCGACTTTTACCAAGTTTTTTTTTCTATAAATAATGTGTTTATACAGAAATGAGTGATATATCGACTGTGTTTTATTTTCATTAAACACAGTGGTAAAGTGGTCTTCACAATTTTACTATTTTGATACAATATAAAAAAATCGATTAGTATTTTAAAAACGTATTAGGCATAGAAACACACACAGTTTGCAAGATGTTATTTAATATATTTATATCTGTGTACTTCTCAATGCTAGGGTTCAGAAGCATACATTCATATGTTTTCTTCAGTTTTATTTTTACATCGAATTATATAATTGCTTGTTTGGCGCTGTTTTAAGAAATAATGGACTTGTATTATTTAGTAAAGAACGTTGATACGGTTGTACTCTTCTCTTCAAAACATATATCACAAAAAGTTATTTTTGTTAAGCTTTTGTTCATTTTCTATGAATTTACTACTATAACATATGCCCAAACTCGTACATCTAATCTTTCTCTATGTAGGGCATTGGCATTAAGCTTGTATATAAGTACTGTATTTTATGTAAGTGCTTGTATATAAGTGTTGTATTTATAACAATATCGAACAGTGGGTATTTTATATATAAGCACAAATAATTTGACGTATATTGAAGATACCAAAAAGAAATTCGCCAGAAAACGCAGCATTTCTCTAAACTAATACAAATAAATTTATTCCTTTGCGGGATATTTTTGTATCCTTCGAAGACTTTGCTGCCTTTTTATTGAATATTTGTTCTATCTTGACAACCATACATCATGGAAGGATTTGCGTCACTCTAAACCGATGATTTACTTTGAGTGATGTCAATTTTGCCTTTATTCCCATGGCCTTCGAAGTAAGTTTACCGGTTCAAAAATTCAAAATTGCTTGCCCTAAAAATGACGTATTACGTATAGTTGCATTGGCAGCGCAACTTGCGCGCGCACACACACACACACACGCACACACACACGCCCACACACACACACACACAGATATATATGTATATATATATATTATACGTATATATGAATGCTTGATAATATATATATACGTAGATATTTACATATATGTGCAGTTATTCATGTATCTATCATATAGTTATTAAACCTAAACGCACATATTCATAGATGCATATATAATATATATATATATATATATATATATATATATATATATATATATATATATATATATACTTTTATTCTCTTCACCCCGTTAACATTATTTGAAACATTGGCTTTATTTTAACGTTCTAATCGTGAATTTTCTTTTCCCATTCATGATTGTAATATATATATATATATATATATATATATATATATATATATATATATATATATATATATATATATATATACTAGCAAAAAATACCCGTCGTTGACAGGGTTCAAAACCAGCCTACAAAAAATGGACTCTGATTTATGAAAGTATGAAAGATTATGAAAAGGAAGGGTTGTAAAGAGGCAACTTCGAATTTAGGGGGTATCAAAACCAAAGTAAAATATGATGAACGTAAAAATAGAATATATAACCCCCATAATTTATTATACCATAACTGTTCACACTGAGACACTAATCACAATATTCTGTGGATCTATAAAATAAAACACATTGTTAAACTTTGTGACATATTTTCATTCGATGGAGGGCAGGTGCGAACGAACACCCCATAATTTTATTAAACCATGCTTCTTCAAACTGAACCATAATTACCAAAGTATACTTACACAGATAGATATGAAACGTATTTATTCAAGTTTGTGCTTATTTTCATTCTATAGAGGCCAGCTGCGAACACAGACACCGCAATTTTATCATACCATCCCTATGTAAGTTAAAACGTATTATCAAAGTAATTTTATGTACATCTATATCAAAAACACTTGTAAACATTTTTTTTTTAATTTTTAATTTTTTTATTTAGATACTTTGTGGATCAGGCGCGAACCCAAACCCTACAATTTTAATGAACCACCATTCTTCCAGATCAAACATACGCAATTCAGTGGCTCGATACATCTTCTATCATTATATGCAATCAGTTTTTTTTTTAATAATCAAACATATAGGAGCCTATTCGTGACCAGACACACACACATACTTCCAGCTTTATGTTATAAAAGATACATTATACATATATAAATATATATATGTATATAAATATATATATATATATATATAATTATTTATAGGTTTACTCAATACAAATTTTTGCATCGACGAATGAAACCGATGACGTGACTGAATGTTACACCTACGATATCACAGATTTTAGAAATAAAATAATACCTAGTTTTAGTATTCGCTAACAAATATATTGTTTTCAAATACAACTACATGCTCCAATGTTTTGTTAGAAACACCTATAATTTTGAATGTATTTATTTTTAGTTCATTAAAGTCACATACAACTTTCCATATGTATTTCGTTAACATAATGATATTGTTGATCGATTTATAATCAAGATAATTTTACATTAAATATGTTTAAACATGTAGTATATATATATATATATATATATATATATATATATATATATATATAATTTAAAGGAGATTAGAATAATAGTCTAAAGAGCTAAGTGTATTTTAATGTAATAGTGAAATTACTAGTTTAATTAAAATACAGGAAATGCTCGTTGTAATTTAGATATATAATAAGCTGGATAGTTAAATGTCCTAGAGCTAATTCAATATTAAGTAATGTGATTTATAATTTAAAAATTTTTAAAAATTTTTAAATTTAAAAATCAAAATTTAATTAAATTAAAAATCAGTTTCATAAGAAGGAACAACAACAAAGTCAATTATTTGTACGATCGTTTCGAAACTCCGTGCTTTTTATTTGTGATGAGGAGACCGTGCTTACCAAAAACACTATGTATAATTGTTCTACGTGACTTCATGTATACCACAAATAAAAAGCACGGATTTCCGAAATGATCGTACAGATAATTGACTTTTTTGTTGTTCCTTCTTATGAAACTGATTTTTAATTTAATTAAATTTTGATTTTTAAATTTAAAATTTTTTTAAAATTCTTAAATTATAAATCACATTACTTAATATATATATATATATATATATATATATATATATATATATATATATATATGTATATGTATATGTATTATATCATGTATTGGTGCGACTCATCGTAGCTTAGACGATAGGTTTGACTTTTAAAATTATTAAAGAAGGCTGAAAAAGCAGTAGGTTAAAACTGATGCGAAATATATTACATACAAAATAACTGCCATTACATTTGCCGCACAATATACCTATGGATACACAGTGTGCCTCATGACATTTTTCTATTAATATTCTTAAAGATTTTCATTTAATTTCATGGAATTAAAATACCATGAGTGCGATATTTCTGGATACATCGTCAATCAGCGTGTTTCCTTATAAGTAGCTTTACTCACTGATTATTTTCAAAGACGGTAAGAGTACAGAGAGATGTCAGAGGCATACTAAATAAATCTGGACTGTCGAAGTGTATGGATAGAGTATTAATGTAATATGCAGAAAAATACGCGCATTAGCAGTTTTAATATTAATGGTTTTCGTCGGAGCTAATTACTTTAATTGTATTTTAATCTTGTAGAATGCTATTTGTTATAACTTTTATAGAAGATATTACATACTGAAATGAATAGTCTAATAGTATGCGTTATCCAAACTATATAGAGGTCTAATCCACGTATGAAATTGAATTTTTAAATTACGACGTTGTAATTAGCTGCAATGCAGAGATGCTATCAAGCTTTCAACATCCTAATCTAGTCAGTAAAATTTACATGTCTCCGTAAACATAAAAAATTATATATATATATATATATATATATATAATATGTGTAATAGTTAAAGCTGTCAAATTATAAATATTCTGTATTAGAAACTATTCCTTTATTTTAAATCAAACTCTGAGTTTGCTGACCATTTCGTATCAATCTGCGTGTATTTTACTAATATATATTCTTAAAAAAGAAACATATAGAGACATATATTCGATGTAAGAATTTATTATTTGACAAAAGGACTATATAGAAGGGGTAATAAATTGTTAAATCGAATATATGCCTCTATATGTTGCTTTTTTCAGAATTGAAAATTTAACCACGAACGTATATATTGCTCTATTCTTAAATATGTAGTTTTTCCTTTTTGGCTAGGGTCACCTTGAAAGTATTACTTTATATTAATATATATCAGGATTTTTAATCTGACTCTATCAGTGCCTTATCTCGCTTATACACACACACACACATATATATATATGTATATACATATATATATATATATATATATACATATATGTACGTATATATATACATATATATACATATATAAATATAGATACATATCTATATATACATATAGACATATATATATATATTTGTATATATATGACTGGATGTTATGCGTTTATATATATATATATATATATATATATATTTAAATATATGTGCACATATATGTGATAAGAAGTTCCATCCAAGCTTAACAAATGACAAACACTCTTATAAGTACCGATAATCGAAAATATTTAAATAAAACTAGGAAGCCCATTCGGATCAAAGTTAACACTTTTATACAACCTTACATTCCAAATGTATTTGAGAATTTTCAACACTGCGCAAGCAAAAAAAATATTGTGTATGCATTCAGCAGTAAGTTACTTTACTTTTACAGGGGCGGATGTAATAAATTTTTCATGTGATTATATAAATATATATTTTACTAGCGGGGGTACCCGGCGTTGCCCGAGTGTTTGTTTCCGGGACGGGGGGGGGAGTTTTAAAAAATGGTATGGTAGGTAAGTAGAAACGATCAAACCGGAGTCATGTGTAAAAGTAGGAAAATAAAGTGTGAAAAAAAACCCAAAAAACATCTGCAACGTTAACAGTTCGGCCACCAAGAAAAGTCCATCCCAGTTGTTTAGGAAAAAAAAAAAAAAAACAACTACGGTAGGTCGGCGCGAACGTGGAAATATAATTTGAATTGTCCAGCACGCTAACCACTACGCCACAGAGCACTGCAGCTTAGTTTAGTGATTTTAAATAACTTTACATGAAATAACTACGAAGCCAAACCGGTGTTCTCTTCTCAACTGTTCCTTGTGAACGATCCCCCAACGGTGTTAAGTGGTGGCAGGAGGAGGAGGAGGAATTTATTAGAGATAAAATATTTTACCACTTTCATTGATCTTAACCGATTTTGGCCGTGCCTTCTCAGCAGAAATCTAAGATTATGGAGGAATTTGAGAAATAATAAGCCTATAACACACCTCAGATATTGTTCTGTCGTTTGTGCATGTTATATTTGCATGCAATATCTTGATTTTTAATCCTATTAATGTCAAAATCAGACGAGAAAAATTGGTTCATTTTATTTGTATAGAGAAGATAGAAGAATAGATAGATAGAATAGAAGAAGATAGAAGAAGAATAGATAGATAGAAGAGATAAAGTATAAAAGTGGTACTTTGACAAGCTGAATTGCTTCCCAAATTAATTTATGCATGAGCTTTTGTTTTTTTGCATATAAAACTGAAAGTGAAATAATTATATAAATGATAAAATAGATTCTCTACAGGAAAATGTACACTACAATGCATTTTGAAATCAGTCATTGTGGCAAGGCATGTGGACCAATCTTCCGTGACACTGCACCCCGACAACAACAGGCAATCAATCTATCTGATTAAAAACCTGCGATTCCACCGATTTTTGTGACAATAAAAGTATAATTGGGTGGAACATTTGTGGATTCTCATTAAATAACGACTACGTCTGGTCTTCCAATTAGTACATACATACGTTTAGAAGCATGAATCAGCTTTAATTTTTCTGTAATTAAAGATGTTCTGTGTTCAACATACGTCTTTGTTTTAATAGCATGTGCAATCCCGTTTATATATATATATATATATATATATATATATATATATATATATATATATATATATATATATATATTACCATTTTGTCTGATTACATACAGATGTTTCCATTACCGCACTGTATCAACGATCCGATAACTTCATCAGACTTTGCAGTAACATATGGAACTAAGCAGATTACACGGTTATAAATATATATATATATATATATATACATGTATATGCTCTAACACAGTATTGAGCACTCTCTTCAGGTGTTTACTAATTGGAATTTGTGCTTTTTATACATATATATATATATATATATATATATATATATATATATATATATACATATACCTTTCTGAGTTTTCTCGAGGATAAGGAATAATAAGTGTAGAATGATTAATGGGACTATGACGTAGTAATTTTTAGTAGAGGGAATTTGGTAAATTGGATTAATAAAGGGAAACGGCTAATCAAAGTCTCGTTTAGGTTGGATATTAAGATGGACATTTCTTAGTCAGTCGGAAAGCAGGATAATTAAAGAGAGTTCAACAGGTGTGCAGTCCTATAAAGAAGCTTTGTTCATTAAATCTACGTTAAGGTTAAACCCCGCATAACAGTGAGTGATATGATTTATATTGTTTTAAAATAGACGAGTGTTTCTCGTTGAAGTTTGCGGGAGGGAACCATAGATTTGATCTCAGACCAGCACTGCCATAAAAATAACGATACAGCAGAAACGAGCTTGCAAATTCTCTTCTGCGAGGAAGATGTTACAAGGAAGAGAAAACGGCATCCCCCACTAGGCTAGGAATCTATTTTGAACACTATCATGGCAGAATAGGTATTTCTAGATATATAAGTCTTACCCAGATGTGGCAACAGTTCTCCATCTATAGATTTACATAGCTCTTATATAGGAAGAGATTTCTAAAGATGTGAGATATCTACTGGATCGATAGAAATAACCCACCATTTTCCCAGGGACCTTGCAAACAGCTTTGGATGTACGTGTCCCATTGCATATCAGAAGTAATTGTCAACCCCAGGAGTTTGTTAAAATATAGAACCTCCCCAAGATTAGTGTCATTCATTTACATTGGTGGCAGATGGGGACATAGCGTTGATGATATAAAGACAGAAACTTAGTTTGTTATGCATTAAAAGTAACCAGACACTTCTTTCCCTATTGTACGACATCATCACGATCAGAGTAGAGAGAATAAGAGAGATTTTGCTCGTTTACCGTCTCTGATCTACTGCCATAGATGGTATTGACGTCAGCAGAAATGTCTACAAAACCCTAAGGATATGATTTGGAAGATTATTTATGTATATCAGGAAGAGAGTTACGCTTAAGATGGATATCTGAGGGACGCCAGCATAAATACTGTAAGGTTACGATTTCCGCCCATACAACCACTACTCTAATGGACCTATCAGAAAAATAATTTAATAATTGAGAACACATTTCCACCTATACCGTAACTGGAGAGCTTGTGAAGTAGACCTTTTATGCAATACACTACTAAGGTATTGAATATGTCAAGGACAACGGCCCCAGAAAGGAAACCTTGGTCAAGAGATTCTCTTATCCTATGAGATACCATTGTATGCACAACGAAAACCACATTGTTTATAAGGAAAAGGTTTATTTTTGCTGATGGGGTTGAATACTTCTCTATTAAACATAGACCCAGTAGCTTACTCATGACGCACAGGAGACCTACAGATCTGTACTGAGAGGAAGATGACTACCTAAATTCTAAAATACAGGACACACTGGCGATGTTTTCCAGTGGTTTGCAAAGTAATTCTTCTTAATGCTTAAACAGCTTTATAAATATGGAAGTTAGTTCTCGTTGCAGCGTTTTTAGCACTATAAAAGGAATACAGTTAGGGCATGTTGATTTACTGGAACACAGGTACTAAGTTCTTGGCAAAGAGTTGGCTTAGATATTGACGAGGTTATCTAAGGTCAATTGATAATGGTTGGAATAGAGCACACGCTTCTGTTCATTATCCTGTTAGCTATTTTCCCAACCTCGTGGCACCCAAGTCTCTCTTGCGTCCTTTTTTACTGTTTTACAGTGATTGCTCGCAGTCCTAAAAGCGGCTTTAGTCTTAGTATGTCTCTTAGATTGGAAGCAATGGGAAAAGTGCTTTCTGTGCGAAATTTTTGTTCCTCGCTTGTCTAAGTTAAGATAAAAACGTACCTTTCAAACATAAGTTTCATCGATACATTATGGATGACGGGAATAGCTTCCATATATTATTATCATATCTACCTCTGCGTTCCATGTCTAAAATGTTTTGCGCTCTATAGTATCAGATCTGAGGGAATGGTTAATTGTAGGTATACACCGTTTACGTCGTTCGTAACTTAGTTTGCCAGTCGAATCATCCTCCAAAGATGTTATTGTTCAAAAGATAAAGATTTAATATGCAACAACATGAAGAATTGATTTGAATGTTAGCATGTGTACAGATAACTAAACCACGTTGGTTAGTTAAAACGAATGTTTCGCATTTTAACTTGCCGATCAATGTCCGTGAGCGTCAATACAAAGAGTTTACTCGTTTTTAGCCATTCTTCGTACACGATTACTATTTTTTGTAAACTTCCGTGTTATGTTACTAAGAGTTGAGTTGATAAATATATGCACATATACATCTATTGTTTGTTTATATATATTGCAGAGAGGGATATTTGGAAAACCTGTAAATTATATCTATTAGCTGATATACGTGGTAGAATGCTTGTGGATATTAAACAATCTGTTTAAACAGCCGACGTAAAATTTTAAAAAGTGTATGGTAAACCGTCGTCCAAAGTATTGTATTCCGTCTCAAATTTAATTTATTAAAAATATTTTAGGATAAATTTACAAAAGTAAAAAGAAAAACACTCTATCTCCGTGTCTTTGGGGATTTGAACACAACTGGCATAACTAATAAATGGTCTGCAAACAAAAACAGCACACCGGTTTTCATCGAACGGAAATGTAATCATTCTCGAGCAACAATTTTATCCACCTTGTGAATTAATTATATCTTAATAAAAATTGGAAATTGTACTTTACAATTTGTCAGATGATTTAATAATACAAAAAAGCAAAAAAATATAATATACTACAGATACTCAAGATATGTCAAGTTAAATTTGCAGTTACCAAGTTTAATGTGTCGGAGTTATTTTATCAGGTACTTTCATTGGTAAAATGGTGTAAATTTAATGGTAAACTGAGGAAAATAAATCAACCACTTATCGATTAATTGACGGTATACTAATTTATGAGAAAGATGTGTGGTATAGATGATTACTGATTAACTGAGATTAATATATCTTCCGGAAAAAAACCGGGTCCTGATTTTCACCGATGTACTAAACAAATATATGTTACGCTAACACTCAATAAGACAATGCTTCATTGAGAATACTTCAATTAATTTTAAAGATATATTTCACGAGATATAAAATTCCAGACAATCACGAATCCTATACATATAATAGCTACATATTTAAAATTGGGGCGGGATAAAAACAGCATTATGAAAGTAGCAGATTACTAAAAATGCTGAAGTATTTTTAATCAGAAAATTATACTAACTTTGTGTTCTTGAATGTAAATCTCACGATAATCGAATTAAATGAGAAAAACCTCTGCATAGCAATGTACAGAGTTCAGGGAAAAACTGTAAATACTTAATCGAGGCATGGACTAACTAAGCTCTTAAATATTAAAAAAAACGAGCCCCCTCTTGAAAATAACAAATAAAGTCTCGATCATACAGAACAAATATATATATATATATATATATATATATATATATATATTTTTATAAAGTAATAGGGTTCGTGTGTTTCTGTCTGTGTGTACAGCTCTCCACCATCAACGAAATATAAAGGAGGTAAGAGGGTAGATCTCTCCTGGTAGAGAAACATTAGAACCCATTTTAGGATGTTTCTGTTATAGGAGACATAAGAATCTTTGCCTAATTTCTTTATATACTATTCTACAAACCACCCCCATATCGAATGACTTATGCTCATTTGCATATCACATTATATTAAATCTCTATAACTAATTTCCTCGACCTTATTACATATTGGAAATATTCTAATCATTTCAACTGTACTATTTACAAAATCTATTTAACATTTAATCTATCTTCTATCTTCTATCTATCTATATCTATATCTATATCTATCTATCTATCTATATCTATATCTATCAATCTATCTATCTATCTATCTTCTATCTATCTTCTATCTATCTATCTATCTTTCTATCTATATCTATCTATATCTATCTATCTATCTATCTATCTATCTTCTATATATCTATAAAAACAGAGATGTGTGTGCCACAGACGATTTCTGATTGGTTAATCCAATAATCACATCTCCTAAAAAACAATCGTTTCTACGCTCTTACCTTTACCATAAAATATTATGGCTTTATTTATTGTCCATCTTGGAAGGGTGTAATTTTTTAATAACTTCTTATTTACAAATTAAAAAAATACGAAACTATTATACCAAACTAAACTACACGAAACCCGCACACACGCACACACACACGTTCACTACCGTCACGTTGTTATGGCAACCAAACCCGCTGACTACACAGTAAATGTGATTTTCTTCATTTTCTCATTTCACTCGTGGTCTTAAATTTATTTCGGGTTTGTATTACTGTACACATAGATTCGAATAAGTTGCCAAAAAACAAATATATAACAAATAAATGTTATCAAAGGCAAGATAAATTACTTTTCTACCAAACTGGATATATTTTTCGTGTTTTTATTCAATTTAACATGTTTATTCAGCTCGAAAAGCATACAGTGCTTACCGATGTATTGAAAAATTCAAGATGGCGGCCGATTCTCTCTTTAACACGGTAAGTTTGGAAAAAGGTGTAATAAATAAAAAACCGGTTAAAATACTGTTAAAAACTCGCTCAATATATGTTACCGTGACATAGGTTGACATATATTCGGCGGGTTTTTAATAGTATTTTGTATAGTTTTTTATTTATAACACCTTTTCCCAAACTTACGGTGTTAAAGAATGTGTGAGACGCCATCTTGAATTTTCCAACACATCGGTAAACACTATATTCTTTTCGCGCTGAATAAACATGTTAAATTGAATAAAAACACGAAAAATATATCCAGTTTTTATCGGTTTTTTACCTTCTCTGCAGAAGTACAAAAAAACGGAAGGTACTTTTACAGAATGTTAAACTATTATTTCGAAGAAATTTAGCAAGAATACCTGTAAACCAGGAAATCGGTAAAATGTCATCATGGATGAATACTTGTCTATTATAATTTCTACCCTTGACAAAAACTTAGCCATAACAAAAAAGATTTATTGTTCAGATTGTTTTTGAGATTGATTTCTAAAAAGATATTTTATAAATAAAATCGACTTTAAAATTAAAGACTTAAATTACAATAATTGAATTTAAACATTCTTATTTCAATATTTGGCACATAACACCTGCAAAAATGATCACAATGTCAGGATTTCATTTTATTTCAGAATCGATGGCAAATTGTGTAGATTGATATCTCATTATATTAAATACTAATATTGAACATTAGTTTATCATTTAAGCCGATAAAAAGCCCTTTTTTTTTTCGAGTCATAAAAGGAGTTGGAGTTTCCTAATCAACCTTTCGGGTGCAGTTGCACGCTCTCAAAATAACTAAAGTGTTGGATTTAAAAAAATTGGTTCATTAAAACTAAACAGGTTTAGATTTAATAAAAAAAAAAATTAAAAAAAAATCGCTTTGGTAATTAGATATGTCGTATGGTTATCCCTAATCGCTGAATAAAACCGCTAACGAGTTGAATGATTACGACATAAAATTAAACTCGGGTTCCTGAAACGGAAACTTCGTTTGTTTTTGTTTTTTTCTTATCAATATATTTACATTGTTATTTTGTTTTCATTTTCAATCATTCGAACAGTTTTCTTTTTCAAGTAATCCAAGTTACAAAATTCCCACTGTTTACTATGCTAAAATCACAATGACTAATGTATACCTATTAACCCTTATCCTTGAGCGGCCTCTGGGCCTTGATAAGTGGTGACACCCATGTAAAAAAAAAAAATCACTCGAACAGTTTTCTTTTTATAATGTACAGTTTTAAAAGTTTAAAAACTATATAGTTTTTACTTCAGGAAAATTAATGGGTCAGTTTTTACGATGTGCCCTGTTAAAATACTGTTAAAAACTCGCTCAATATATGTTACCGTGACATAGGTTGACATATATTCGGCGGGTTTTTAATAGTATTCTGTATAGTTTTTTTTTTATAACACCTTTTCCCAAACTTACGGTGTTAAAGAGGGTGTGAGACGCCATCTTGAATTTTCCAACACATCGGTAAACACCGTATGTTTTTCGAGCTGAATAAATATATTACATTGAATAAAAACACAAAAAAGATATCCAGTTAGGTAGAAAAGTAACTTATCTCGCCTTTGATAACATTTATTTATATATTTGTTTTTGACTATTTTTTCGAATCTATGTGTACAGTAATCCTGCCAGGATGCAGAGGAAAATGAATGAAGGGGGAGGGGAATAAAATAAAAACATTTTGGAAACAGAGTAAGTTTGAAAGAATTGCTTTGCACAGAAAGAAATTAATGAAAAAATAAAATTAAATTTCTTTTCTTTCTTGATTTTTTTTTTAGTTTTTTATGAAAAAGGAAGTCAAAATTAAGACTATAAAAAACAATTTTTATCAGGAGCGAACCTCAGTCGTCAGGTCTGTAAAAAAAAGACGTGGAATAATAAATGTTTTCTAATACAAATTGTTTTTACTTATGTGTTCATTTGTCTCTTTGAAGTTCGTTTGTTTAATATATCGGTTTGCAATATAATTTTGTCATTCTGTCAGACTCAAATTTTAAATCTATATATCTATAAAAGTGAAAGTGTGTGTGTGTGTGTCTGTGTACATTTCCCTACGAAATAACTCTGTCAATTTTTAGTCTACAGACTCGAAATTAGATATACAGGGTACTGAGATTTGGAAAAATCTATGTGATCGGTTTTTAGCCAGAAATTTGGCGATTAAGGGGTCAAAGTTCAACGATTTGAGCGTTGAGAACTCTACCAAACTTCTCCGACAATTTTGGGTCTACACACTTTAAATTTTAGATATAGCTTCCGTGGACATGAATCTGACTTAATAACTTGATTTGAGCCCAAAACAATAAATTTTCAGGGGTCATAATAGGGGTCAAAGTTTAAAAAATTACCCCCTTTTTTTTTGCTCAGCATACACCTCCAAACACCCGGGCAACGCCGGGCACCCATGCTAGTATATATATATATATATATTCTACGAAATTGCATCAATATTTAAATGAAAAAAAAACTTCAATGTTATACTTTTTCCCAAGAAAAAAACACGCGGTTTGAAGAGACTAGGAAAATGAATATTTTACCAGGCACATAGTCTGATCGTTTCGGAGATATTATATGGCAAGTAATGAGATAGGGGATTTGATAATTTTGAGAAACATTATAAGAACACGCTTAAAAAGAAGGTATGTGTGGAGGTAAAGCAAATTGTATGATCAATAAATAAAACATAATTTATTGTAACTTCTGGCATATGTTCATGACAAATGTTAGTTAGAGATTATTACACTAGATTTTTCAAGCAAAAAAATAAAATAATCTTGTAATGAATGCATGAGTTCAGTTATCATTATTATGCGATCTAAACTATAACTGACAGTTTAAATATAATGAATTACACTTGGATAGCAGTTTACATACATCTACCTCTACGATTTATATATATATATATACATACATATATATATATATATATATATATATATATATATATAAATGTGACCCTTAGTTCGTCCGTTATCAATAAGACCAGATTTCTATATTACGAATTTAATTGAACTTTTCAGACGATCTTTCCTTACGGTCGAGGAATGTGTTTATTTTATTAAAATAAATTGATTTTGCAAGTTATTAAAATATTTAATATAATAAAAATATTATTTCGTAATAAATTTCTGAAGGACTATTCGGTGTTTACTTCCGGTAGGTATTTCAATTCATACCCCACAATTTGACGACTCTAATCGATAAGTGAAAAAAAAACATCCTCTTTTTTTTAAATATAAATTAATTTCTCATTTTTTTAAATTTTAAACGAACTGCTCGTTAGAATGTGGGTTTAGAGTTGAAACATAAAAGTCAAAGAACCTTAACAAAACCATTTTGGAAATTTGCCGAATAATCTCATTTTATTTTTATTTGTTTTTTTTTTCAGCCATTCTTACCAGCGAGAGAGGAGGGTGTTTTTAAACATGCTGTGCTTTCAACTAACAATTAAACAATTTATTATGTAGAATTTATTACTACAAAAATACATCGGGAAATTATATAAAAAAGATATTATGAAAGTTTAAATGTACCTAAAAAACAACGCGATTAACGTCCGATTAAATATGATCCTGTAATTAAAATGTTATTTTAATTAGCCATGTTGTTTAACAAATTAAAAATTTAATGCAAGATGAAATATTACAATGATTAAATATGTTTTTTTTTAATAATTTAACATAAAAACATTGAACAATAAAAATAACATTTTGGGTACTTATCTATGTTTTGTTACTGTGTTGCAATAATAAGGTTATTCTTAACATGTCGAGGATGTTTTGTAACTATTATGTGCTTAGACCTTACAGTTTAACAAGATATATTGAAACTTTAATTTAACATGAACAACTATTTAAAATAGCTTGGTATCAAAAGCGCATAAGCATCAAACATTGGTTTAATTTTACAGTTGTTCTCGGACGGATACGAGGACAGATGCAACCGTGCTATTTTTATAGATTATTTTCCCAGTTTAAATTCAAGTTTCACCGTATATTTTTTAGTTTTAAGGTAGAAGCACAGAATAGTTATAAAACACCCTCAGCTTTTCATTAAGAATGTTTTTCAAAATAATAACGCTATTATTTCAGCACGCCACTAAAAATACATAAGTACCAAACGTTTCTTGTTACTGGGCACTGTTTTTAATTTTACATGCAATAAAACTTTTAATCATATTAAAACTTCATCTTGCATTATATTTTTTAATTTGTTAAAAAACATGGTTAATTTAAATTAAATTTTAATCACATTATCATATTTTCAATAACGTTTTTATATTTTACCAATTAAAA
The DNA here is from genome assembly GCF_053919585.1 of Euprymna scolopes. Taxonomy (NCBI): domain Eukaryota; kingdom Metazoa; phylum Mollusca; class Cephalopoda; order Sepiida; family Sepiolidae; genus Euprymna; species Euprymna scolopes. The sequence continues at coordinate 49,830,941 of NC_136485.1, forward strand.
TTTCTGAAATATGTAAAAAAAAAAACTTTTGCTCGATACCGCTGTCGACATTTAACAGCCCCTTTCTGTGATTACCGGGTGTTGAGGATATTTGTACAACTAAACGGCAAATCTGCCTTCTGTGCTGTCAATTAACAATTTATAAAAAAAAAAATCAAATTGTAAATTTTCACATTAGGTCTACCTCCACAATTTTTAACATGGGTCGGTGCTTATTCCGAAAGCCGTTCTAAACATGAGGAGGATGGGTTATTTATTCCCAAAGCCGTTTTTAACATGGGGAGCTTAGAGGTGTTTATTCCGAAAGCCGTTCTTTATATGGAGACACTGGGGGTGTTTATCCATAGCCGACATTGAATTATAGTGTTGAGTACACGTCTTTATATCTCGAAAACTACTTACTTCTACGCACTTAAAATGCGATTTTTTATTAAAATCTTGAAAGGTAGCCATTTTAATGAAAATAGTGGAGGTGGACCTAATGTCAAAAAAAAAGAAAGCTATAAAAGATATCATGAAATTTACATTTAACTTGGAAGAACTATTTTAAGATAGTGCGGTAAAAAAGTAAAATTAGACAGATAAATAATATATGAGTAGTAAATGTGTGCAAAGACACGATAAGTTACTTCTCTACCTAACTGGAACAATTTTAATGTGTCTCTTAGGTTTGTTTTACTGCAAACATAGATTCTAAAATGTTTAAAAAAAAAAACAAACACAAATTTATATCAAATATTATGTAAGGACAGGATTAGTATCTTTTCTACCGACCTAAAATATAAAAAAAAAATCAAACATAACCGATATTTAAAATTCAAGAGACTTAATCAACGCTTAATAGCTAACACAACAGAACGGGCAAACCAGAGGTAAAATGGGTGTTTTTCCTGTAAGTGCCTGCCCATTTGCTCATTAGAAAGGAGGCGGCGAATACTAAAAAAGCTGATTGGCTAACTACAAACTAAGTAGAAGGTGCGTATATAAAAACGCGAGATATCCAAAAAATACTCGCATAAACATGAAGAATCCAGGAATGGATAAAAGGCTAGATAATCAGTTCAGAGTTACACGCCACATATATCTATTACCTTACTAACTATAGGTAATTATAAATGTATATATGTATATATGTATATACACATATATACATATATATATATAATATTTATGTATATATATTTATATAAATGTATGTTTATATATACAATCACATATAGTTATATATATTTAAATATTTAAATAAATATATTTATATATATATTTATATATATACATTTATATACATATATGTATATATTCATATGTATATATATACATTCATATATGTATTCTTATATATATTTACATGTATATTTATATATACATTTATAGATTTATATATATATATATTTATATATATGCATCTATATTTATAGATTTATATATATGTGTATATATATATTTATATATGTTTATATATATATTTATAGATATATTTATATATATATATAAATTTATATATATACATCCATATATATTTTATATGCATTTATATACATATTTATGCATATTATATGTTTATATATATATGTACATATGTATATATATTTGTATATATATTCATATATATTGATATATGTGTATATTATATACATTAATATATATATATATACATATAAATGTATATATACTTATATATATTTATTTATATATATTTAATATTATAATATATATATATATATTTAAATGTATACATTTATATATATATTATATAGATATATTTATATATACATTTATTTATACACACATTTATTTATGCATATATATATATATATATATATATATATATATATATATATATATATATATATATATATATATATATATATGAGCAAACATTTAATAAAACATGTTTAAAAGCACTTTGAAATGAGATAAAACAGTTTATCTGAAAAGGAAACACTAGAAAACTGGACCATTTTTAGATTAAACATGTGTTTAACTCATTTCAAAGTGTTCTTTAACATGCTTTATTAGCTGTTTCTTCTCCTATTATAAGCTGCATTTGGTTTTATTTAGCTTTTACATCTGGCTGAGATAACTTCATGAATATTATTTTTTTTAATATTCATAATATGCTTTATATTTACCATCTTGGATCATTTGGGTAAATTAAATTGTAATTTATATTATATATATATATATATATATATATATATAAATATATATATATATATATATATATATGGGGGGGGGTGGGGGCTGGCGTGTGTGTGTGTGGGTGTGTGTGGTCGGTCGAATTTAAAATGTCAATCCAATGGGTAACTTCCATTTTTTTTTTTTTTAACCTTGTTTTTTGTTTATTCATCCAGCCTTGACATCTGTGTATTTATAAATTGCGCCTACGGACATTTATCGGCAAGTATAAATGCGAAATGTTTCTTTTCAACTAACTAACATGTTCTTTTCTCTCTGTACATGCTTAATTCAAATCCGTTCTTCAGGTCGTTTTGCATTAATAATATTTTCCGCGATAAAACAATTTGGGAGATGATGCGACTGGCAAACTATTTTTTTTTTGGTTTTGTATCTGGCTGATATCACCTAGTCATTTTATTGTACATTTAAAATCATGTCTTTGTAATAATAAAGACGAAATCTGCATGAATTTAACAGTATTTAAACATGTTTACATCGAAAAGAAATGCAAAATATTTCAGGCGTGGGGTAATAAAACTATTGATTTTAATTTTCTTAAAGGTTCCTTTTACAAAGTGTTAATAAGATAATTTAGAAACGTATGCAAGGCAGTGGACACGTTCAAAGTATAGGTTTTGATTGAAAACTTACTTAGGCTATTGGCAATTTCCTGCGTTATTTTCTCTTCTTTTTCAAGTAATATGATGATATTTCTTGAGATTGTGAAATTGAACAATTCTATCGTCAAACCTTAATTTAATAATCTGTTAGTATTCTTGATTTTATCTCAGTTTCTATATATTTATATAATAGTCTTTGTGCTTAATAACATTTCCTTTATTGTTTTCCTCTCTCATAAACGTTTGACTTACTTTCTATAAATCCTTATTTGTCTTTAAATATTTTCTTTTTTCTTTTTTGAGAATATATAAGAATGTATGAGCTATAGATGCAAAATTAATCCTACGAAGACGTACATATATGTATTTCTTTTTATATGCAATTATCGATTAGACAAAGCTAATATTAATTTCTTATTTCAAATAGTAAATTTTCTAAATGCATGTGGGTTTTGTAAACCTTTTCCTTGCACATTTACTGAATTCAAATAAATGTCAGAAAATTATGATAACGTAAAATAGAATATTATATCAGTGAAAAATGTAAATATTCGTAGCGAATTATATATATATATATATATATATATATATACATATATATATATATATATATATATATATATATAATCCTTCAATTTGGAGAAAAGTATTTATTTTAAAATTTTGCAATTTTTGTACTGCAGTTAAATATTTACTATTTTTAATAAATTAAAAAAAATAATGAGACCCCTCACGCGCAATGACAAAATTTAATGAATACATTTCTTTAATTTGCGTTACGTCCAAGGATGGAATACTGTTGCCACATCTGGGCAGGAGCTGCTAGAAAGGACTTGTCCTGCCTTGATAGAGTTCAAAATAGACTTCGTAGCCTCGTAGGAGATGTCCTTTTCTCCTCCTTACAACCTCTATCTCACAGAAGAGATGTTGCGAGTTTGTCTCTGATGTATCGTTATTTTCATGGAAAGTGTTCAACTGAGCTTCAATCTATGGTCCCCCCTCGCCAAACTTTCACAAGAAACACTCGTCTAGCTGTAAACACTATCAATAATTTCCCCCACTCTTTATCTATGCCTAAACCTAAACATAGATTCCATGAACAAAGCTTCTTTCTTAGAACTGCACGCCTGTGGAATTGTCTTCCGTTTTCCTGCTTTCCGGCTGACTACAATATGGTTGTGTTCAAGTCTAAGGTAAATACGTTCTTGATGAGCCGTTCAATATAAGTTATTAAATTTACCAAATTTTCATTACTAATGGTTACTATATTGTCCAATTTTTACTGTACACTCTTTAACCCTTATCCTTGAGTGGCCTCTGGGCCTTGATAATGTGGTGATGCCTTTGTAAAAAAAAAAAAAATACATCTTCCATGACAGGGGGTATTTAATAAATGCCGGTTTTGACTGAATACTCTTCTCGAGCTGATGCCAAGTTTCTGCATTTCTTTTCTTCTTTATTTCAAGTCTAACATCAATACTAATCAACACTCTCTAAATAAATATAGTTGTCTATCCTCACTTTAATATTCTATTTTTGTTAATACTCTACTTTTTACCCTTTTTATGTAATTTGCTTTTTTTCTAAATAAATTTGTTTTACTTTACATAATTTCTTTTCGATGTTTTTAATATTTTTTCCTATTTAAATAAATTTTATACTATGAAGTTATAAATATTTATGGGATGTAGATGTTTAAATATATTCACGAAGGCATACCCCTTTCTATTAAATTCATTTATCGATTAGATAATCAAATAATAATTTTAATGACATTGTTTTTAAATAATTCCGCAAATTACATAACAATTTTCTCGATTAAGTGATATTGATATTGGGGCGACTTTATAATAAATGGCGATTTCGTTTTTTTTCTAATATGAATTGCAAGTTTAAATTACACACGTAAACAGATTAATTGTCTTATCTTACACCAAAACATTATATTATTAATATTAAATTATTGACTTACTAAAGTTACTCTCAGAAGGGTAAAAAGTAAGAGAGAATTAAACAAAAGGTTATAGTTTGCAATAAGTAGTTTATCAATGAGCAATAAGTAGTTTATCAATAAACAATTTTTTTGCCATAGGCAACCGAAAGTTTACTTCCGTCACAAACATTTTCCTTCCATTTAAAATATGATATAAAAATTCAGCAAATTTTCAATACAGCGTAGTAACCACATTTTTGGTTTTCTGTTTGGAGAATATTATTTTGAAGACATATTTATTTGATGATCAGTTTGCAGCATTTTTCTCTAATCTCTATTACCATATTTGCAATGTTTCAATAACCCGGAATTAAGATGTTCGACTCCACAAATTACCATGCGTCTAGATGTTAAATTACGTTGTTGCCCTGATGATTAAAGTTTTTCTTAGATATAAGACAATGTTTCTACAATATTGTAATCCTAGACTAGATTATTTTTATAAAAGCAGTGATTGTAGTATTGATAAAATTGAGGTAGTAGAATATTATGTAGGATATACAAAAACCGCCTGGATATCCACATAAAAAGCTGATTTTCCAAGAAAAAGCCCTAGTTATATTATCACAAATTTTTACAGTTACAGGGATGGAGCATTGTGTCGGTTTGAATGTGGTTAGATATTCTTTGATAAACTGGAATCTTTTATATTGAAGACATGTTCTTATCCTTTCCAAATGGGAGACTCTAGTAGAAGATGAACCAGTCCAGATGTGGCATCAATACTCTACGCATGGGCGAATAGATGTTTGTAGATTTACAGAATAATCTCAGGTGAGAGTAGTATACAAGCACGCTGGAAAGAACCCACTCAATGTTCAGCAAATTCCTGTATTTATTTCAGTTCATATTGCCTTTTAAGTCAAAGTGTTGAAAGGAATAATTCTCAGGTAGGGTTTTTTGTCATGCGTGTCCAATATTATATATTCGCAATATTTGAGGTATTATACCACATTCCACACAACAGCCTACCTTTTCAGAGCAAATATGATACTCAACGTTAACCATCCTTGAAATAGAAAAAATCTGATTAGATTTGAATGTGTGTGCTTATGCAGTTTTAAAATTGTCATGCTAAATAATGGGTGTAGACTTTCTCTTTTTCTTCATAACTAAATTCACTTATCGACAAACTTGATATTTATAAATTCGTTAATATTATACATTACCTTTTAAATTATATCACATTGATTTTTTCGGATAAAACTCGCGGGCCCTTTTATCTTTCCGCAAATGTATTACTATGCGTGAATTTGTATGACTATATTTATATAATCCAATTACTATGCATACAATTATACATACATATATATGTACATGTGTATGTATATATATATATATGCACATATGAATGTGTATATCGATATACCTATATGTATATAACTATTCAAAAAGTTATATATATATATATGTAACTTTTACTTAAATTTATAAAATTTTATGTACGTAGAAAATATGTAAATGCATATTTACATAATAAATAAATTACAAATAATACGTCCCAAACATGTATGTTCGATTTAAATGTAAACACAGGGCAGATATCCCCTCGCTTTAAAGTACTCAGAGAGTGAAAAAACCCACTGTCTCGCTTATAAAAATATAATATATGAATTAATATATATATATATATATATATATATATATATATATACATATCTATATATATACACACAACTATATATATACATATATATATATATATATATATATATATATATATACATATCTATATCTATCTATCTATCTATCTATCTATCTATATATATATATATATATATATATATATATATATATATATTAAAAACCTTAGGTAACGATTTTGAAATTTCCTTTTTGCATGCATACATAATACTTAAACAATTTTCTTTTAGTTACATACTGCGTGTTTTGTCAGTATTAGTATTTTGGTTCAACCCACTTGAATGATATATGTAAAGGTCGATTTAAGCAAGCTGTTATATCTGAAGGCTTTCAAAACACAGTGTTCAACGACGCGATTGGACAGACCTGCAAGTCACGTGGCCAATTAGATAGCGTTAATATTATTCACTGAAATGTATGTAATTGAAATATATATTTAAATGATACATAGATAGAAAACAATTATCGGAAAGATGTTAAATCAAAAACGAAGAAAAAAACAGTCAACTTCATAGAAAATTATAGTTTCAATAGTAATAAAAAGGAAAAAAGTGAACAATATACAAAGTTCAATATATTCATTATTTTTGCAAAATGCTGTGTTTAATAAACAATGAAATATGTATGCATATATATTTTCATTGAATGTGAACGCTGTAAAATTTACATGTGTGAAAGAGAAGATATTTACAGAAGGAAGGATCATAATCTGAATTGATTCATAATACAACACAATCTTAGTTTGCAGCATTTTTCTCTAATCTCTATTACCCCATTTGCAATGTTTCAATAACCCGGATTTAAGATGTTCGGCTGCACAAATTACCATGCGTCTAGATGTTAAATTACGTTGTTGCCCTGATGATAAAAGTTGTCCTAGATATAAGCCAAAGTTTCTACAATATCGTAATCCTAGACTAGAGCATTTTTTAAATGCATTGATTGTGTTATTAATAAATTTCAGGTAATAGAATTTTCTGTAAAATATACTAAAACCGCCTGGATAGCCACATAATAAGCTGATTTACAAAGAAAAACTCCCTAGTTATATTATCACAACATTTTTACAGTTACAGGGATGGAACATTGCGCCGATTTGAATGTGGTTAGATATTCGTTAGTAAACTGGAATCTTTTATATTGAAGACGTGTCCTTATCCTTTCCAAGTGGGAGACTCTATAGAAGATGAACCAATACATATGTGGCACCAATACTCTACGCATGAGCGAATGGATGTTTGTAGATTTACAGAATAATCTCAGGTGAGAGTAGTATACTACCACGCTGGAAAGAACCCACTCAATATTCAGCAAAGTCCTGTATTTATTTCAGTTCATATTGCAAAGTGTTGAAAGAATAATTCTCAGGTAGGGTGTTTTTTGTCATGCGTGCTCAATATTATATATTCGCAATATTGGGGATTAAATATCACATTCCACATAGCAGCCTACCTTTTCAGAGCAAATATGATACTCAACGTTAACCATTGTTGAAATAGAAAAAATCTTATTAGACTTCGAATATTACGGAGATGTCCATCATTAATTCATTTCGAATTATTTATCCTTATTTAGCTTTCCATTTTTCAAATGTGCGTGCTTTTGCAGTTTTCCAACTTCCTTCATTTACATATTTAACGGCTGGAAAAAAGAGACGTTGTACATGGACGCCTTTACTAATTTGAGCAAAGTAAATTACATTTGGAATCATTTTGTATAAATATTATAAGATTGTTAAATGTATTATAGATGTTATTAACATTTCCATTCGTAGTTTTGTGACTGAAGAACCTTTTATTATCTATATTTAAACGTTTTTTGTATATCATTACACCTAAAAACGTGTAAGAATAATGTACAGATTGCAACTGTGTTATCTGCTTTTATTAAAAACATGTGTTCGCTTTAACCTGTTACGCATTGAGGTAATTATATTTTCCAACTTAACACTCTGATATCATATTATGCTGGTTAATTTAATTGTGCATTGTGTTTGACAAAAAAACGAAAAGCAGAAAAAAACTCCGGTGAATTCGCTTGCCGTTTGTTTTTCGTTGTAAGCACACATTAGTGAGATGCATAAAAACGAGATCTTTACATTTAATTAAATGAACGCAAGAAGTAATTCAATTTTGTTCATGTGCCAACGATATAAATTTTCTCAGTGTAAATAGCTAAAGCTTGGATAATGAACGCTGTCTCTGGAACAATGCCAATAAACACGTAAAAACCTAAAATCTCCCCGATAAAATTTCATATTCTAAATCAGAATTTCAGCAAAATCTGCAGCGATATTCAGATTTAAATCTTTTTATTTCCAAAATGGAGTCACTAATACTTATTACACGCATTCTAAAGCAAGTAATATGTTTGTTCTAAATTTCCTGAAATTCTTGATTGTGCTCTTAAGATTCGTCCAACAAAACGCTGGAAAGTATGAATACCTACTTTATACACACAAAGCTTTACTTCAATACATAACAACTTACGAACTGATTTGTATAATTACAAATTTCGAGGGTTTTTTTTAACATAGGCATCACCACTTATCAAGGCCAAGAGGCCACTCAAGGATAAGGGTTAAAGAGTGTACAGTAGACATTGGACAATATAATAATCATTAGTAATGAAAATTTGGTAAATTTGATAACTTATATGGAACGGCTCATCAAGAACTTATTTACGTTAGACTTGAAGACAACCATATTGTAGTCAGCCGGAAAGCAGGAAAACGGAAGATAGTTCCACAGGCGTGCAGTTCTAAGAAAGAAGCTTTGTTCATGGAATCTACGTTTAGGTTTAGGCACAGATAAGGAGTTGGGGAATTATTGATAGTGTTTACAGCTAGACGAGTGTTCTTGTGAAAGCTTGGCGAGGGGGGACCATAGATTGAAGCTCAGTCGAACACTTTCCATGAAAATAAGGATACATCAGAGACAAACTCGCAACATCTCTTCTGTGAGATAGAGGTTGCAAGGAAGAGAAAAGGACATCTCCTACGAGGCTACGAAGTCTATTTTGAACTCTATCAAGGCAGGCCAAGTCCTTTCTAGCAGCTGCTGCCCAGATGTGGCAACAGTATTCCATCCTTGGACGTACCTGGCTCTTATATAGATAGAGAATAGCATCAGCAGTGGGATATCTACCGGATCGATAGAAAGATCCCACCATTTTTTCCAGCGGCCTTGGCAACATATTTGATGTACGTGTTCCATTTAAGATCAGGAGTAATGGTCAAGCCCAGAAACTTGTCAAAACTTGAGACCCCTTGAAGACGAGAGACATTCATTTTAATTGATGCCAGATGTGGATCAGAATGTTGATGATGTAAAGAGAGAAGCGTGGTTTTAGATGCATTAAAAGTAACCAGCCACTCTTTACCCCATTGTACTACGTGCTCAAGATCAGAGGAGAGAGAATTGGAGAGAACTTGGTCGTTTACTGTATGGTAGTCTCGTCAGCATAAATGTCTACAAATGATGTAAGGATGTGATTTGGAAGATCATTAATGTAAATCAGGAAAAGAGTTGGGCCCAGGGTGGACCCCTGAGGGACACCAGCATTAATACTGTGAGCTTCTGATTTTTGCCCCTCAGCTACTACTCTTATGAACCTATCAGAAAGAAATGATTTAATAATTGAGAAGATATTTCCAGCAATACAATAGTTAGAGATCTTAAGAAGTAAACCTTTATGCCATACCCTATCAAATCCCTTAGATATATCAAGAGCAATTGCCCTATAAAGGTTGCCTCCGTCGAGAGATTTGCTAATCCTATGAGATATAACTGTAAGCACATCTGCTGTAGATCTAGCAGAACGGAAACCATATTGAGTGTCGCTAAGAAGGTTATGTTTGTTGAGATGGTTGGTTACTTCTGTATTTAACACAGATTCCAGCAACTTACTCATGACGCACAGGAGACTAATTGGTCTGTACTGAGAGGGGGGTGAGCGATCACCTGAATTCTTAAATACAGGGCATACTGATGAAATTTCCAGGGAGATGGGAAACTATTCTCCTTAAGACAACGTTTAAACAGTTTTGTAAGTATGGGCGCTAGTTCAGGTTGAAGTTTTTTGAGTACTATAATGGGAATACCGTCAGGGCCAGTTGCTTTACTGGAATCAAGGTTTTTGATTAGCTTGGCAATAGCACGTACAGATATACGTATATCACATAGCGTGTTTTCTGATACAGGAGGAAATATTGGGGGATTGGCGGCCTTGATCGCAAAGGGTAGAATTAGCTGCAAAGTTCTTGACAAAGAGTTTGGCTTTGTCTGATGCTGACGAGATTACCTCAGGTCCATTGATAATAGTTGGGATGGAGCACACGCTTCTGTTCAGGATTCTGATTGCTATTTGCCAAAACTGGTGGGAACCAAGCCGCTGCTCAGCTACTTTGGACTTAATAGATTGAGCATACTAATCTCTTGCATTCTTTATTACTTTCTTACAATGGTTGCTGGCAGTCCTGAAAACGGCTTTAATTTCCATACATCTATTACGTTGGAAACAGTGGAAAAAGTGATGTCTGTGCGCAATGGCATCAGCACATTCTGGAGAGAACCATGGCTGGCTGTTAGGTTTTTGCTGAAACATTTTCGAGGGTATGAAATGGTCAATACCTACAATTAACCATTCCGTCAGGTCTAATACTATAGAGGACACATCCTTTTTAAACATGGAATGTAGAGGTAGATCAGATATAAATGTACGGAAGCTATCCCAGTCAGCCTTAGTGTGTCGATATACTGTACGATGGAGAGGTACGTCTGGGGACTTATTACATTTCATTTTTATCTTAATTAATACAACAGAGTGGTGGGAAGATCCAAGAAGCGACAGAACAGAAACTGAACATAGTTCAGGGCAAGTTGTGAGAAAAAGGTCTAGTAGGCTCGCATACTGGCCGTCATTGTCGGGCACACGGGTGGGTTCCTGAACAATCTGAGTGAGGTCATAGGCAATGGAGAAATCATGACAGAACCTCCTCTCATCATCGGTCTTGTTAGAGTGGGTCAACCATTCGACGTTGTGAACATTGAAGTCTCTACATACGTAAATGTTAGCTGAAGGATAAGCAGATAGACTTGATCACTTTTCTCAGATATGGTTTGAAAGATAGTAACTCCGCTGTTATGGGGGCGACAGAGAGTAAATATAAATGCCGTAGTGTGAGCTAAAGCAACCCGGAAGCACATACAGGGTAAGGTAGTATCTTCCCTGGAGATGTTCCTTACCACATTGAAAGCTATTTTTAATATAGGCACATATTCCATGCCCATGGCGATCTTGGGGGTCAGATTTAGAAGTTAAGTTAGAGTATCCTTTACTTTCGAACTCTTCTAGGGAAATAGCCTGTCCAATGCCAGTTTCACTTAAACATAAAAGGTCTGGTTTAGTTTCCTGTAATTGGGATTCAACCTCTGGAAGGTTAGAACGTAGACCCCTGATGTTGGAGAAGGATACATGTTAGTAGGGGTCTACGTTGGAGGTTTGAGAACCGGGTTTAATCGTGTATTTTTTCTTGAAAATGTCATGATGAAATTTTGGAATTTGTGGACTAGGTCGTCAGATTTACTTAGAGCAGGACAGAGAGGGGAAACTAAGAGAGAAAAATAAATGAAGAATTTTTTTTTTATTTGTAGCTAATGATAAGGTAAAGCCCTTACAATTACCCACTAGTATGACATCGAGAGGCCCCGCCAGAAGCTACTGCATGTTCCAGAATCCATTCACCAAATTGCAATACCACAGCCCCAGTACTTTGCACCTGCGGATAGGACATCCTCCTTAGTGGTTAATCCAAGGTTCGGGTCCCTGACTATCAGGCGGATAACGTCAGCCCAGACAAAACGTTTACCTCCAGCACCCTTACTAGTGGCATGGCTACAAGGATTGACATAGAAACAGAAAATTTCCGCCATTTCTGCCAACTGTTCGCGCAAAATACTGCCAACCTAGAACACAGCTTTTTCTTCTCCCTTTGTCGGAAAAATCACTCATTAAAAAATGAGGACTGAGGGACAAATAAGAAGACGCGAGAGTAACAGGAGCTGCCGATAACGCATCCACAATGCATTTTCTACTCTCCATTAAAAAAATATTATGTATTCTACTTAATAAAAGTCCGACAGACGTGTTTAAAGGAAAGTATAGTGATAGATTCCCCTCTCGCGAACTAAGAATTAGTACAATTTCGTAATCTATTTTTGCAATCAAATTGGTAGATAAATAAACATTTATGGACGAGAAAAAAAAGCTAGCATTTAATAAAACAGAAATACATGAATTAAATACTAAAATAAAATGGAGTTATGATTATTTGAATCTAAAAATAAAATGTGTGATTAAAATTGAAATCGCTTATCTCAACAACAACACGTCCGTCTCCAAAATGTAAACTGAAGTGAGGAATTAAAGTTAACAGAGTTCAAATTCTTTTTTTTTAATTAACCGTTAAAAGAAAAGCGTGGTTTTATTCTGAACTTTAGCTAGTCACGTTTTTAGAAACTTACCGTATAAAAGAAAAGCGGATGGGGGGTTTCTTCCGAAAGTTAGTTGGTGACGCTATAAGTAATTGCGAGATAAGATGGAAGCCAGCGAAATTAAGGGGTGCGGATTGAAAAGGATAATATAATGGATTGAGTATACAATATTTAAGATACACTCGGTAGATAACTAAACATTTATGGACGAGAAAAAAAGCTAGCATTTAATAAAAGAGAAATACATACATTAAATACTGAAATAAAATGGAGTTATAAATATTTGAATCTAAAAATAAAAAGTATGATTTAAATTGAAATCACTTATCTCAACAAAAACACGTCCGTCTCCAAAATGTAAACTGAAGTGTGAAATTTAAGTTAACAGCGTTCATTTTTTTTAAATTAACCGTTAAAAGAAAAGCGTTGTATGTTAAAGATAAATGTATTTGTTATACTTGGGATGTAGTATATATTACAGATACTCAGAGAAATATAGTTTTCTAAATAGAAATATTATTACTTAGGAAGCAATGATATAGTTGGAGGAGGATTTATTAACGAGTCTCTAGTCGATATAATGAATGGATAAACAGTGTAAAATATGTATTAAAATAGTAGTTTACAAAGACTGAAAAAAATTGCTATAAACGGGGACTAATTTTCAAACTAAACTATTTAATTCTGTACAAGCCATATGACGGAAGTGATATTACATTTGTGTTATGCTTTTACACTATTTTAGTTTGTTTTAATGTATATGAAGTGGCATTATATAGGTTAAAACAGGTGATAGTTTAATATGTAACATTACACATCTTTGTGAGGTATACTTTTTGGAGGTGGTTAATTGTCGATACCAAGCGTAAAAATATTAGTAAATCTTTGTATTAAAGAACGACAATTTCAGACGCATATCTACTTCTGTTTATGTGGGGAACTGTTGAAATTAAAAAAGTGTATTGGATATAACTTTAGAATAAGACGAACAACAGATTATGTGTTGAATAGAATAACATCCAGGGGGCGAATAAAAGAGGAACCTTACATGAAAAAAAGTAAGAAAGTGTGGAAGTCTCGTATGAAAAATATATTAAAATCTACATATCTGTGATTCATCATGCATGCTGTAATCGGATATGTTCGCCTGGGCCACAATCGTGAATATTCTTGCCTCGAGAATAAGAGTCGAATATATATTCGTAAAATTCTCTGAGTACGCATGATGAATAAAGTTGAATTGAAAAATTAGTTATACGACAGTGATTTTGTTTCATATACATTTTTTGACATGCTCGTTCATAAATATATTATTTTTGCTTTGTATGCGTTTTCCGTTTCTATTTTTCCAGCAAACGATATTATTCAACGGCGGTTGTCAAACGAAAACTATTCACTTACAAAGAAACATATTGATATAATTATTTGCTTTTCGTGGATTACCTTAGAAATATCAAGCTAAACAACTTAAATTCGGAACATTTTTGAAAAATCATATGTGAAGAACGTTTAAACATCGAGCATCAATGTATCCATTTTGGAAATTATACATAATTATTGTTAGATGTATATTAAACGTTGCTACAGATCCTCACAATAGTATTACACCATAATGAAACATATCCAACGTGTATGACTATAAACAAGACTTCATTATGCAATAATAAATCAAAACGTCAACATAAATAATAATGACTTTGAAAATAATTGCGTATATATGCAAATAGTTGTACATGAAACACATCAAGAATCTAAGTTTATATGCATTTAATTTAATTTTAATCTATTAATTTGTTGTATTGCATGAATTTATGTATTTAATATAGTCTATGGTGCTTAATATTCCACATGAAAAAATGATGTCTTTGGATCCGATATATTGTCAATATTTAAGTTATTTTAATAGCAATAATCTGGTATCGTTATACTAAAAGCTGTGTTAATACATAGGCTACTATGTTATTTTTATACACCTCTGTGTATAGCAACTCATTCTTTACTATGTAAATAAATTAAAATGATATGGGTATTCCAAAAAAAATTATAAAATGGAACGTAATTAAAAATAATCAGTTTTATCGAAGTGAAACCGTGAAGAAAACAAAATTAAACTAATGTTTGCGATCAAACAAATATGTGTGTTTAAGTTCCACGATTATATATTATTTCGTTATGAAAAGGTAAATATTTACAACGAATTACAGATTGTTATTTTCAGACAATATGTGTTAGTTTAAGCTGACTCGGGGGCATATTTAATAAAATTGGACGCAAATATTTCATCTATCTATCTATCTATCTATCTATTATAAATATAAAAGTTAAAGTGTATATTTGTCTGTCTGTGTATCTGTGCGTATCTGTGTGTACATTTCCCTACGAAATGACTCTGTCAATTTTAAGTCTACAGACTCGAAATTAGATATACGGCGTACTGAGATTTGGCCAGAAATTTTGCGATAAATGCGTCAAAGTTGGTCCTCCTGCGACAAGTTTGGGTATAATAATTTGAAATTTTAGATATACGTGACTTGGACATGGATCTAACTTAATAACTTCATTTGAGTTTAAATCAATAAATTTGAAAGAATCATAATTTTGGTCAATTTTTAAAAAATTAAACGCTTTTTTTTTGGTTTGCTCAACATACACCTCCAAATACCCGCGCAACGCCGGGCATCCATGCTAGTATATCTATAAAAGTGACAATACCTGTGTGTGTGTCTGTGTGACTGTTGTGTACATTTCCCCACGCAATAACTCTACCCATTTTTAGTCTACAGGCTTGAAATTTGATATACAGGGTACTGACATTTGGGAAAAACGATGCGATCGGTTTTTGACCAGCAATTTGGCGATAAATGGGTCAAAGTTCAACGATTTGATCTTTGAGAACTCTACCAGCCTCCTCCGATAATTTTGGGTCTACACACTTTAAATTTTAGATAAAGGTTCCTTGGACATGGCTCTAACTTTATGACTTCATCTGAGCCCAAAGTAATACATTTTAAGGGCCCATAATTAGGGTAAAATTTAAAAGAAATTAGCCGCATTTTTTTGCTCAACATACACCTCCAAATATCCGGGTAACACCGGCCACCCATGCTAGTATATCTATATAAGTGAACGTGTCTGTGTGTCTGTGTGTCTGCCTGTCTGTATGTGTGTATGTGTACATTTCCCTACGCAATAATTCTCTCCATTTGCAGTTTACAGACTCCAAATTTGAATAACAGGGTAGCGAGATTTTGAAAAATCTATGTGATCGGGTTTCGCTCAGGAATTTTGCTGGTGGGGTCAAAGTTCAACGATTTGACCTCTACCAAACTCCTCCGAGAATTTTCGCGTCTAAACAGCTGAAATTTAAAATGCAGGTTATTTGGGAATCGATCTAACTTAATAACTTTATTTGAGCCCAAAACAATACATTTTAAGGAGCCATAATAAGGTTCAAAGTTAAAACAAATTGACCGCTTTTTTTTCTCAACATGCACCTCCAAATACCCAGACACCGCCGGGCTGAAATGCTATTATTCTGTAAACAAGATTCAGACGACGTACGTACAAATGATCTCAACGCATTTATTCGTTGTCAGACCATATGTAACCATTTGAATAATTAAGCAAGATACTGAATGATAATCATAATCTATGGTAGTTTACTGCAAATAAATAAATAAATAAATAAATAAACTCATTTTGATTACCTTGCAAATAGTCAACCGAAATAGTCATAAACAATAATCAAAGACGTGAAGATATTCGCAGAAATCTCCATTGAACACTAGTATTTCATATTTAATAGGATTCAGTATTATATGTCTGCTAAGTTAACAATGAGTTTTTTATTTTACTTACATGCATAACTTCCGGGTATAATACATAGTAATTAGCGTTTAGAAGTGACTAATAAATATCACGGGACGAGATTTGACTATTGCTATAAAAGCTTAATTAAAACGAGTAGTAATGTAAAACTGAAAATTTGAATTCAATATTTATCTCTAATATAAAGTGTTTTCAAATTCCGTCATGATAAGCTTTACTCATATTAAACAAAATGAAAGTAAAATAATAGATAAAGAACCCGCTTTACAATTGTCTTGTGGTTAGGTAACGAAATACCAGCAGCTGTTCTGGAACGCGATTAGAAAAATTCAAAAAAATATGATTTTAGAACCTAAGCTGAGTCGTTTTTAATGCGCTTAAAAAGAGGTAAACAAAAGTAGCTAATTGGAGTCAGCGGATAACAATAAATCAAGATTAAAACAAATGCTGACTAAGCGAAATATGTTTTAATGACATATGCTAATACAACATAATATAAGAACAACTCTCTGCATTAATCACATGCACACACAAAGAACACGCACATTATATATATATATGTATATATATATATATATGATCTACCTATTTACTTATATATATATATTTATATATATATATATATATATATATATATATATATATGTTTTATATTATATAAAACGAATTTTTCTGTGTGTGTAAATTCGTTCCTTACTCGGAATTGCTAGACCGACTTGTTATAGATTTTAAACACATTTACCTAATGTGTCTGAAGTTTTCATGCGTAGCTTTTGTTTTAAATCGAAATCCATGTTAAATTAGACAAATATTTGATGGTGAGCTAATTTATGCATGTCCTGGAGAGGAAATAGCATTCAGGCGAGTAGCTGGAAAGTACATTTGATGGAGATAGATAAAAGGTTTAGATGTCCAGCTGATTTGCTTTTAGTCTTTTACTTAGAATTTTTAAGGTAAAGAACAATTATTTACATGTGATTGAATAATAATTCTATAATAAACTTTAATTTAAATAATATATGTTCTTAATTTCTAAGAAATAAAGATGTATACATTAAACAAACATTCGTTTTTTTATAAAACTATACTACACGAAATGAACATTTCAGAATATCCATACACCCTTGTATAAGTATTAAAACTAAGACAATCTGTGTAATCGCTTAACATAATATTTTAATAAAACTCCTATAAAACTGTAGACAAAAAATAAAATGTCAAGAAATAAGATATAATACAATACAAATCAGAATATATATAATGAGAGTTTGTTAATGACTAACAATATGTTCGTTTTTTAATTCCAATCAAATCTCATCAGATGAGTTTAAGAAATATGGATAGATTATATGTTCTGTTAATTTATATCAGAGATAAAATAAGAAAATCCTGTATTCTTTTTAATTAACGTATTATTAAAACTCTAATCCTTAAATATTTATAACATTTAAAAATTATTAAAAAAAATATTTTCATATTAATCATAATGCAAATCATTACTATTGAATAATAAATCAAAAAAATATACAAACATATATTACAACATAAGGATTAAAAAAAAATAAATGTAATTTTCTCTTCAATTTAAATTATCACATAACTTGAGAATTTTCAGCTGCTTTTATGCAAAATAACGGCATTTTTATTTTGAATTTTTTTTGGAAAAGATTTCTATATGAGTGTTATACCGTACAAGTACGGAATTTCTTATGTGCTCCACTGTACAAGTCTATTAGTTCTTCTTTAACTGAAGCTACACGAAGTTTTTACATACTTTTTGTTGTGCAAACTTCCTCGGACATATCCCCATATGTTTTTCGTTTCGTATAGATAGTATACTGTAGAACCCACTTGTATATGTTCCTTGCATTCTAGCACCCCCAATAAAATATGTCCGTAATGGCTGTCATGGACGCAGTACGGATGTCACATGGTAAGTATTACTAAATAAAGGAGAATAATTTAATTATCTTTATTAATAAAAGAGTACATATGTGTACGCATGGCTGTCTCTGTCTAAATATTTAACAGGTAAACTATTAAGCTTCTGTTATATAACCTGCACTAAAATAAACAGTAAAGTAATCATGCACAAAGGATGGTATACGAGTACAATGTGCATTTGTATTGATGAATATCACGTCAGCATGTTGAACTGAAAGTAGTCTATTTAAACTTATTGACATAGTTTTACTTCTCTAAGCATATGTCTGAATTGAATCTAGTTATTCAAGCCGTTTTATCTGGACATCTTTTAGCTATTTGTGTAAAACTAGATGCTTCGAAGATGACATTAGTGTATTGTAATTGTTTGAATTCACCAGCCCAAATGTGACATTAATATTCCCTACATAGGAAAATTGGGCCTTGGAGAGGTACGGGATATATAAAGGCGTAAAAAACTTCTTGCACTGTAAAGAGAGTTCAATTTCCTTTCAGCGTAACTATTCACACATATGTTTCCTGTGAATGTTATGCCGAGGAGTAAATATAAGTAATTATACTATGTGTCTGTCCAGTGATTCCGTAAATTCGCAGATTCATATATGTATATATAGTAAGTTATAAATTATATATGGCGATTAAGCTACACTGAACATTCCGCGTTTCATCCACTCTAGACTTCTTCAGAACTGAAGACTCCTAGAGTAGATGAAACGCGAAATATTCAGTGTAGTTTAATCGCCATATATATTTTATAACTTACTAATTAGCTCTACCTACGTATTGAGCACTGTTAAAGTAAATACTTAAAGTTTGTGCATAAATTTGTACTTTCGTATATTAATTTATGTGAGTAAAAAAAGTATATATATATATATATATATATATTTATATATATATATAATGCTCCCTATCTCGGGTTGATCATATCGGGAAATGATATACCAAATTCAAGTAACGTATTAAGCGACGCTCTTTGTGTAAACAAATCGAGCGGAGGCATTTGGACGATGTGAAAACTTCGTTAATCATTACACACTAAGCATCAGTCGTATAGCGCAGTGGTAAGAAGTGGTATGACATTGGGGCGGTCGGGTTCCCATCCTGGCTGCATGCATTTATTTTTATATGGAGGTGCCAGTTATCAAGGCCCAGAAAGCACTCAGGGATAAGGGTTATTTTGTGTACAGTGATCCAAGGGATAATGTTTCCGTAGTCATTAGTATTCGAGATTTGATATAATGTCATTACTTAAGGGGGCGGTTCATCAGGAATTTATTTATGTTGGACATGAAAACATCCATGTTGAAGTCAGGAGGGAAACACCCAAGCGGTAGAGAGTTCCACAGGCGTGCAATTCTAAGAAAGAAGATTTGTTCATGGAATCTACGTTTTTATTTAGGCACAGATAAAGATTGGGGAAAATTGTTGACAGTGGTTTCAGCTAGACGTGTGTTTCTCGTGAGATATTGGTGAGGGAGACAGAGATTGGAGTTCAGACGAGCACCTGTATTTGAAATAACGATAAAACAAAGACAGGCTCGCAACGTCTCTTCTGTGGGAGAGACGTTGCAGGGAAGAGAAAATGGCATAACACACTAAACCACAGAGTATATTTTGTATTCTATCAAGGCCGGATAGGGTGTTTTTAGCAGCTGCTGCCCAGATGTTGCAGCAGTATTCCATCCTTGGACGTACTTAGCTTTTATATAGATAGAGAATTGCATCAGTCAGTAATGAGATACCATTTTCCAGCGACCTTGGCAACATACTTGATGTACTTGTTCCATTTCAGATCAGGAGTAAAGGTCAAACCACGAAGCTTATCAAAACATGGGACTCCCCCTAGACAAGAGCCATCCATTTCAATTGATGCCAGATGTTGATGATGTAAAGATAGGAGCTTCGTTTTAGATGCATTAATTGTTACCAGCAACCTCTCCCCCCACTGTACCACGCGCTGAAGATCAGAGGAGAGAGAATCAGAGAGACTTTGTTATTTACAGTCTTTGACGAGTTGCTGTAAATGGCCGTATCATCTGGATAGATGTCAACGAATGATTAAAATATGTGTTTTCGGAGATCATTGGTGTAGATAAGGAAGATAGTTGGACCCAGGAGGGATCCCTGAGGGGCTCCAGCATTAATACTCTGAGTCTCTGATGTTTGCCTATCAACCATTACTCTTATGAATCTATTAGAGAGAGATGATTTAATGATTAAGCAACAATTGTTTGTCTAGCCGCACTGATTAGCTTCCTACCAGCGAAACATTACAGTATGTGGATGACTATACACACACGCGCGCGCACACACACACACACGTATATATATATATATATATATATATATATATATATATATATATATATATATATATATATATAAAGCTTCGTAAATTATGGACTTATATAAACACACACACACACATATATATTATTTGATTGTTGTTGCTTCGCATGCATACACAATTATATATATATATAATATATATATATATATATATATATATATATATATATATATATATATATATATATATATATATATACTAGCAATCGGTGCCCGGCGTTGCCCAGGTGTTTTGAGGTTATATATATAGATATATAGATAGATAGATATTTGTGTGAGCCATAATCATCTATTTCCACATAAAGGTTCACACCTATATCTCTCAATTGGGTTTAAGCAGATAACTGCATTTATATCTCGGACATTGTAAACCACAGTTTCTGTATAAACTGGAGCTAACTATCATTAAATGTTGCAATACTCGATGTGGAATCTAACTTTTTTCCGTTAGTATATAAACAGTATTTACTAATCACCTTCTTTTGATTACACTGGTCAACAAAAATAAACTTTTTAAAAGATTTACTAATGATGTTTCAATGGCAAAATGTCAGTTTTTATGATGAAATTGCTGTATTCTAACAAAGAACCATGTACACTGCATGTACAATACATGTAACTAAAAATGAAAACTTAATGTTTGCATTATTTCGGTCAAAATTTTCGTTGTTTTGATTGTAGCGAATGTTTTGGTGCTTACATATCTCTTTTTAAATTTCAACAATAGTCCACCATCATCACCATGTTCCACCTTCCCTGATAGTGTGATTCCATTTCTCTCAAGTCCTGGTGAAAGCGCTCTCCATGCTCATCGCTTAAAAAGCCAAGATTTCCGGGAAAGCGGTCCATGTGCGAGTACAGGTGGTGCATTTTTATGCTCATGTTGCTAAACCCCACTAGCATGTTTCCTACTATATCTTTATAGTTTTCTGCTTTTGTGTTGCCTAGGAAATTCATCACGACCTGACAAAGCAATTCCACGCTTGTTGCTCAACAGGATTCATGGTCTCCTCAAACGCTGCCTAATTTGAGGACTATCAAAAATACCAGCTTTTAATTTTTCAGTTGACAAATTAGGGAAGGTTTTACACAGAAACTGAAAACACCGTCCATCTTTATTGAGGGCTTTGGAGAATTGCTTCATCAAACCGGGCATTATGTACAGTGGAGGAAATAAAATACGTCCCCTGTAAACTAGAGGCGTGTTTATCAGATTTTTTGCTCTACAAATTGCAAGCTCTTCACGTACTGGCCATTCTTTTTTCACGTAATGTTGAGTACGATCCCTACTATCCGAGAGGCATGAATAGCATGTGTATTTGGTAAATCCAGACTGTTGACCAAGCAAGAAGTTTACCATTTTTAAGTCAACGCAAATCAGCCATTTATGTGGGTCATAAGAATTTTTTTCTAGGGCGTACTTAATTGCTTCATGCGGTTCGTTTAATGTTATCGAATGTGCTAATGGCACAGATGCAACTTGATTTCCATTGTGTAACAACACACATTTCGAAGACCTTTTGCTGCTGTCGATAAAAAGTCGCCAGTCCTCTGATTTGTATTCAGGTACGCCGAGATGTTTCAGTAGCTCTACTATGTCATTGCAATAGACTAATTCTTTTTTCTTGAGCAAAATATCTTAAAAATTCCTGGTGCCTGGTACGGAAGAAACTTAAATTAACTTTACCATTTAGCATGTTCTTGTCCTTTAAACGAGATGCAAGAATTTCGGCAGAGTCTTTTGGCAAATTTAAATCGCGAACAAGATCGTTTATTTCGTTTTAGGAAAACAATTTTGGCTGTTCATTATTGTCATCGGGAAAGGATGCATCATGATGATCATCGGAAGTGGTAATGCTTTGAGTTTCATCCTGGCTACTGCTGCTTTCTTCAATACTTGTATCTTCAAATACAGGTACGGGAATTTCTTCACTATGAGGAGTAGGGCGCATAGCTGACGGCAGATTGGGATACTCCAGTGTTGTGCGATTTTTTCTGTTAATCCCCATGACATTGATAGCACAAAAGTAGCAATCGGTTGCATGATTTGAAGGCTCTCGCCAAATCATGGGGATGCCAAAGTTCATGGACTTTCGCGTGCATTTGCTGCATTGACGGAGATGCTCTGTGCATCTTTTGCAAACCATGTGAGGTGCCCAACTTTTGTCTTGATCGCCGAGCTTCATGCCAAATATGCACAGTAAACGCGCTTGATAAAAGTGGTGAATGTATTGCGATTTGGTGCAAGTGTCTATTCACCACAAACATAGCTAAAACATCTGGCTTATTTACACACATTCTTCGAGTCGCCATTGTATACCTGAAAAAAATTAAAAATGAAATCTGTGTACGTTGTCTTCATGAAATTTAAAGTCTGTATCAAAAAAATTCCGCACAATTATGCACAATATCTATGTCCTGCGAACAGCTTTAATAGCACAGTAATGAAATAATTTGACTCTGAAACACACAGAACCAATACGTAAGACTTACCTTCTGTTCTGCTTTCATCTGTTGGTGTGTTTTAATAACAAGTTTCCCCATTGAATTCCTGTATGGGCCAAATAAAGTCTTATCTTATCTTTAAATATCGCATAATAATCGTAAAACTTAGACTCCCTAATTAAAATTTAATCAAAAATTGTTTATTCAAATGATTGCTTCTTTGTATTGCTAGTGCTAAAAAAATTAAATTTTTTCAGGTAATAGAACTTTAAACGATAAATGGTTAATACTTCTTTCGTACCTTTCTCGGGTATTAAAAGTTAAAAAATAGAACATAAACGATAGCTTAAAATGTCGACCTGCCCCAGCAAAAAGAGTGTTATTTTTGGATTCAGCACATCAAAACTGTATATATATATATATATATATATATATATATATATATATATATATATATATATATATATATATATATATATACTAGAAAACGTACCCTTCGTTGACTGGGGTGACAAACAGCCTACAGAAGTGGTCTCTGTTTTATGAAAGTATGATAGCTTATGATAAGGCAGGGGTGTAAAGAGATAGCTTCGAATTTGGGGGTATCAAAACCAAAGCAAAATATGATGAAAGTAAAATTAAAATAGATACACCCCATAATTTATTATACCATACTTTTTCACACTGAAACACTTATCACAATATTCTGTGGATCTATATTAAACAACCTTGTTAAACTTTGTGACATATTCCTATTCTATGGAGGTTAGGTGCGAACGAACACACCATAATGTACTCATACCATATTTCTTCAAACTGAAACATAATTATCAAAATATACTTACGCAGATAGATATAAAAAGTCTTTATAAAAGTATGTGCCTATTTCCATTCTATGGAGGCCAGGCGCGAACGCAGACCCCACAATTATATTATACCACCCCTATTTAAGTTAAAATTTACTTATCAAAAGATTCTTATGTGCATCTATATCAAAAACCACTTGTAATTTTATTTTTTTAATTTTTACTTTTTTTTTATTTCCATACGTTGTGGACCAGACGCGAATGCAGACCCCACAATTTTAATGAATCATGTTCTGCAGGATCGAACGCACCCATGTCTGTGTCTCGATGGATCTTCTATCATAATATGCAATCAATTTTTTAAAATTGTTAACCACATAGGAGCCTATTCGTGGCCAGACACACTCACCCACATGCACAGACATCCATCTTTTTATATATATATATATATATATATATATATATATATATATATATATATATATATATATATATAATTGTACAGAAGTTCAGAAAAAGCATTGGTACCGTCGGTTTCAAGCACAATATAAATGGGGACCAGTTAATTGTAAATCGTAAATAATGTTAGACTCTCGTCAGCCATGTTGTTTATAAATGTGGTGAACAACCAGGAGAAGACAAAATCTACTCTGTTATTTTGTGAACTTCTGTACAATTAAATAAATAAATAAATATTACGCTCTTATATCGAAAAAGTTTTTTCTTTGAAATCGAACAATTTGTTGGAATTCTTTCCCCCCAAAACAGTAAACAAGTATATATATATATATATATATATATATATATATATATATATATATATACATATATATATATATATATATATATATATATATATATATATATATATAAATTATACAATATACAATATGCAATAACATATCGTCTTTTTCACTAACTGATTGACATGTTTATAACAATATTTCCCTATTGTTATATATAAAATTGTTTACAGATGATATAAATACATTTAGGGAAACCCATCACATTCTGGATACCAACAATACTCATCCTCTTCTGTCATTGTGAATTTCTGTTTTGAAACGCTGGATTTATACAATAAGCCTTTTCTATTTAAATCAAGATCGAGGGTCAAGTAATGATCTTCACCATTAAATTTGATTTTTGCCAATTCTTCAGCTACGGACATTTTGAACTGCCGGTAAAGATTAATTTCATATCAGATGTACAAATGTTCACATATTTACTAACCTGTCAGTACTTGTGAAATAAGCAGACATTCAAGTGGCACATATCTCGCATTTCGTGTGTAAATCATCTTTATTCCTAAGAATATGACTGCCTTTCCTATATCTACGACGTAATAACGGTTCACTTATGAAGATGGAGGCGTAAACTAGCAAGTGATAGTTAAATCAGGTGAAAACTAAAGATATTCCATCGACAAATTCAATATGCCTTCAGTTAATGTGCCGCGTCTCGTAGAGGTCAGGCATAACTTCAACTCGCATCTTGAGAGAGTGAATCTTGTTGATTCCGGTGGAAACTGACCTGCTTGGTGTTAATTAAATTCCACCAGGAATTTATGCATATTAAGCGGAGATACTTATTTATGTACGATATTTGACTGCGTTTGCTGCCTAATATCATAGCTATTGATTCTAATAAACGCTGACCTACATCAATAGATTAAATGTCATATACATATATCCCTTGACGTTTTCTCTTTTACTGATATTATAAGTATACGTAAGTGAAGTATATTTGAATAACAGTTCATCTATAGATTGATCTCAAATTCATTAAAAAAATCACAGAAGTTTTTAAATGATAATTTCAGTAAATATTATTATAATATATATATAACTAGCGACGGGTATCCGGCATTTCCCGGGTGTTTGTAGGGATGTGTGGTGTTAAATAAAAAAGAAGCCGGGGGGGTAGGATCGAAGCCGAACCCCTGAAAGGAAGTTTGAAAATAAAATCTGCCAGGCAGAAGTGAAAGATGTTTGAAAGTCGTCGAGCGTTACGACGACGACGATGACAATTTAAGCATTGTTATAAGCGAAGTAAGAAAAGAAAACAACGTTTAAATTAAGCGGGGGGGGGATAAAACAACAAAAAATAATGTAAGGCAAACGAGCGATTGAAACAGAAAAACGAACGAACGTTACGTGAAAAATGGCTTAAATAATACAGGGTTCAATATTTACATTTTAAAAATCGTAAAAAAAAAAAAAAAACATCTCACACCACGATTCGACCCCAAACCGTTTAGATAATTAACCAAGGCCCTAACTACCTTCGCTAAAACGGCTTATATACAGGTTGTTCGGTTTATCAACTATTTAAAGTATATCAGGTCACGATGTTATGACGTCATCTGACGCATGCGTTGTTGACCCTCCCTGTCGAATCTGTCTAGACATCTCTCTCACTCACTCTCTCTCATGATCACTCTCTCTCTCTCTCTTTCTCTCACACTTCGTCTGCCTTACTTTAAAGACTGGAATATGGCGTCTGGCTGTTTTTATTTAAAAAAAAAAATTCGATCGTTAATATTTTTTGTAAGCCTATTTTTTTCCTTCACATGTTTGGCTTGGCTTTATTTTTCGTTTAACTATCGTATCTACCTATTTTGAATGTTGTAATAACTTTGGTAACGTTGCCATAGCGTAGAAGTGCATAGTTTAGCTTTAATTAATTTTTTTTACCGATAACAGCATTTTTAAATTGTAAATTCAGACCGCCATTAGAGGTTGCTGACGTCAAGATCACGTGACATGACTCAGCGGGTGTTAAATACAAGTTGACCTAAAAAAACGGCAGCGTGTATACTTTATGTAGAAGAGTTGGCGGCCGTATTTTCTGTGGCAGTTATAAATCGATTTAAAAATATGTAATGTTTAACATTAAACCATCACTTTTTTGGGCCCCCTGCAGAAAATCGATCAGGTGACGCACTTCTGATGTTCACTTTGGGCCACATTTTCGATATTTGGCGTCCGGAAGTGGGGCTTTCATATGAGATCAGGTTTTTGAATTTTTCTTGTGTCTGTCGAAAGTTGTTAGCAGAGACACAAACATACATACATACACACAAACATTCATACACACATTTTCGCTTTTATATATATATATATATATATATATATATAGATGATTGCAGAAATTCTCCTCTGGGCCAAAATACACTAGCTTTGTTCAAACAAATGTCACATATAAATATTATATGTCTACACTATAAGCCACTATAATATGTGAGTTTTGAATACAATATTACACACATTTAATCACTATTTAACAATCTTAGATTACATCTACGGAGAACCATCATCTGAATCGCAGAGTTTAAAATGGAAATAGTTGCATTTTTCCCTCTCAATAATAAAAGGATTACTTCCATTCCCAATCCACGCCGAGAGTTATGATGCATTTGGGTCAAGTATGGGGTGTGAACATAATTATATGGTTCATATACTTACACACTAAATATAAACTTTCGTTTTCTAGATTCCCAAAATAATTATTTCCCTCCCCCCTCCTCAGATTTCGCCTAATCACATCGCATGAGACTTACCTACTTATCTTCTTGGTCATTCCAGATTGGACATCCTTATTAAAAACAATAACGATCCCCAGATTTCAAAACATGGCTACCCCCCAAACGCAAGAGACAATCATTATAAATAAAATGCTCCAATTACACGCATATAAACACATCGAGTTTTAAGCAAAAATCCTCACATGCAGATAAGCATTATTTCTACTTCCTTTTATAAAAGCTAGTAAACATTCTTTTTATTTAATTACAAATGACTACACTCTTTTATGTATACAGGGATAAAAATATTACCTAAAACTGATGACGCGCCTCGTCTTTCTTGTTATGTGTAAGCTTTAAACTGTTTTAAACGGTTACTTGCTGCCCCCTTTAACAACATCTACATATTTTTTTCGCTTCCTACCACAATTACTACAGTGAAAACCCGATTTTTGGATGTGCTATCAACGACATTTTTTTATGTAGTCAAAACATTAAAACCAACGTTGCGATGTATTTTTGAATGTAACAAACTTGATAATTTGTATAAAACAAAATGTAGTCTGTACCCGACTATATAAAAAAAAATCTACAATAATTTTATTAGATAGAAAACATTTAAATTAGAAGTGGTGTTAATATCTTGAAGGGTACAGAAGCAGTATTTGCCATAATTATATATATATTCATAACAAATCCCTCTATATTCATTTCAGTTACAGGCAATTATTTGAGCTTGGTTGTTTCTTATTTTTCAGATCGAAACA
Organism: Euprymna scolopes; assembly: GCF_053919585.1. Taxonomy (NCBI): domain Eukaryota; kingdom Metazoa; phylum Mollusca; class Cephalopoda; order Sepiida; family Sepiolidae; genus Euprymna; species Euprymna scolopes. Next base: position 49,859,541 of record NC_136485.1, read on the forward strand.
TTGAGTACGTGTTGAGTTTCGAGCTTTTCTGATAAGCAAAGACTAGAGGGGAAAATTTAGTAGATAAATTAGTGATTGAAGTTACATTTTATACAATCAAATAATTAGATCTTTGACATTAAAGAATAATATATCTGATAGTGAAAGGTCATCCTGTATAGAGATTTCGAAAAACTGATATGAAGACACTTTTACAACATGTTACAAAAAAGAAGTTTAATCAACAGTCCAAATATCCATCGTGTTCAAAACAAACTACACATAAAAAAGGTCATTCCCGCTTGTATTACATGTAGAACACACTTAAGTTTGGCACTACATCTGAATTCAGTGGATTTGCAGAATTATTATAATGACTCCGCTGTAAATTTTTGCATGATTTAGAATACTAGCTGTCGTTTACCTTACCCATTTTTCAATCGTTGGCCTTCTTTTTATGTAATTATATTTCCGTTTTTGATAACGTATCATGTTGGTTAGTTTTACTAGATAATCCACCTTAGCTTTATATTTCATGCTTAAAAGAAGTTTTTTTTTTTATCAATCATTGGAAAGACCCTAGTGCATGATTCTGACAACACTATTGTATTATAACTTTCTTCCTGTCTAGAGCACACTTGCTTGCCCTCAGTCCTAATAGAGCTTAGTTGGCAAATATTTCAATGCGGACTAAGGAAATTCGGTAAACGCTAACACTCTTTGGTGACTAAGTGTTGGAAGATGGGCTTCAATAATGAGTGTGAAAGTTTGAGTTTCCCAGAAACAATTAAGTTTATTTATGTATTGGCTTTAAAGCTTTTTGTGCGTTCAATGGGTTTTTTTTTTAATTTTTGTTCCAATAAAGATTTTATTTTCTACGGAAGCTGTGTGTTTAACACATGATTAAAAAGTATTCATGTCTACATTCGTTACAACGCCGACATGAAGGAATTGCTTTACATATAATTGAGTCGAGAACTAAGATATCGGACGCATTATATTACAATTCTAGTAGTTTTTTGTTTAATATAATGATGTACGCTTCATATCTCGTCTAGTATCGAAAGTAAATATGACGCTGCTTTATGAATCGACATCTCAATAATAAACATAAGCACATGCAATCAGCAAAATAACATGTTTAGTACAAAAACTATGAACTCTCTCAAAATTCTTATATGGCCTAATTCGACTGTCAAAGGAATTGAAAATATACCCATCATTATTTCCTACTTTAACAAACGTTTTTATATATTCGGATCCCGTGCAAACATTTAGTGTTGACCAAGATAACGGGTTACAGTGCAATGCACTATATTGTAACATAGAAAACATCCATCGCACAATTAAATCGTTGATTTTCAACGATAGCAGTGAAATAATATTCAACGTAAAAATTCATATAAAAATTAGTACTTCTTGCCTTCCATCAACTGTTCTTTGTAAAGATGTAAAGATGTGAACATTAAATAAAGAAATTTAAAAAGCGGTGTGAATATATATATATATATATATATATATATATATATATATATGATGTTCGTATGCGCTGCTATTGTGTCAATATATTGTAAGAAAGATCACTTATTAAAATGTATCAATACAAAAGCATCTATTCAACGCTTACTTATACGTATACTTACATGTATTATATATTGACCGTGAATCAAATGATATTTTAAATGAGACAATTAGTATTATCTACGAATTACATTGATCTTGTATATATATATATATATATATATATATATATATGTATATATATATATATATATGTTAATGTTTTTATAATTTATTTAATCTAAAGTTGAAGATTTCTAACGGATGCTAAACATTCACTATTATCTCGAACATTCTAATTGATATATATGTCTTATATTCCAACCGTTATTTTTAATTTATTCCTTTATCTTGTACGAGATTCACCGGGTATATTTTCTAGGTAATTTTTTAAACAGATTTGTTTAGCTCAGTTGTTTCTATAAATACTACTATATGGAGAGTTTTCTGTTATATATATATATATATATATCAGTAAAATAATCATGTTGTATATATTTTGTAAGGAGCACATGCCTAATGAAGCAGTTTGCAAATGTGTTCCAAAGCAAGCCTATTGCAATATTTTGGGGAAGTTATGTGAGACATACAAGAGCCAACGTCAGTCAGAGTCTGAGATAACATGTAAATGAAGGTAATCCATGAGGATCAGGTTGTTTTTTTTTCTCTTGTAAGTGTTTTGTTGGGGGTCGCGACTTATATTCTAAGCTATGCTGGCTTTAGCTACGTAGGTTGCTACAATCGTCACTCTCCATGCAGGGCAGGAAACGAGATCTGATTTTCAATTAAAAGTTGGGGAATTTATGATTCCTATAGGAACTTGATTGCATGCTTTCCTGTTACATTTTTGTATGTGGAGCAATGATTCCTTTCATTCCTGCATTGACCTCATATTAATCGAGACATCGCAATGGATTCGTGTTGTGTACTATAAAAAATGCGTCTTAAGATTTTTAGTTCATCTGACTTTTCTTACAGTGCTTTGCTATGACATTAATTTACCATTGCTGCTTGAATCCAAAACAATTCCCTTTATACCTTGCTTGACTTTCCCGGTTAAGCTGAAGAGCAGCTCTGTTAATATGGACTGCTTGGTTGGTTGGTTGGTTGTTTTGTTTAAGGCATATCAACCATTTACAGGTTATTTAATGCCGAATCTGGTGATTTTGAAGAACGATTTTTCAATATAGTATATTTGTTTTTTTAAGTCGTATTCTATTTAACCCATAGTTGGGACCCTACCAGGTGTTACCACTCCGGGTCAGAGTGGACCTGGGAGCAACAACAATTAAAGGGTGGCTCCACACTCCCTAAGGCCTGCAAGCTGGGGCCCTCACCATCGGATATAGTTTAAGATCATATCCAGGACCGGAACTGCTTGGAAATAGATCAGTGAAGAGATTATCGGTCATATAAGGAACCCGTTTTTCTCACTCATTCAGAGTATGACTGTTTTATCAACTTTAAACAGTTATGCTGTTGTGGCCTTTGTCTAGTAAAGCAATAGATACAAGCATCAAGTCGGCCTTTTAATTATATTCTACCATCATATAAACTTATCTGCCAATCTACGCTTTCAGCCGGCTTTTCAATCTTTGTTGCGTCCCTTTTAAGGCTATGCAATAATAGTAGTACCAATGTTTTCAAAAAGTTTTTTGTTGACATTTCGCAATTTACTTGCTAAGTTTTAATCATTGTAATAGGCAATGAAGTCATGCACATGAGTTTTTCTCTTACTACATTTTGCATCCTCCTTATATATATATATATATATATATATATATATATATATATATGTATGTATATATATACATATATGTGGATATATGTATATATATATATATATTAAATGATCCGCATTAAGTTTTTCACTGACAGTATCTTATAAGGTCGAATTAAATCGAGGAATATTTGAATGTGAATGTGTGGGGTAATACGATGCGCAATGAAATAAACTATAACTCCCTACGCAACACAAATTATTCTAAAAGAGCTACTATTTAGATAACCTGCTGTTAATACGACTGCATAAAACAATATATTGCAAATGTGCATGCGTTTGACACCAACATAACCTCTGACAATCTTAACCGGATATTGCATGAGTTCATATATTTCATCAGATTATACGCACTGTTATTTTTGTATTAATACACATAAATTGCCTTAGTATAATATCTCGCTTATATAGTTTAAAAAATTCACATTTTAATGTGTGATTATATTTCTGCTTATATGGTAAACATATTATAACTTGTAAATAGCTGTTTTTATTTTCTTCTTCGGTGAAACGTATTTGAATGTTTTACTTTACGGAGTCACGTAGGCAAGATCAGAAGATACTTTTCAACTCTGTGAGTGCAAAGATAATATCTATGAAGACCGCAACGTAAGATGCGGGGAACATGTCGTTTCTTTTATTTTGGTAATTACAAATAACATAGATGCTAAGTTCCACTGATATCTATGTGAATAAACATCACCATATTTAACGTTAAAATTGTATATTTCCATGTGTCCAATTAATAGCTTTTCTCAACAAATATTTAAAAACAATACATTTATTTCATCTACACTGAACACTATTTATGTGTCCGTAAAATATTTATATGATTAAAGCATGCATTATTTAACCAATTAGAAAAAAGATAGAAAATTTATTACGTGAAAAAATATTGCTTTTTAGAATTGTGCATAGATTGATATCAGATATTTAAACTGTGATGATAGTATATCAGTCTTTTATTTGTGTAGATGAACCAAAGTTTTATATCGAACACATGTTTTTTACAAAAGTGTCACCATTTATTAAGATTTAAACGTCACTTGAAGATAAAGGTTTATGAGTGTACGGTATTCACATAGCCAGTTGTGTTAGTGAGAACTTCGTATAATTTGATCATTGAAGGGAACAACTCTACAAGAACTACTTAAGGGCACTAGCACTTATACTTCTCACGTTTGCCAATTAAATAACAACATTTATAAAGTATATGTGATATATTTTTTAATAATTGCGATTGTATTCTAAGTTATATCAGGAAAACATGCTAAGTAGACTTCAATGCCAATGAAAAGTATCTGTTCCAGAAAACAAACAGATTTACAGATTTACTATTCCTATTGTGTGCAGTCAGCACCAGCCCTATTCGGGTTTAACCGGCTTCCTCCGAAAGAGAAAGTTTCATGGGAGTATGAAATTCACAAGCGGTCTCCAGTCGCATGTATATCCCTGTTAGTCGAGAAGACGACTTTAGGTGTTTGAAACTTTTGTAGGGAGGTGTCGACGTCTTCCTACATAGAGCAGCTGGAATTCCCAAATTGGTCACTCATTTTGGCAATGACCAGGATCAGCAATGTTTACCCACGGTGATCTGACGCGAACAGGTGTGTTAACGTGATTATTCCTATTGTTAGAACATAAGCTATAAATTTTACAAAAACAAAACGATATTACATGTTATTAATAGGGTTTATTTATGTTTAGATGGCTGACTACTTCTGTATTTATCGTTAGTTCCAGCTTTGCATATGACATACTGAACATCGAATGGTCTGTACTGTATGGCAGATAATTTATTTCTAGAATCAGGGCATACTGATTTAAGTTGTTAAAGTGTTGGAAAACATTTCTCTGAAGGAAAACGTTGAGAATTTTTTTTCTGAGTACATAAACGATATTTAAACACAGAATGACCAACGTAATGTGTGGTGTTACATGTAGTAACATCATTCAAAAATTTTGGTTCAGTACAAGTAGGATATCGCTAAACAACTACGTTGACTGACCCGGCGCTTAGAAAAATACAAGAATGTTAATAAATCGAAAACCACCTAATGGTAAATGTCATCAAGCTTTCGTAATTGATACTGCAGTGTTTACAATAAAATAGTAGTGTTCTTGTCTTACAAAAGCTATCTGTAATATATACATTGTTTGGTTTTAATTTTCTGTGCTTTAATGGACAGTGATTATAAAAATGCTAACAATCCTTGTGGGGTATATGCGAAAGGGGGGAATCGTAGCGGGCGTATCTGCATCGCTCCTTGGGAAAGAAGAAGGAATGGATTGCTATTTCATTTATATACACGAAGGGCATCTTGGGAAGGCAGGACATGATAGGAGAATATATTTTTTATTGTCTCTTCCTTTTTCCTAGATAGGAGGATATAAATGTTGGGGAAATTCCATGGAAGGCACAAACAGAAAAGAGTCGTTAACATCTTCGCTTAAAGTATTTCGTGTTGCTGGCTTTCAGATTGTGCGGTGTGACATAAATTTTAATCATATTAATAATGTTTGAAACAATAGACGACTTAGATATTTATCTGCCAGAATATTTGACGTTCTCCATTTGTCATTACCACATCGATTAAGCATTACCATTCTAAACTTATGAGATATAGCAACCGGTTGCATGTCGAGTGATTTTCTGATTATACGCAAAATTTGTTGGCTCACTATTGTTTCTTTGTGAGAGCAAACATCTCTATATTATCTCACGATATTTTACCTATTTTAATATGAAGTGTATTCGATAACATCTAGATGTATCACAATATAAGTTCCAATTTTTGGCCTTGTTTTGTAGGGTTTTTTTCTTAGAAAAAGATAAGACCGATTGACGCAATGCTTATTTATTTTATATATGTGTTCCGTTTTTTATTTTCATGCAATGAAATAACATTTAATGTGCAGGTGTTTTATATTCTGTATTCATGGGACATAAAATTATAATTTTGCAGTTTCCGTTTTGTGATATGTTCAAGTCAAAGTGCTTTTTACTAAGTGTTATAAAATTAGTAATATTCACTTTGTTATCCATCACCATGTTATGAATTGTAAGTAATTCTGGTTATAATACTTATACAATATGTCATGCGTTCACACAAAAATACGGGCAAATGTGTGACATATCATTTATTACAGAAATGCAATGAGAGCACCTAGTTTCAAAAGTATTTTTAAATATATTGAGACCCAGAAAAATATGTATGTTGATAATAATTATTTATTCTAAGATTTGCAATGGTAAAAAGAAATATTAGAAAACGTATGAGAGGGCTGATATCTAGCTTATAATTATATGTGGATTACGTGCGCCAATTCAAATTTGGGGGAATTTTAATATTTAAATTATTTGCTAAACAACTAGTAAGTACCAGAATCTTACTTGATTAGCATCGTTAAGATGTATTTATTCATGGTTTCGTTTATTGGGGACTAACCCCTGCAAGGGTTAAAATTTGAATTAATAAAACATTATGCGATTAAGTGGGATGATATCTCCATACAGTTACTCTCATTGAGTATTTAGCAGGCTATCTGATGGAGATGCCTTGTCCAAATATTAAACGGCTTTATCTATTTGTTGTCAAGCTCTACGAAGATGAATGTTTCAATTTGAGTCACCATTGTACGAGAACAACTGTTAATAGGTTACATTTATCACTCATTTAAATACTGAATGATACTGCTCAAGTTTCTAACAGTATTAAATAATTTTTCTTACACCAATATGCACACATTATTTAATTCACGCACAACTAGTAAGATATAGAAATTATACGGACCATATTTTGAAGTAGTTTACAAGCTAGATTGTATATATTACGTATGTTTTATTTAGATAATACTTTATTATTAATAGTTTTACAACTTGTCTCGTATTTGATTATTATGTTCACAATATTTCGATCGATGAAAGATCTGATATTATTAACATGCGTATGGTGAAACTCAGAAATTTTTAAGTCCATCTGTATAAGCTAACTAACAAACTTGAAAATCTTCCACGAATTAGGACCAAAACAATTTGTTCAATTCACAGAAATATAATACTCTCGTTCTGTCAGTTATGATTAGGTAAAGTCTATCATTAGCAATTCTATTTCAGAGGTCGCATGCACTGATATTCCATTGCTTAGTTTATAATATATGTGGTTTTATTTAGAACTGATTTACATTCTATATGGGTTTTCACAATGCTAACGGTTCTCGTGCTCGAAAATATACACCTGAAAAAGTTCTGAAATTACACCATGCGAACCGATTCCGAAAAAACACTCAAGGCAAAAACAGTAATAAAAATAATCATTCTATTACGAACAACTATTACATTTTTTAATTAAAGCTATAAATATCATTTTATCTTCAGGTAGATTTTATCTGAAGCGGAACACACAAAGTGTATATTTAAAATATTTCTCATACCACGATATTATATTTATATCGATTAAACTGCCTGCATTTCAGTTATTACTTTTAAAGATATATGTAGTTAAGTGACAATTTATTTGACTGCTTAAATATAATTATTACTGATAAATAAACCATCTTCGTATCTCTAATCATTGTTGATTATATTACTTGAAATAAAACTGTGAAAAATCACAGTCTACGTTACGATCGTTTATATTATGAGCATATAAATGTTGGTCATTTCTTTATGTGTAATAATTTTCCCACATTGATTTATTTGTACAGACTATTTGTCTTTGTAAATCCTCCTCGAATTATCTTTTTTTTTCTGGTATTGTCTCATAAATTACTATTTGTTTTCTGTAGGGTAAGAGTTGCAACTAATATATAATTTTAGGCGTAGTTATTTTAAAATCATTGCATACTTAAATAAGATATACATCTATTTTACTGGGCATGTGTAGCTACGTCGCCCAGTGGAAAATGACCCAACTCCGGAAAAAAGATTTGGTAAATCTTTTACCTAAAATGAACTAAAATATGATTCTCTCGTAAATTGATGACTCTGAATAAAAATCAAAAGAACATACAAACACGGAGAGATGGCAATTGTTGCTAGAGGTAGACAGTATGGGTTCTAGAAAATTGCGGACACTGGCAACAGCGGACACAATAAATCACCCCCGCCCCTTCTACTATCGCGCATTGTCTGGCTGTGTAAGCTATTGGAATCCACGGACTTTAGCGTTTTACGTTTTTGGCGCTGTTATTACTTGTGATTAGTATTGATTTAGAGCAATTACTTGACATTTAAAACGCCATTTTTTGTTCATAGTTGAAACGACCGGTAACTAATTGGTCTGACCAATATATCGTCATTAATTAGACCTCAGCAAAAATTTCATCTTTTGTCACTGAATGAGAGTGGAAGGTACTTATGGTTACAGGCGTGTAGTGGTGTTATGACGCATTTGACGTGTTTTCCCAGCGCGTCCGCGTCTGCAATGTTTCATCATTTTCGGTCACGGCGATTGTCGTCTATTGTGCTTCTCCGAAATGAACTTACCTGTCTTCAATTGTCGGGAACAGTCATCTATTTTTGTGTACAGTCTTCCAGTGTTAGACACTGTGATTCAATGGACATATGAGTATTATACTGATAAAAAGATACAGGCATCCGCGCGTTTTTATTCTAATCTGAAATAAATTTAGCCGAAGTGAGAGCAGACGGCGAGTGAGTGATATTTGTCTTATTCTTATTACGACTATTTATGGCGTCTATTTGACTGCTCCGATATGAACTTACTTTGGTGTTTATTTACATGTATGAATTATGTTTATTTTTATTTCACATAAAAAAAATGTATCATATTTTGCTCCAAATAGCATCATGGGAAAATTTATTTAGTTTGGCAAATGAATATGTTTAGTTACCCACAACTTTTTAAACTTTATATTCCGTAAAGAAAACATGAGATACATATGTATTGAAATATTTTTATGTTATTATGCAAATAAACTTTGAAGCATTTAAATCGTAGGATATAAATATATGCTTCTCTGAACCTCTGTGTTGAATGTACCTTTTTTTAATTAAATATCAGGTAAAGAAGATAGTGAAGAGTAAGAAGGAAAAAAGAGCGTGACGCAGACGAATACTAAAATGAAGATGACGATTACGCTGCAAAAATAAGACACAGAATCTTGCTAACGACCACTATGATCAAACTCGTTATTTAATTACTGTCGAATGTTAGAATATATATAAGGATGCCAAAAAAATGGAAAAAAATGTGTGGGTGGGGGGAGAAGATCAATTGATGTATACTACTGTGAAAAAAGAGTGCGAAAAAGATGGTGAAGACGAAATCGATGATTAAATAAACAAGGAATACTATTCCGACGACGAGGAATACTACAATATATTTAGCTACCGCTGTAAAACAACTAGTAACTCTGAGCAGTGCCGTCATGGAACATGAGCTTTTTTCAGGATTTTTTTTTAAAATTCATCTCTTAAAGAAACTAATAGTTATATGTATGCTGTTGATGCCAACTCTTCTGCTAAGTGTGTGCCGTTTTACTGTGTTTTAGAATTGAGTGTGCCTATGCTTTTGTATCGAAGCGAACTACTATTAAAGTCGTATTGGCATTTATGCAATTAATTCAGAAAGTTTTCGAAAAGGCAGTTCTAGAGGTGACTACGCTCTGAGTATGAATTAACGTGTCCTGATGCATATTTTCCGGTGCGTTACAGACTAGTTTATAAGTGAGTCTTGGATGATTGTACATTTATCAGAGTAGTAAATTACTTAAAAAGACATCACCGATATATATCATTTGACTCTATGATAATTTTTTAACAATGTAAAAAAGGAAAGAGTGAGGAAATAACATTGAGTGGGCAAGTATTGTCCTTCTATTCCTAATTATGACTTGTTTGAGAAATTGTTTTCCGTAGACTTATTTTAGAACTTTCTTATATTGAATAAAATAAAAAGATATTATTCGAAAAGAAAATATTTCATATATAGCAAGTACCCTGGATATTTTAGATTAATGTGTGGTTCAATATTTTTTTGGTAGAGAAGAATAACTGTTTTCATTCTATAATTATTTTGATTAGACACATGGTCCACATGTTCATAGAATACTTATTTATTCCAAAATCACCGAACACTTTAAATCACATAATTCAAAGGAAATGTAATATCATACATATTTAATACTAATAATTTGGGTACTCCTGCAGTATTTTACCCACCGATTTCACGATCTTAGCCGAGCGTTGACGAACGCTTTCGGCGTTAACGCCGACGAAAGCCGAGAATTCGGAGCTACGGTGCAAGAAGAACGCTAAAAGTATGTGAATAGCAACAACATTACAAGGAAAAGATATTACACACACACAACAAAATGGATAAAATTAATACAAAAAATTTGGATAAAATAAATCACAAACACTTACCGTAAGTTTTTTTAAAGTAAAATAAATTTATTTTGTTGAATATATTTTTTTTTTTTTGGTTCATTTTGTTTTCCGATAGCTTTTTTTTTTGGGGGGGGGGGGTAAGCAACAGTAATAAACACTTCAATGTTTTTTTTTTTTTTGTGTTTTTAACAAAACGTTATTAAACAGTAACAACAATGTTTTTTTTTTTTTTTCAGTAATGTTTGTAGGGGGGGGGACACAACAATTACTGTTTATCTTTAGTTCCGACTGGAAGATTTTCTACTGACTGTAGAGAGGCAAAGTAGGGAGCAAAGGGTTTTCAGAGGATGTGGAAAGAAGCTCCTTCCCAAACCGGGTAGCCTTCCGCGATTTGATTTATTATGGAGGCAAAAGAAGGGTTGTGTCCAAATTTTTGTCTCCACATAAATTCGCATAAATATGTTTCCAACAGCTCCCGTTTTTTTTTTATCGCTAAATTAAATAGCTGAAATGAAAGGCTGTGTATTTTTACTTTGAACAATAAAATAACTGAAATGAAACGCTATGTGTGTAATTTCAATGAAAATTATCCGTCTGCTGCGCGTTCGTTTGAAGCGCCCTGATTGGCTGATAGAGTATCGTACCGCTCGCCATGTTCCGGCGTTTTCCGACGGATGTCGATCAACGCTCGGCTAAGATCGTGAAATCGGTGGGTAAAATACTGCAGGAGTACCATAATTTGTTCACTTTCTTTATATTTATATGTATATATATGTATATATATATATATATATATATATACATATATATATATATATGTGTGTGTGTGGGTGGGTGTGTGTGTTTGATTTCGATAAACACACATTATTGTTGACTTAATCTGAAATTACCGAGGCATGTGCAAACAATGATTGGCCCATTTAACCAGCCGTGATAAATTATCAATGTAACTAACTAGTTTCCCCTTTACTTCAAGGCATTGTAGTATTTTTAAAATGTTAAGAATCTATCACAGCAATTGATATAATATGGATTTGTTTCAGGAATAAATTGAAGAACTCCAAGCCAAATTTGAGAAACGAATCCTTATATTCGTATATGATTAAGCCTGGTATAACTGATATGAAAACTTCCCAGTTGTAAACGTTGCGTTGCATGAATACTGAGGCAATTGAAATCCTTAAAATTAACTACGGGTCTCGAGAACTATGCATATCAAAGTTCGTTAAATTATGAAAATATTTGGAATACGAACATTTAAAAAAACAGATTTATGTTAAAAAAATTCGTTTTCTGAAACTTCTCAGATTTATGAAAATTATTTCTGCTCCTCTTTCTAATTTGTTGATTAACCTATGTCCGTTGGCAAATGTTCTCGTACAGGAAGGCAGTACTAAATTCACAACGGAATCATCTAAATACTGACAGTGCAAATAATTGTAAAACATTAATTTCCGCTGTTCATTGCCAATACGACATATGGAGAACACACACGCGCAATGACCACATTAAGAATGTTTAGTTTTTCATTCATTTAAATTGAAATCTAAAAATGCAATGGGTCAATGTATTACAAAAATATATATATTTATATATGTATATATACATATATATATATGCATATATATACATATATATATGCATATATATGTACGCTTAATAAACGTCTGAATTAAAACGTACAAGGGATTACAACTGTCATCGTACGTAAAAAATAAACAACTGCATTTCCCGAGGAACCCTCTTTATGAATCTGAATATCACATTTTATTTTAATTAAATAAAGATGTTTATATACTGAAATAAATTATGAACTTGTTTTGCTTTAGACCGTTAAATTTTGAATTTTAAGTTACGTATCAACGGTGTTTACAATAAAGAGTAAACTGTTCATATATGTATATATATATATATATGCATATACATACATATATATGCATATATATATACATACATATATATGTACACACCTACACACACACACACACATATATATATATATATATATATATATATATATATATATATAAAATAAGTCATAAAATGTATAAGGCGATTAAGATGCACTGAATATTCCGCGTTTCATCCAATCTAGGATTCTTCAGGCTTATGAATTTTATAACTTACAAACTAGCTCTCCCTACGTATTGAGCACTTTTGAAGTTTACGCATGAATCTATACTTTCGTATATTTATTTTATGTAAGTAAATTAAGTAGTTGTATGTATATATATAGAGTAGTTATATATATATATATATATATATATATATATATATATATATGTATATATATATATATTTGTGGGTGTGTACATAGTAAGACAACATTATTTTTAGGACAACATTTCACTCGGTTTGTTTCAGAAAAAATCTTGGTGCTGCGCTCTGAATGGCTACATTAATTCTGGGCTTCAATTTCAATAACGCATTGAGGTCTTCGTCTGTGTCTAGACTATTTCTTGAAGAAAAAACATTTTAAAAATATCTTTAAAGAAGATTTATTTTTTTACGTTGTTTACGACTTTATATATTATTGAATATAAATAACTTCCAATATATAAAAATACAATGAATTTTAAAATCAGTATGTTGTACTTTACTCGGGTAAGAATATTTGTTTTGTTGACATTCTAAAACTTATTTAAGAGCGAAGTGAGAAAATATTACCCACATCCGTATATTAAACAATAATTATTAAAATAATTAACATCCATGAACATATTTGCAGATTCATGGAAAGTTTGATTAAATAGATATCTATCTAAACATATAACATCGTCTGCTTAAATCATTAAACCTTATGTAAGTTTATTTATCTTCCAAGAGCCTCAAGCTCCTTTAATTCCGGTCAAAATCATATTTTTTACTCAAGTTCACCATTAACAATAGATACCGTAACTTGGACGTAAGGAAGTACTATTTGAGAACAGGTGTATAAAAGATTAAAACTGTTGCCCATCAGTATATGACGCAGGTAGCAGGAAGCGAATTTCATAGCCTTGCTGTTCGAGGGATAAACACAAATATTAAGGTAAGATGCTTTCTGACCTCAACAAAGAAGTTGTACAATTTTGTGGCTAAGCGAGTTTATCGGGGATATGTACCTCCAGGGTAAACAACGACGACGACGACAACGACAAGACGACGACGACGACGACGATTTATCAGAGCACCTTCCATTAAAATATTTATAAAACAAGCACAGGAATGCAATAGTGCAACAATGACACAAGGGTTGGTGCTTAGTTTAGAACATGGGATATATTAGAGTGAAGACTATTTTGGACCATAACCCTGAACGAGCGAAAGTAATAAGTGCAGGATCTAAAATGTGGCAACAATACTCCTAGCATGAGCCATTATTAAACGTGTAGAAGTATAGGATACAGTCAGTAATGAGTAGTCTTCTAGCACGCTAGATGTAGCCCGTCTTCTTTGCAGCAGCCTTTGCAATGCGCTCAATATATTTGTTCTGGATTATGTTGACTGTAAATATTAAGCCGAGAAGTTTTAAGAAATACATTTAAGGTATAGTATTATCTATCAATTATGTAAGTGGTTGGAGAATATTTTTGTAATTGTTTAGGATAATAGCTTAGTCATACTAGCATAAGATTTTACTATCTATTTAAGGGTGCATTCTGCTACATCATGTATGTCATTTTCATAAGTTTCTGCTATTGTATAAAATGTGTGTAGATCTATCCCTACCTCGTTCAGTTTATAGACTGCTCTTTTATCAACAAATATAGCCATCCCGGACAGAATATTATCAGGAGGTGATAAAATAATATCAAAATTATTAGTGGTCGAATGAACAACATCTGAAGCAAACCCACAATTTTGTAGTTTGGATGTATGACCGTAAATGACAAACAGAATGGTCCTATTGTTTAAGTAGGATTTAATTACATTTAGTATTCGTCCAGATGTATACGTACAATTTATTTTTTTATTAGTGGCGCTTCGTAAAAGATTTCGTAAATGGTGTAGTATATATCAATTTCTACATCCCTGGCTTTTCCCAATTTATCAAGAGCAGAGTGTATGAGTCTAGAGAGGACTGTTGAAATATATACAGTAGAACGACGCTGCATAATTCCTTATTGTTTGTCTTAGAAAAAAATTAGCATTTGTGAGATGATGGACTGGTGCTTGATTGATTGATGCTTCAAATAATAAGCACATATACTTGCGTTTAATTCATAGTATTTACAATTCTTTCTAATTATATAGCACATTATATTCACAATATATATATATATATATATATATATATATATATATATATATATATATATATATATATATATATATATATATAGATATATATATATAACGTCCGGTACTACCGTATGTGAATATTACCTCATCATATAAATGATAATGATCATTTTATATATGTTGTCTGTGTAATGTTGCAATAAATAGGCTGTGTTCACCTGTAAATATAAAATAAGTACCTATCAATACCATCTTTATAGTCTTAGGAGTAACCGTTGTCGTAAAAGGTGTAGTAGCGAAACACACCATATTGTAAAATATTGCATTAGAGTGAATGAATTTTGGTTATATCATTATTAGTATAAACTATAATAAGCATTAAACCCTTTATATAATTATTTACATTTACACCATAGAGATAATACAGCAATATATAAAGTTTCTGACACTGAAACTGAGCATGTAAGATGCAAATTCCTTATAAGGCTTACAGAGGTAAGCAATAGATATACCAATTGCAATAAACCTTCATATATTTACGTTCGAAGAATGAATTGTTATTAGGAAATATACATAGAAAAAATTGTATTCCATGCTCGTCGCAGTAGCGCATATTCTATTCGTATCACGATTATGTATCAATATTTACGACATACGAATCGTTTGTTAAAATTTACATTTAAGCGCTATGCCTCTCTTGTTCCTGATATTAAAATTCACACCAATAAGAAACTTATTGCCATTAAAGGACATCGTAGAGAAGAAACCGTTTCTCGGGATCAAAAGCATTACATATTGTTGCAACAGTTGCCTGCTTTAGCTCACGTATCGACACAGATTAGATGTTACTTTATTTTTTTATATTAAGTTGTGTTTAATTTGAAATTTATTCATGTATATCAATTGCATTTTATACGATTCAGTATACCATGAATGTGATATGAATTATTTAGAGTATACGCAATAATTATTCTGAGAGTTTAAAAAAACCTTTACCTTCTTATATATATATATATATATATATATATATATATATATATATATATATATATATATATATATATATATATATATATATATATATATTATTTTCTTCGAAGTAATTTGTTTCACTATGAAGAAAACAAATATGTCAATTTCTCTACTTTTTTATTGTGATAACATAATATAATTTTGTTTTTACTTTAATATATTATGCACACATACACTACACACACACACACATATATATATATATATATATATATATATATATATATATATATATATATATATATATCACATTATTTAAATATTAAAATAATATGCGCGTGGTGCTTTAAAATGTAATTGTGCAATATTTTTATATTATAATTTAAAATGCGCATTTTCATTTTTTATCAATTAATCTGTAATTGTGCAGCTTCGACTTGACATATGGGGCCTAACGCAGAATTACATATATATTAGTAAATCGCCTAGAGATGGTATTAAGAACATTCAGGGGATTCCTTGTGATTCATAGTACTTGTAATTGATGCAGTCACCATTTTCTTGGTGGTACAATAGAAAATAGGAGTTCGAGGTCCCAGTGCAGTTTTTAGACACAGAAATGTTAAAGTCATTAAAATGTCATTATAAATGCCATAAACACTGCCCGCTTATTCCTATATTTTTATTACGTTAAACATACAAACTAATGTAAACATAAAGAATGTATGAAAATTATCAAATTCTAGCAGATTGCACACGCTATACATTATATCGTTATCAAGCTGCTCAATTGATTTTTTTCACTTAGAAGTCACCAAGGCTACGAAGATAACTGTTAGTAAATGTATGCTTATAGTGTAATTAAAACTAATAGTGTAAATTCGGTAGAATTTGATTATCTACGAGGACGTATCAGAAAGAACTTGTATTTGAAGACTACTCTGTTATAAGCATCCATCAAAATGACCAGCGAAATAGTGCTCCAAAGTCAGGCACATCTTTTAGAGAAAATTGTTCATGAACTCTGCGTTTTGATTCAGGCACAGATGCAAAGGAGAGGAAATAATATAGAGTTGTTTTAGCTAGTCATTTTTCTTGGGTAAACGTTATTTACTAATCGTAATCCACGAGCCACTTTTGGATCTGTACAACTGGTTACGCTTATGTAAAAGATGCAAATACCAGATGAGTTGATTTACAACTTGTATGACCAGAAACCAATGAATTCTGGAATATTATTTTTAATATAACTTATAAAAACGCCGCTTGATAATATGCCGTTTTAGAGTTTAAGGTTCTTAAGGGGCAATCAGATAACAAGGTTATTTAAATGGAATGAATGCGAGAGTTACTTTAGATAGGAGTACACACTTTCAGAACATAGCATGTACACATGTTAGAGAGATATCGGCATGTTATAAAGTATCTTGGCCAGGGCTTAATATCTCGTACTATAAATGATATTAAATGTATGCTCTGAATATGTGTTGATATCTATGCAAACGAGTCAAGATAATTGGCAATATCGCAAAGGATAATGACGTTCACAATTTTCCTTTCTCGCTCAAAAAACCTGAAGGATGCTATGTAATGAGGGAAAGAATAGAGATGCCCTCAACATTTCTAAAACGAGCTTTGACTCTGTAACCTTTCAGCTTTTTATTCTCATAGAGATAAAAAAATAATGACTCGATATAAAGGAAACAGATCATTGGTTCTGTTCACTTGACTACTTATACCATTTTCTTCCTCCCTCCCCCCGTTATCTCTTTCTCTGTATCTCTCTCCACATTTATTTTTTCTCCTCTTACTCTCTCTCTTCTATATATATATATATATATATATATATATATATATATATATATATATATATATATATATATATACATACGTATTGGAATCGAAAAAAGTAAAAACATTTTGAAGTATGAGCGTTGGAGAGTGTGGAGCCGAATTTCCGATTCTTAAACGAATCTTTTGATTTTTTTCCTGATTAAATGAAATAAAATCAACACATTTATTTGTTTATTCAAATATGCTCATTTACAACACCAGAGTAACGGCCATAGAATACTTTATAAATTTGACCCCCAGATTTAACATAATTCTAATTTTATTGTTTCATTTATTGTATTTATTTGCTTTCCAAAAAAGCAAATTAGGCACAAGGCCGTTTTTAATGTGGGGGAAAACAGCTCTCTTAAAAGTAGGCAAATAGGGGCACTCTGGTTACCAAAAATAATAATTGCCCCAGTATAGAGGGTGTCCCCTCCATTGACTGGTACAATTATCTTAACTGCAGCATCTGCAGAACAGATGGTATTTATTTGCTCCCCTACCGAGCAAATTAGGCACAAGGCCACGTTTTACTGTGAGGAGTCAAGGGGAGGGGGAAGGGAAAAAGGAACCAGCTCCCGAGAGATGGGAAATGGGAGCTGGTTAAAGGTCAGGTATGTGGGGTTGCCCCCACATCTGGTCTTTGCTTGCAGTATCTGCCGGAACAGATGGTATTTATTTGCTCCCCCACCGAGCAAATTAGGCACAAGGCCGATTTTTAATGTGAGGAGTGAAGGGAGGGGGAAAGGGAAAAAGGGGGCCAGCTCCCGAGAGGTGGGAAATGGGAGCTGGTTAAAGGTCAGGCATGTGGGGGTGCCCCCACATCTGGTCTTTGCTAGTCATAGCTTGCAGTATCTGCCGGAACAGACACTACACTTTGATCCCGGGCCGAAGGCCGGTCTTTTTAATATTTTAGCATAATTCGCTAAACGTTTCAAGAAGTTCAAAAGATTGCAAAATGCTCTGGATGTGGTTATTTTTTATTTACGCTGGCGCTGTCCTGACACTGTCGTTGTCTGCAATCAGCTTCGTCTGGACTAATTAATGTTAATGGTACTTCTTGGCTTTGCCCGCAAATGAAAAATGTAAATAAAATTCTTAAGCAGTTTTCCAATTATAAAAGAAAATTAACACAGGAAATATGAGATTCGGAATTCATTACTTGAACTAACGTAAGGAGCAGATTAAAAAAAAAAATACCTAAAGCAAGATCCTTTCAGGTATTTGTTTTATTTTACTTCATTCGAAGTTCTCAGAAATCAAAAGGCCCACAACCTTGGGCTAACACTTGATCTCAATATGAGTTACATAGATATTCGAATCCTCAATTTAATTGCTTTATCGCTCAAACACTAAGTCAGTAAAGAAATTGAGAACAATTTGCCTCTCCCCAATCAACCATTTTCATATGTTGTAGTATATCTATTATTTTGGTTTCTTGGTCTCACTGGATTCCAGGACCAGAATGTATCAAGTGTGATGAAGTATCGAGCTTCTAGATATTTCTTGAGGTAACGGAACTTGGTGAAGGTGTACAATTCCTCGTAAAAGCTTATGTGAGTTCGCCATGGTGAGGAGATCTTATTTGGGCAGCGAATTCTATGTGATTTTGAATATTTTATCAGGGTTTACTTCTATGGAAAAAGTATCCAAATGCCAGGTTGTTCGTACAAACCATGGTACAGAGATACTTTAGACACTCGAGGACAGTGTCTAGTAGGCATTCAAGTTCTCTCCAGTAAGCATTAAAGTTCTCCCCAGTAAGCATTCAATTTATTTTTTGGTTTATTTTTCTTAAACTTTTTCTTCTAGGGGTTGGGACATCCAACCAGATGTCTGACATTACCCCTATTTTAGTGAGTCTAACCAAGAGATCTTTTCAGGATTCTGGCCTCCCTTTCAGTATAATCGTTTGGATTTCACTTGTACTTGTTTCACCGGATATGCTTGCTATGTACTTTTTAAAGTTCTTTTTCATAAGCCCAGTTGCTCCTATGATGACTGGTATAATTGAAACGTCTTTTAATTTCCAATTTCGTTTCATATCATACATAAGTCCCTGATACATTGTTATCTTTTTCCTCACAGCTCTGTTAAGCCCTGTATCATTGGCTACACTGACCTCTATTATGGTCGCTTTTTTGTTTGCTCTGTCCCAAATCACTTTATCTGGTTTAACAGCTGCGTTTTCAAGATATGTACCAATCGAGATTATGTATATTAAATGGTGTAGTTGTCATTCCGAACTGTTCGTTCAGGTATATGTTCCCAGGATTATTTACTACACTGAATGTTGAGTTTCTTACATATCTTCCAGTGAAGGTATTCGTTAACTCCGTTATGGCGATCTGTATAATAACCATCTCCAAGTAGGACTTTGCAACTAGAAACCAGGTGGGTCACACTCTCCACCATCAGTGCTACGGAACCTGCATTTATTCTGTTGCGTAGACCACTCATCTTTTTGAAGGTGTTCGTCATGAGGCCTTGGTCTTGTGCAGCCAATATCCAGCTCTCTCGTTCGTAATGGAGGGGCCCTCCTTTGAACCAGTCCAGGGAACCATCCCTATCAATATATTCTTGGGATAGTTCAGTCGTAGATATTTTCCCGCTTATGGTGGGTCCATTCTTCTGTTTTAACACTATAGAACTGGCTAGTGTATTTTTCCGACTTTTCTGCGCTATGTCAGTGGCAGGCTTGTTTGGGTTCTCAGCATCATTTGTACGGCAATCCTTTCCAAAATGAGTGGATACTTGTGTTATAGATGTTGAACTACTTGCTCGGTTGTCATAATGGTATTTAATTTTCATCAGCTTTGGGTTACAGGAACCTATTATGTACTTACCTATGCCGACGATTGTGGCTCTGTGTTGATGATTGACTTCCGAGAGTCCCATACCTCCTTCTCGCCTGGGTACGTACAGACGAGGCATACATTGGTTTCAATAAATAACTCGGTGCAAGGTTAACATTTTTCTTGTCTTTATGTCAAACCAATTTATGTCTTTCTGAGGTCAGTCAATAATGCAAAAACTATATTTTAGTACTGACATGGCAAGTTGCTTAATTGCTGTAACTTTGTGCTTGTTTGTAATTTCAGTTTTGTAGATTTTTCTTACCCGGCGTAAATATTCTTGGTTAGATTATCTCTCATCTTGGAATGCTGGATGGACTCATTTTCCTCAATCCCGAGGTGTTTTTTGTTTCCTGTTCATTCAGTTCTTTGAGTACACTATTTTCATCGTGCTGTATATTTTCAGTAGATATCTTCTTGCCAGCTTTCAGAGTACACTTAACACACTTATCCAGCCCGAGCTTCATGTTGATGACATTAGAAAAATGTGGACAATTTTTAGTAGATGATCTAAATCCTTATCTGAGCTAGCATACAGCTTAAGATCATCCATGAAAAATAAATGCATTATTACCTTGGAGGGTTCTAGATTATAAGCGCCTTGGCTGTTCTTTAGAAGCTTACGTAGAGGATCAATTGCTAAGCAAAGTTTATCTGTGTGGATGAGTTTATGTTTGTTTAAAGTTATTTTACAGCATGTTTCTAGTTCAAAATTAACTTTGTGCCAACTCTTTTGAGTTAGAACAGAAATAGCTATATATAACCCATTCCAAGTATGCTAGAAACCCGCACAAAATCTAAAATTCAACAAAGGCTGCTAGAAAGATATCAAATATATTTAAATAATCAAGCGAACCCCTTAAGTTCTCCAATTATTGGTTTCGATTTTTGAGCGATTAGGTACAATAAAATCAGTAAGAGTAGACCGGAACAGATAATTATTTAACGCTACATTTATATGCGAAATTGCTTTCAGACTCAAAATTCGAAAATATATTTTACGTTTCCCCGGCATAATAACCTAAAAAACATCTCATTTTGAGAGAGTTATTTTCATAAATAGAGAAACATATTATTATTATTATTATTGATATTATTGATATTATTATTATTTTTTTTATTATTATTTTACCACTAATTTTGCTATTATTAATATCATTGTTGTTGTTGTTAGCATTACCATTCTTATATTATCGCACTAAGTATCATTACCATCTAAATATTTATTTACCTGTTTCTACTCAGTATCATTGCCATCTAAATATTTATTTAATTGTCTGTAGTCAGTATCATTACCATATAAATATTTATTTACTTGTCATAATCAGTATCACTACATTTAATATTTATTTACCTGTCTGTACTAAGTATAATTAGCATGTTAATGGCTATTTACCTGTCTGTACTCAGTATCATTACCATCTAAATATTTATTTACCTAACTGTACTAAGTATTATTTCCATCTAAATAGTTATTTGCCGTTCTGTACTCAGTATCCTTACCATCTAAATAGTTATTTACCTTTCGGTATTCAGTAGCATTAGCATCTAAATATTTATTTACCTGTATGTACTCAGTATTATTACCATCTAAATAGGTATTTACCTGTCTAATTGGTTACAGTATAATTACAATCTTAATATGTATTATCCTGTATGCTCTCAGTATCATTTCCATCTAAATATTTATTTTCCTGCCTTTACTCAGTATATTAGCATCTAAATATTTATTCACCTGCATGTACTCAGTATTATTACCATCTAAATAGGTATTTACCTGTCTGTACTAAGTATAATTACAATCTAAATATGAATTTACCTGTCTGTACTCAGTATCATTACACTCTAAATATGTATTTACCTGTCTGTACTCAGGATTATTACGATCTTAATATCTATTTACCTGTCTTTACTCAGTATCATTACAATCTAAATATTTGTTTACCTGCCTGTACTCAGTATCATTACAATCTAAATATTAATTTATCTGTTTGCACTCAGTATCATTACAATATAAATATTTATTTACCTGTCTGTACTCAGTATTATTCACATCTGAATATTTCCCTTGTCTTTACTCAGTATCATTACCATATAAATATTTATTTACCTGTCTGTACGTCTGATTGCTCAGAAATTCATCCCTATCGCAAACATTAATTACTAAGATACGAATTAACCCCATGTATAGTCGCTATTAATTACTTTAAAATCATAGAAACTATTACCTCTAACATTATTTTTATTACCAAGTATACGTACTTGAATACCATGGTCAAATTAGTATAAATTCCAAACATTTCATATATAAATATTATTACCAACTTAACTTCCATATTCGAAAAAATAAAATAAAATTGTGCTTCTGTTGATTAAATCTCATTTAAATATACACATTTCGGTTAAGACGATTATTAACTTCTTAAATGTAATGTTGAAATGAGTAGAAATGTAAACAGATTTTAGGTAAAAACATTAATAAACTTCAGTAAGATGTTGATATCAGTAAAATTTCAATATATTTCAGGTTCAAATATAATTACCTGCTAAAGTGCTATGTTGAAATTAATTAAATAATGAGGTGCTATATAAGGATCTTAAAACTTATGCATTTAAGGTAAAAAAAAAAAAATACCAACTCACACGCCATGTCAGAAGAATGACAATTCATACGAATTTTCTGGAAAATATAATGTATTACCTACTTATAGATTATGCAGAAATATGTAAAATTATCGTGTGCTATTGCTGATTAGAGATCTTTAAGTTACGCATCCTATGGGAAACATCATTACTTATTGTTGGAGACGCCCCTCCATTGTGTCAATGGATTATCTAAGGGTATCACTTCCTCTGATGACGTCAAATCCGGTAATTAGTACCGGATCCCAGCAGACAGAGTTTGGGCAGCGCCTGAGCAGGTCGTTTGCAAACGCCCAGCAGTTGAGGAATGGTATTGTTCAACCTGCCTTTCCTGTAATATATGTGAATACATGTTTGTCTCCTGTGATCCTTTCGTTTTTATTATCACTTTACACCATAAGAAACTGGCGACGAACGGATTAGACTTTCACACGGGTTCACCCCACAAAAAAAGGAAAAACATGGAATTAATTTGACAATTTTAGTGGACTTCAGATTTACAAGCTAAGACCTTAGCTGGCAATTATTTCTAAAAACAAAATTCTAAAAAATAATGAAACGAAGGCGGGGCAATGCTCTTGACTCAATTGTTAGTAATCTTTTCGACTCTATATATAAATTGCAAAGATATGTATCAAACACAGTTTTGTTTATGCCGTAAAAGGTAATTGTTGCTTATTAAAAAATAGAGGAAAATGTTGACCAAAATTCACCACGAAACAATTATATTTGCAATTAATCTACTGCCCATTCTAATGCAAAGTCTGACATTTCTCGAATGGAGAGAAAAACGTTGTTTTGGATTTTCTTTTTACTGCTAACTTTCTGCAAATCTTTTACGAGAGTGAAATGTTTTGTTTTCCGTTCTTTTTACTTGGACTGAAGTAGTATTGAATGGAAACACTTGTTCGATTGAGTCGAATGTTCTGAAATATGTTATTGTTTACTTCCTGTTTTAAAGTGAAACACATCTTTCTTGTGTGGGCAAGTCCCCCACCAACACATAAAAAAGTAGTCATTTGGTTACCTTCCGGACCATTCCACAACAATCTTTATTCTTTTGCATATGTATTGTATAACTGTATATTTTTTTGTTTTTTTGTTTCGCAATTAATTTTTTTTTTGTCATCCCTCATAGTGGATTATCTCTAAAGTGTTTACCAAGAAGCGAAGGATACATTACTCCCTCCTCATACACACTCCCAAGGAAAACACATTTTATTTTTGTTATTATTTTATCTCTCCTCTCTAGACAAAAAGGAAATAATATTTTCCTCGTGCACTTGGAAAAGATATTACAAGATGGAGGAGGTTAAAATAGTATTAATACAGGTAATCAAAGCACAGGTGGACTAGCTGCAGCAGAAAGCTAACAGAAAATTAAAAGAAAAAAACGTGATCAACAGCTCCAGTTACAATTTCAAGAAAGGCAACACGCGTTTTAGGAGAGAATATTACACCCACAACAGAGACAAGAAGAGCTATTATAAAAATGTTCGATAGAACGGAGCACAAGCATTACAGCTTTGCTATTTTCAAAAAGTTAAATAATCTCTTTAGAGACGTTCAACTACCAACCGGCGTTGGATGTGATGTTTGACGGCTTCTATCGGAGATATGAGGGGCTATTCACCGTGGATTGTCAAGCCCGGAGTAACGCTGAAAGTTCACCTACTTTTGAGAAAAATTGGGACCACAGAACATAGCAAGTTTGTGGATTATATTCTCCCACAGGAAGACGAGTGAATCGGAATTTTCTGAAGCAGTCAAACTTATATCGGAACTGTTCAGCCCGAATACTACGCTTTTTTTTATAAAAGATGGAAGTGCTTTAACCTGCAAGAAAGCAACGACAACGATTACCTGACCTTCGAACAAGTGGTAAATAAACACTGCGATGCTTTACGTCTGTCTAACTTATCGGCAGATGACGTCAAGTTTATTTTTTTTTTATTTTGCGCAGGGTCTAGTCACACCAAACCACGCTGAGATTAGACGACGTGTTCCCTCTAGACTTGAGAGCGAACAGGGACTCACCCTCTAGAAGTTAGCCAAGGATTGTCAACAAGTAGTCTGCGTAAGGAACACGTCGAGACACACCGAGAAGTCAGGCGCAACATTAATTAGAAGGGCAACCTTCAGACCAGAAAAATACTCACCGCAAAAAAAGCAAAGCTGGAAGTAAGAAAACTCAGACTAAACCTAATAACTAGCAACCAGTGACAAGACTTGGATCCCCTAGAAGCCTGTACTATCGCTGCGGCGGGAAACATTGGTCGAGTCAATGATTTTACAATCAATGTGGAAGGAAGGACAACAAAGCGATCCAATGCAGGAAGAACAAGGACAATAACAGCTTCTGACAGACTAGATCCGACTTGGACTCGGATAAGAACCGGCGCAAATATATCACAGTTAACATTGCAACAAAATTGCTGTGCATCTATAATTAGATTCCGGATCACACCTGCCCAGCATTAACCTTAAGACGTAGAAAAGACTAAGGAAACGAACCATGGGGAAGGCACACTCAACAGCTCGAGCTGTGACAGGAGATGAAGTGAAATTTAAGAGAAATATCACACTCCTGCTGATCTTAAATTGTGTTACTAAAAAAGTAAAAGCGTATGCACATAGGACATCCGAAAATCTCTTCGCTACTGACTGGATTGAGCGATCCGAATTGCGCGATAAATCTATGAATAAATTCTGGCATAGGGTGGAGGACTCGTCTACGGACGTGCAACAACTGAAAGACGAGTTAAAAGAAATTTTTAGAAGTATTCTCACCAGGATTATGAAAATGTACAAATCCCATAACAAGATCCAAACTAAAAAAAAGAAACACTCTTCTCGTTTACAAGAAGAAACGAAACGTCCCATTTGCAGCAACGGAGAACATCGACAAGGAATTGGATCGGCTAGAAAAGGCCGGAATACTATCTAAAGTAAGCAGCAGTTATTGGGCAGCCCCGTACGGTATATGTGACCAAGTAAACAAACCAGATCTGTTTATGTGGAGATTTCCCCATTGGTCTGATCCCAGCCCTCACAGATTACCATTATCTACTCCCACACCGGAGGAGGTATTCAACAAATTAAACGGTTGTAAAATATTGTCTAAGGTAGATTTGGACGACGCATATTTGCAGATCCCTATCGAGACAGAATGTTCAAAACTCGTCTGTAAAATACACAAATGGGACTCTACAAGTTTGAAAGGTTAGCTTTCGGAGTTAAGGTCGTACCTGAGATTTTTCAGCAGATCATGGAAACCATGCTGGGTAGCGTTGATTTCGCTTGTGCTTACTTGAATGATATTGTCATAGCCAGTAAATCCACAGATGAGCATCAAAAACGCATATATGAAGTTTTTGAAATAATTCAAAGTTTCGGTTTGAAAGTAAAATAAGAAAAGTGTGATTCCTTATGAAGCAGTCTCACCTGCAGAAACGATGTCTGCGCGAAATGTTAGATCCGTTTTCAACAGTTTTAAAAACAACACATCATTCTGGGAGGTGGGTACAATTACTAAGAGAGTCGGTGACATGATATATATCGTCCAAGGATCACCATATACCGAGAAACGTAACCAGAACAAACTAAGATGTCGATCAGTTGAAAAAAATCGACAGTCTACAATTGGAAGATGAGCCGATTGACACTGCCTTCGCAACTTTTGATCTTGAACCGCCTCAACCAACACCAGAGCTACGGCGGTCTTTATGTTAGACAACGTTTACCGACCCATTAATCGTAAACCCTAAAAGGAAGAGGTATGTTACGAACAAAAATCTGGCGGGGGGTGGGGGGGTGGAGATGCCCTTCCATGGAATTGACTGTCTCATGACGTCATTACATCTGGTGACGTCACTTCCGGTAACGCGTACCGGTGCCAAGAAGACAGTTTGGTACGCGGCTAAGCAGGTCGTTTGCAAATGCCTAACAGTAGAGAAAGGGTATTGATTAACCTCCCTTGCCTGTAATATATGTGAACTCATGTTTGTTTCTAAGAGTGCTGTATTCCTTTCGCTTTTATTACCATTTAACTCCAACTAATTAACCATCGTATTAAACACGAGAGATCAGCATCTTATTCCTAATTTCAAATTGTCACCGCTGCAAGCGCATGTCGGACTTATTTCCGAAATTACAACTTATTGAATCAAAAGTAGCCTAAAGTTTTTAAGAAACGCTTTAATGGTGGTGCAATATATAAAAAATAGATCGTTCGATAAATTATTAGGAAAAACCTTGTATGAATGGGTTTTGCGGTGTAAATCATTAATTGAACCGAATGAAGCATTAGCTTTCAATAGTTTTCATTCGTAAAAATTACCCGTAAACTAATAATTAAAAGCGTTGCAATAATAGCAGCCGAGCTTACTTCATTTATTTTACAGACCAAAATACCATACGAATGCTTTATGTGTAAAATTAATGACACTTTTAACTTAAAAAATTTAAGAACCAGTAGACGACAAGCCTGAGAAAATATTACCTAATGTTTTTTGCCGATCACAACAAAAAAAAAAAAATAATGACGAAAATTGCAGTAGATCTATTGTCGTAAATATTAACTCGACACGTCGATACTCGATAAGGGATTGACTTCATAAACAGTTACAAGACTATGCAATATATTACTGTTACTCGTTTATAAGCGCACAAGAAATTTATGTTGAGGTGATTAATTCAGAATAAATGTAAAAACAAACAATATTATCCGAATGTGAATCGTCATCTGAACATAATACGTATGAAATGACTCCGAAACCTAAGGATAAGAACTTAATTTCTTCCTGTCAAGATTTTACTAAAAAAAACACTGCCTCTAGCAGTGAAACTGTTAAAGCAAGATTTGTTCCAAAAGGTTTTCCCAAATTTTTGGGTTCGAATATTTTGTTCACATTCTCACCAACCACAAATTTAACAACAATGTAAATGTTATTGAAACTTGCCATCAATACTATTTTAAATACATCAAATGGAATTAAAAATGCTTAGTTAAATGCCCCAATTGACTGTGTGATTTATAGTAATCCTCGTAAGAGATTTATAACGAAAAATAAATTTTGTGTATGGAAGCCAAATAAGTAACTGCACAGTCTCAAACAAAGCCCTCACAATTCAAATTTAACACTTTAGAATTATTTAATATAATAAAAATGCAGGCAAGTGTCTCGTATACGCGTGCAAAATATATAATATATGTAATGAATTGTTGATTTTTTTTGGTTTGCCATATATTCCTCATCTCAAGTTGTGACAACACTTTAAAAGTTGTCAACAATAAATAAAATGAACAATTTAAAAAGGCTTATCGTGGACACTTATCATGTGTCCTTGGTATAAAGTTTACTAGTCCTAATGAAGCTATAACACTGAACCGATCACAGTACATTGACAAAATCAGGCTTAAATTTGAAAAGAAATATTCCAAGCAACATGTAACTCCCGTTGAGATTGATATAAATAAATATACAGTGACCGAAACAAAATTAATAGACGGTCGATGAATTATATTAAGTCTAATCTATTTAGTAATATCTTACTCTGCAACAACGCCACCTCAAACTTATCAAAATCGACAATTAAGGAAATCCTTTGTTTTGTAAAAAAAAAAAACTAAAGAACAATAATTATTATGTAAAAAGTCGACATATCCCTTAATTTACGAGGGCTTTTCAGATTCATATTGGGGTAACTCTGAGGACCAAAAAGCATAAGAGAATACAGTTTTCAAATGGTAAAGACTGGGCATAGGATCTCCTTCAAAAGTAAAAAAAAAAACAACAGACTGTGACCCGTTCTATCTGAGAAGCAGGGTTTATTGCACTTTCACACTCAGGAAAAGAAGCGATTATTCTAAATACATTTCTACAGTTTATTGTTTAAATAAAACAAGTAGTAATACAGTGCGACAACCAGAGTAGTATCCTCTTAGAAAATAACGGTATGATTAATTAAATGTCATTCTAAAAATATCGGATTTTGGATGTAAGACAATCCGGTGCAAGTTTTTTTCCTGAAACAACTGAACTTGACTACATTGATTCTTCGCCGCCATCTTTGTTAGTAAGAATTATTCAACACTCGAAATCGTTACTGCATTTATTTCTCGCCGATTGGAGCAGCATTTGTTTAACATAATAGCTCAACACATAACAACCAACAGGTCATGTTCCAACCAGTACCAATTTCAGCGGATTTCAGGTGAAAACGCATTCTTTTCTTTAGAGTCATGTCGAAATATGTAAAATCATAGAGTGGTTTTGATGATAAAAAATATTTTAAACCTATTATTATTATTATTTCATAAGAAAATAGTATTGCCTTTGTACGTATCCTATGGAATTTAATGCAAAGCATTTCAGTTTTAAAATTGTCACTAACTTAAGACTCATATCAAAATATCTAAAATTATCTAGTGCTTTTCTAACTCAGTGATATTTTAACCCTATGTATATCAATGAAAAAAATATAACACTTATTTACATATATATTATTTAATTAGAATTTATTGAGATGGGTATTATTTATTAATTTTATTTTATCTATTGCGGACTAATATCCTCATCTTTTCTTAGTTGTTTAAAAAAATAATAATACTCATCCCAATGAATTCTAATTGAATAATATATACCGTTCGGTACGGATCCGACCATGGAAGATCAGATGAGAAACTTGAATTTATGAGACCAACAATTCAACCGTGATTACCATTTTGCCCCGTGGCGCAGTTGATAGAAACGCTGAATCTCTACGGTTCCAGTTGAGAATTGTCTAAAGATAGCGGTTTCAATCCTTCCCAAAGCAGGCCAGAGTCTTACTTGACCAAGACGTGGTGAGACGACAACAACTAGAAAAGGCAGTGAATGCAGTCAGGAGATTCAGACTTCCTATCCGTCGCGGTTACAACCTGACTAATTCCACAGGAATAGTTGGTCGATACCTAGTAAAACATCTAAGAAATGATAACAATAATATCAACAATAAAATTTAAAAAAAACTATTTACAGGTCATGCGGTAATATATACAAATTCCAAGTATAGCCAATGGAATTTACTAAAGCGTCATGAAAAATATTAAAAAAATATAAGATGATTTGTTAATAAATGCACGGTTTTAATCTAAATAATATATGTGATTATATCAATCCTTTCTTACATGTCATATGTAAATGAGATCGTTTTTGGTCGTTTTTGTTTACGGCATATCAACCCTTTTTAGGTTAGTTAATGCCGAATCCAAGGATTTTGAAGAAAACATTTTAATAGAATATATTTGTTGTTTTCAAGTCAGTTTTTATTTAATCCATAGTTGGGACCTTAACAGGTACTACAACTCCGGGTAACAGTGGACCTGAGAGCAATGACAATTAAGGAGGCGCTCCACACACAAAATCCCGCAATCTGGGGCCTCACCACTTGATATAGTTTGAGGGCATATCCAGGATCATGTGTAAATTAGTACAGATTCTAAAGCATTCTAGATTTAAAAAAAACACATTATTACTTATTATTATGTCATTTTAAAATATATGTATACTCGCAGGGTGCTTTTGTTGATTAGGAATATTTAAACCTACGAATTTCAGCTAACACTGTTATTAACTATTTTCATGCCATGTTAAAATTAGTACACTTTGCAATTCTTTTACTTGCGCAAGTGTCATGTCGAAATAATTAAACTCCTTGGTTAGTGCTGCTTATTAGTGATCTTTAAAACCTACGCATTGCAGGTGAACATTTTATTAGCTTCTTACATGTCGTGTAGAAATTATTACAAATCCCAACGTATTTAACGTGCTGACATTATAATCTACTTAAATGATATGCAAATATAAGTAAAGTAATAGAAATGTCAAAATAAATTAAATTATATTGAAGTTTCTTGAATAAAAATGTTCAACTTTACGCATTTAAAGTAAACATATCATCGCATACTTACATATTATGTTAAAAATAACAACGGGTGTCAGGTGAGAAATAGTTTGTAAGTAATATAGAAATATGTAAATTTATAGGAGGATTTTGTTTAATACGAAATCTTTGAACTTTACGCTTTTCACGGGAAGACATTTTTACCTACTTCCAGGTTATGTTTAAATTAATACGAACTCAAAAGCATTTCATGTAAACACATTATTACCTATTACCTGTCAAATTTTAATTAGAAAAAAATCAAAGACATTTCAGGTGAAAACATTATTACCTACTTACAGGAATGTCGAAATATGTAAACTCATAGGGTCCTTTCGATGACAGCTTTTTATAAGCCTAGGCATTTCAGAGGAAAACAGTATTACCTATTATTTTCCATGTATATATATATATATTTATTTATATATATATATATATATATATATATATATATAAATCAATTGTGGGGTGTGTACGTTTAAATAAATGCTACACAATCGAAAAGAGGGATGGGTTCCGAAAATATCGGCGAAAAAAGCGACCCCTCCCTGTAGAAAGTGCGCAGTTAAGGGTGAAGAAATTAAAGCTTTTAGCCAATTTTTTTCGGTTTGGTCGTGCGCAGTTAAGGGTGAAGAAATTAAAGCTTTTAGCCAATTTTTTTCGGTTTGGTCGTCAGAAGGTTCGCGCTTCAAATAGATACTAATTTTGTGAACACTCGTCCCCTCTGACAAAAGTTTCCGCAGACATGTAAAGATATATACATGCATTTATATACTAGCTCAAATTTTCGACGCGGACCGATTAAAAAGCTTGCCCTACCCCTGAATACCCTTTATGTAAAATTTCAAATGTTTAGACCAGAAATTGTCTGAGTACATTGGTAGAGACCGTAGAGGTATATTTTCTTCAAAGTTGAACCCTATTACGACCTCTTATCATTTAATGTTTGGGGCTCAAATAACATTATTCTGTTAGATCAATCTCCAAGGAACCTATAACTTAATTTTCAATTGTTTATACCTAAAACTGGCGGCGGAGTTGGTAGAGTCCTTTGATGTCTAATTGTCGAAATTTCACCCCATTACAAGCATAATTCCTGGCGGAAAATGGAGTACAAACATTTTCCAAAATCTCCATATCCGGTATATCAAATTTCGAGTCTGTAGACTGCAAATTGAAAGAGTTATTGTGTGGGGAAATGTACACAGACAGACACACAGGCAAAAGCGTTCACTTATATATATATATATATATATATATATATATATATATATATATATATATATATATATATATATATTGTGTGTGTATGCGTGTGTTTATGTATTGATAGATACATATATATGTGTAGAAGATGTATCTGAACGCATAAGTAAATATTGTTTTAATGATACGTTTTATAAATTAATCTAGCAAATCCTTGATCAGCTTTTTTAAGGCAAAGCGAATTAAAAATTGACAACTATATGTTTGTTAACGGCAGGGTGTGCAACAGTTGATTTTTAGAGTTAAGCTTTGTTTTGCAATTCATAACGCTATTTTAGTGGGGCGTAGCTACTTTAAATCTAACAAATGCTATAATCAATTTCCTGAGAAAAAAGTTTAATGGACGTAAAATTTTACGAAATCGACCGGTCAAAATTCTTTCTCGTTTGTGTTATAGAAGATCATTAAATAATATTTTGGGGATTTGTAAAGTCTCGGGTCTATATTATATAACTTTTCTATATAGTGCACTGGGGCGAACCATTCCCTGCGTTATTACTGAAATATCGGCTAATCTCTTACGAAGCTTACAAGGATAAGGCATATTGATTTAGTTTCGGGGCCATATTTCAGAAATTGCAGTTTCATTATAAATACGAAAAATAAATATTTAGAATAAACCGCATATTTGTACGGGAAATTATTGTTCTGTCATTTCTTCAATTTAATTATCGCCTTCTATAGGACACAACCATTAGTATTTGTATTTTTGCTATTCCTTTATCAACTTAAATATTATGACTACGTTTGCCAGTTTATATATATATATATATATATATATATATATATATGTATATATATATATGTATACATGCATATATATATACATACATAAACACACAAGCACACACATATGATTTTTTAATAATTTTTTTTTATTTTATTATTGTATATATATATATATATATATATATGCATATATATATATATATATATATATATATTCTGAGCAAAAATTCCTTGTTCATTTCCAATTAACATTATTTGTTGTATCTATTACGAAAAACACTTTCTCATGTCGGGCCATTGAGTCTTTAGATACACTGGAACAAAACATCGAAATATTACAAATAGCTTAAACGAAACGAAACTAATATAAACACATGTTTCTATTAGTTTATACAGTGACGACGTTGAAGCAGAAAAATCAACCAAGTCAATAGTTGTAATTTTAAATTGCCGCTCGAATGGAAGAGCGTATTTGTAAATGCAATGGCGCCGATGGATAGAATATCACTAACGGATTTAATACTGCCTATATCAGTTATCAGAAACCATGCACACGAAAGAACAATTCAATCAATCGGCGAGAACAGCTGCTTGTATACAAAACAATTCGAGCATTGCACGGTTGCTTTTGGATTCATTAATTGTTTGACATATATATATAGATGCATAGTTTTCTTTTGCGTTTTTGATATGAAAAAGGTTTTGTCTTCTTATGGATAATACAACCTTAATGCGTTGTCAATTCGTGTGTACTCTGCTTCGGTTTCATTGCAAACTATTTTTATTTAGTATGTAAATAGCTTGATGTTGATCGACTTGGATTTTACGTTTTTCGATTCTTTAACTGAACTAGTGTTTCGTATTAAAAACACATTATCTCTCCAATAATATATATATATATATATATATATATATATATATATGTATATATATATATATATATAACTGTGCCTATTTGTGTTGGTGTTACTCATACGCTCTTAATACTATGCTCGCTTATGGCACATGATGTTATTAAAGGAGGATAATTTAATCACTCATCACACAGCTTTCAGCTTCTTAATCATCAGGGAGGAAAAAGATGTAATATACGAAAATGCTACAGGCAGATGACAGAAACATTTCATCCGCTTTCATAGAATTTTCCACGGTTATTAGATATTTAAATTTTCTTGATTTGTTTCCAGCTCGTTTGAATGTTTCATCACTGGTTGTTTGAGTTATTTGCTATAATCAGACCATTGTATTCATTTGAAGTGTAATCTCCTAAATGTTTTGGTCGATGTTACCTCTTGCCTTCGTCAAGAAATCGCCATGTTTTATCTTAGAAGAAGAAAAGTTTGCTCCCATTTTTCATCGAGATTTTTCACTTGTAACAGATTGTAAAGTTAAAAGATGTAAACCTTGTGTAGGCAACATTAATAAGAACAACAATACATCCAAAATTATAAACAATCATCAAAAGGATCAGAATTTCAACATTTTTTAAATTACCACACACATACACATATATATATACATATA
The DNA here is from genome assembly GCF_053919585.1 of Euprymna scolopes. Taxonomy (NCBI): domain Eukaryota; kingdom Metazoa; phylum Mollusca; class Cephalopoda; order Sepiida; family Sepiolidae; genus Euprymna; species Euprymna scolopes. Next base: position 49,894,189 of record NC_136485.1, read on the forward strand.
CATACATATATATATTTATATATATATATGTATATATATATATATATATATATATATATATATATATTGTGTAGGGAAATGTACACAGGCATACCCACAGACATACACTTTACCTTATATATATATATATATATATATATATATATATATATATATATATATATGTGTGTGTCTGTGTGTGTTTTCTATTGTTAGCCATGGAATTAGATATTCCGCTTAATCTAACAGAACCGTCTGCGTCTCATCAAATAATATGTGCGTTCCACTAAAGTGCATTAAATTGCTGTTAGCGGTTTACTATTTATGATTAATTAGTTTTTCATTAAGAAATGTGACAAATTCATTCTACTTCATGCCAATGACGGAATATCCATGTCTGAGTACATTAATATTTTTGGCTTGGCAATTTATAAATAGAAAAGTTATACCTTTAGTTGAATGTCAGAACGGGAAAAACCTTATATTACTATAGATTGATAAATAGATTGAAAGATTTACTCTTAATTTTAACCAACCAACTATGTCAACACTCACAAGTAGATGATTAAATAAGCCAATGACATGTTTTCTTTCAGAAAATATGTGGCTGGTTTCCATTGCCGATTTAGTTAACATATAGATACGACATTCTGTAATAAGTTTGTTGAATTCATAGGTGTAATTTTCAAAACATATGCACGTTCGGGGAACTTTTCTCTATGTATTTTTAAATCTTTAGTTAAGGATCTGATTGCATAAATGTATTTAATTCTATTTATTATGTACACATTGCGTAAGCTATATTGTGTTTGATTTTCCCTGTATACCGTTTATTCATACTTCAATTTTTATATTTAATAGAGTAAGGATATGTTTTACTTCATTCAGATAAAATGCCTGCGAATTATATAAATTCACACATTACTGGAATGTCGTACAATGTTACTAAAATATTATCAAAAACTCGACATTTGGAGTTCTTATTAATATCTCCGCTACTCATTAATATGTGGCTTTATATCTCTAATATAATTGCATGAACCAGCATATTAAAAATATAAATTGCATATAATTTCATTTTAAAAATATACAAAACAAATATATATATATAAACATTATATATAAATTGCATATAATGTCATGTTAAAATAAATTGCATATCATATTATGTTAAACTATAAGCGTGCAATTAATTACTTCTAATTACTTTATAAATATATATACATATATATATATGTATATATATATATATATATATATATATATATATATATATATATATATTCGATTATGTGTGAATTGCATCTAAGGTAACATATGTATCGGTGGTCACAACAATAGTAAGTCTGCAACAAATACCATTCGAATTAATTTATTATTTTCTACTCTTGAGAGTAGGTCAGAATATTACACAGGGAAATACATTGTTGGTGCAACGAAATTATACAAATACCTATCATGAAAACGTATTGTGGATTTAGAGCCCAAAAGAAATTGTTCTACAAAAATATTAATTCCAGTTTTTTAAAGTTTTTTTTTACATTATCATAGGGCATTTTCATCTTAACAAACAATGGCTTTTAATGTTGTAATACATTTCTATATAATGATTTAAGATTGTTTGCTTATCACTGGTAAATATATTTCATATAGATAAGCATGACTCTCTTACAAGCAAACTCAAATCTTGTAGTCATTGTTTTTTTAAACTTTATTTAATGCCGATTATTTTTTATTTAATTATATGTAAAAAAATGGTATTATAAAAGCAAGGTTGTATACAATTGATTAACAAATATGTGGAGCAAAAGTATATGAATTAGCTGTTAAAATGCAGTATGTTTTTCATTGTAATGGATACTTTAAATCGATCTTTACAGAGTATAGCAGATCAATTAAAAATCCATGATTGGTTATATAAGTTTAAAAATGTGTTACTATTGCAGAGTTTATCATATAGGAATATTAGACTTCATTTTTTCAAGGCTTTTAATTCCTCTCACAGACATTCCAAGTGCTATGTATGGGCAATTAATCTTAGGGATGCACGGGAACAACCCCTATAAGAAGAGTATGATTAGAATTATCTCGTTCATTCTGTAAATTTAAAATAAAATTGAATAATATCTACTTGTCTCATGAAATAAGGGTCAGGTAGTATCCTGTGTCGATTATACGGACATACTGGTTAGATCGTACATATTGTTACTGTTTGTGAAATTTTTTCTTTAAATGCGTATACAAATCGGTATGAAAATATTACAATAAATATCTATGAAGATATAGACAGAAGATTGGATTGCAGTATGTGGTACGAATATATTCTATAAAAGATGGTGGATGATGATACTTTGAAACAATTGTTGGGATAGGAATAACTAATTGAACAATGTTATTAAATTAAGGAGTTCATATTTAATCTTGGGACCGAGAGAAACACAGGACAACAACCACCAGTTTATATGAATAGAGAGGAAAAGGAAGAAAAACTAAAAGTTTAAATATACCATGATTTATAGGAAGAAAAATATATTCCAGGAAATAAAGAAATTAGAAGTTTTTTCATATTGTGGTGCGGACACGGCAGAAGGGTTACAAAATGATTTAAAATTGTTGATTAAGAAAATGTCCGGATTCTTAAAATAAATATATTTCTTGATGTGGACTTTGAGGAAAGTACTGGGAGGCTGAGAAAAGAACAATGCAATAGGATATTGCCCTTTGTTATAAAATGTCTAACCCTTACTTTAACACGACAGCTTTCAAAATAAATTTGACAACAACAATCAGACACAAATGTTAAAACAGAAATATTAGCACTTATTGTAATGACGACTATTATTATTGTTATTATTAGTAGTAGTAGGGGTAGTAGTTACTGCATTGTTATTTTTCTTGCCTTTTCGTAGTACAAATCACTTTTGTTTCTTATGTAGCGTTTATTTTTCATCAGATGTCATTTACTGATTCTATTTTTATGAGGGTTATATATTTCACATTTATTTTAAACATAACTTAGCGCAGAGTCTAGCGAAATCAGTCAATTATAGAACACAATCTACATGTGTAACCAACCGAAACGTCAGGGCGCAGATTTTAATATATTTCTGTCGATGCTGTCTGATACAACAAAAGTGATTTCATATGGCAATAAATACTTAAACGTGATAACATACGATTGGGTAAATTTTGCCGAATTTATATTATACTAGTGAAACAATACTCAAAACTCGAATACAGTTTGGCAAACTGTAAATTTCTTCCAATTCATGAATCAGAGTATTGATCGCGGATATTAAAGATGATGTACACACCACATTTTTTAACTTTACTCTAATGAACAAATGTGTTTTTTGATCAGATTACAGAATGCATATATTTTATGACTGAACAAAAAACATAATATTTGCTATCATTGTTTTTTTTTTTAATTTATTCAACTATTATCCCCTTCTCTCTTTGTTAATGTCTGTTTGCAATGCATTATTTATGATATTGAACTGTTCATTGTATTCGTACATGCCACACCCATGAAAGCATTGATATTATGAGTTCCTGTTGAGACACTTATATACAACTAATGCAATAAACTGATATGTTATCCTTGTAAAGTCATTCATTAATGACAATACAACCTGTGTTTAGTTGTTTAGTATAAAGAGATTACATTATCTAAAAAAAGTACGTTATATATTTTACATATCTTTATTTTTCTAAATACATATAACGTTATGCAAGACCTGTATGTGTACTGCAGTCAAATAAAATTAATATATAAATAATTTAAAAGATTTTGCATAGAATATTTTCTGTATTTTTCATAAAATGTCTATAAATATGTTCTCAAACATTTGCATATATACATTATTCCAAAGCAACTGATTGGTGTATGATGTGACCATGGATAACATGAGTGTTAATAGAAATAGCATATTGTACTCACAGAACTTGCGTACCGGTATTGCTCTTTAAACGCATATAGAGCCATAATAGATTCGGTAAATAATATATATATATATATATATATATATATATATATATATATATATATATATATATATAAGTATATATATAAGTATATATATATATATATATATATATATATATATATATATATATATATATATATATATATATATACATTCCACAACTGTTAGTTGGGGTGACGTTAATGCTGTTTTGAGGCAATCATCTGCGTTTCCTCATACGAACTTGTTTAAACTAGAACTCGCAGGAGATTATGATAAGCGCCGCTCTCTGTTAGAAGGACCTGATGATCACAGGCGTATACTGCTAGCTGTAAATACGACCATAATTGAATATTCTCGGCGTACAATATCGGGAAATGACGGTTATCCGCGGTATCGGCCTTCTATGGATGATCACTTGCAGTTAATGCTGTATCAAGGCGTTTATTACTGTTTAGCCGTGCACTATTGCTGTCTGATTTACTGCAACATATATTCCCGTAATACAGTGCCCATCGCCCGTAGCTATGCGGGGTTCTGGTTCTATTCGACATCTATTAAATTAGGTCGTGCAGATAATATGTTTGCACCTGGTTCCTCTGTAATTATCAGTTATGACCAGCGTTAGGTCTAATTTACTTCCATGGAATTATATCGGGGCTGGTTACTTTAACATCATATGACTGATGAGTAATGGCGAGTAATGTTGGCAAAATCGCTTTTCTTAAAATTTCAATCACTGTAATAAAGTGGCGGGAACTTTCGTTCTTCCTGGCCATTTCAAATTTAAGGTAGGTATTGTGAATGCATTACATTGGTGGTGTATTTCAAAGAAATATATCTGTATACATTATTACAAAAATAATATTGATAGTAAAATAAAAAGGAATACAAGAGTAATAAGAACACCAATCGTAATGATAAAACTTATACTACTCTACTACTACTACTAATAATAATAATAATAATAACAACAGCAACAACAACAATAATAATAATAGTATTAAAATACAGATAAACTATGAATATCGCAGTTCGTTTGCCACAAAAGAATAGTTTGAATAAAATCGGATAATATATATTACGGTGATAATTCCTTCTGTAATGAAACGTTTACTGGTGGATCTTTGTAGACATACAGTATCGGTAGCGGCGATTACGATTGTTATTTATCTTTAATTAGACCGTTCTTAAGTAATATCGTGGCAGCTGGCATAGGTGAGAATGGGATCCTCAGTAAATCTTAATTATGACGAGTGTGGAGCTTCTATAAACGACTCCGAACTCTTAAAGGGCTATGGGTACTGTCACTTTGTGGCAGTGTATTTACATTGGAGCGCACTTCTGGGCAAATTGTACATATTTAAACGTATGTGAGTGGTATACATTGGGGGAGACTTGTATCTGTGGTGGTCATTGTTTTATCATGGGATAGGGAGGATGCTCAAATTAAATGCAATTGAATTCGTTAATATAGTTCATAAATAAAAATAAAGGTAGTACAATAAATATTATTAAAAAAATGCTGTTCATGAGATTTCAATAATGTTAATGATTAAAATAATAGTAATAACAATAAAAACATAATAAAAATAACACTTTTAAAGAAAGCAGACGTTTGGAATTATACCCCCTCATTTTGGGCGCTATAATGCTTCATGCTTGTCCCGGACCCTTTATTTTAAAAAGGATGAGAATAATCCATCGCGAGTGAAATCCTTAATTACGCAAGTCTACATGTACGTTTTCTATCTTGTGTACATATTAAAATATTATCTAACGCATTTTCCTTCCCGATTGAATGTGTTATTGAGCTGCTTGTGGGAGTTCAATGTCGAAAGGGTCATATATCGGCTAAACAGTCAGTACGTCTTCGTGAAGTGCATTATCTATTTAGATGTCTTTACTCTCTAATTTATCACATTGAATGATGTGCCCAGCATGTCCAATTGCTTTGTGGAATGTCTCTTGTTCCGAAAACAATATGCTGTATTTGAGCGTTTAGTTAGAACATCCTTTTGTGTACTCATCAACCTTCGATCAGTATAGGTGAATACCCATGGTTTTCTTAATTCTAAGTATTTATAACTGAAAAACGTGTAAATCTTATACTTTTTCGTAATGCTTCTGGGATAAACTAAATCTCACTGTATAGTATAATATTATTGCTCATAAAAGTATATTTGCTCTGCCTGTTATGTTTAATAGCACTGGTAAAATTCTATTATTGTGCTTCCATTTTATTTCAAGCTCTGGCCGAAAAGCCTTTGGCAGTGTCATACACCATCGTTTTAATTCCACAATCGGTGACCTTTAAGCTATTGTTTGTGTAACCAGATTGTGCATTCGTTCTCAGATTTAATATTGAAATCAGTATGCTTGCCCGACATTTTTGAATGAGAAGCACTCTAAACTTAAATTCTAATTCAGTAGAGCATTCTCCATACCAATCAGTTGAGTCTCTACAATTAAATTTAATTACATTAGACTCTACTATTAAATTTAATTACATTACATTCATTTTTCAGAGAAAATGGGGTCAGAAAAAAAAGACACATCCCTCAAATTTAGATAGAGATGATTATAGTGTACAATAACGTAAACACACAAGAAAGATTGTTGTTAGTTAAACAGTGTGTAGTTTTTCCTTGGGCCGCGATAATTTTCCACGAGTGTGCTTAACTTTGTATTGTTATAATGATCACAATGTCTACTACGGAGGAATTAATACTACCTATAGCACCCACCGTCGAGAACTATACCTTCTACATTTGTGACCGATACTAAAATTATCTGTTAAATGTTCCTTTACCCACCCTCGGCGTATATGTTGATAATGTCAAATATCATTTTACTAATACTATTCTTTTTCGTAAAGTTCATAGTTATGATAAACTGACAGGCGTTTTCTGATTTAATAAAAGTCGTTTCGATGCGTTAAGTTCAGTACTTGAATTATTTACCCTCTATTTCTGATTATAAGATTCATAAATAAGAGTTTTCTTAAAGCTTTGCAGAAAATGGCGCTAGCTAAGTCAATAATATTACATGAAAACATCCCAGAAGTCTACGAAATTTATATGAATTGTTGGTCGTATTTGACAATTTCTATTGCTGTTAAGAAACGCATTCAAGTGAGACGACCGTGCATGTTATGTATAGGTCATGGGTCATTACACGTAATTAGGCATTATTTCTGTATTCAGTTTACATTAGGTTTTACCATAAAAATATCCATTATGCTTTTATGTAATGATTATAGTATAAGTATGTTCTCGTGGCCATTAGGACGTCTTCAAACGTAGAAAAATTTGCATGAGTTATCTAGTCTTTATTTATGATTTTTGGTTTTGTTACATTAAGGAACCCGCTTTTTTGTATATCGTGTTTAATATGCAAATTTTAATTTAACTATCGGTACTTAAAAAGCAATAACTGAGTATGGAATGAATGCATTCCTTAACAAAACCAATGTAGAACGTATATCCATTCTTCAGTCGGCTTGGGGGTTACTCTAATTTGAAATTTTAATTCAATAGAATATTACCCCACTTTTGCAGTCTATTTCATATATAGAGAAATATCCTTCTTTTCAAACAGTAAATAGTCAGTACATTTTATGATCGGCGGTAGTGTTAAAACTCGTGGATGTAAATATTAGTGAAATTTTGTAACTGCGAAGATAATAGTACCAGCTTATTTATGAATTTGTGAATAGTCTATTTCTGTCTAGAGCACACATCCTTAAACGTTGCTTTTGAATGGAATCTAAGACACATTTCTCAATTCTACATGAGGTCGTGTGACTAGCAAATACGGTATCTATATTGCGGGTTATTATGCGTTAAGTATATACATGACCTCAGTATTTTGTGGCTCTTTATTTTATAGAATGCCGCCTGGCATTTAGCTGTCTACTTTAAATTCTCTACATTTTTCGTAGCCCGTTTAGTGGTGATCGTACATCCTACATGTTGGAAATGACTGTCTGGTAATTGTCCGTTAACATTTAAAAAGTTGTAACTCTGTAATGGTCTTGGATTTACATACCATTTACAGCTTTGTGGATTTCTCCGTACATTTTATTATTATTTATATCAATGATGTGTCCCAATATTGTGTTTCCTCTAAAATGTAAACGCAGAGTCCTGGACTAGAAAGTACACGTTTTGGACATGTTCTCTTGGTTACTCTATGTTTTCTTACATCTCGCATGCACTTATATTGGTAATTCCATCCAGGTATGGGTCGCGAAATCAAGGCCCCTAAAATATTATGCACATTTTTTTAAAATCCTGGGTGCTAACTTTAATTCAAAATCCAAAATAACATGTAATAATTTATTTATAGTAACACAAAGGAAACTCTAGCTATGCTTATTAATTGTTTATTGTGCATTACTTTCGGAATATGCTCCCTTTGTTCTGGCTCGATTTCCTAACTATTACATAATGAATTGACGTTGTATTTGATAAATACACATTATTTTTGTGAATATGATATGGAAAGAAGTACCTGAAATTAACACACTACTTTCTGGCGATAATATTGCATGCATATCCCTTGTCAACTACATGTTAAATCGATAGGTATACACTATTATTTTATAAATATTAGAAATAAGCAAGAAAAATATTTCATTAATTAAAAGGATGTTTGGAATATGAATTCTTTCTTTTCCTGTTGAGTACATAACAATTTCTTGACCATTTTACGTGAGTTTTCGATTTGATAAATACGCATAAAAAAACTTATTTGTATCAACGTACGTGTTTTCTTTATTGGAGTATTACAAGTAAGCATAAAAAAGTATTGATCAGTGTACGTGATTTTTAGAATATGATATCTTTTTTCTGTGTTGAGTACGTAACAATATGTTGACTAATGTATGGGATCTTTGGAATATTATAAATAATCAATTATATGTATTTTATAAATAAACGTGAGTTTTTTTTTACTATAAAAATAAGCACCACAAGATATTCGATGGTTTTACGTGATATTTTAAATATGACACCTTTGTTCAGTGTGTTACGTGTCTAACATGGCAAAGAAGCATTAATTCTGTGATAATTTTACGTGATTTTTATAAAAGTCTACCTTCCGTATCGAGTTTGTAACATTTTTTTACGTATTTGTTCATTTTAAAGTGAGAAACGTACTCTATATTACAGTTACTTGATATTTTACTGAGACATTTGCGTCAATTGTTTCAAATTATTTTTACCTTGCGTTTTCTGCAACAAATACACCCCTTAACACACCCACACACAGCCACAACCCATATATATATATATATATATATATATATATATATATATATATATATATATATATATATATATATATATATATATAAAATGAATTTTCGGGCGTTAATATGTTTTTTATAATTTACAAAATTCCTTTCTCTGGTATGTACGGAAAATATCGATGAATATGTTCCTATTTTTAAGTTGTATAAACAAGGCAATACCCTTTAAAATATTGGTTCTGTTTCTCTCGAAACACCAATGAAATCCTGCTTAGAAACAACCCATGACCGCTGACTTGAAATCACAACTTAAACCCCCTGGCATCTGCTTTCATGAGATGATATCAATCCATTCATGAAATCTCAATAAATCCCCAATACTAACATTGAACGAGGCCGCAAGATTATTTGAAAAGCGAATCATTTGATTCGCTGTCAGGTACTGCATATTTAACGTTTGCAAACTGTGTGTGAAGGGGAGATTTGCTTTCTACAATCTCGCCTTGGGCTGAAAGTCAGCATCGATACGATTAAATGGATTGCTCTTGTACGTTGGCTTTGCTTTATACAATGTGTGCTGAGATGAATATCGTGCCAAAATGACTTAGCAAAGAGCTTGTAATAAAAAATCATCGCATGCCTTAGAGACTTTTCGATGTATATTTTTACATACCAAACAGCATTTTGCTATATCCACGCTAAAATATCATGGGAGGAATAACAATAAAACATGACAAGGGGAACCGACGACCCGATATATACTTAAAATTATATATATATATATATATATATATATATATATATATATATATATATATATATATATCTGTGTGTGTACATTCAATATAAATCCATGCCACTCAGAATTGCTGAATAGTAAACTAGTATTGCATGCGTTAATTTATACTACACAATATGTGATCGTCAATAACAAAATAGGCCACTAATTTAATATAAAATAATAATAATAATAATAATAATAATAAAAATTATTATTATTATTATTATTATTATTATTATTATTATTATTACACACTTCTAATTAAAATAAGGACCATAATCAGAGAACATTCCTTGACAACAATCCATGTTTTTGTTTTGAATTAAGCAGCGTACCTGTCTTCTAAGGTTGTCAGTATTCAAAACAGATTTCTAGAAAATGTGCTCATCAAATTTATTCAGTAGAGGCTTAGTTCTTAATTTCGCCGCCGGTCTTTCGATCTTCCATGACTATTAAAAATATTTGGCGCGACGCCTACGTGTTCCGACATTTATTGTTTTATTGTAGGTTGTAGTTTAATTTATAGTTTCTGTTTTCTTAGTTCCGTGTAGTTTAATCTATTTTTTGTATCTGTTTATTTGTTGGCTGATAAGTAATAATAGCTCATGTTTGTTTCCTCATTCGAGGACTGTATTTACTGATTACTGATTTTTTTCAGTATTATTATATTCTGTATGGTCTCAGTCTGGCTATCTGAGAATAAATGAATTACATTTCCTAAACTAAATAAATATGTTCATTCTGTGTTAGATGTCAACATACTGCGTCATTATATCTAACAATTTAAATTAATTTGCCCATCGGTATTACATGTAAGGGATATACTGCGGTACGTATTTAGCATAAGGAGATCAATTATAATACAACACTTAGACCGCCCGATATTGCCTTGTTGTGGAATACACGCAAATAGGATATGTTCATTAATGCCGGTGTGTATATTTAATCATATTATGTTAAACACATTATATTGTAATGTCTTTAAAAAGTTTAAAATAAAAATACCGTGTACACCACCACCAACAAGAATCTATACTACACAATTATAGCTTATGATTTACTTTTTTTTCTTTTTGACATTAATTTTAAAGTTATTAAAATATGTTTGCTGGAAAGCTAAAAATTTATACATGCACAAATAGCTATTACATTATGCATGTAAATTGTACTGACGTGGTTCGACATCTACCTGGAATATTCCATTTTTTTCACACTTTGGCACTGATTTTTCACATAGTTTTCAATGGCTTAAATACTACATATATATATATATATATATATATATATATATATATATATATATATATATATATATATATATATACTAGCAAAAGTACCCGTCGTTGAATAGGTTCAATAACAGCCTATAGAGATTGAACGTATGATAGGTTATGAAAAGGAATGTTTGTAAAGAAATAGCTTCGAATTTGGGGGTATCAAAACAAAACCAAAATATGATGAAAGTAAAAATAAAATAGATAACCCCCATAATTTATTATGCCATACCTGTTCACACTGAAACCTTTACCACAATATTCTGTGGGTCTATATTAAAAAAAAACTTGTTAAACTTTGTGACGTATTTACATTCTATGGAGGTCAGGCGCGAACGAACATCCCATAATTTTATCATACCATATTTCTTCAAACTGAAACATAATTATCAAAGTATACTTACGCAGATAGATATAAAAAGTATTTATCAATGTTTGTGCCTATTTCCATTCCATGGAGGCCAGAAGCGAACGCAACCACCATATTTAAATTATACCATCCCTATTTAATTTAAAACGCAATTATCAAACTATTATTTTGTACATCTATATCAAAAACACTTGTAAACGTTTTTTTTATATTTATTTTTTTATTTCCATACTTTGTGGACCAGCCGCGTACGCAGAACCCACAATTTTAATGTATCAGCATGATGCAAGATCAAACATATCCATTCCTGCGTCCCGATACATATTCTATCATTATATGGGATCAGTTGTCTGTAATAGTCAATCATATAGGAGCCTATTCGTGATCAGACACACACATACACACACATACGTTCAGCTATATATATATATATATATATATATATATATATATATATATATGTATGTATATATATATATGTAGCAATCAAAATATTAGACACTTTTAATTCTGCAAAGTGTCGAGGATGTGAAATTAAAACACGTAATAAAAAATAAGTGAAAATAGTAATCACTTGGCTAGTTACGTATATGTTCATTAATATGTAAAGAAAATTTTAGCAAAACATACATATTTTAATACTTTTATGCTAAAGAATGCCTTCTCTGAAATATAATTTTAAAACGTAGTCAGTTTTTAGAAACACTCGAAAGAAAGCAAAGCAATAACAAATGTTAAACAGCTTGATACATGATTAAAAAATTCCAAATACAAAGTGTGTGCAATGCCACAATTTGGGCTAAACTTAATTGATAATAAAACATATGTTACACTTAAACACGAAATACCTGTTGATTACAGTATGAGATAATTCAATTTAATTAAACATCAACTATATATATATATATATATATATATATATATATATATATATGTATACAGATATAAGTATATATATATACATATATAAAGTTATATATAATATATATATATGTAAGAAGATATATATATATAGATATGTATAAAGATGTATATATATGTATGAATATATATATATATATATGTATACATTTATACAATTCGTAGCTTATGCATCTTCTCAATAACAGACAAGCCTATATATATATATATATATATATATATATATATATATATATATATATATATATATATAAATGCATGTTTGGTTAGGTGTGTGTCCGTGTGAGTGTTGCTTATAATGTATTTAAACTCATAACATATTTTTTATTTAAAGTTAAAACGCTTACTTTCATGCCTAAATCTATATATTTGATGGCAGAAGGAAAAGTGATACTGCCAAATACTTTCTTCGCATACAACGTCTATGTTGAAGCGCCTTAGATATGCCGTCAAATATATGAAACATTTGCCAGCATATTGAATAGAAATAATTAAAGTACAGCTGACTCGACATGTGAATGGGCTTTTTCGATACTCAAGAGCTATATATTATATGACTTTTAATCGGAGATGGGAATATATATACATATATACATATATATACACACACATATATATATATATATATATATATATATATATATATATTACTACTTCATTTACTCACATAAGATTAATATACGAAAGTATAAATTTATGCGTAAACTTTAAGTATTTACTTCAAAAGTACTCACTATATATATATATATATATATATATATATATATATATATATATATATATATATATATATATATATTTACTAGGTAGACGCCCGGTGTTGCCTGACCGAACATTACGCTTAAATATTAGATTTTAATTTATACATATTGCATTTTCATTATCATATAATCCATCCATAAAAGGAATATTATGGATCAAAAGAAATAATTTGCTCGATGAATTAAATAATAAAACAAATAAAAGATAATAATTGTAATGTCGTTAATAAAATTCTAACCCTGTTTGGTACAAAAATACGTCAACTGATATATTGACTTGACGATCTTGCAAATAATTTTTCTTCATTCATAAATATAAAGCATATATACTAATGAATATTTTATCTACGAAGGTTAGACTTGTGGTACGTAAAATATTCCTGCCATAAAATTATTTTATCTAACGAAAATGAAAGCTGTTTTAAGCTCAGATTTTTTCAATTTTCCATACTCATGTGATACATTTATGTGAGAAACATGTCTACGAACACTGATAGAAATATTAATTTAATTTGTATTAAATTTGTAAAACATAGACCCAGCTGTTTCAGAATCTATGAAAAAAAAACTCATGGAAGGACACATACAAAAGTTACTATTTGTATAATTTATATATATATATATATATATATATATATATATATATATATATATATATATACATAAATCACATTGTCTGTCTGTGTGTGTATGTGTGTGCACATTTCACTACCAAAGTATTCTGTAAATTTTCATTCTACAGATACGAGATTTTAAATAAAGGCTATTTAGATTTGGGAAAATCTTTTAATTGGTGGTCGGCTCGAAATGTTGCAGTCAAGTGTGCAAAGTTAAAAGATTTGGCCTTTGAAAACTCTACAGAACCTCTCGCTAATTGTGAGTCTAAACACTTGAAATTTTAAATGTAGGCATCTTTGAAATTGGTCGATAAAATGCATGCCCATTGGCTGATAGGAAGGGGCGCCGTGGATACTAGTAAGCTGATTGGCTAACTAAAACCCTCAACAGAAAAGGACCATGTGAAAACAATAAACAACAACAGAATTCGCGCATAAGCCTGACGAATCCTAGAGTGGATGAAACGCCGAATGTTCAGTGTAGCTTAATCGCCATATATATTTTATAAATTACTATATATATATATATATATATATATATATATATATATATATATATATATATATATATATATTCCGGCTTTCCTCGGGCCTTATGTACTGCCCATAATTTTTTGCACATATGTATATGTGTATATGTATTACAAATGTGACTCATGTCTAGGAAACTTACACCCAAAATTTCAAATGGTTGGACCCAAAATTTTGTCCCCCAGAAACTGATTAAAACGCTTGCTGCATGTACGAATAACTTTTATGTAAAGTTTAAAGTGTTTAGCCATAACATTTCCTGAATAGATTGCTAGAGACTTAAAATATCAAATCGTATTTACTTTGACGCCTTGGCCGCCAAATTTACGGCAACAATAAAAACACTGATGAAAAACTTGCCTTATGTCCTTATAGACTTTATGTGAAATAGTAAATGTTTAGACTAAAAATGTGCTTAGTAATTTGGTAAAGAACGAATACCTTAATTTTGAATTTAGCATTTAATGTTTTGGGGCACAATCTAATTGAAAAGCTTAGTCCTCGTCCAAGTAATTTGTATATAAAATTACAAGTGTTTAGGCCAAAATCTGTCGGAGGAGTTCGGTAGAATTTTAAAACCTCATATCGTTTTACTGTGGCCCATTGAAATCCAAATGTCTGATCGGAAACCGATTTAAAATATTTTATTTGATCTCAGTACTCCTTGTTTCAAATCTCGAGTCGGTATACAAAAAAATTGACAGGGTGATTTGGTAGGGAAATGAACACATACAGACATACCCAGACACAAACACAGTCTTTAACTTGTTTCTTGAATTCTCAGATAAGAATATACGTATTTTTTTCTTAGAGGTATGCTTATACTTTTAATCTAAATATTTTCCATAATAAAATCCGCAAAATAACTGTTTTAATATGTATACATTAAGACTGTAAATATGACTTAATTGATCTTATGCGGTACAATTTTGATGAGAGTTGATGAATGTCAGTCCTTATTCAATATGTATACCATCTTTCAATTTATTCATTTTATTCAGTGTACATTTAGAATTGTTGACAGTATTTGTTTCGTAAAATACTATGCGCATGTTATTGATTTGGTTAGTTTCTACATACTTAAAAAGTTAAAGACAAAGTTGGCAAATGTAAGAGGCGTTGAATAGATCCAATGCCTGACTTTCCCTTTGACTTAAGGATTACTCTGGAAAAAAAATTATAAAATATTTTATTTGTTTGATGTATTTTTGAATCTATTTAACAATAGTATGAACATTACCATGGAGCTAACCAAACCTTACACCATATTAACTATAAATCGAACCATCCAATCTCAATTACAAATTAATCATACCTTACATATCAAAAAGGATTTCAGATTACCCCTTAAAAAGGACATATTTAATATAAGAAAAGAATGAAGAAAGTGTGCATCTAAATGTGAAAAATATAATAAAAATGTAAATAAAATATTAAAAGAAGAAGGATGCGAATGTATCAAAATGAAAACCATCACATATCATTGCATACGATATGACAATGGGTAACATCAATTGGAACAGAAAGTATAACACTTATAAATTGTAAGAAGCAAAAGTTTATATATAATATCAGAACCTTCCGACGTATAAACAGAGGGACGAATTGAGGAGGATTTTTCAATTAGAAAAATTAAGGAATTCATAATGCAACTGTAGGAATATTCATTAATGCTTATTAGAAAGAAAATGTCTAATTTCCAATATACTTTATAAATGTGAAGTAATAAATAACAAAGCTAGCAAATAAATTGTGGTCACCGGTTTAGTTTTGAAGAAAGAATAAATACTCATACAACATCCTTCAGCATACCAAATGCTTACAATAAATAAATAAAAACATAATTATAAAATTTGATTCCGAAATTAAAAGAAAAACATAAACTTAAACACGATTGAAAATGGGCGATTTTAGGCAGTGCTAGTAAATATTAACATAATTAGGGCGATGAAACATTTAAAATCTAGCATTTGATCGTATGAAATATCCAAAATAAAGCTGCTTAAAAATATACGGAAGTAATTCAAAACTGTTTACATAGATCAAATTATGTATATATAGTTTTGATTAAAACCTGATAAGAAGCATGCACTAATTAAAAAGATTAACGAACGAAGCATTGAAAATACAATTTTTATTTTTAAAGATTAATATATAAATAATATAAGTGTAAATAGAAATGAAATGAACATATTAAAAATAAAGTGCATTTATGTTTAGGTAAATAAATAAATAAATATAAAGAAAATATCTCCATAATTTTAATAATAAATTAAATATAAAATATATGGAAAAAGTTTGTATTGTTGATGTTGTTGGGTATTGTCTGGTTTCCAAATATTTTGATATAATATACGATAAATATTATTGAATTCTATAATATTAGTTTATAATTAGTTTAATTAAATGAAATAATTAGTCAGTATACAATAGGCATTTACTAATAACATTTTGGTTTAAATATGGCATGTTCTTAATAATATTTCTGAACAAAATATGTTAACTTCTATTAACATTATAATATAGAAATGTTTTTTTGAAGCTGAATATTATATTATATATTAATGGCTAATCAGGATAAATAAAATAATAATGGTAACACATTATCAAATAAATAAATATGGCAAACTTATATAGATAATAATAGTGCACATGATGAGAAATATAGCCAAATTAATATTTTAAATGACGATGAGAGTAAGAATGGTAATATAACTCACCTAATGCACTACCTAAATTCTTGGGTGAAGAATAATAGCATACAACTATATTCTAAACTTAGAGGTTGATGAAAAACTAAATATTAAATTAGAATGCAGAATAGTAGTTTATTGAAATATAATATCCTCTGGATTGATAGCAATGTTTAGACATGTAAAACTTTAGTTATCTAAGAATATTTGTTTATGGATAGAGCTGATGAATTTGTAGTAATCATAATATTAAAAATGTATTCATAGAATTAAGAAATAAATATTGTCCTAGAATCAACTGTAAATGTTGAAAAATGTGATTGTTTTACGATTCATGCGTTTATTAAAACATATAAGCACACTGGGCTTGGTATAAGAATGCATGTATGAACTAGTTATATTAAGGCATATCTATTTAACTTAAATTAAACTAATTCTTGTAATATATATATATATATATATATATATATATGTATATATATGTATGAACATGTATATGTATGCATATGTATATATATATGTATATATATATATATGAACATGTATATGTATGCATATGTATATATATATATACATGTATATATCACTACACACATACACACACGCACACACACGTATACCCACATCTCTATATATATATGTATATATATGTATATATGTATGTATGTATATATATATATATATATAGTTAAAAAAAATGATTGTAAAAAAATGTTAAAAAACAAACAAATTATCTCGAACAGCGATGTTTTTTTAAGAAAGAAGGAAGTAAGCAGAAATGAATGCCAAATTATTTTGTGATAAATTAGTAATACATAAGTATTTTGTTAAAATTATTTTTCATACAAATAAATATTTTTATTTTTACACATATTTGTATATAATATACTGTTTTCAATTATATTTTTTTTTGAAGAATCGTAAATATTTTGGCACTATTTCCTCTTAATTGCGGTGTCGAATAATTAAAATATATCAAACTTACAAAAAATTAGGTGGAAGTTAATTATTAGAGAAAATAGTTTTCAGAAGAAATAAATCTTTATTTTGTGGTTACGTCACATATTACATGACAAAACAGATATAGCCGAAATCAGTTTTTCGTTGAATGAGCGAAAACTTTAATAATTGTTATATGAGAATTAGTTTAATTTTATTGCTTAACTTTGATATAGACCAACATTGTAAGTAGTTACCATTGTTTTCTTTTTAATTAAATATAATTTTTTGGCTGTCGAATTACGCAAAAAAAAATGAAGATGTACTATTTTTATCGACCGACCTATACAATGAAGTCCCCGCATATATTGTCGTACTCTTTCAGAATAAGATCCTGATACCGTGCGTTTTCGTCAATCAGAGGATTAATTCGAGAAATGAAACAGGCGCTGATTAATTTCCAAATACACAAACAGATAAATTGGAAAAATAATACTACAAAATTAGCAAGAACAAAACTGTAAATTTTCTCTCTCTCTATCTCTCTCTCTCTCTCTCTCTCTATATATATATATATACATATATATATATATATATATATATATATATATATATATATATATATATGTGTGGGTGTGTGTATGTGTGTGGGGGTGTATATGTACATATATATGTATATATGCTTCTCTCAAGAAATATGTGTTTCGTATTGCTTATTTTTTGTATTATTTTTCCAATTTTTTATAAGCAATGTGTTCTTCCCCCCCCCAATTATTATTTACGGAAAATTCTTAGGTAGACCTTTTGTTCAAGACAACTTGCATAATTGTTTTTTCAATAAAATCGGAAATAAACATTTTTTTGTTGTAAGGAAACTTTTTTTAAGAATAGATAAATGGTTTTATGAAAACTCTGAATTAATAGATGGATGTGAAGGACAGTTTTTTAAAGAAAATTTACAATTTTTTTTGCCAACATATGTTTTAAAATCCTCATGAAAATAATTACAGAATAACATATATGATAGAAAATAAAAATAATAAAATGTCGATGTATTTTCTCTTTAAAATTTTACAACGTTCGGCTTAATAACCCAAATTGACGTAATATTCCAATGTCCGGGTTAAAATCTGTAAGAGTACAGTTTTTATTTTCGTCTTTTTAAAGTTTTGAGCGGAGTATTAAAGATTGCAAAATAACATATTGACCCAAAAATGCGACAAAATAATATTTAAATATTTTTAAGCGTACGGGTTCTTTTATACAATTCTAGTTAATCGATCTGTCTAATCGAAAACCCTCAAGGAAAACACAAAGCCAGATCATTTCTTGTATGGTTGGTATTGTTTCATTTTGTTGTACTTTTTTACATTTTCTGCAGATTAATATTGAGTGCACACTCATTTAGTCGATTTTGCAATACTTTTTTAATAATAATAATTCAATATTTAATACTTTTTTTAGGAATTTACAATAACTTAGTGTTTTAATAGTATCTTTTAATTCTTAATAGTATCTTTTAAGTAAAAAGATATATATGTTTGTATATAAATTCAAAAACCTTTTTCAATCTAAATAATTAAGTTGACTGAAATAAGAATCACATTTATAACTAAAGAAATATGCGTAACATCTTATTGTAATCCTTTATTTGCTGATTAGTAAAACATGGTCCAAAATTGTCGCATTGCAGCTAATATCCATGTTCGAAGGATAATTCATGGGAAAGCGCCAATTTTCGCCACATTTCATACATGACAAACTAAATGATTTTACAGGGATTTCCTTAATTGTTAATTATTTCTCCGATAGTTCACTATTCTCTCGATTTTTCATTACTACTGAATAAAGCATAGGCTGTATTAAATCATGGCTTCTTAAAAGTTGAGTGAACAATTTGTCAGAAAACGATTTTTTAATATAGTTTTGCTATGTCACAAAATATTGTGTGTGCACCACAACTATTAAAGCGACAACCAGATATTACCTTTCCTTTGTTTTCTACTTTAATAAGCTGTCTCTTGTCCCCAGCATAACGTTTAAATTCATGCTCTGCTTTCAATACATTGGAGTATCTCGAATTATTACTGTTTATTATGTATCCTTCCAATCGCTTTTAAAGTCGATTTTTTCCATGGATGATTCAGTTAAAACACAATTTCCTTGATCTGTTTCCTATTTGGAGTAACAGTACTGAGTGTAATAAGTTTATTTAATTTGAAAACTAATTAAATTAACGTCGAAAACCTTCAATTTCCTAATTACTACTGTTGCCTGTAAATTTTTACATTTAATTCTACATATTATATTTATGGGTGTATTGTTTTATCAGAAGGAAATATTTACTCTCTGTGTAATAATCTTTTCAATTGATTGACTTAAGTGCAGATAATGAAGTGTGAGCAATGCAATTATTACATTGTTTGTAAGAAAAATGTAAACATTGCGAGCTCTTTTGTTTATTGACTCTTCTATTTGCCAATACATTAATTTTTGTAACTTACAAATATAAAATTGACAATCAATGAAAAATATGACCGAAACTAATTCTGTTATGATACAACAATGGATGAGGAATAATCGTACAATTTATTTTGGCTTTTAAATTTTAGATATGTTTTGTTGTTCAGATTATCCTATAATTTCAGACTGGTAAATGATCTGAATTTTCTAAAAAAATTCATATCACTTAAGAGATTGGGTAGATTCAGCTTTTATTAGCTTAATGCTCTCTTTAAATAGTTAAAATCAAGTCATTATTGAACATGTTTTTTAATATATGACTATAAAGGAAATTAGAAAGAAACTGACATTTTTCTCTATCAATATTCGGACTTTTCAATTCTGAGGTCCAAAATCAACACTCACACAAACACACAATTTCAGTAGTTGACTGTATAGCAATCGTTTAATCGTATTTCAATATATATATATATATATATATATATATATATATATATATATATATATATTTTTTTGTTTTTCACTTCTTGAGTTCGATTATGGTCAAGGTTCAATCACATTCAGTATGTTTCCGTTAGTCGAAATGCCAATGCAATTGCCTCCAGAAGAAGTAGACGATCGCTAAATTGTTGGTAGTGTAAAAATTCATGGATATATATGATATTCATTTAATTCAGCGTACTGACATAAACTTGAGGAATATATCGTTGAACGAAACAAATATGCTACGGATGTAACCTCGTCGATAAGACGTTTGCGTGAATCGATTCCTCAAATAGTTGTCTTGGTTTCATGAAGAACGTTAATATGTTGTTATACGTAAGTATCAGTTATATTCAAATGCGGAAAGAGGAACATTGTATAATGAAACAAGTAACTACACTAATGCAAACAACTGACATGTGAATCACCAGGTGTATTTTGTTCTGATGGGAATGTTATTAACACAAATTTAAGTACAGCCATGTATACTAATTATTGATTAAACTTCGTATACTCTTTAAAATATCGGAACTACATTAGGAGTTATAGTAAGCCTCTGGTTCTGAACATTTTCATACATTCTTTAAATTAAATTGTAGGCAATAAACTACAAAGATTTATTGAAATAAATAAGCACATCGGGTCTTAGTGTACAAAAATATCCATAATAAATGTTAATGTTATGAAAAAATAAATGTAACTACCAGTAAAATATTAAAGACCGTAAGGGGACAATCAACATTCTAATTAGTAATTAATAAGAATTTAAGAGTTTCTAATCAGTAATTAATAAGAAGATAATCGATAATATAAAGTAGACATGTGTATGAGAGGCGTATTTATATTAACACTTATGAAAAGGAACTAAGAGTTGTCGTTAAATTCATTAAGGAGCGTCAATAAATATTTATAATACTGAAAATGTGGGCAAATTAAACACCCTAGCATTAACAAGTATTGATGTACATTAATATATTCATGAACGCATCCAGGATGCAATAATTTCTGCGAGAAAAAATAAAACTGCACATGCATTTATAATAATTACCTGCAATTAGA
This sequence comes from Euprymna scolopes, assembly GCF_053919585.1. Taxonomy (NCBI): domain Eukaryota; kingdom Metazoa; phylum Mollusca; class Cephalopoda; order Sepiida; family Sepiolidae; genus Euprymna; species Euprymna scolopes. The sequence goes on from NC_136485.1 coordinate 49,916,282, forward strand.
AAAAGCCTGATCTTATGAGACAAATTATTCTGAATAAACGGTCACATGCTCAATCTGACGCTGTTGCAAACGATTTTTACATAAGTCTTGGAATGTTTATCGATGTACTTACAAAAGTAATTTTTTATATTGGTATTACCATACAGATTGTATCTGTCAATAAATGCCCCTTTATAGATTATAGGCATCTTAAATACTTTATAGATAATAGGCATCTTAAATATTGATAAAATATAATTACCACCCATCCACACTATACCTCCCCTAAGCCTTAAAACATACACTACATACATTTAAGACTATCATATAACCTTTTCCATTGTATTTTATATAATACGCTCCGCCTTTGTCTTAGAATTCAATATAACTCCCCCCAACATCCTGTATGTGTTTATTGATTTATATCGTTGTGGATGAATTCAACGCTAGACGTCGTATCCCCATTATGTTACCTAACATCTTCTCTATCCTTCTGATGAGAAGCATTAGGATTCGGCATGATTTGGCATAAAGAGTTATCCCTATCCCCCAATAAAATGTGCATATACCCTTATTAAATCAATGAACCGTTTTGGTTTGATGTTTGAGGTTACTTTTCATTAAGTGTTGGCTTTAAATTGACCTAGATACAGTATTGGTATAACAAGCGTTAATTGCTTATTGGAGTGCAGTTTAATAGGCGATGGAAAACGTTAGACTTTGCAAAATGAGATTTTTTAAACATAATTGTACTATGAACAAAAATAGTTGTAACGTTTGTTCGATCTTACAAAGGGGAGGGAGATTCAGCGTGGTTTGCTGTATTAATGTTATATAAGCGTTGTATATTCAGAGAGTGTGGTATTTCTATTAAAAGATTACATTTTTAGTGGCAAGGGAAGAAGAAGAAAGGAAATTTGAGGTGTTAGCCGTTTGCTAGTGAAACGAGCAGCAAAGGAAGGGTGTTAAGTTTAGCGTAAGAGGTGATGCTTCTAACTAGCGGTGTTATTTCAACAGTGTTATTTGTATTGCCGTATTTGAATTTTCTTTTTAGTCTGCAACTGCAAATTATCTCTAGGTTAGAGTCGAGGATGATTAACTTATTTGGGGCATGGATTATCACGACCCCCTCTAGGGTTAAACGCAGGCATGATTTCGAGTCTGGGCTGTATGATTTAGATTTTCTTAATGTTTTCAATTTTGATGTGAAGTCTATGTCATTTTGTTTCGAATTTCTTACTAAGTTGGATGGGGTTAGTTTATCCTTAGGGATCTCTCTGAATAACGATTTTAAGTATTTAGAAATTCTATCTTTTATCGGGAAAAAGGATAGTTCTATGTACGTGTGTATTTTTTTATTTACGTGCCGTGTATTAAAAGTTTCTTCGTTTATTTGGAGGGAGGTGACTAAGTGTAGATATTCTGTTTTTTTCGATGTGAGGCTCAACACCGTCTATTCCAATCGTTTGAGTGATCAGTTGTTGGTCAGTGCATTGATATTTCTTGAGTTATGTGTATCATCGCTTGCATTACTGGTTGTATGGTCTGGGCGGTCAAGTAATTCGTAGTCGTGCTAGATAGAAGTAGGTACTGTGCATGGATCGATACAGTTATAATTTGGATGAGCAAGACTTGAAGTGCCGTTAACTATTTTCTGCGCAGATTCCATTTTCTTATTATTCGTGTTTACAATAGTTTGTGCTATATAAGGCATGGTTGAAAAGAATCAGTTAATATAGTTTGTTTTTATTATTTAAGACCGAGCTGTATTTGTGATGATGCTTGAATGAATGTTCTACTATTTTAAAGGATTATTTTGGGATATGAGTTTTGACATTATTGTTGTATGTTTCCTTTTTTCTATGTGCTTTATATATTTGGATTATTAAACATATTCTCATTATGATTCGGCCTGACTTTGTTTTTTGCTTAGATTTACGTTTAGACATGTTGTGGGTAACTATGACGAAGTGTGGTGTAAATGAAGAAAAAAGAAACAAGAACGACCGACCGCGTTTTTGTGTTGCTTTACCTCGTGTTCATAATGAAGAAGAAAGAAACAAAAATGGCTGCCCTGTTTCTTTATATGCCTACAGGGTGACCACGAGGTATGCAAATGAGATGCTCCTGATTGGAGATAAAAGAGGAGTGATTTGGGGAAGAAAGGCATTCTGAAGTTAGATTGCGAGCAGAGAAGTTGTATTTGTAGAAGACAAAAGTCGGATTCGGGGAGAGAAAAGCTAAAGTTACAGAAGTTCGTTTTGGAGTGGAGAGAATACGCGTCAAGTGGTAACCAGAAAGTGAAAGTTGGGACAGCAGTGTCACGCAAGCGACAAGCTATTTCGGCGCATCGAGCAAATTAACATGGCTGAGGGGAGACTGAGCCCTCAGATGTTGAGACCATTTACTGGGGAGGGTGACCTGATTAAGTGGCTGGATAAATTAAAAATGGTGGCGAAGCTGCAAAAGATAGACGATGTGGTCACCCTGCTGCCGCTATACTTAGAGGGGGAAGCCCTCACGATTTACCAGCAGATGCGAGATGAAGACAAGGAAGACGTTGCCTTAGTGGAGCAAAGGCTGAAATTGGCCTTCGCTGAGGGCCCATTTGAAGCACTTGGCAAGCTGTCAAGTTTGAGGTGGACCGGCGAGTCCGTTGACGTCTTTGCGGCAGAGATCAGGAGACTGGCAGGGTTGGCTGGTTACGTGGGGAGGAGCCTGGAGATGACGGTAAAGCTGTACCTAGTGAACGGCTTCCCAGAGGAAATCTCTGCGAACATGCAGAGAATCACGGGGATCCATTCTATGGAAGTGGACGATCCCTTGGTCCACGCCAGAGTCCTAGTGAAAAATGTTAAAATCCCAATCGTTGCTGCAGCTGTGAGTGAAAATATTTGCATGAGGTCTCACTTGAATGAGAGGCAGCCGGCGAGGCGACAGGAGGGGGGACCTGCCATCAAGTGTTTCCGGTGCCAGGGTCCTCATCTGATCAAGGACTGCAAAGAGCCGAGACCGGGGACCATATGCTACCGATGTGGACAAGTGGGGCATATAAGCCGCTATTGTGTTGCTGCACGGGACCAGGAAACGAGTGAAGGGGAGCTATTGCGCCAGTGGTTACCCCTTCTGTGTGGAAATTGCGCATGATGGAACATTGCCTCGGTTACCGGTGGTAGTCAATGGGAAGAGAGCCATATCCCTTGTCGACGCAGGCTGCACTACAACGTTGTTAGCGGGGAATGTCGCGAGGTCATGGAGCGGAACCAGGATTATTAGGACCGTGGATGGCAGGGATGTGAAATGCCTAGGAGAGACGACAGCGGAAGTAATGGTGCAAGGGGTGCCCATTGAACTGCAAGCCCTAGTGTTGAATCGTCTGGTCGGTGGTGTCGACGTTATTATAGGTATGAGTGCAATTAACCGATTGGGGGGGAGCTACGTTAAGAGGGGGCCAAGTGACGTTTGGATGTCTCGGCGCAGTGGGGATGGCAGGAGTGGAAGGTGATAGAACCGTCAGAACCCCAAAACCGGAGGTTTACTGCATTGAGGACAAAGATTTCCTGGCGAAGTTTTATGGCGTGAGGTGGACGGTGGAATGGAAATGGATCTCCGGGCCCCCAGAACTACAGAATAAGGTGGGCTGCTACGAAAACACCCTGCGAGGAGAAATAAGAAAAGGATTCGAGGAAGAAGTGGAGAGGTGGATAAAAGAAGGAATTCTGAAACCGTGGACAGGGGGAGAAAAAGGAGTGTTGCCACTACTGGCGGTTGTTCAGCCTACCAAAAACAAGATTAGGCCCGTGCTGGATTTTAGGGAATTGAACAGACACGTAGCCTGCCTCACTGGAACGGGGATCGACGTATGTGAGGAGGTCATGAGGAAATGAGAAGAATGGGGCGGGTCACTAAGATGGTCGATCTGAAATCGGTATATCTGCAGATCCATGTAGATGAAAAACTCTGGCAGTACCAACTGGTCCGGTACAAGGGGCGGGTGTATTGTCTGACGAGGTTAGGCTTTGGGCTGAGTTCAGCCCCCAAAATTATGACTGCCGTGCTGAAGGAGTGCTGAGCAAAGACTGTACAGTGGAGGAGGCCACTAGTTCGTACATTGACGACATCCTGGTGGAGGAGGCAGAGGTGACAGCAGAGAAAGTAAGAAGCCATGTCGAGAAGTATGGGTTAACTGCGAAACCGGCGGAGGCCCTAGATGGAGGAGCGGTGCTGGGGTTGAAACTAAGGCGAGATGGAAAAGAAAGCCTTTGTCTTCGAACGAGGGAATGCAATACCCGAAGTCGGATCTGAGCTGACGAGGCGAGAACTCTTCTCAGTCTGCGGGAGGCTGGTCGGGCACTATCCTATCGCTGGCTGGCTAAGGATAGCATGCAGCTTTATTAAACGACAAACAGGCACTGATGGCTGGGAGGGCCGTGTGACGAAGGAGGTCATGAACATGCTGCAAGAAGTCATTGCGAGAGTGAGGAATGAGGACCCAGTGAAAGGGAAATGGTATGTCAGCGGCGAAGACGCGGGTGTGGTTTGGTGCGATGCCAGTAACCTGGCGTTGGGCGGCGTACTAGAGATAGGAGGTGTAACTGTGGAGGATGCGGCATGGCTAAGAAAAAACAACGACTTCTCCCATATCAACGTAGCAGAACTAGATTCCGCTATAAAAGGAATCAATCTGGCCCTGAAATGGGGATTGAAAATGATTGAAGTCCAAACCGATTCGGCAACGGTAGCATCGTGGATTCGGTCGGCAGTAACTAGCGATAAGAGAGTTTAACCAGGGGGGCTGCGGAAATGCTGAGCAAGCGCAGACTCGGAGCGCTCACCGACCTGATAGCGGAATTCTAGTTGAGAGTATCTGTTGTGTTGGTCCCGTCAGAAAAAAACAAGGCGGATTCGATGACACGCGTGAAGAAGGCCTGGCTGCAGGAGGGAAAGGACGTCTCCTCGGTATGCTGTGCAGGGGAAGAAGTCAAAGAGTCACACGAAATGCACCACTTTGGTCGAGAACGAACGTTATTCCTAGCCAGAGAGGTTTACCCGGAGACCATTGAGGAGGAGGTACGGGAGGTGGTGGAGAACTGTCGAGAGTGCCAATCAATTGACCCTGGACCGTCCAGACACGAAGCAGGAGAGCTACACGTTGCGGAGGACTGAAAGAGATTGGCCATTGATGTGACACACTATCGCCACAAATTGTATCTGTCGATGGTCGACTGTGGACCGGGAAGGTTTGCCATCTGGAGAGAGATCAGAGCAGAAGCTGCATGGGCGATCGGAGGGGTCATCGAGGAGATATTTTTGGAGAGAGGGCCGGTTGAGGAATTCTTAATTGACAATGGCCCCGCTTTCCGATCAGAAGCATTTAAAGGGGTGTGCGATAAGTGGGGAGTAAGGCAATTTTTCAGAGTAGCGTATCGGCCGAGTGGCAACGGAATAGTGGAGAGGAATCATCGCACCATTTAAGCCGCTGCGGAAAAAAAGCAACGTATCACCCATAGAGGCGGTGTTTTGGTATAACATCTCGCGAAGACCAAACAAGATGAGACAACTGTGCCTTATAGGGCCGTTTTCACATATAAGTGGCGGCATCCGTGCAACAAAACAGCAGGAATTGAGAGTGAATAAGCCACTATCAAAGTAGGTGAAGAGGTGTGGGTGAAACCCCCCAATGCACAGTGTACCACTCGTTGGAAAAGAGGGGTCGTAACAGGATGGCAGTCGAAGAACAATGTGATGGTGAATGGCGTTCCCCGGCATATCTTAGACCTGCGTCGTGTGACATTGCCGGTAGGCAGTGAGGGCAGTGAAGAAGGGGAAATCGAGGGCCACCGAGAAGCAAATGATGCTGCTCGACCTGACTTAGGCCCGCGTTGTAGTGAACCTGAAAACGTTAACCCCCGAGAAGTTGTCCCCCAGAGGCCTCGACGTGAGAGGAGGCGGCCTGCTTTGATTGAGGATTACGAAGTATCCTATTGATCTCGAAGATCAGGGGGGACGTGTGGTGTAAATGAAGAAAAAAGAAACAAGAACGACCGACCGCGTTTTTGTGTTGCTTTAACTCGTGTTCATAATGAAGAAGAAAGAAACAAAAATGGCTGCCCTGTTTCTTTATATGCCTACAGGGTGACCACGAGGTATGCAAATGAGATGCTCCTGATTGGAGATAAAAGAGGAGTGATTTGGGGAAGGAAGGCATTCTGAAGTTAGATTGCGAGCAGAGAAGTTGTATTTGTAGAAGCGAAAAGTCGGATTCGGGGAGAGAAAAACTAAAGTTGCAGAAGTTCGTTTTAGAGTGGAGAGAAGACGCGACAAGTGGTAACTAGAAAGTGAAAGTTGGGACAGCAGTGTCACGCAAGCGACACGAAGGTGTCGGGGTGTTTCGTACCCTTACTCGTATCGTATTAAACTGTGTCTTCACATACTGACTTTGCTAATGTGTTGTTATAAAAGTTAGCGCTTTCATTGAATATGTAATAATTTACAGATATCTTGGAGATTCTTTTGGCCCCACTGATATAAGGATTGCTTTTATGACGGATATCGGTAATTGGAAATATGTGAACATAATGCAGCGAAACATTTTGTTTATGGTACGGGCAGTATGATGCTTCCGTTAGGTCTTTGGTTACGCCTAAGAATATGTTTTCTTTTCCTATCGTTATACTAAGGCCATAGCTTGTAAATATTTTTTTAGGTTAACTATGGTACTATTGGTACCCTGGACCTTGTTAGATGTACTAATAGGGTGTCGTCCCTTTACAGGGCTCCCTGCAAATCGCTTTTATTGGATCTGTGTTTAAGTTAATTTAATAGAGATTTTGACCGAAACTGTCACCGGGGCTGAATCTGGCAGACCCATCACGATATCAAATTGATCTGGTGTGGTTTTCCTGATTCAGAGTTTATTATCTAACTGTATTAGGGTATTTCTTTATAATAATATTGATCTAATTACTAATTCGGAGAGGGATGAGTTGTTTTAGCTAGGATGAGAGCATTGTTCAATAGTATAGGAGAGATTGATTGGTAATAGTTTTCAATGTCAAATGCAATGAGGTTTAACCTTGTTGTCAATGTAAAATGCAATGAGGGTTAACCTTGTGTTTTAGGTTTAAGAACCAATGTATAACTTTGTCTGATTATTGTTAGAGGGAGAAACTTATTTTCTTTTTATATTTGGTATCATTCTGTCAAGTATGTGTTTACTAATTTTTCTGTCAAGTATGTGTTTACTAATTTTTCCTGATTTTGAAAGGATACTAATGATGTAAAGAGAATCTTGGCGTAGCAAGGGTGAGTATTTCTGTGTAGTTATTTAAGTTCATGCTAGTAAATAGACGCTTAGCTAGGGCATTGATATTTTGTACTACGTTTTGCGGTACTTCTTTATATGATTCTTTGTTCGTTTTACCTGATGAATCCATGCTATGTCGCATCCCAATTATATTACTTGGCATTTTCTCTACTCTTCTTATGAGAAGCATTATTGTTTTCTTATATACGATCTAATAGAACTTGTTGAGTTTTATATTATATCGATAAATTTCCTCTTATATAATTAGATTTAATCGATTCTTCTAACTCACTTATCCACCCATATACTTATTTTCAGTAAAATTGATTGGACAGTACCGATACGGTAGAGATGCGTATTGATACTGGAACGCATGAGCCCATACGGGAATGCCCGAACCGGACATCGCTTAAGCAAAGAAAAGAAGTAGAGTCTGCAATAGGGGAAATGATGCAGGCTCCAGTAATCGAAAGATCAAACAGCCCGTTGAGTTTTCCGATAGTTTTAGTAGAGAAGAAAGACGGAATTAAAAGGTTCTCTGTGGATTTTATGGCACTAAAGAAAATAACAAAGAAGTATGCCTGAGCGTTACCAGTTATAAATGATATTTGAGCCTTGCTGGGGTCGGCAAAGTACTTCTCAAAGTTAGATTTGAAGTCAGGGTACTGGCCGGTTAAATTTAATGAGAACGATAAGGAAAAAACTGCATTCATCTGCCACAAATGGTTGTTCTATTTTAATGTAATGCCGTTCGGACTTGCGAACGCCCCCGAGCTTTTCCAGGAGTTGATGTCCGTAGTATTACAATGACAGGAAGAATTCGCTGTACCGTATTTGGATGACCTTTTAATATTCTCCAATACAAAGGCCATATAAAATACATAGTTAAGGTATTACGTAGTTTGCGCAAGCCCAATCCTAGGTTAAAAGCAAACAAGTGTTAGTTTTTTTAATACAGAAATACGGAATCTGGGGTTCAAAGTTAGTGAGAGAAGTACACAGCCAGACATGGATAAAGTCAAGTCTATAAAAATGATTTCGACTCCAACCACTGTAAAGCAAGTAAGAACTTTCATTGGTATGCCATCATACTATCGGCGATTTATAAAAAAAATTTCCGATATCGCCGAGCCGTTAATCCGATTAATGAGGAAGCATGCACGATTTTATTGGGACAATGCATGTCAGTCTGCCTTTGATAGCCTAAAAACAAAGCTTGCAGACATGGTAACACTGGCTTATCCCGATCCGGATTAGGACTACCGACTGTATACAGATGCTTCTGATCATTCCATTGGGGCATGTCTATCACAAATGGTCTATGATCCAAAATAGAGTAAAGAGGTAGAAACACCTATTTACTTCTTATCCCATGAGTTGAGTGATACTCAAACCAGGGGGTCAAGGATAGAAAAAGAGGCATATGCGATACACTATGCCCTGAATAAATTAAATCACTATTGGCATAGTGCTACGTTCACCATCTATACAGACTATAGACCATTGGAGTATTTATTAAACTTACCAATTCAAAATAGGAAAATACAGACGTGGGCTTTAAGTATGGCTGGCTATAATTGCAACATAATTTTTTTTTAATTACATTTTCACCCCAAACAAGGCACATTGCCACTTTGGTGTAGGGGGTTACTATCAGGGGAAACATCTACTGGGGCACTATGTAGGGATTAGGGCAGCGAGATGTTGGTTCACGTTGCACTTGAACTTATGCATGTCAGTACAGTTGGGGAAGCAGTGACCTGGAATGGAATTCCAAAGTCTAGCAGTTCTGGGGAAGAAACTACTGGAGTAGAAAGATCTTTTACATCTAGGGATCTCTATAGTGTGCGGGTGGGATTTTGCAGCTGGTCTGGTCTGTCGAGGGTGTTCACGTCGTGGGGGCACAAGTGCTTGCAGTTCTTCAGAGCATTCACCATTATAATACTCGTAGAACAGGCAGAGGGATGCAACGTTTCGACGATGGGACAGAGGCTGAAGTTTAGATGCCAGTTTAGGGCCTATCAGATTTGCGACTCTCTTTTGAACCCTGTCAAGGAGAGAGAGACTAGTAGCCGATGCACCGGCCCAAATATGACAGCAATACTCCATACATGGGCGAATAGTGGCCTTATAGAGGTACAGGATACTTTCGGGTGTTAGAGGTTTTCTAGCACGGTAGAGAGAGCCCACCTTCCTCGCAGCGGCCCTGGCAATGCCCTCGATGTAATTGTTCCAGCTCATGTTTCCTGTGAACGTTAGGCCAAGGAGCTTGAAAGACGTACTCTCAACTAAAGAGTTGTTGGCCATTGCTATAGGTGGTAGAGAAGGTTTCTTGTAATTATTGAATGAAACCAGTTTTGTCTTGGTGGCATTGAACGTTACCATCCATTTTTGTCCCAATTCCACTACTGATTTGAGGTCATCCTCTAGTGTTTCTGCCATTACTTTAGATATATGTTCATTTGTTTTCCTGTCGTGTCTGCTATAGAGTGTGGTGTCATCAGCATATATACCCATCTCAGAGGCAATTTTATCGGGGAGGTCATTTATGAATATCATGAACAGCAGAGGACCAAGGATAGATCCCTGGGACACCATGGCATTTATATTATATTGTTTAGACGTACGACCGTCGAGGACAACCTAGATTTTCTCTTATCTAAGAAGGATTTAATTATGTTAAGTATTCTACCAGTGATACCGTAAGATCTAATCTTCCTGAGGAGACCCTCATGCCATACCCTGTCAAAAGCCTTATATATATCTAGAGCTACCGCTCTGCCCTCTCCCGCTTTGTCCAGTGAATGGTATATGCGTTCAGAGATTACAGTGAGGATGTCTGCCGTGGAACGGGCTTGTCTAAATCCATATTGATGGTCGGTCAGAAGTTTAGCATCTGTAAGGTGCTGGACTAGAGCATGGTTAATTAAGGTCTCAAATATTTTGGCAAAAAGTGGGAGGAGGCTAATAGGGCGATAATTTAATGGGTCAGTTCTTTCGCCAGAATTCTTGAATACTGGTACCACAAAAGCAGTTTTCCAACAGCTCAGAAAGCAAGATTCGGAAAGCAATGTACCTGAAGGGGAAAGACAACGTCTGTGCGGATCTCTTGTCACGCTCTGTAGATTCGAGCCAGGACAATGATGGTTCCCCTGTAGAAATAGACAATAGGAATTATACAGTGAATGCAATAAACTCAAATCATTTTGAGCCAAAAGATTTTGCATCACCTAAGCATGCTGAGGACTTATCGGTAACACACGAGCGTCCTACATTGTCGGGTTTAGATATAAGTAAGGAACAGGAAGCAGATAAGGAGATTATAGATTCAAAGATCCAAATGAAAAACGGTAAATCGTCCAAGATGGAACGAAAAAAGTACATAATAATGGACGATGTAGTATATAACTTGTCGCAACCCGACGACGAACTAAGAGAAAGGGTGTTAGTCAATACCATGATAATAATGGTCACATGGGCGTGGAAAAAACGTTCCACGCTATAAAGCAAACCCATTTCTGGCCTGGTTTATTTAAGCAAATAAATAAATGCATAGGTAAATGTATTCCGTGCCAAACCAGAAATTTTAGGAAACAGAAACGTCAAATGCAGGAGAGCGATTTGCCTCCCTTTCCTTTCGCTAAACTAGCGTTAGATGTTTCCGCGCCTTACCCAACAACTCTATCAGGCAACCAATATAGTGACTTTTATAGATATGTACAGCAGTTTGCTAGAGGCTTTTTGCTATTCCGAATAAGAAAGCAGAAATAGTGGTGCATGTATTGATTGACGAGATTTTTCCCAGATTCGGGGCACCACTGCAGCTTTTAACGGATAATGGGCCTGAGAACCTAAATAAGATAATGAAAAAGGCGCTAGAGGACCTCAACGTACATCATGTGACCACATCGTTCTTACCATCCCAGAGTAACGGCAAAGTTGAAAGGTCCCACAGAACGATGCGTGACGTCCTAGCGAATAAAATAGGGGGCAATGGGCAGTCGTGGGATATAGACATGAATCAGATGTTAACGGTTGGCAGGTTCCATGTAAGCGAAACGTCGAAATTTTCACCCTATGATTTACTCTACAATAGAGATGTTGTTCTGCCGTTGGACAATATTCTAAGACCCCGTAGAGTATACTATGGGAATGAAAATCATGAAATCGCTCTACAGGAAATGCATCGAACCTTCACTTTAGTAAGGAGTAATATAAAGAATGCTAGGAAAAAATGATAGAAAGATCTAAGAAGAAAACAAAAGCCGTCGAATTTAAGGTTGGTGATTTGGTGTATTATAAAAACGACCAAAACCGAGGAAAACTAGATGCACGATGGAAACCGTACTACGTAGTGATAGAAAAGACTGGGCCAGTTTCATATAGAATTAAGGACCAATCAACGGACTTTGTAACGAAGGCGCATGCAAAACATCTCAGAGCAGCGTATATCGAGGAGTGGGAGATTCCCACTACAGAGAGGCCGTTAAACAAAGCTGCATTGTCTGTTCCAAAGGAATCTAGTTATTCAGACAGCGAATCAGCCACAGGCGAAGCTGATTATGCAGTGCAGAGGAGTCGTCATCAACGGGAGGGATCGGATGAGGAATATGACGTACCGTAGATGGAACAAAAGATCGTGACACGGAGCATGACGACGGTACGTGAAACCAATATAGATGAAATCAGCTGCACGTATCCGTCGCATGCAGTGCACGAGAGTAGAAATAGGGACCAACAACTCGTAAATAGAGTTAGTACGAGGGTTGGTAGCGGGGTGGAGGAATAGGAGAGAGGGAATTGTTAAGGAGGGTTACAAAAATACCCTTAATACAATTAAAAGATAATAAAATTGTAAACTGTGAACATCGTCCTATTCAATAAATAAAAAAAATAGAAGATCCCTTATCTCCATGGTTAAAGCAACTCACGTCTTAGGGAAAGATAGAGCGGCTTCTCATGTCAAAAAAGTAAAAATAAATGTAAAGTTACAACTTAAGTAATTTGAGCAGAAGCAAGCATAGTCTATCGGACGCCAGCTGCCTCAATATTAATTTTTAAAATTGGGATGAAAATACCACCTTTGTTACTTGAAATGAAACAAAAACATACAGTGAGGGAGACTCCGAGAAAAAGAAATGAAAAAGAAATGTGTGTGTGCGTGTGTGTGCGTTATACCAGATTTCTTTTAATAATATTAAATTATGTCCACAAACAAAAAATATATACAGACAAATAAATAACTCAAATGCATTAACGATAGTGGACAAGAAAAAGATGATTTATTGTGGAACAGAAAAAGACGTCATTGAAAAAAAGAACAATAAATATAAATGTATTTAAAAAAAAGAGAGAGAAATATGCACGACATCTAGAATTAAAAAAAAATTATATGTATATATAATTTTTGTAATTGGTGGTATGGGAGGAGTGTTATAAAGAGAGGAGAGGTGCGAATGAACTCGAAATCTGTGCCATCAAAAATGAAACCTGGAATTGGATGACCTGGCCCTATGACGCAAGTCGGTTTATTGGTCAGACCGTTGAATTAAGCAAAGTTCGAATGAACTTAAACCCTGACTGACAAAAATGTACCCGGGAATAAGATTCCGTAATTCGGCAGCAAGTAAGACCAAATGCAAACGCAGAGAGGGTCAGAATGTGGATCGATGACGTAATTGGTTAACGGATTACGAGGTCGAAAATTCATAAAAGTCAAATGCTAAAAAAAGAACGAGGCAGTCCGAGAGTGACAGTAGAGAAGGGAGGACAGACGACGCTCAACTGCCTGTCACGGTCGCAACCACACCGTCTCAACCTACACTATCTCCACCACCACCTCCACCGCCGTATTATGTGTATATGAATGTTCATTAAATAAACCAGGTTGTTTTATAACATAGCGTCTCGTTATTCATTGATAATTGAGCTGCTGTCATTCCACTCACTAGACGACTTACAACAACCATATATGCATAAATGTCAAACGAACAATCTCTTTATCTATCTAGATAATAAACATCTCAGATAGTTTAAATACAGTCTTCGTGTTAATAAAATAGACGTCAACGCCAGTATATAACACTAGTGAATTATTAGTAAATGAGTATGGACTTGAAAACAGTAGTAAATTTAGAGCAAATAAGTTTGCGGTTGAGATCAGTACTGGATTAAGAGTAAACAAGTTTGGATTTAAAAGTTGTAGTGAATTTATGTACAGTAATGTTGGATTTGAGATTAACAGTTAATTATTCGTAAATAAGTTTGAGGTTGAGAGCAATAGTAAATGAATAGCAAATATTTTGGGGTTTGAGATTAACTGGGAATTAATACTAAAAACGTGTGCAGTTGGGAGCAAAATTTATTAATAGCAAATAATTTTGGGGTTGCGATTAATAGTTAATTAATAGTGAATTAATAGTAAATAAATGCGGAGATGGGAAAAATAGTTAATTAGTAGCAAGTAATTATTGAGACTAAGAGTGAATTAATAGTAAATAGGTTTGGAGTTGAGAGCAATAGTCAATAAATAGCAACAACTTTTGGGTTGAGACTATTAGGGAAGTTATAGTAAATAAGTTATATTTAAGAATAATAGTAAATTAGTAGCAAATAATTTTGTGTTTGAGAGTAATAGATAATAACTCTATCTATTATATCTATTAAAGTAATATGGTGTGTGTACATTTCCCTAGCAAATACTTTGTCCATTTTTATATACAGACTCGAAATTTAATAAAAGGGTTACTGAGATTTCAGAAAACATTTTAATCGATTTTTCGCTAGAAATTTGGCTGTCAACTGGTCGGAGTTCAACGATTTTAGCTTTTAAAGCTTTACTAAACACCTCCGTTAATTTATATTCTAAACACTAGAAATTGTTAAATGTAGATTACCTGTACAGAAGTAAAATCTCTCTCATATATATATATATATATATATATATATATATATATATACATACATACATATATATATATATATATATATATATATATATATATATATATATATATATATATACATATATATATATACGTATACGAAGGGCGTGCAATAAGTAATGCTACTGACGTTCTTCCTGTAGTAGTAGAGGAAAACTTGCCACAGTTATTGGTCTTTCTCTACATAGGATTCACCCAGAGTTATGATTTTCTTCCATCGTTTGATGCAGCTATTGAGACCGTTTTTGTAGGATCCCCCAGGTTGTTCCTCCAGCAACGACATGGCTTCAGAAATATATGCTGCATTATCTGGTAAACGCTTTTCTTTCAAACACAAATTCATGCTTGTGAAGAGGTGAAAGTTAGAGGGGGCAAGTTCAGAAGAGTTGGGAGGATGGGGAGATTGTAATAACCACACGCCCGTGCTTCTGATCTGGCAACATGTGAGTAGAGGACCGGAGCGTTGTCTTGCAGGAGGAAGGTATCTTTGCTGAGCTTGCCCCACCTCTTGATTTTGATAGTTTCCCTTAATTTTCTCAAAAGTGAAGCGTAATTGGTTCCTGTAAATATGGTAGACTTTGCCAGGAAATATGTTATCACTACTCCGTCCTGATTCCACAAGACTTTGAGCATGACCTTACCAGCGGAGGGCTACATCATTGCCTTCTTTGGAGGTGGTGATTCCAAGTGCTTTCAATGTATTAACTGGGCTTTTGTCTCTGGGTCATAGTGATTGACCCAGATTACCTCCTGTGTTATCAGTATTTTAAAAAACAACTTTGACTCATCTTTTTGACACATCTCCAAATTCATCCTCGAACACTGGACGTGTTCGCCCTTCTGGAATGGTGTGAGCAATCTGCGAATCCATCTGGCAGACACCTTATGCATATGCAAATGGCCATGAAGTATAGTTTCTACTGGCCACGTAATAATCTTGACCTTGAGCTATTTGGCGAATAATAATGCACCGATCTTCAAAAATGGCCGCCTCAACTTGACGGGCAGGTGCTTCATCAATAGCAGAGGGGAGACAACCAGGTCTGGGAGTTGTTTCCACAGACTTTCGGCTATTTTGGAATTAACGATGTCCACGTTTTACAAGGTCCTATTATAGGGCATAACCACCATAAGTGTCTTTCTTGTCATCAAAAGTCTCCTGTGGTGTGCGTCCTTTACAATACAAACATCGGATCACTGCTCGACATTCAACAGACTCCATTTCACACCTTACTCAGTCTAACCCCTGTAAAAATAACACAATCAGTTCAGAGCTGTAGTTTGACACATAACCCGTAGAGATATAAATAATTGCACATGCAATATTTCAGCTTGATCAGACAACTGGAAGTGGGTCAGGGGCATTGCATTTTCACGCTCTCGTACACACACACACACACACATATATATATATATATATATATATATATATATATATATGAATTATGACGATGGTGTTTCATCAACAGTGCTGGTGAGCCATGATGTAATATGTTTTTTTTGTTTTAAAATCCAACAGTAGTTCCTGTTAAGTAACTGATGGCCCCTTAAAAATAAAATATTAGGGCTATAGTAAATTGGAGAGCGAGTTGATGCAGTGATTGGAGATGATTGAATGAATTACTGATTGGGTGGTTTTCTAACGAATAATAAAAAAAAATATATTTTTTTTTCATATAGTTTTATAGATTAAAAACGTCAAAGACTAATATATATATATATATATATATATATATATATATATATATATAACTATTTCATTTATTCACATAAATTTACTATACGAAAGTATAGATTTATGCGTAAACTTTAAGTATTTACTTCAAAAGTGCTCAATACGTAGGTAGAGCTAGTTAGTAATTTATAAAATATATATGGCGATTAAGCTACACTGAATATTCTGCGTTTCATCCAACTATAGGATTCGTCAGGCTTATGCGCATAAGCCTGACGAATCCTATAGTTGGATGAAACGCAGAATATTCAGTGTAGCTTAATCGCCATATATATTTTATAAATTACTATATATATATATATATATATATATATATATATATATATATATATATATACTTATGCATATAAAGTTATAAAATAGAGCTCTAGCAACGACACTCTGAACTGATAGTATATATATACATATATATATATATATATATATATATATAAGTTTCTTATATAACGAGAAATATTTTCAATGCGGCATGTTGTTTGCCTAGTTTTCTCTTCCCTTAAGCATAATGTATTTCATCCACGCTGCGTCTTCCGTTTCACCTTGATATAATGAGAAAATAAGAATGGAATCGCTGGCTGCATTATTCTCTACTCTTCAGGGTGGTTAACTGAAAATTACGAAGTCATTGAATACATGATGCACCCCAGGTAAACGAAAAAAAAACGAATTATTCGTCTCGAAGTATTGTAAACATACGAAACGTATAACATATTGTATCGAGATATGTTTGTTTACCCGTCAGCTTCTGAAATCATGTAAAAATATTAAACATCAGTACAGAATTTCTTCAATAATTGTATATGAAACTAGCTGTTAACGCTCATATTACCATTAGCAGTGCATTTACATAAACACAGTGTGTCGTATAATCTTTGTCTTCGTGATATTGGGTCAGTTCTTTTAAGGTGACTAAACACCGCAGATGTAAATCTTCACATTTATCCATATTTAGTCGTATCATCATATATCTCCTCATATATATATATATATATATATATATACATATATATATATACATACATACATATATATATATATATATATATATATATATTCGCTCATTAGCAAAAATAGGGGCAAGAGTGAAACAAGGAAGACATCAAGTTTTCATTATTTTTTCATGATTTTTTGTTAATTTAAACTGAAAATTTTATTTTTCAGATCTTAATTATGATAACATATAATAATAAGTCCAAAAATTAATCTTATAAATGGTGAGAACGCATCTCGGTGAGGTTATAGACACATAATTGCAGGGTTTATGCAGGCCAAAATCATTTACAATAATTATTGATATTTTAAGAAAAGAATAAGTGAAAACAATTCTTTCTGTAGTTAAGTGGACAATAGTTCGAAGTTAAATGCTTGGTAAAAGGTAAAACTGGATCTGATTGCTTAAAGCATTAACTTTGAAGGACGACCACACGCTTAAATGTACTGTTCTGAAGGATTGAAAGAAAACTTATGTTGACCATAACAAATAATTCCTAACAGTGGTTGAAAATCTCTTTCAAGATATACAATATCGAGACAGATGAAAAAATGGGAGTTTCCTCTTACATGTGTGCAAAGAAGCCATTTTTATCTAAGAAGAACACCAATGATCGGGAGGGACTTTTCCCGTGTTATTGCAAGAAAGATACAGGTTGGTTCCGGAACATTTTCTGGTCAGATGAATCAAGATGTTGTCTTGTGTTGATGCTCCCGATGCTCCCAAATGGGGCAATCGAAAAACTGGAGATAGTTTTCAACAAGTTGCATAAAAACTACAGTTAAATACGGAAATGTGGGGTAATGTAATGGAGAACGTTTACTGCAGCACGAGTTGGAGAACAATGCACAGGAATAATCTGAATATTAGAAACAGGCTTGTTACCAAGTATCCAGAAGCTGGGAATATCTCAGAACATTATTTTTAAACATAATAATGTCACTGCACACACTGCTAAATTTACAATAAATTTGTTTTCTGATAATTCAATTAATGTGATGTCTTAGCCAGGTCAGAGTCCCGATTTATACTCAATCGGGAATATTTGGTCCATAATATCTCTTGCATTGGCTGGAAGAATTTTTTCAAAAAATTCCTTTCGAACTGTGGGAAGCTGTGCAATAGCATCTCCACTTCACAGTGGTGCACTTTGGTTGAGGGCATGTCTAAAAGGATTTATATTTTAAAGTAATCAAAAGATAATACCATTCCATACTAAACATTTGTCAAAGTAAATGCCTTGTTCTGTGTTATTAGTCTCGTTTAAGTTTCCTTGTTCAATTGTTCTTTGTTTAATATAGCTTTAATGCAATACAATGTGTAAAATTTGTTTTTTGTTTTTTTGCTAACGAGTGTATATGCATATAAATGATGTATTTATGGTGCGTGGTGCAAAACTCCTTCACCACTTCAAACTTTTTTGTCGCTATATATGACGACAGCTGATATGTCGACATATTCAATGAAATTGTATATGAGGTTATCTTCTATGACGTCATGTATATAAGTACACACATATATATATATATATATATGTATATATATATATATGTATATATATGTATATATAATCTGGTGTGGGACAAACAGGCACACATTCACAAATACAAATTAGTAAACTATACATGTGTATCAATAGGTGTATCTATGATATACGCAAATAGATACACACACATATATACTATATAGATATATATATATATAAGTATATATATGTATATACATATAAAACAGTCATTTATCACCATATATATATATATATATATATATATATATATATATATATATATATAAGACGATTAATGATGATTTTTTCTTCCTTTTTCATGTTTTCCAGCTTACTACAATATGGTTGTCTTCAAGTAAAACGAAAACAAGTTTTTGTTGAGCCGTTCCACTTAAGGTAACATATTTACGGAATTTTCATTACTAACGATTACGATATAGTCGAATTGTCTACTGTACACTCTTTTACCCATATCCTCGAGTGCCCTAATATCATTGAAAAGTTGTGAGTCTTTTGTAAAAACAAGATCTCACCATTTCTGTTCTCTTCCTCATATATATATATATATATATATATATATATATATATATATATATATATATATATAGATATAGATATAAAGAATTATACAGAAGGTAAAAAGTAGATTTTTATTTTCGACAGCATAGTAACATTCGTTTGCTTGATTTTGTCGATTAGTCTTCACACCCGCGAGCGATATTTCTGACGAATGAAAAAGCATTACTGTGTTTATTTTTTACCTCGGAATCTATCAATCTGATATCTTAAATAGTTTGTTCATGCAACCCTAATTTGATACAATTACCAAAAAAAATATATTCTTTTAAACGCTTACAAAACTAAAACTACGATTTATGATTCTACTAATAACTTCTTACCTTAGCAATATATTGACTATGACAAGCCAGTATCGATTTTCATTAAACGTAACCATTAGACCAGATATTATGAAAATATTTTACTGTGTATATGAGTTGGATATTTAAATATACATAAATATTAATATATTATTGGATAGTGTTAATTATTTCTTAAATGTGTTCCTATGTCCACTATAATATACGTATAGAGATATGTCATCCTTATTTTTAATACCTCATGGATTCTTTCAAACAGACACAGTATAACATATAAAGACACGAAACATACACACAACCCAACCGTAATTATCACATACTATATTTTTGCCAAACAAAACTCTAACGACCTTGTGGCCGTCACAAAATTAATTGATATTCAAATTGTTGAAAAAATATGAAAAAAAATGACGATTAAAATCTTCCTCGTCGACAGAAATTCAGAAGAGCCATTAATTCTTCAAGCGATTTAATTTTAAAACTAATTAACACCACTGGAATTCGACGATTGCGGAATATATAATGCAAATTACTACATACATGCATCAAACTATTCTTAACCAAAGAACGTTGTACTGACTTATCCTAAAAGAAAGTCATAAATACTGACTACATTCTAAGAATAGTACAAATATGCAGCAAAGAACTGCAGTTTGTTAGTGACTCATCTGTAGCTCTTTAATAAAATAAGGAAATATAAGGACATCTCATGCGAAAAGAATTTTCTACTTGGAATTTTAAATTTCTCTCAGACAAAGAAGCTTTTTATTTTTTATAAATCCCCTATTATTTAATGATAATGAATAAACAAATGGCCGTTATCCTCGAAAAAGGGAGGTCTTACTGTTAGATATGTGGAATGGGGAGGTATCTAGTTAGCAAATCCCACTAAATTATAAAAATGTAGCAGTCCAAGCAACGATAACGAAACAAAACGAGATATCCTCCACGCATTAAGTTCGGAGTGCTCATTATCATCATCATATTCATCGTCGTCGTCATCGGCATCATCATCATCGTCATCATCATCATCGTCATCGTCGTCGTCATCATCATCATCATCAATTCGAGTAAAAATGATTGTTGTGTAGTACATTAACGGGGCATATTGTGGCATTTAACGATAGTGATGATGAGGTATAGAAGCTATTTATATGTATTACAGTTCTTTAAACACATATCAGAGGAGAGGGTGATATGATGCACAGTTCTAAACACAAGAGATGAGACACATAATCTACAAAGGGTTATACAATGTTCATTATAAGATGATACACGCAATTATCTTTCGTTCTTGATGAAGGATGGCAGAAGACAACAGTTACAACATAATGATGACTTCTTTCTTAATCTGATCGGCCGGTCGATGACGTCAGGAATTCAATGTATGGCTACATTGGTGTACTGCCCTCCCCTCGCCTCCAAGGGGTCCTGACTCTAACTCCTCAACACACCAACTGACTGCCAACTGACTGCCCAACTCTCTGACTCTCTCCTAAACACTTTCTCTCTTTTAACTAACGTTTAGATCCTATATTGAGAATCTCCTAATTTCTCTGACGTCAGGAGTGTGTCTTCGAGCGTGACTAATTTCGTATGTTTGTCGAACCAAAAGAATCCTCAATTCTAATTTAAACTAACAATATAATTTTTTAACAATATAATTTAATTTGCATTGCTCATTCTTTTAGCTGACATTTGTAATATTCCGATTTCTCAAAGAATTAACCATAAACTCCTTTTCCGATATAAACAATATTTAAATATTCTAATAGAAATTAATACTAGACTTAATTTCTAACATTCAATCTTTTAATCTTCCCATCAGTTGTCGATGCTACGTTTATCCTTATCTCATTTTCACTTATCTTATATTCTTCTTATTTACATGAAAAGGGGACAACCGTTTCCATGTAACAGACGACACTGATCAATTCCCCCAACTTAACAACAGAAATGAACAGTGAAAGAATATATATTGGGTGATGGCTACCGGTAAGACAACACCGTGCCGACTTTTCCTAGAGTAAATTATTAAAGAAGAGAACATTCAGAAGATGACGGAGAAGAGCACAAGCAGAAAAAATCAATAAAACTATAAACAGAATTCGGGGACCAGTGTCCATCTTTCCCAAAAAGATACCTAAATTACAACATAATCCTGAATACACTGATTATGAATACAACGACTGAAAAATCGCAGAAACCAGCTCGAAACAATATGACTTCTTCCTTACTCATCCAGGAGAAATATAATGGATCCCAATAAACATCTTGCAATAAGCCAAAACTGGATTCTCCTCAATCTCACACTTATGACCATAGAAGAGAATCCCCCTCGATAGTTCACCATCAAAATCAAGACCACCCATTCTAAAACACAGTCGACGAATTCCCAATCTGTACTCTATGCTTATTCCGATCTACTGTTTTTTTTCTGAAACGCCTTCATACGCAATCACACACGTTGAGTTTTCTGCTTCAAATCCTAATGGTGAAATCAAGCCTCTCTGCAAAATTGCTGTTGTCCTGAAAGGCATTATGTCGCACGTTAGTGTGGGGATTTATTAGGGATGATATGAGTGAGGTGCTCACTAGTGCGTGGTAGAAGTTTCGCACGATATGGCCTTTCTCTAAAAGTTCGAGGTTTCTTACTATCGATGAGGCATGTCTGGCCGGGTTGGTTATACTAACTGCACTTTGAATCGGAAAGCAACTTCACTGAGCTGGCTTGTTGATTTCGCCTATTTGCGGACGGTGTTGTGATGAAGAATTTATTTCACGTCTTCGTTTATTGTCTCAATACTGTTCGGCTTGTTGATTTTGTTTCAGCTTTAATATTTCACATACGGATACACTGATACCTATCAGTTTCAGTAGCAATTGGGCTTAGGCAAAAAAAAAAAAACAGTTTTCCAGCGAGCAGGAAAGTAAGATTCCGTAAACCATTTGTTGTAAAGTTTGGAGAGAACCGGCGCTACTTCGGCGGAACACCTTTTTTTAATAGCACATCCGGGATGAGATCAGGTACACATGCTTTTGAAGTGTCAAGATTTTTCATGATGTCATGCACTTGAGATGGGGTGATTTCCAGATCGTCTAGTCTGGCGTCTGTCCGCAAAGGAAAGTCAGTGAGGGAGGGGTTTGCACAGTCCAGTGTGGAGTTGGAGGCGAACTTACTGGAAAGTATGTTAGCCTTCTTGGTTGCTGAGCAAACATCCTCATGATTGTTGGATAGTGGGGAATTGTTGATTGCTCATTATTTACTACACAGTTGTAGATTTTCCAGAAGTCAAGTGTTCCTAATTTCTGTGCTTCTATGCGTTTTTTCGTGGTTTCAGTAAATTCCCTCTAAGCTATCACTATTTCTTTCTTACAGTTATTTCTTGCTTCCATATATTCTGTCTGTTGGAATGGACTTATGTGGGTTAAATCTGCAGTATTCATTCTGCCTTTGCGCGATGACAGCTGTATAACTAGAAGTAAACCATTGGTGAGAGTGGGGCTTGCTATAAAACTTCCGCGTGGGAACATGTGCTTCAATTTTTGTTTTGAACCACTCAGTGGTCTCATGTGCGCACTGTTTAGCAGGAACTGATACGATATTTCGCCATGGGGCGTCTCTGATGATATCCCTGAAGGCTTCTGTCAGCCTTTTTGTAATACCTGGTTGTTTTGAGTAATGGCTCTTCCATTTGGGCTCTAGAGTTTAGTGCGATGTCAACTATTATCACTACATGATCAGCATTTCCAAGTGAGCTGTGGCCATTCGTAACGGAATTGTCAGGGACTGAGGTCAGAACCAGATCTAACAGTGTTCTTGCTGCTCAGTAAAATTGGTTGGAAACGTAACCTTTCTGTGATAGAGAGTGACATATAGAGATGTGTTGTGTTACAGCTGCGTCTGTGTAAGTAGAAAATCTAAGCCAGTTGTTGTGGTGGGGACTTGTGCGCTAGTGTCGAGGGAAAGTGCTGTATCTATGCTGTCAGATACTTTGTTTATTAAAACATAGTCCTGGTTTGAGAGAGAGAGAGAGAGAGAGAGAGAAGGCGAGAGAGAGCGGTAGAGAAAATAAAAGTAGCTAATGTTATGTTGCTTATTAAGTCTAAAGCACATAAAGTCTTGGTCGTCAGATTATAGTTTTGTTTCTCGAGTTAACGGAAGGGTATTTCTAATATAGACTCTAAGTCCGTGCATATGTCTGTCAGAGTATTTACGACAGAGTGGGAGATATCAGGGCATATTAAAGTAGTTCGAGGGGATGGAGGAGTATAGCTTAGTCTCACTGTGCTAAGATATCCGGAGAGTTTGTGAGGAGAAATACTTCAACGTCACTTAAATTAGTTCTAACCCCACGGATATTCGTAAATGCAAGCCTCAAGGGAGGGTGCAATTTGGTTTTGTTTAACGGTTTTTCATGATTTAAGCGTAATTTTAGATTGTACTGTCATCATTTTTTTAGTGTTTCATTTCAGATCGGGACTAAACGTCAAGCGAAGAAGGCGGTGTTAACAAGAAGCCTCTCCAAGAGGCGGGCCATTCATTTCAATTGATGCCAAATTGTCACCAAAGCATTGTTGTGAAAACGTCGATGTATTGTCTGGAACGTTTCAATACCAAAAATTTGTGAGGAGAAAATTCATATCATATTCGAGAATGTTGGCATCCGTATTAAGTTCAAATAAATAACGAGCAGGGAGCAGATTCCATTAGAGCCTGCAAGAGAGGGAGAGCAGTTATCAAGAAAATATTCAATGATAACAGAAGCAAAATAATGCGTGTAATTGTATTTTAGCCTAGGAGTTATTTTATTGTTATCAAAGGAGTTATCTAATTGTAAAATCGTTAAAATTTAATACGACAATGTAGTACTGTGAGGTCGAAAAATCTTATATATTATTACAATCCATTTTCATTTAATAGTAAATGTAGTCTTTTAAATGCGACCAGCGAATATTTTCATCTTGCATTTGATTTAATGCACTTCAATACTTATTTCTGGACAGCTTTACGATTATGCACTGTAGCTACTAGGTACTTCATGGTATGTATCATTGTTGAATATTTAAGCAAGAAGTTGCTTGCGTTATTCATTTTGAAAGATCCAGCTTGCAAATATAACGTGGAATTTAAATACTAACTCGTGATTCATAATTCTAAATTAAATTCTAAATATTTTCGTCTGATAACTGCACAATTCTGAAATACGTGTTCTACACCAATTTAACTCTACAGAAATATTTCTAAGCAATATTGCTTTTTTTTAATTTTAGAACCATGTCGCTCGGCGTTTTATGGCAGAGTAATCAGCTTAATGATTATAAT
Source organism: Euprymna scolopes (assembly GCF_053919585.1). Taxonomy (NCBI): domain Eukaryota; kingdom Metazoa; phylum Mollusca; class Cephalopoda; order Sepiida; family Sepiolidae; genus Euprymna; species Euprymna scolopes. Next base: position 49,940,948 of record NC_136485.1, read on the forward strand.
CTGATTTTCATGAATAAAATCTTTATATTAAATACACCGTAGTGATTTTAGAAGCTATTAAAAAACTACTGTCATCATTTTGAATCGGAATCTTTACATTTAACCTTAATAAGACGTGTACTAATACAGTCAGTTACATGTTGACTTTTATAATATGTACAGTTTGTATATAATAGTACTTGTTTATCACAACTGTATACATTTTTTACTGAAGCCTATCATTTGGACGATACCACATGTCTTAAAAAAATTGTACAAACCCCTATGATGTGTCATTAAGTATACGACATATATTTTTGAAATCGCACTATCAAGAAATCTGATATGTAATTGTGCATATTTTGAATTAACTACAGACGCCATTTTGTAGTATGATTAATCCGTAATCACAACCAACTGTTTGCAAATTAATTCATGTAAGAATGGTACTGTTCTCGATATAAAATCGGTATCAATATTGATGTAGGTAACAAATTTCAAACCAACACATTCCCAGTTTAAATAAAATCTGTATGGAAGACTAAGAAGCGTTTGCACTCAAGAGAATTTAAGGATTTATTTCACTCAATCGTTTTACACGCAAATCTGACACAGGCTTGTAATCTTCTAATCAAAAGTTCAGTGAAATTCTACCCGTATTATTGTTTGTTAATATAAACTGCAGGATTCATCAAATGCCTAGAAAAAGCGGCTGAAGCGATAGATGGAACTGCGTTTGTTGGGTGTGATTAGATACGCCATATGATCAAAAGTTGATTGAAATTTGAAACGCATTATCACAATTAATATTAATGTTAAATATTTACAAAATGAAGATTGAAATTTTAGTTTAGAAAACAATCAGATAAATATTAACAAAATACCTTCTCACTAGCTTGATTATTTAGAAGTGAGATATGATATGATCTCGTAAGTTAGTAGGCTTCAGATGGTGCCAAATCAGGAGTCTGAATCACCTACCCGCCAGAAGCGAATTCTGTCTCTTTAATAAACAAAAGCAACTATCAAAATACTGTATGAATTAAAGAATAGTTATACGAATCTAATAGGCCGACCATTATGACAATACATATCTTAACATTTTTAGTGTGGGTTTTTGTGTTTCTGTTTGGAAAATGATGTCCTTTTAGGTGTAAGCCCCAGATAGTGTGGAGTATAAACAAGGGGTGTGAATTGTCGTGCAACTTGAAGGAAAATGGTTTCATTCGTCTCCTTTCAAAAGAACTGCATCTCGTATTTTATTGTTTCATTTGACGAACTCTATACATGGAAATTACACATACGAAACCCGACAATGAACATTACACACGCACATCACGTAGAAAGACACAAGACTGCAGCGTCGGTTATGCATTGGTGCACGTCATTTATACATACATACACCCACACACGGACACCCCCCACACACACACATATATATATATATATATATATATATATATATATATATATATATATATATATATATATATATATATACCCAAACTCTACCATTAGTCCAATCGATAGCATATGAAGATGTAGACTACGTATTCCATATATTAAATATAATTCACGCCATGCTGGAAGTTCTACATTGACAGCAGAGTAAAGCCAATGCACATAAGCATAGAATGACACGTTATGATAAAACCGTCTACATTCCATAAACCACCGTATAACAATTATAGTATAAGCAAACACGTAAAAGCAAAAATATTAGCCATATAAATAAAAACAACAAGAATCTGAAAATAAAATAGTCTATAGTGCATTAAGAAAACATAATCCAACTTGTATAAGAAAGTGTAATCCAACAGCAGACTCCTAATATAAGCGAAGAAAACCTAAGAGAAGCCGACCATGCATTATATAATTGTAATAAAAAGAACAACTTTGATTACACTAATAAACACTACACAATGATATACAATTTAATAAGAAGAATGCTATATAACACACATGGATAATGCATATGGATTTATACATATAAATACATAAATAAACAAATAGAAAAATGAAGAAATTGCTTTAAAATCAAAGAAATATAGTAATTAACTATAACAATATTGGATATATATATATGTGTGTGTATATATATATATATATATATATATATATATATATATATATATATATATATATACATATGCATATGTGCATGCATGCATGCGCATATGTGTAGGTGTATACACGTATATTTATTAAACATATACGTAAACGAATATGCGTATGCATAATGACGTATACAGTTTAGCAGGGAAGAAATCCACGGAAAAGCCCAGTCCACTCCAATACATTAATCGCATAATCTTAGACATAAATAAACCGGGCACAATACAGCAGACATGAACAATCCTGAATGCACGCGTATAAGCGAAACACGCAAAAAAATAAATTATGCATGTTAGATGCTAAAAAATTATCCATAACCAGAGTATATATTCATTCCAGCTTGTGTCCCACAAATTGATTGTACAGCTGCACTGCTAAAACGATTCAGGAAATGAACACCCCCCCACACACACACACACCCATATATATATATATATGTATATATATATATTTATATATATATATATATATATATATATATATATTTAATTATATTAATATATATATACATTTTTTATCTCTCTCTCTCTATATATATGTATTTATATATACATATATATATTTATATATATGTATTTATATATATATATATATTTATCTATATATATATATTTATTCATCTATATATATATATTTATATATATATATTTTTATATATATATATATTTATACATATATATATATATATATATCTCTATATATTTATATATATTTATTTATATATATATATTATCTCTCTATATATATATATTTATTTATATATATTTATATATATAGTTATATTTATATATATATATTTATATATATATTTATATATACATTTTTATATATATTTATATGTATGTATATATATATTTATATGCATATGTATATATATTTATTTATATATAGTTATATATATATATTTATAGATAAATTTATATATTTATTTACATACTTATAACTTTATATATATATATATGTATATATTTACATATATATGTTTATATATTTATATATATATTTATATATATAAATATATATATATATTATATATATATTTATATATGTTTATACATATATTTATATATATATTTATATATATTTGTATATATATTTTTATATATATTTATGTATATATATATTTATATATACATTTGATATATATATTTATATGTATATTTATATATATATTTATATACATATTTATATATATATGTATATATATTCGTATACATATATAACTATATATATTTATATATATAGTTATATATATAATATTTATATATATAATTATATATATAAATATTTATATATATACATAGAGTTATATCGATAACTATTTTATATTTATATATATATATATATATTTATATATAAATATATATATATTTATATATATATTTATATATATATTTATATATGTATATATATATGTATATATATATATATATATATATATATATATATATATATATATATATATATATACATAAATACAACAGGCAAAAGTAAAATGAAATGTTGCAACCGTTTTTCCTCCACTGAGGAAGAGACTCTAACATCGAAAAATATGTATATCGATACACACCTCGTTTACGGCACATTGGGTTTGTAAATAAACGCAATATAATTTAAAAGTGTAGAATGAAATTCTAATATTGTCATTATTTTTTATACACTAACTTCTGCCATCGGTGTTTCCCACATATTCTTTGATAAACCTTTCAAATACAAATGCTTTCAGAATATGTTCCATGGCATTACAACCCGGTGGTTCTATGTTCAATCCTCGGTTGTAGTATAGCCTCACTGAAATAACGAAACAGTACTGTATGTGGAGGATTACATATATTTATTTCATGTATATTCATTTCATATTTTTTAAATAAAGATTGATAATGACATTATTTTAGTATTGGAGCAACTGCACTCAGATAGTGTGTTTTTCGTAAAAAATCACGGGGGACGCTGCCCTGAACTTTCTTCGTGAATCTTTGCGAATACGCGATTCTTTTTTTTTTTTTTTTTTTTTTTGTCGAACATGAGAATATTGAAAAAAATTAATAAAATATTTATAAAATCAAGGATATATATTTTCGTTTCGCTAGTCATTATTCTGCAGAAGTCCTAAGTAATTCGCAATTGTATTTTGAGGATCTTCTTGAACATTAGTAAGTCTTATATATGTTATAGTTTTATGTAAGGCTACAAAAAGTTGTTTAAATCGGTGGTTCAGACTGGATTCGTTTACGCGCTCTCATTGTTTTTAATGCCCGAACAATCACAATAATCCGAATTAAAAAAAGTATGCGTTCTTGAAAAAAGCTAAACAAAAACAACTATTTAGAAAGGACGGACCACTTCACCTTCCTATGTAGATGCATTTGTCTCAAGTGAGTTCTACCTGGATCTTGAAACCTTGAAATAAAAAATAACAACTGCATCAGTAGATTGGATAGCACGGACTAGGTAGGCATTTGTCCGACCTATCTTGTTAAATTATTGTTTCATTTAATGCCCCTCTCAGTATTTTGATCATAGTAGCTTTGTTTGAAAAGCCTCACAACTGTAAAACACATTATGATGAATTGCCAAACAAAGCTGCTCTCTGAGTACATTCTTTTTGCTGATAATAGAATTAGGAAAATAGAGTTGTCACGTTATAGTCTGGTGCTTCTATAAACGCTCACACACGCAAACACACACATAGGTATATATATATATATATATATATATATATATATATATATATATATACTTCTATACATATATATATATATATATATATGTATACTTCTGTTCCTGTCCCTCTCTTCTCCTCTTCCTCTCTCTCTCCCTACATTCGCTTATGTAAACTTGTGTATATATGTACAGCTGTCCCTACGTGTAAAGTTATGCGCAAGCATTTATGTATGTACATGTATGTCTATTAGTATATGTGTATGTGTATATATGCATACATTTATGTATTCATATCTACATATATACATATATATTTATTTGTGCATGTGAGTATTTGTTTGTATACGTATGTATATGTACATATTAATAAAGAAATTAATAAAAAGTAGCCTTTCGTTTTTGTCTTAAAACGGTTGAATTTAGAAACGACGTTTTCCTTCTTTCTCGGACGAGAAATAGTCGTTGAATTACAAATGAGCATCATAGCGTTTCTCCTCATAACGTCTCATATCCTTTGGATTCTTATTCTCTTTAGAATAAATAATATCGTTAGAATTCAAAAGATTGGACAGTTACAAGCGCGTTTCTCATTTTTATTTACTGATTAATTTTTAATTTTTCGTTTGTATGTGTATATGTACTGTGTGCATGTGTGTATGTGCGTACTTATATGTGTATATATTTAAGACAGACGTGGCACCTTCTCATTGGCTATATCACATTCTCCTCCTCCTTCTCATCCTTCTCTTCCTCTACCTTCCTTCCTTTTCAATTCCCCTTTTCCCCGTGCATGCTAACACTTTCACTACAACGATGAAACTGAAGGATCGGTCGAAAATATGTACTCATAAAAAAGTTTTTTAATTTTTTTTCATAATATTATTTCGTATTCCTGCACGTCACCAATTGAAAACGAATAAAGAAAAGTTATACGCTTTTATACTTTTCGTATGCTTTTTATACATTTCCATTCATATATATATATATATATATATATATATATATATATATATATATATATATATATATAGAGAGAGAGAGAGAGAGAGAGATAGAGAGAGAGAGAGTGAGAGAGAGAAAGCGAGAGAGATAGAGATAAAAAGGAACACACCGTATTATGTGTTAGTCAACGTTTCATCTTTATTTCGAGACTTTATTTCGAGACTTCCTCACATCGAGAGGAAGTCTCGAAATAAAGACGAAACGTTGATGAACACATAATACGGTGTGTTTTATTTATTTCTCTATTTTGTCTGAATACTATTCCCATTATTTTCATATATATATATATATATATATATATATATATATATATATATATATGTGTGTGTGTGTGCGTGTGTGTGTGTGTGGGTGGGTGTGTGTTTATGTATATATAAGAAGGCATAGCTGTAAAATACAATATGGTATGTCATAATATGGAGCATAATTATTACAAAACAACAATTGATTCGATTTCAGTCTTTAAAAATATCTAGTTGAATGTAAGGAAAAAATAAGTTGAATTTATTTTATTTACTTTATGAAAAAAACGTTAATTTAATTAGTTAACACATCATAAGGTAGTAAATGAAGTATAGTGCTAACAGATCACTCCGCCTTAAAATTGAGGACTTCCGATATGAAATGCACCGTACCTGATTTAAGTTTTCTCTTATTCTTCGTAAAACCTAATTTTTGTCTGGAAAGTTACAAAAACAGTTACGTTCTTATAAAAGGAAAAGCAAACAAAACATCAGAATGGTTATTAAAAAAGAAACCTGTTAATCATTCCATCGTTTTCTACTCAATTACTGGGTAGCGTATTACATGACCAGAAAGAGTTTCATATGAAGCACACACACATACACAACCCACACATACACACAAAAACAACGCCAATCGATCAATAGTTGAAGATATAAAGAATTGTAATCATAGATTATATTTTCATAAATAAATGCGTTAAGCATAAAAGAAGCCGTCTATCCTTGATACCCTACAAAATTAAACAACTTAATTAAAATGAGTTGTAAGTGATTAATTATTTTATATATGAAATGACTGTGTTCAGTATGAAATTACCTGAAAATATTGGTACTGTACAATATAACCACTTAAAAAATAGCTAAAAATATCCTCTGCTAAAAGCCAAGTATTTAAATCTTTCAAAAATCAAGATCTGGTGAAAATTATAAAACGTTAGTAAAATTTAACATACAATAGTAAAATGTAACATACAATGTTTAATAATACTTGGGATTGAAGAAATAGGTAATAATTCTACATTTTAAAAAAAGGTTACTGGATTAGAGGACAACAATAAAATTTGTAATGGCAGAAATGAAACCGAGAGAGCGAAGAAAATGTATATAGTAAAAAGTACGTATTTATTTTAGAAAGGTAAATGATATTTGCAATCAGGCTGAAAAAGAAAACTGTATTTTGAAAGCATAACTTGGATATACATGTATTAGCGTATTCATAACATTTTATAAATTTTATATACACGTTTTTATGTTTTTAGGAAGTAAAAGGTAACCACGCAGATTTTACTATGTTAAGAAAAGTGTACTCGAATGGAATTTCGTTATTGTAATTTCGAATATATTTAGATTATTTATTGTCAATTAAACACGCCATGAATTACCAAATCATTAGATACAATGTGGCAACACGAGAGTTTCTTCTGCGACTCGACTTGATGATCATTACGCTAATTTGTCGTTTTTAGCTCGCAGCGTCTCAAGTCATTTACTGTCCTTTTCCTGTGGAAAGTAACTAAATCGGATAGAAGATGACTGTATATCATCATTTCCTTGGAAATTGCCGCGGGCTTACCAACAAAAAAAAAAACAATGTTTCCTTTGAGTCTATGTAAAATATTGCGCTTTTTATATGAGATTTAGATACCAAAATAATAGATTTAGAACTCATACTACTTCTGCCTTACGTTGTAAAACTTTAATCTGGACTATTTATTATCTTAAACGAAGCGCTTCAATGCTATCAAACATACATATTGATATTGTGTACTAAGTTAAAATAAACGCTTCTTGTTAATACCAGAGCTTTTGAAAAGCGTAGGCTGAAGTCTAAAAACTTATATTATCGCGATACATTAGAATGTGAATTTTTCTAAGCCATAAAGAATACAGAAGCCGATATGATATTCTAATTGAAGAGACATGTTTAACACATATACACATTACTAGAAATGATTTAATATGAACACCAATCGAAAGTTATTATTACATTAATGTGTGCAATATAATGTCAGACGATAAAATGTAATAAGCATTTTAAAAGCAATAAGCAGAAAAACTTACAATAAAATCTATTAGGCTTATCCTACAAAATGCGATGATAATATTGTTGATTTTTTTGTTAAAAAATTGCATTTTTTTTTATAAATTTTGATTCAACGCTTTCATTCCTGATTATGACTGATCATTGCATTTGATCAACGTTGTGTTTTACCACCAAACATATTTATCAATGTTTGTTATAAATGTTTGTGGTAAATCTTAAAGTGGAAGTAAATATATCCATTATTTCATCTTATCTATCACTCCATATGAGTCATAAAATAGTTTAGAGTAAATCATTTGGGCTAAGATGTTCAATCTTTTTTTGCAAATTATGGAAAATACAGTTTGTTGTATGAATGAATACATGAGAAAAAATCGGTTTACTTTTGCTAATCTCAGTGATTATTGACTACTTACATTGTTCCTTTTTATATAATTGTATTTGCGGATAGGATATAAAATTTATTACAAAAATATCGGAGGAAATAAAGGTATTTATAAGTCTTTAAGAGAATGTATTCTGGTTTTGTAATTTTTGTCTGTATAATAATAATAATAATAATAATAATAATAATAATAATAATAATAACAATAACAATAACAATAACAACAATAATAAAAAAATAATGATAATAATAATGACAACAACAATAACAACAACAATAATAATAATGAATAGGAGGAGAAGAAGGTAAAACATACGCATGGATGAGCTAAGGTTGTTTACATAAAAAAGGCAAAGAAATAATTTATAAAGTTGATAATCACAACAAAATTATTCAGCCAGTTCATTAGACATTAATTTAATCGGGAAAACGCTCTTTAATGTCGATGAAAAGATGATCATTAGAGCTATCATAAGGAATGGAAATGCCCAGACAATACGAAATGTGGGCGCTTGGTGAAAGGACACACACCTATTTAAGTGTGCTGGAAGCAGAGGCTATGCATCTTACAGAAATGAAAGAACATATTGAATCAGAGTACTTAAGAAGAACAATTGAAACTCTAAAATCAAATCTATACAGTAAATGCCTAATTAAGAAAATAAACACCTGGGGAATGTCTCTAACAAGCTACCACTGAAGCATTAATATGCTGAACCGATGAGAAACTTGAGTAGGGGAATCAAAAGATTAGAAAACTAATGGCAATTCACAATGCATTGTACATAATAAACGAAATTGGCCGACCGCACGTAAAATATTCAAAGGAAAGGAGGCTAATAGAAGTAGAATACTGCTTCATGTTAATAAAATTACTTGGAAAAACATGACTCAAAACACAGAATGATTAATATCTGTTAAGAAGAACGACACAATTAATAGTAAAATGATTTTTTAAAAATGGTAACGGATAGGAACACATAGGTGATTCATAACAATGGCAAAAGAAGTGTATCATAAATACAGACATTGCTAAGAAAAAAGTATGTAAGAACAAAGGAGAATTCCAACTGAAAGCTTCACACAGCAACACAATTTGCGCAAACACCGTTAAAGCTACAATCACATTGGACAATCTGAATAACAATTGAATGAAGCATTAACGATAAAACAGATATAGACACGATCGTGTACACATAAAACATGAAATAACACGATCGAATTTAGCTTTGCTAAACACTGGCTCTCGAACATGCTGAGGATTCAAAATCCACTAGGGGGCTGAACTAGAAAACGAAAACCACAAAATCACAAATAGATAAATTCATCACAGCTAGAAGACCATGGTTCATAATATTTAATAAGATAATCTGTCAAAGAGTAGATTTTAATGGTCCATTAGACAAGAGATTAAAGAAAGTAGAAACAGAAAGCAAATATGTGGAAATGTCTAGAGAACTAACAGGGTGATGGATCATTTTAAATATCAAGCCTTAATAGTAGATGCATCAGAAATAGTGACAATGAACGTGGACAAAAAAAAAACGACTATAAAAACTCGGATTATAGGGAAAACTTAGACTATTGTTCGGACAGTAAGTTTTAAAACAGCTGAAATCTTTAGGGACACCCTCGATAGAAGATACATATCCAAATCAGTCATCAGCCGTACAGTGTATAAAAATAAAACTAACATGCAACAATATCAATGAAATTGCAAAATTCAAAATTGAATGTTGACCCGACCCAGAATAACAAAATATAAGCGTTATTGACTTGTAGTTTTTCAAATTGTCAAACGGTCAAGTAAATGGGAGGACTGAAGACTGGCAGCACTATTAAGACTTATACTACTGTTTCACTGTATTACAAGTACTAAGTCCAGCTAGACAAGCAAGGACCTAAAGCAAAGCTTGAAAATGAGCACCGGCGATATTAAAAGATTTATGATGTTAGACCATCTTACATTTTATTTCCTTAAGTATGTTGGCATTCACAATGTTTTGTAAACAAGTTGGTTAATGCTCCGTAATTATATTGAGATTTGTAAATAACTGGTTTATAGATCATATATGAATGGAAAAAAGTTGTATGATATATATGTATATATATATATATATATATATATTATATATATATCATACACTTTTTCATATATATATATGTATGTATATATGTTAATATATACTCAAATTATTATATTACATATAATATCTATGTATCTACATATATATGTCTGTATATAATACAAATACATATTTACCAATAGAAATATACAAGGGACTATAAAAAACTAGGAACTCTTGTTTGATCAAACCAACCCAAATATTCTTGTTTTACTATATTTATATTGAGCAAGTGTGTTTAGTATATTTGTTAACATTTTTTTGTGAAAGTCACATACTATCAATACTGGCATGCCACTGAAGCAATATTTAAAACTTTATCAAGCATAATAAATAAATACTGATGTAAAATTCTCGTTTTATTTCACATGATGTTCTTAAAATTCTTATCTATATATTTCGATGCTTATGAACTGGGAATTATTTCATGTATAAATACTATTATAGCACATAAACCTACATAAAAGAATACATATACACATATTGCATATATTTTTTCTGTTTTCTTTATAATTTAGCTATCTAACAAATGGGGTGCCTATCGAGCAAAATTTCTTTCATAAACGTTATGTTTAAAGTACTTCTTGGTAAAAAAAAATAATGTTAACATTTTATTTACATTTGTATTATGCTGAACAAATATATTTAAAAATATTCACGTTTTATATATGTTATGAATGGCTGGCAATTTTAAATTGATTCAAAGCATACGTTCATGAAAAATTGTTGTCATAATGTTACCGAATAAGTAACATATTTTCTATAACAACTTTAATGTGTACAAGCATATCAGTAGGTATATTCTTACAAAACTCTTTATAAAATCTATGCTAAATAAAATTGTCAAAACACATTCCGAAATATGCTTTCCTTCAGAATTAAACTAATTAAAGCAACAAGAGGCATGTAAACCTGCTAAATATCAGTTAACATATGTTTTACACGAATATATATATATATATATATATGTATATATATATATATATATTTCAAATCATTTGGAGTATTTGGCATATTGCTCTAATCCTTGAGCTAAACGATACATTGTTTCAGATTATATCACATCAAGGCACGTCTAACATGGTAATATTAATGTCGGAAATAAGAATGTGGATGGCATTTAAGACGGACTACATTTTTAATCAAAGTTTATTTTCCCTAAATCAGCCAGTAATAATGGTGTTACAATCCAAGAATTCCGTGATTCTATACTCAGTATCTGCCATATTACAGCTAATACGATCAACTTTAGAAAGACTATTACATAAAGCGTATGACTTAACATTTCTTCCCTTGCACTAGAAACATTGGTAAAAGAAAGGAATATATATTTTTTTGTTATGGATATGTAATCTTTTAACTTATGACTACACATCGCCAAAGTTGAGACAAGTAATTTCGGTCTAAAAATGTATCTTAATAACTTAGCTCGGAAATCAACTCCGCTTGGCATGTTACAAAACTCTGTCGGAAATGACTTGAAAAAAATGAAAAGTAATATAATAGAAAGATCATTTTAAGTTATCCAAGTTCAAATATTTTAAATATATGAACTATGAATTGGCAGGCAGGTAATTTTTAAACTAAGTGTACATATTATTTCCACGTGCTATAGGGTGTTTGTTTAGATTGATGGGTTGTGTCCGATATTAAGCCTAATGTAAAAGAGATTGGTGATTTTGTAGAGTGATTCTGTGACATATTCATACATTTAAAAAATGATTTATTCGCGAAATAAACCCACGCTGAAATTTTCTAACATGATTTTTTATTGGGTGGATACGCGAATACCCTGACAAATTTCATGGAGATTTTTATAATTTCTATATGTATATTTATAGTTAAGATGAATAATATCTAGTGAATATCTAAGTAAAGCTGCAGATAATTCGCTTACGTGACCTATTTGCGTTATCAAATCTAAAAAAAACGTACCATTACGTTCTGCCACTTGGCCAGAACAATTCCCATAAATCCATTAATAGTTTACATATCGAATATTTTGAGATTTACAAATTACATTGATTCACCCAGATAAATGTGAACGTATTTATTAACTTCAATAACAATTAACAAATCTCAAGTCACAGTTCACATTTATATTTGAAACAGTTTCGGTTTTTCATAGCATGAAATTTATAATAATAAATGCATATTTCTTCATTAAAAATCATGAAAACATTAAATAAAACAGAAAACACATAGATATTGAAGCTATGATTTTTCCTGTTTAGTTATGTATTTTTACCTAGTGGATATTGCTATTTTATTAATTCCTTTTTCAGTCTACTCGAGCTGGGAACGGGACATCCTACTGTATGCAAACTTTTGGTCATAATCAGATATCTATCATGTTGTTTTCATTTTCATATATTTATTTTATATTATACAGATTGGCTAAGGTTCACATTGACGACCGGTGAGGTAAGATAATTGGTTTGCTTTCGCTTGAACTGTGAAGCAGGGGAAAAAGACATTGAAAATTAATGTGTTGACGTTTCGATACCTGAACCGCCTTCATGGGATGTCCTGCGTTTGTCTCAATATTTGCGTAGCAGGGGAGATGACAGTTTCAAAATTAAAGTTCAAAACAGCAAGTTGGAATAAAGCAATGGTTACAAGCCGGAGTATGCCGTAGTTTTCTCTGATTTATTACTGGAGATGGCAGCGAGCTCCTATAGCCACACATCTACCTCACTATGAAAAGACCTGTTCAAGCAATTTTCCCAGAGTAAATAACAGCTAGAGAAAGAGGCAGAAATGTGTCGGTTAGCAAGAAGCTTCGAAAGTCTATGCAAGAATACCTCCTCTCGAATCGACTCATCCGAAAAAGGCGCGAAAATGAAAGTTAAATAACCTGCTTGTATTTCTTATCGAATCAAACCATCAGCTAGGATTTGCCGAGAAAACGTTTTCCCTGATCATTTTAGAAGTAAAGCACTTAAGTGTTGTGAGGGAAATATCAACAAACCCGTTGTTTACAATAAGGAGAATGGTGTTCCTGTAACTGCCTTAACGAGAGAAAATATTTACTACCTCGCCCTTTCTTAAATTGAGAGTAAAATACTATAATAAAAAGTGTCTATCATACGCACCATGAAAGAGAATGATAGGAAAAAATCCGCGCGAACGTATATTTTGATGGACTATTTAATTCTTGTTTTTGTTTTCAAAATCCCTGTATAAATTTGTTTATAATTTACAATATACACACTTATCATTATAGAATATCTGCTCCTCGAATTAATGTAAATTCTATTGGAATTTTGGAAAAAAGTTTAATTCCCTTAGAATATAATCAGAGATCGACTACGAAGCCTAATGATTAAACCACCAAAGATTCAGAACGTTGGGTTAATCAACCCTTATGTACAGTAGAGACGCGCACCGGAGAAAAAGGTATAGTGCCTTCATTTGCCAGATTTGCAAACTTTGAACCTTACTGCGTTTGCAAAGCACTATATAGCTATCGGAGTTTGACCTTTGGCACAGCTTATCGAGTCAGTCGTGAATACCTGTAACTAGATCAAAATCAGCAAGCCGAACACATTAAAAGATGATGACAGAGACATACAATAAAACTTGTACACAATATAACGAAATGTGAAAGTTAGTTCGGAGTTTATTTTCGCCAGCCTTGTAACTCTCGTTTATGTGTTAGTTTATTTTTACATTCCATATGTGAAGCTTCCGACAAAATAAAAATAATTTCTGTTTCATAAATTTAAATCTATTTGTCTAACGCCTGTTATATGCTTGTTTCTAGCCTGGAAGATACTTAAACCAAGTTATTTGATGCCTATTTTGGGAATATACACCGGTAGACTGTTAAAAAAGCAAATCCTTTGGTCGCATAAAAAATCACTTGCAAAATAAAATCTTAGTATAACAAATCATTAAGAAAACCTGTAGATTTTTCGTATGAATTATGTTTGTTATACTTCTTTGATATGTTTCCACGATTTTATTTCTGTCCTGTAAGTTTATCCAGTAATATTGCATTTCAAAATTAGCGGGGTATTTTCTTGAAATGTCACCTTATTTTCACAAGCTAGACATATGCGTAGATTTTACTATGCAAAATTGAGGATCTAGTAGGACTTCTGTTTTCATACTATATCTTACTATACAATTTGAGTTAGATGTATTTTTAACGGTCTATAGTTATTGCTGGATTTACTAAGTGTAAATAATTATGAAGGTGTGTTCCTTATACCAGGAAAACAGCTCACAGGTCTACGGTAATTAAAGTTGAGAGTTCATTATTGAAAGTAGTGTAGAATTTAAAGTTTATACCACTCCATCTTATTATTATAAACAGAAAAGTGTATATGGTTCTCATAGAAAGTATCAGTGTAATATTTTTAGTAAGTAAAAAATGCAAACGTATACCAGGATTTTGGAAAATACACAATTTAAATTATCGATTTCACTTACAAAACAGCAAATAATGCCCATTATTATTTATTAATTTTTTTTCGCTTTTAATAACATTGCGTAAAAATGGAAATAATAATGAAATATTGTAGATAATAATTATTTATTACATTTTTTCACCAAACATATTACATATTACATATTATACAACACTTATATATCAATGTTTATTAATTTCTATCTCATTATTAAAGCTGACCGTATAAAACCTGCACTACATTGACTCTTTTATTATAAAATCATCATAAACATTCAGATTATTAATAGACAGTCAATGAATTGATTTGACCATAATCAGCTTAATATACTTATGGAATAAGTTTTAGTTTAATATAAAAGAAAATAAGTTTATATATATTAGCGATGGACTATGCTTGCCACAATTTCCAGTAAGGAGCTGATGCTTTTCGAGTCAGACTGGACCAAAAATTCCCAGTGAAAGAATCGTAATGTTGTTCTTTCTTCACTTGAGCGGAGTTCAACTTGTCTATATTTCTGTTAATATATAATTCATTTAATTATTTTCGAATCTTCTCGCTATATGTGTCTATAATGACGCTAAAATTCGTAAGCATCCCTGATTTTTTCACAAGTAGGAATCATTTTGTAATACACTTATATATTCGCCTGATGATCATTGTAAACCGTTATATAAGATGTTTGGATATTTGTTAAAGGTTGTTTGTAAAATATATGACCTTCATGCATGGAGGTGGTTATTATATGAACATCTAGCATGTACACGTGATCTCGTATTCGGTTACTTACATTTTTCTAAAAGAAAGTATTTACCTCAAATGTAAACCTCGTACAGTTTCCAATATCCGCGCCTTTATCCTCAAGCTACTATAAACTATATTCAACTCAACTAAGCTATTATTATGAATAACTTATATTATCACGTATTTTTTCAAGATATTTAGTATGCCAATTATCATACAACCATAACGTATTTGTGGGTATGCGAACGAGAATCCGTACAGTAGTCAAAAGGGAAATATAGTAATGGATTGTAATGGAAGTTCGGTAAATTTGTTAACTTAAGTGAAACGGCTCATCAGAAACTTGTTCACGTTGGACTTGAAGAAAACCATATTATAGACGGCTGGAAAGCAGGAAAACGGAAGGCAATTCCACAGGCATTCCAGTTCTAAGAAAGAAGCTTGAATCACGGAATCTATGTTTAGGTTTAGGCACAGATAAAGAGTGAGGGGAATTATTGATAGTGTTTTCAGCTAGACGAGTGTTTCCTGTGAAGGTTTAGCGGGGGGCCATAGATTTAAGCTCAGTCGAACACTTTCCATGAAAATAACGATAAAGCAGAGACAAACTCGCAAGATCTCTTCTGTGAGATAGAGGTTGAAGCTACTAAAGCGCCGCCAAATCTATTCAGCCGATGGCAAAAAAAGCTGACTATCCATGGTCCCGTATACACATTGATTACTGTTGACCACTTGATTGACCGTACTATATAATATATACTAATATATATATATATTTATATATTTATATATATGTATATATTTATATGTATATATTTATATATATATATATATATACACTAATATAAAGGAGAGTAGAACAATAGTCTAAAGAGCAGAGTGTATTTTAATGTAATAGTAAAATTACTAATTTAATTTAAATATAGGGAAAGAAAAAGTGCTCGTTGTAATTTAGATATATAATAAGCTCGCAAGGTAAATATCCTCGAGATAATTTAATATTAAGTAATGTGATTGATAATTTAAAATTGTAATTAGAATTAAAAATTAAAACTCCGTTTCACAAGAAGGAACAAGAATTAAGTCAATAATTTGTACGATTGTTTCGGAAAACAATGTTTTTTTATTGTGGTAGACATTAAGCCCCGGACAATAATTTTTACATATAGAATTTTTAACAAACAAAGTTTCCTCACCAGCAAAGTACTGGGAAGGGATTTTAATATATGTAAAAGACACCATAAATACACCTAGCATTAAAAGTAAGGCAGATGTATCAGTAAAAAATTAAAATTAAGGCATACATTTATTATATCAGAAAATTAATATGGGTTAATGATAGAAATAAAATAGAATAAAATTATGAATCCGAATTTGGTTTAAATATAATATTATAATATATATATATATATATATATATATATATATATATTTATATATATATATATATATATATATATATATATATATATATATATATATTTATATATATATATATATATATAAAGTAAATCAAAAAAAAATCTCTACATTTATTTCTACAATATGCCTGCGGATGATAGAAGTACTTCTGTCGAAACGGCTCGCGATTATGGATCCAACATGTACAATTTCGAGAAAAAAACACAAAAAGGCTTATTCGGATATTGGAGAATATAAACAGGACAATTGTAAAACAGAATAATTCCGTGCTATTCAATAACATTTGTCTAAATAATATATATATATATATATATATATATATATATATATATATATATACATATATATATGTATATACATATTTATGCATATATATATATTTATATATATTTATATGTATATTTATATATATTTATATATATATATATTTATATATATATATATTTATATATATATACATATATATTTATATATATGTATACATATTTATATATATACATATATATACTAATATTCATATATATACATATATATATACTAATATTTATATATATACATATATATACTAATATATAATATAAAATATATTTTAGTCATCGACATACAGACCTGTTTCGTTGTATCACAACTCATCAGTGCCGCTAGACTAACACCTCTCCCAAGCCGAGGATCGAACCTAGAACCGTCGTGATGACAGTCGGCAGTCCTACCCACATGACTACGGAATCGGTGGCCGAAATTAACCTATCCGAACGATTATTTAAATAAACATTCGTCCGCTACTCGTAGAGGGCTCAAACGTTTGTTTGTAAACAAATCGCGAGCTTCGCATTATTTCAGCTAAATTAAGCAGCGAGTAAGATAATTTACAAGAGTGCTCTACCAAAGAGGGGAGCTTTATAAAATATATTTTAGTCATCGACATACAGACCTGTTTCGTTGTATCACAACTCATCAGTGCCGCTAGACTAACACCTCTCCCAAGCCGAGGATCGAACCTAGAACCGTCGTGATGACAGTCGGCAGTCCTACCCACATGACTACGGAATCGGTGGCCGAAATTAACCTATCCGAACGATTATTTAAATAAACATTCGTCCGCTACTCGTAGAGGGCTCAAACGTTTGTTTGTAAACAAATCGCGAGCTTCGCATTATTTCAGCTAAATTAAGCAGCGAGTAAGATAATTTACAAGAGTGCTCTACCAAAGAGGGGAGCTTTATAAAATATATTTTAGTCATCGACATACAGACCTGTTTCGTTGTATCACAACTCATCAGTGCCGCTAGACTAACACCTCTCCCAAGCCGAGGATCGAACCTAGAACCGTCGTGATGACAGTCGGCAGTCCTACCCACATGACTACGGAATCGGTGGCCGAAATTAACCTATCCGAACGATTATTTAAATAAACATTCGTCCGCTACTCGTAGAGGGCTCAAACGTTTGTTTGTAAACAAATCGCGAGCTTCGCATTATTTCAGCTAAATTAAGCAGCGAGTAAGATAATTTACAAGAGTGCTCTACCAATATATATACTAATATATATATATACTAATATATATATATATATATATATTTATATATATATACTAATATATATATATTCTAAATATATATATATACTAATATATATCTATATACTAATATACATGTATACTAATATATATATATATATACTAATATATATATACACTAATATATATATACACTAATATATATATATATATATATATATATATATATATATATATATATATATATATATTGACTTGAGAGCCGTCGTTGCCAGTTCGAATAATAGTGTTATACATGATATTGTTATTCATACAGATTGTGTTTATATTATTATAGAATCACCTTTTTATTGAATCCAATATATTTCCTGGAATTGTTTACCCGTTTGACTAATTAACAAAAACAAAAAGATGATAATAAGGTAATGTCTTTTAGAAAATTCCATTTTCTTTTACAATATAACTTCCACTGATATTTAGACTTTACGATCCTAAAAATAATCATTCAACTCTTTTAGAGAAAATGAAGAATTTTACAAGGCTGTTTTTCATTACACCGGCTAAGGAAGACCGATATTACGCAAAATATATTGTTAAATCTTTAAATACGAGTTATTTTCAAAATCAGATTTTTTTCGATTTTCGATACTTATTAGAAAAATTACGGGGCCCATCATATGTAAGACCACTGAAGGAAATAGATATATTACCTCGGTGGGAATTTACCTTAAATAGGCTCAATTGTTTCTAAACCTATGTGAAATTTACTCACACAACATAGAACGTTTATATAATAGTAGATGTATTTATTGTAGGTGAACTCTCCTTGTAGCTTTATTGCCAAACATATATAGTTTTACTTATGTATAACAACTTATCAAGATCAGATACCTCTCGAGGACAAGGGTTAAGTGTGTACAGTTGTCAATTTGACAATATAGTAATCGGTAGTAATGGAAAGTAGGTAAATTTATTAACTTAAGTGCAACGGCTCATCAAAAACTTGTTTACGTTGGACTTGATGACAGCTATAGTCTAGTCTGCTGGAAAGCAGGAACACGGACGACAATGGCACAGGCGTGCATGTAATCCACGCCTAGGTCCAGGCACAGATAAAAAGTGAGGGAACCACATACATAGAAAAAGATCTCTCCATGAAGCCCACGAGATCCATTTTTAAGTCCATCAAGACAGGACAGGTTCTCCGTAGCAGCTCCTGCCCAGATGGGGCAAAATTACTCCATCCTTGGATATACCTGGCTCCCACATAGACAGAGAACCGGGCCAGTAGTGAGATATCTACTGAATCGAAAGAAGAATTCCAGCGTTTTTTTTTTTCCAGTGGCCTCGGCAACAGGTTTGATGGATGCGTTCCATTTCAGATCAGGAGTAAAACTCAAGACCAGAAGCTTGTAAAACCATGATGCTTCACCGAGGCGAAAGCCATTCATTTCAATTGCTTCCTAATAAGGATCAGAATATTGATGATGTAAAGAAAGCTGCTTGGTTTTAGATGCATTAAAAGTAGCCATCCACTCCATAGGAGAATGACTCGGTGAGAAATCGGTCGTTTACGGTCTTAGATGTGCTACCATAGCATCATCAGCATAAATATCTACGAATGATGTAAGGATGTAATTTGGAAGGTCATTAATGTATATCAGGAAAATACTTCCTCATCTTGGTTGTTATAGTCACAACGTTTCGACCGTTTTGCCCTCCGGCCTTCATCAGGTGTTTTGTATCGAACTGGGGAACCGTTTGTTAGAAGTCTCGAACCCAACCCTGTATTATTATTACGGGGTTACCGTGTTCGGACTCCAGCTAGGCTCTGGGACATAGTTTTATGATTCTCTGGTTTGAATGTTACTTTTCACTGACTTCGTTCAGGATTGAACTCAGCACCTTTGGGTAACTGTAAACTTTGATACAACGTCTAGGACCACTCAGACATATGTCACTTGAGCAATTCTTAGTTGTTTTTTTTTAATGGTAAACCTATGTTGTTATTCAAGGTTTTCTCTCTCTATCAGAGGTGTTCAAATTGCATTCAGCTCTATGCTTGGTTTGCTCAGTAGGTTATGCCAGAGCATGTGAGCTTTTATTTTTCTCACTTTCCAGTGAGTGTCTCTATTTATTATATTTGCTTCATCCCATAGGGGGCGATGCCCCCCCCTTCTCCATCCGGACATGGTTGGCTATACCCGATTTTTCCGCCTCCCCTTTAGTTACCGCTTTTCGGTGTGCTTCCACCCTTAATTTAAGGGGGCGGAATGTTTCACGCTTGTAAACCTTTCTGCAACTGCATGGGATGGAGCTTATGCAGTTCCTGGTCATGTTCTCCTCCATGCGGGGCTTCACTCGTACCAGGTGTCGTCTGAGTGGTGCTTCGCTCTTGAATACCGTCCTGATGTTATAGGGGGCACATATTCTCTGAATCTTTTTGGAGATGCCTCGTATGTATGGTAGGCAGACCGTTGGTGGTTTTTGGGTTTCATTCTCCTCCTTTATACTATTAACATGTCTGGTGGATAGTATGCTATCGGGGTAGTTGTTACGACGGAGGGTATTCTTTAACCTGACCATTTCTTGGTGGTATGTAATGGTGTCGCTACTTATTGACTCTGCTCAATGATGTAAGCAGCGTGCGATTCCATGTTTGATACTGTATGGGTGATGGGAGTTGAATATAAGGTATTGTCCGCTGAGGGTAGGCTTGCGATATACGGATGTCTTAAACCCATGCTATGTGCGTGATATGAGTATATCAAGGAAGCCCAGATGTCCATCTTTTTCTGTCTCCATTATGAAATGTACTGATGATCCTATTGAGTTCTCATCGTATAGGAGAGCCTGAATGTCTTCCTGATGGGGCCAGAGTATGAAGGTGTCATCAACGTATCTTAGCCACATGGTTGGCTTTAGAGGAGCTGAACCTAAGGCCATGTTTCGAAGTATTCCATGTATATGTTATCCACCACTGGTGATAATGGTTAACCCATAGCTAGCCCCTCCTCTTGTCGATATAGGCCAGTACCCATTCTGAAGTAGGTTGTTTCTATGCCGAATGTCAGCATTTCTATAAAGTTTGGCAATGGTACACATGTGTGCTCTTCTATGGAGAGGTCCGCAGCTAGTTTGCCTTGAATTACTGCTAGTGTCTCACTAGTTGGGACTTTAGTGAACAGGCTAACCATACCTAGGCTTACGATTTAGTTTTTACAGATGGGTGCTCCCTTGATCAGTTCTGTGAAGTGGGCAGAATTCTTTACATGTGTTGCTGACTTGCCTGCTAATGGGTTTATTATATCCAGAAGATACCTGCTAAGTGGGTGGCAAGGTGAGCCTCGGCAGCTCACTATGGGTCTGAGTGACATACCGTGTTTGTGTATCTTGGGGAGACCGTACATATGTGGTAGCTTACTGTAATGCTGGACCAGCTGTCTATATTTCATCGGAGCGATTTGTTCCTTTCGGTTTTCAAAGTTGGGCCCTTTTTCGTCGTAATAATAATAATAAAGGGTTGGGTTCGAGACTCCTAACAAAGTATTCCCCAGTTCGATACAAAACACCTGATAGAATTCCGTAGGGCAAAACGGCCGAAACATTGTGACTATAACAACCAAGATGAGGAAGGCAGTCCGACAATCTCAATCAATGAAAATACCTCATCTCCAAAATACAGACAATTACTATCAGGAAAAGGGTTGCCCCCAGAATGGAACCCTGAGGAACTCCATCATTAATACTGAGAGCTTCTGATGTTTGCCTATCAACAACTACACTTATGAACTTAATGAAAGGATTTAATGATTGAGAAGACATTTCCAGCTATACTTTAGCTGGAGATCGTGCGAAGTAACCCCTTATGGCATACCCTATCAAATGCCTGTGATATGTTAAGAGCAATTGCCCTAGAAATGTTGCCTCCGTCTCGAGATTCGTTAATCCTACGAGATATAACTGTAAGCACATCTGGTGTAGATCTAGAAGAACGGAAACCATATTGTGTGTCACTTAGAAGGTTATTTTTGTTGAGATGCCTGTGCGTTTCTCTATTTAACACATATTCCAGCAACTTACTCATGACACACGTGAGACTGATTGGTCTGTACTGAAAGAGGTATGGGCGATCACCTGAATTCTTAAATACAGCTCATACCGATGGGATTTCCCGAATGATGAAAAGGAATTCTCTTTAAGACAACGTATAAACAGATTTGTAAGTATGGACGCTAGTACTAGCTTCAGTTTTTTGTGTACTATAATTGATAATTGATAACTGATGCTTACGAGATTACTTCAGGTCCATTGATGATAGCCGGGATGGAGCACAGGCTTCTGTTCAGGATTCGGTTTGCTATTTTCCAAAACTGGTGGGGACCAATCCGATGCTCAACTACTTTGGCGTGACGGACTGAACATGCAACGCTCTTGAGCTCTTTATTATGGTTTTACAATGGTTGCTGGCAGTCCTGAAAGCTGTTTTTGTCTTCATACATCTATTACGCTAAAAGCAATGGAAAAAGTGATTTCTTTGCACAATGGCAGCAAAACATTCTGGAGAGAACCAGGGAATGCAATTAGGCTCTTGCTGGAACGTGTTCTGAGGGTATAAAACGGTCTATACCTACAATTAACAATTCCGTCAGGTCTGATAATATAGAGTGCATATCCTTTTTAATCATGGAATTCGGAGGTAGATCTGATATAAATGTACGGAAGCTATTCCAGTCAGCCATATTTTATCGATATACTGTACGATTGAGAGGTACGCCCGAGGACTTATCGCGTTTCATCTTTATCTTAATTGATGCAACAGTGGTTGGAAGATCCGTGAGGAGACAGAACGAAAGCTAAACACAGTTCAGGGCAAGTTGTGAGAAAAAGGTCTGGCCGTCAGTGTCGGGCACACGGGTGGGTTCGTGAACAATCTGAGTGAGGCCATAAGCAATGGAGAAATCATGACAGAACCCCCCCCATCATCGCTCTTATTTGAGTCGGTCAACCATTTCACATTGGTAAAATTAAAGTCTCCACATACGTTAATATTTGCTGGAGGATAAGCAGATAGGACGTGGTGTATTTTCTAAGATATGCTTTTAAAATAGTAACACCGCTGTTGTGGGGCGATAGAGAGCAAATATAAATGCAGTAATGTGAGCAACTGCAAGCCGTAGGAACATATAGGGTAATTTAGGATCTTCTCTGGAGATGTCCCTACAACATGTAAAGCAATATTTAATATAGGCACATAGTCCATGCCCATGGCGATCTTGGCGGTCAGATTTGGAAGTTAAGTTAGACTATCCTTTAGTTACGAACTCATTTAGGGAAATAGTCTGTCCAATTCCAGTTTCGCTTTAAAATAATAGGTCTTTTTTAATCTCCTGTAATTGTAATTCAACCTCTGGAAGGTTACAACATATGCCCCTAATGTTGGAAAAGGAGACATGGTAATGGGGTCACCGTTTGAAGTTTTATATCTGGGGTTACTTGCGTATTTTTTATCGAAAGTTTTCATGATGGATTTTTGGAATTTGCGGATTAGATCGTCAGACTTGCTTGGGACACTACAGAGAGGGAAACTAAGAGTGAAAAAGAAACGAAAATATTTTGTAGAACATCTTACGATAAAGCCGTAACAATTACCCAAATATAAGACATCGCGAGTCCCACCAGAAGCGACTGCATGATCACCATATTCATCAAATGATAATACAACAGCTCCAGTACTTTGCGCCTGCTGATAGGACAGCCTCCTCACTGGTTAATCCAAGGTTCGTTCCCCCGAATATCAAGCAGATAATGTCAGCCCAGATAAAACGTTTACCTCCAGCACCCTTACTAGTTACATGACAAAGGATAGACATAGAAACCGAACATTTCCAACATCTCTTGCGACTGTTCGCGCAAAATACTGCCAACATAGTATACAGCTGTTTCTTCTCCCTTTGTCAGAAAAAATCACTCATTGACAAATGAGGACTGAGGGACAAATAAAGGGGAATGAGAGTAAGGGAGCTGCCGATGACGCACCCAGAATGTGTTCCCTACTCTCTATATTTACTATATTCCATTATATATGTATATATATATATATATATATATGTGTGTGTATGTGTGTATATGTATATACATATATATGTGTATATATATATATATATATATATATATATATATATATATATATATATAAAGAGGAAGCTAGGGGGAGAAAAATAGACCAATTGAATTCGCACATGTAGTCTTAAAAGACGAACGTAACATGTATGCACGCGCATAAATTAATGTCTTAATAACGATCCGAATTCTGAACCGTCACGTAAAACGATCTCGCTACTCTACACTATCAGATTTTTTTTACGCAAGTCAGAGTGGAAATAGCTATTCTCTTTATCACACCGATTTGAGACAGTTAAGGACAGCTGAAATTCGTGACCAGAATCGCTGAACAATAATATTGCTTCTTCGTTTAAATCCTAGAACAACGGAAATATAAAGTAATATAACGGTGTTTTATTCTGCTGTGATTTAGCAAATAAAGCGCAATTACGTATTTAATCTATCATGCATATTTTACATGTAAAATTAATACTGTTTATATCTGCGTTTGACTTCTTATTCTCATGTGTTTGGTAAAATTTGAAAGTGGCACTAGTATATTTGATTGGTCATCTGTATAAGTTGAGGGCAATCTACACGGTCGAACTGTTGTGGGATCCTACCTCTTCCGGTGTATGTTCATTACTATTAATTATATTATTCTTAAAAAAGTGTTCATATTTCATTACGATATTCTATCACATGAATTTAACTTGAATGCAAAATAAGGTTAGCAAGCTCCCTTTAAATAACAGTACCTTGATAATACTGAGACATGTAAATAATGTTATATTTTACTCTCATTTGTCTCTGTATTTTTATATGAATGTTGGACACATTTCTGTGAATAGTTTATCAAATCCTGAATTCCCATTAAATGTAAACATAAGCTATATACAATTGATAACTCTGAAATGAAAAATATGTTTATATAATGTATTATAATAATAAACAAATATAATGGAAAAAAACAATATAAAAATAAAATCAAATAGTATCCATACACAACCATAAATAACAAAAATGCTTAAGCGTATCAGCAAGAATATCATTATTAACACTATTACGTACTTACGATTACGCACGTGTTACAGAAAACTACTTGCAATCGAATTTCAGAGAATGTTTTTCTTGAGTTTAAAAGAAAAAACAACAATTTTTTATAACAGAAATTCTTCGGCATTTCTAAAACTTAGTAATCTTAGATTAAGAATATTGAATAAACCATTTTAGTTATCATAGTGTGATCTACTATAATAAAACTGTACTCCTGTCTTTTTTTCTTTGCGATTTAGTTCATATATACATAATGTATATTGTTCCACTTATACTTCAGATTGGCACACCCACTTTAACATTTGCATGATTTCCATTTATACGTTTTTTTCCAAAAACAAATCAGAACGTTATCTCATTAGCATAAAAATATGTGTTAATAATTAGCTTTGACATTGAATTGAAATTACTGATAGAATTGTTTTAAGTAATATATTTAGAAATATTGTATGAATTTGATTTTGTAATTATCAGTAAGATAACCAAAAAACTAATTTTAATTACGGAAATAAGTTTTTTTGTATTTACAATATGAGTCATATCACTGACTTGAATGATTCTAGTATCAATTTCCATCCCAAGATTCCATCAGAGAGTAAATGTTTCAAACATATGTATAATGTATTACTTGGCAAGTTATGTACCATCGATGATAGTAATCAGTCGAGAGAGGCAGCATGGTGCAGGGTTGTGGAGTATCTCCGTCTTCTTGGATTGATTGTGAGACCGAAGAGCTTTGATCACTCGCTGTACCATCTGCAACTTTTGTTATGCGTGGGAAACTAGTGTTCAGTCGTCGACAAAAAGTGCTTTCTGAAGAAGAGTTGACAGGTTTCTCATCTTTGCTCTGAGCCGACGCAGGTCTAAGCGAGAGCTTTTCAAGTGATGATCAATTCATAGTCCAATTCCACAGACCTTGGACATCATGAGACATCACACTAGGTAAAAATACCGTAAAGCCCTGAATAAGTACGCATTTGTTCTTCGTGCTTATGCTGATATCGAAACCAGCTTTCTCATTACCATTGAAAAGACCTTGACATGCATGCCTTCTTGTAAGAGCCTGATCATCGACACGCGTTTTAAAATACATCCAATGCACTTAAAAACCGTCCAAATTGCACCTCAGTTAAGAGTGTAAAAAGCGTTGTCAAGATGAATACTGAGTTGAGAGACTTGTCTTTATCAATGGACTTCTCTTGAAGTTGTCTCACAATGAATATGATGTCTACATTAATTCTGGCAGGCCTGAAGCCGCACTATACGTCGGGGAAGGTTTAGAGACGGTTAGGAGCCATTTTGGATAATCAGATGAAAGATGTGTACTTAAATGTAAAGAAGGGAAATATCTTGTAGTTACTGCAGGTTGTCGTACATTCCTTATTTTTATAGAGGGACGGATCAAGGCGGAAGTCTTCTGGCATCATTTCGTCTGAAACAGTTCGCAGGAAATCGTGAACTGTTTCACGGCCGTCCGACTTACAATCTTGTAGATATCAGCAAGGATTCAATCAGTGCTCGACGCATTGCTTAGGATTGTCTGATCGATTGCGTTCAAGATCCCCTCGGGGGGATGAGAGTGAATATTGTACTGGCTGTTAAGGGATCTGATTCGGGGCGTTTCAGCAAACTTACTTGCGTATAAATTAAATGCTATTGCGAGCCCTTGCTTAGAATCTCCAGCTTCTTGATGAGCGTTTACTAGTCCAACGAAAGTCGTGGGGCGATTCTGGAGGCAAAGTGCCTAAAATCAATTTTCATTTAAGCTGAAAAATTTACTGACTAGCTCCATACAATAACTTATCTCTAGCTGCTTTGTCCCGCCACCATATACCATATATTGTTTTTAACTTGTCTATCATCCTGAACAACACGTCATGCACACTTGCTGGGGATAAGTACGTCGTTGTCATTGATCTTGCCCACATCGTATCTTCCCGAACGCATTCCAAGCTACTTTAATTTGTTCAACGTAAGCATAAGGATGATTGGTGTGTCTCCCGGTTAGATTGACCTGATGACTTTGTCATGCAGTTAATAAAAAATATCCTTGGTATCTGGGGTTGTTAGTGTAGGAGCGTACATGCTAATGATCGTAAGGTATCAGATACTCGTGAAAGGAATGCGCAATAAGGCATTCGTAGATTCGAATTCACTGCGAAACAATGATGTGCAGCAAAATTATCCTGATTGCAAAACCAATAACGTAAATTCTGTCCTCCACTTTTAGCTAGCCATTATTCTGCCAGGAGTCCCTTGTCTGAAAACAAAGTTTCACTGAGTAGACCGGTAATATAAACTAGGTCTGGTTGAGTTCCCCGGTAACATTAGGGATCCCATGTGATTTCTCTCGGTTCTAAAAGTGATAGGTCTATTCAGAAAACTATATTCAGTATATTCCGACATTTCAAACTGCCTAACAAATGTACTAACCACTCCTTGAATTCACCATACACCCCTAATAAATAAATATTAATTTATACACTTACAGATAGGTGTATATGCGTGTGTTTTGTTTTATTTTATTTCAGTCACAGTACTCTAAAATTTAAGGCAATTTTCCTAGTAAACAATACTTGAACTCCCTATGCGATACCGACATTTTCGATTATTAAAATAAAAATCAAGGTTTCACATTTAAAGTTAGGAAAACAGTTAAGTATATTAATGTTTCTCTTCCCCATCGACAAGATTACCGTGCTATATTATATCCCTTTCAGGTAAATTGGACCTATTTGGTTCCAGAACATCTACTCTAGTTGAGTGTAACTATAGTAAATATCACGATTCCTTATCCAAGCCACTAGCCACTGCGATTAAGCCATACATAGGAAGTGTAACTCTGGCCTCGAATAATCTACGTTTTGAATTATTTAGTCGGGTGTTGTTTATGTACAAAGTATACTTATCTCAGGTCTTCTGAGAAAGGCTAGTGTATAGTGTTCTTACATAATAGAACAAAAGTCTCTGTAAAATATATTCAAGCTCTCTCTTGTAAGGAATCAAGTGCTATCAAGTATCCATCTGAGGTCGCCCTAGTAAACATTCATGCATGGGTGTATAATTAAATGTAAGTAAATTGGGTAAATATGCATGAAATAAAATTAATACACAACAATATAATATTGTACAGATTTAAAATTAAATACCCCAGCTTTCGTGCTAAATAATGCTTGCAAATATCAATAGCAGAAATTTAACTAAATGATAAATTGACATTTCCCTCCATTCAATTGTCTTATGCTATTATTATTATTATTATTATTATTATTATTATTATTATTATTATTATTATTATTATTATTATTATCATTATTATTATTATTATCATCATTATTATTATTATTATTATTATTATTATTATTATTACAGAGTAAAATCTCACACATAAATAGGCATCAGTCATAGACCATAATGATTCCTTTACTCTACGTGACACATTCCCTTTCCGGTAAACTCAAACACGTTTGACATTCTTTACAATGTAATTTACGTTATCGTAACTGACGCTTACCATTGAGTAATCCCAACCAATGGTTATTGGCTTTCACTAAAAGTTTGGTGATAATAAGCCCCACAATTATGAAATATACACTGCTGTTTATACTTTTCTAGTGTTTAAATTTGCTCTTAGGTTGTCATTGTTCTGATTTCCTGTACTGTGATTTATTTAGATATGATTGCGTTTGCTTTAGTATGATAATATCCGCATAGTGTTCACGTCTCAGAATTGTTGGCTAGCTCCATACAATAACTTATCTCTAGTTTTCAATATCTTTATAACAATACTTTTCGTTAAAAATTCTTTTTGGATATTCTAGCCGACGATTCTGTTTATAAGTGTTGCTTATTCAGTTGTGTTTCTTCTGAATATTTTCAAATCGCGCATACATATGATTTTCTTTTTGCTTTTGTCTCTATTCGTAAACTTGCATCTGGCATCCTATTCCATCAGTGCATTAGTAGCAGGCATCATGGAACAGTATTGATGATAAGAAAGGTAATTCTTTTTATGTTTATTTTAGGTACACATTGTCCATTCGGTGTTGATCAAGGTCTCTATTTTTGTATTGTTTATTGTCTTTTTAATCAGATGGATACTCTTGTTGGGGAGTTTACACACAGTCAAATGATCTATTAAACATTCTTCACAGATCCTTCCGTATGTGTACTTTATCCAAACAATAGCTAGGTTGTTTGTAACTTTTTACTTCAGTAAAGATAATTTATTCCATATATAATAAATCGTACTTCCTCTTCTGATGTATTCGCATCTTTACTGGTCCTCGGCATGTAGTACAGCCATTGAGGTAATAATACATTTATTATCCGGAATAAGAATTAAATATGTTCTGCATTATAAAAAGCCAGCATTTAGTAGTTTCTTTAGGTTGTCTTTCATGTGTCCTTTGCATTTGTGTGGTTTCACCTCTGTTCATCGATTCTGACATCTGTTTATCTGTTATGCCATTTTTAGTTGTCTTGTGAGAATATTACAATAGTACGTTTATGTCCTTGGCCACTCTAATTTGCAGATTTATAGGCGTTTTCTCGACTGTTTCTTTTACTGCTTGCGTTTTCAGTCTCATATCCCACTAGATTTTACTCAAATTCCATGTCATTAACCAAGTTCAATTGTCGGTCTACCCACATATTGTTCAAGTAGTTTGTTTTATTGTTCTTATTCTCCCGCTTGTATAGTTGTAAGATGAGTTTTCGTTGTTTTATAAGTCTTTTTTTTACACTTGAAATATAGAAATACTTTAATCTTCTTATTTAGATGGTATTATTATCTTCTACTTTAGCTTTTTAATGTTTCTATGTTAGCGTCTATCGCCGACTCATATGTAAACTTTTCTATTCTTTTCTATTTCGTAGCCTATTTCCTTGCATCGTTTTTATTCTGTTAATTTTCCTTTTAAACTTGTTGATTTGAGATTCCAAACTGAATTCACATATGTATGTTTCCGCCTTTTTATATGGGAGAGGGGCTACTTAGTAATTGACCAGCTGCTGAAATGTAGGTATTTAAATATGTAATATAAATATGTTTGGGAATATTAAAGGGGTTATTAATTTTTTCTGTATCTGCTTTGGATTTATTCTACACCGTTCTTAAAGGATGCGATATTTTTTGTCCATTAATCGTATGTTGTTTTCAAAATAAGCTGCTTTTTTTCTCATGTAATGGTGTTTTGTAGTCTATGTCTCATATTTGCGGGTCATTTAAATATGAATACTTTTTTTTATCTTAAGTGGAACTCAATGAAGATGTGTGCATTTTAACTATTAATCTTGGCTTGTTTTTTATTATTATTTTGTTTTTAAGCCTAACTTTCTTGATCATACATGTTGTTTCGTCTGCGATATTGTGTTATATTGTAATGTCAGTAGATATATGACATAATCTTATAGTCTTTTCCAATATCATTTTATGATAGTAGGTTGTGTAGTATAAATCTATTACCAACCTATTCTATTTTGTTTCTCCCCATTGTGTTCTAAGTTTTTGGTTAAAGATTTAGGTTTTTCCAGCTGCGTGCTTGGTTGTTTTGCTTATACACAATAATCAGAATGATTTAAAGTTGTGGTGCCTGTCATATTTTTTTCTGTAAGTTTACGAGCTATGAGTGTCAAAGAAACGAGTGTTGTCACATGTGTGCCCCTTTGGAAGTACCTGACTAGTATGATACACATAGCTTTATTGGTGTCCCACAGTTGTCAATATTAATCATATTAATGTCTGCATAGCGTAATGTTTGTGAAAACATCAGCCCCAAAATTGTTTTACCTGTAGTCATATTATAACAGTATTACTCATCTCTTAAAAATAAGAGATTAGATGCACTATAACAATACAAATAAGAATATAGTAATAGTATTAAAGGCACACACACAACCCAAAAGCACTGAGTAAACATATGATATAGTTGACATACTCTATTCAGAATCAACTTGAAGATAATTTATCCCAGCATTTATTAAAAAATAATGATTAAGTGGGCACGCAACGATTAATTTTGATTTTCTTCAATCGTGAAAAAAACATTAAAAAATTGTTACAAAAAAAAATGCAATAATTAAAGTGAATCAGTTAAAAGTATATTAATATAATAAAAGAAGCAGTTCTAATACAATATTCTAAACGAATTCAAGTAATAATTTTCGAGAAAAGCAGGGTAGGCGTTATTTATTATTATTATTATTATTATTATTATTATTATTATTATTATTATTATTATTATTATTATTATTATTATTATTATTATTACGCTTATCGCTCTGTCCGTTATCATGCTGTGCATCCCTAAAAAGGAAATACACTTGTCACCCCTTAAAATATAAAAAAATGGTGTCGCTGTTGAGGCAAAGCTAATAAAAATGATTTGTCTTTCTTGGCATTTTGGCAAAGATCAAAGTGTAGTATGTGTCCTTCAGGTGCTACATTTCAATTTCTTCTCTCTCAGTGGAAGAGAAATCCTTTACAACTGAGACAATTTTTTCTCCACGTTAATATACGACCCGGTGTCTAAATCTGCCCCGTGGGGAGGCATTGTGAATAGGTGCAATGTTTAATGTAACAACGTTTTAATATTAAAAAAGTAACTGGAAAAAGTTTTTTTTTCTGATTTTATTACAAAATTGCATGGAAATGTCACTTCTGATTAATTATAAAATGTCCTGGAAAATGTCCATTCTCATCATTTTTTTTTTGTTTACTTGCCTCCCTACAAGGGCGGAATTAGATATGAGGTCGGTCATAAATTTAGGGGAAACCAAAAGCGGCAATCTGATCAACAAAAATAAAAATTCTATCAGTAATGAAGGATTTCTCCTCCACTACCCAATAGCAAAAAAGGAGGGATTAAAGTTGCCGGAATGCTGAAACTCAGAAATTCATGTTGAAGGAATGGTTGCCTAATATCTAACCTTGTTAATGTTTTTATGTATTACTTTAAGAAAAACTGCTGAAATAGTTTATGATTTAAACATTACTTTATTTCAAGTATATTTTAAGCGGTGGGCTACGGGATATAAAGTCTGTCCCAGAATTACTCAAACCGTTTACGATTTAAACATTACTTTATTTCATGTATATTTTTAACAGTGGGATGGGGGATATCAAATCAGTCCCGAAAATTGGATGAAAAAATTTACGCATTAGACATTTCTTCATTTAATGTATATTTTTAACATTGAGGTGGGAAATATGAAGTCGGTTCCGGAAATGGCTACAACCATTTACGTTTTGGACATTACATTATTTAATGTATATTTTTAATAGTAGGATGGGAGATAAGAAGTCAGTCCCAGAAATGGCTGAAAACGTTTACGATTTATACATTATTGTATTTCCTGTATATTTTCAACAGTGGGTTGGGGATTATAAGTCAGTTCCAGTAAAAGGAAATGGCTGAAACAGTTTACGATTAAAACATTACTTTATTTAATGTATATTTTCAACAGTGGGGTAGCGGATATGAAGTCAATCCCAAGATTGAATGAGATGTGCAAATATATACTATCAAAAAGCGTCGCCCAGTATTGAATGAGATAGGTGGAAAACATATAGTAGTAAATACCCAGCGTCTTCCGGGTTCGAATGAGATAGGTGAATTATATATATTAGCAGAATATGCGGCATCATCCGGGATTGGATAAGATAGGTGAAACATATATACAATGAGAATACCCAGAATTTATTGATTTCTTTGTAATGAAACAATCAGCTGAGGCAATATATCAGAGTTAGTATTTAAGTAAGGGGGAGCGACATAATCGGTTAAAGTTATGAAAATTATTGTTAAAATAAGTAATATATCCAAGAATTATGAAAAATGATGAAATGTGAGTTACTTGATTGGTTTGTTTGTAATGATATAATAAGCCCAGACAATATACAAAATATATTATATAAGTAGGAGGGAGAGGCATAATGTGGGGGTTTTATTATTAAAAAAAAATATTGTCGGAATTAGTAACATATCCAGGATTATGAACAACGATTAAATGTGATTTAATCGACTGTGCGTTTCTAACAAAATAATAAGCCCAGGAAATATATCAAAGTATTATGTTAGTAAGAGAGGGTGATAAGGATGGTGTATATTATGAAAAATAATTGTCGAATTAGTAACATATCCAAGAATTATGAAAAATGCAATATCTTATTTAATGCATTAGTGTGTTTGCAATGAAATAATCAGATCAGACAATACATCAAAGTTATTATTTTAGTAAGTAGGGGCGATGATGTGGGTTAAAATGATTAAAACTTATTGTTAACATTAGTAACATATCCAAGAATTATAAAAAGTGACAAAATATGAGTTAATTGATTGGTGTGTTTGAAATAAAATAATCATCCCAGATAACATATCAAAGTTATTATTTTAGTAGTGGGGGATGATAATGTGGGTTAAAAATATTAAAAATGATTGTCGAAATGAGTAACATATCCAACAATTAAGAAAAATGATTAAGTGTCAGTTAATTGCTAGTTGTCTTTTTATGAAGTAATCAGCCCAGACAATATGCCGAACTCATTTTTTTTAGTAAGAGAGGGCGACGAGGATAGTTTAAATTATAAAAAAAAAATATTGCCAAGATTAGGAACATATCCAAAAATTATGGAAAATGAGGAAATGGGTTTAATTGATTGGTGTGTTTATAATAAAATAACCAGCCTAGACAATATATCAATGTAATTATATAAGTAAAGGGGAAGGAGATAAGGAAGGCTTAAATTTTGAAAAATAATTGTCGAAATTAGGAACATATCCAAGAATTATGAAAAATGTAATATGTTATTTAATGCATTAGTGTGGTTGCAATGAAATAATCAGATCAGACAATACATCAAAGTTATCATTTTAGTAAGTGGGGCGATGATGTGGGTTAAAGTGATGAAAAATGATTGTCGACATTAGTAACATATCAAAGAATTATGAAAGGAGACAAAATGTGAGTTAATTGATTGGTGTGATTGAAATTAAATAATCATCCCAGATAACATATCAACGTAATTATTTTAGTAGTGGGGGATGATAATGTGGGTTAAACATATTAAAAATGATTGTCGAAATGAGTAAGATATCCAAGAATTAAAAAAAAATATTAAGTGTGAGTTAATTGATAGTTGTGTGTTTTATGAAGTAATCAGCCCAGACAATAGATCAAAGTGAGTTTTTATTAAGAGAGGGCGACGACGATAGTTTAAATTATCAAAATATATTGTCGAAATTAGTAATATATCCAAGAATATCGAAAAAATGATGAAATATTAGATAATGTATTGGTGTGTTTGTAAGGAAATAATCAGTCTAGACAATATATCGGAGTTATTATTTAGTAAAGAGGGAAGGGCGAAAATGTGGGTTAAAATTATGATAAATGTTTCTCGAAATTAGTAACATATCCAAGAATTATGAAACATGATTAAATGTGATTTCCTGCATTAGTGTGTTTGTAATAAAATAATAAGCCCAGACAATATTCCAAAGTTATTATTTTATTAAGGAGGGGGTGATAATGTGGGTATATATTATAAAAAAAGGATTGTGGAAATTAGTAACATACCCAAGAATTATGAAAAATGACGAAATGGAGGTTAATTGATTAGTGTGTTTGTAATGAAATAATCAGTCCAGCGAATATATCAAAGTTATTATTTTAGTAAGGTTGGGCGACAACGTTGGTTTGAACTATAAAAAATATTGTCGAAATTAGTAATCTATCCAAGAATTACGAAAAAGTAAATGCGAGTTGATTGATGTGTGTGTATGTAATGAAATAATCAGTCTAGATAATATATCAACATAAAGTGTGCGATATGGTGAGTTGAAAAATTGTCAAAATAAATACTATATCCAAGAATTATCAAAATGATGAAATGTGAGTTAATTGATAGTTGTGTTTTTTAAATAAAATAATCAGCCACTACAATATTGAAATTTAATATTTTTGTAAAGGGAGGGGCGATAATATGGGGTGAAATTATAAAAAAAATATTGTCAAACATAGTAACATATTCAATAATTATTAAAAATGATAAATTGTAAGTTAATTGACTAGTGTGTTTGTAATGAAATAATCAGCCCAGAAAATATAACAAATTCATTATTTGAGTAAGGGATCGATACAGTTTTAATTAAAAAGTAGAATAATATGATTGTGCCTTCATTTATGCTTAACAGAACGCTGACAGCATGCCACGCAGCAATATATTACATATGTAAAATGCTGCTGTGGAATTTCCACAGGTCCCGCTAGTTATTATTATTATTATTATTATTATTATTATTATTATTATTATTATTATTGGGTCACATTGAGCTTTTACACAGGTCATCAAATATCTGATCTAAATCCTGCTGTATTCCGTGAAAGCTGAGTGACAACATTTTCCACAGACGTCCAGAACTCTCCACCTACTTCGATAGCATTTGCAAATAAATCTGTGCTATCGCGACAGCTTCACACTATTGATTTCTCGCTGGCAGCGGTCATTGTCCTATACTGGAATTTGAGTGGCACTAAGCCTATCCAATGTCCCAGGTCCATTCGCGCTTGTCGAGCGGAGGTCTGGTCAGAGCTATCCCCTCGGTCTTTCCATCCTTCTTGACCCTTCTCGGCTATTTGGTATCACAGTTTTTTGGATGAACCAGTGATGGGACAATGAGAGGAGATGCGCTATAGGCATATAGAACTTCTCTATATGCAGCATCAGTGTTTTTTGTTCCCTGCAACGCTTCTTTATGTTTTGCTTCTGTAGCAGTTTGTTTGGCTCGCGTATGTGGTTCATGTCTATTATTCTCCGAACTCAAGGGGGTTTCTTTAAATTCCAACCGTTTTCGATAGCGTTATTTGCTGTGGCTTTGCAGCCGTCACCTGCGTCCAATTACTCCCATTCTTTTGTCAAAATTTGTCGGGATTGTTCCTAG
Source organism: Euprymna scolopes (assembly GCF_053919585.1). Lineage (NCBI taxonomy): Eukaryota > Metazoa > Mollusca > Cephalopoda > Sepiida > Sepiolidae > Euprymna > Euprymna scolopes. Next base: position 49,977,710 of record NC_136485.1, read on the forward strand.
TGCTCCTAATATTATAGCTATTATATTGATTTTATAATTTATTATTATTATTATTATTACTATTATTATTGTGGTGGTGAGTGTTTGTGGTGGTAGTCGGAGGAGTGATAATGGTAAACAAATATGGCCTATATGTTTACTTATATTATGCAAAATTTTATGCATTGTTTTAGAAGGTTGGGGCGAAGTTTATTATCCCAAACGTACTTTAAGCGGGCTTGCTATGCTTTATTTATGTTAGCAATGGTATTTCCAAGGAAGTAATATATCTAACCCTTATTATTAATCTATTATTTCTTTTGCGGTGTGCAGCCTGTAATAAAATTATACTAAATTGAATTATCGTATAGTTCCCCTGTGAACTGTGAATTTTAGGGAAAAATATTACAATAACAATTTAGCTTTCCATATGCATGGTGTTGTAGTGCGGTTTCTGGGATACAAAAACCGACATATATTTTCTTATGAAGATCTATACACGTTCAACAAAATATTCTAGCTTTTAATTGTGAAAAAAATTACGAAAAGGTAATGTATAATATTAAAAAAATGTCTTGTTAAAATGTTAGCTAATGTAAATCACATGTGCATTTGCATATCTTTCTATATACTTTTATCTTTCTAATGTGTAATATCTATCTCTCTACATCTGATTCGCAGAGTGTTTCTAGCTCTCATATATATACATATACATATATATATATATATATATATATATATATATATATATATATATATATATATATATATATGAAATATGATAGATGCTATTTTAAAAATCATGAAGTTATCAGAAAAATAACTCCCGCATGAAAATCTTAATTTTTCATAATTTCAGATCAGCATATTTACTTTATTTAAAACATATTCTATACAGTGATTTAGATTTTCTGAAATGTGAATTTTATAAAAGTTTGACTTATCTTGTTCCATAATCACATATAACGTTCTTTCATCTTCTTCACTTCTTTTGTCTTCTTCTTCTATCTTCTATAAAAATAAAATGAATTAATTCTTCCCCTATGAGTTTGACCTTAATAGGATAAAAACTCAGGATATTTCATGCAAATGTAATATGCACAAACTGCAGCACATTATATGGAGGGTGTTATAGGGCTATTACCTCTACACTTGCTAGACACTCGTACATTCCTATATTTTTTCTGGTGAGTGTTCACTACCAAAACATTCAAGACTCAATGGAAGTTGTAAAAATATTTTCTGTCTATTTAATTCCTCATTTGATTGCTCCCCATTAACACTGCCACTTCATCTTGCACCGATTAAGGTTTTGCATTCGAATACAAAAACTGGAATGCGTCCTTTTGCGGAAAACGCACCACACCTAATTATACATTGCTTATTTACATTTTATTTCGAAACATAAAAAAATGTTCTCTCCTGTTTTGAGTGATTCCTTTTCTTTTCCTTATTTTTTTCATTAACATATAATATATCGTTTCCTTTGCATTTGGGTTCGTTTTGTTTCGTTTCGTCCAATTCTTTTTCTGTTCTTATTTCTCTGATTAAAGAGTTAAATATTATGTTTCCCGTTATCGCAGTACACAATGTAAAATGTAAACTTTTCACGTACATCGATTATGAACATATCAATCTCGTTTACTAACAAGTCAATTTATGAGTGCTTTAAATTATTTACCAACTCGGAACGAGAAATACTACATTTAAAAATGGAAAACACGCATTACTATATGCAGCTCGAAAATACTCAGTGTCGTTTTACTTCGTTTCGTCTGCTTACGTTCCGTTTCTTCATCTTCCCATTTTCAATTTCATGGTGGTTGTTAATATCGTTACGCTATAAGTCCTAGCAAAATGAATTTCATTGCCGATGCTATTTTTTACCACAAACAAGAAGATTTCTTTTTTGTAATATTTACTACATCACCTTAGGGCTTTACTAATTATTTTTTAATTATACCAAGAAAACATAGATTTCTCTCTAACTGAATTTCGTTATGCAAGGAACATCGAATTTTTATAAAATACTTTTTTTCTTTCTTTTTCTCACAAATAATTTTTGGGATGGATTTTTTATTAAAGCAAGTTGGAAACGTACACAACAAATACATTTAACTGAGTGGGTTGTTGATTTTCATTTATTTATTCTTTGTTTAAACTACAATCGTTCCCCAGTTAATACTTTTCTTTATTTTTTTTTCTTTTCATGCTTCGGCCATAATTTTTTGGGCGCCAGGTGTACACAAATTTTGTTTCACTTACGGGAAATTTGGTCCTGAACCTTTCAATTCCTATTTCAGTCACCTAAATTACTTTGTGTGACATTAGTTTAGGAATTTACTGCCACGCTTTATTTTATTTATAATTAAATATTATGAACATTACTAATCTATGTTAGGCAACATCTGCATAGAATGAAATGCTTTACAGTTGTGGTAAAAATGCAACGGATATCGACTTTTCCTCCCTTTTTCTATTCGGTACATACTTAAATTACGTCAAACTCAATGTTCACATTACACATGTAAACTTCATTAGATTTACGGCTACGCTGACAAGATTAACGGTGTCTATTCCGAAAACGGTTCTTAACATTGGGAGGTGTGTGGTGTCTATTTCGAGACCCGTTTCATTTGAAAAATAACATTTCATATTAATCATGGTTTGAACTGGGGGAGCGCCATTGGGCAACCAATTAAAAGAATAAAATCAAGATTGGATGTTTGTAAAATAGTTTTCTTTTTTTTTTACATATGAATATTTGGAAACGTTAATTTGAATGTGAGCAACTTCGAAAGGTAAACAACAAATTAATTTAAATGAGTGTTGATTTCTATTTTAACAGGAAGTGGGTTGTTGTTTTAATTTATGTATTGTTTTTACGACAATCGTTCTACAGTTTAAATTTAACTAGGATTTGCACAGAAGCTGCGTCAAATAAAATGACGTCTCCAATTTCGGCAATAAAGTGTAGAACCTCCTTTAGTCTTTGCATTTTGTTCGTTGAGGAGGGCACAATTAAAAAGAAATCCTCTACTTTCAACTAACTATTTACAGTGTTCATATAAAGCATTAGCCTTTTCTTTTTTTAATAACAATTCCGTTTGCAAAATGAAACGTTTACTGCCAATATGCTTGTAAAAAACGTGCAACTTTTACTAAAAAAAATCGTTCCCCTAACAATTTATGGTAAAAAAGGAATCTTTTTTGGTGAGGAATATTTATTGGAGGATGTGTTCCATTTAAACAAACCGATCCACAGCAAAGCCTGGCCGTGTAAAGCTAGTATATACATAAGTACGCGTGGAAATGACAAACAATAAATAAGCAAGCAACCGTTACAAGCAAAGGCTTTACGCGTGACGTCAAGATCAAAGAAATAATACAATATATGCCCGTTTTCATGATTATTAGTATTATCTTTGTATGTTTATCTCTTTTTCATCCGAACAGCATTTCATTTAAACTAATTGTTAAAAATAATTGACAATAATAATGTTATATATCTCTTTTAAAAAATAAAACTGAACTCACGTTAGTTTGTTTTGAAGAAGAGAGCAACTTTAACTGAATTTTATATTTTGACAATTGCTGAACACTCGGTCTGGATTTTTACTCACTCAGACGAGGTATAGATATGCACTTCGCTTACATCTATTATTGTGTTCATTGCAGATATTGTATATTGTTGTCATTCGAATTCAAGTGTGATTTTTTAGCCAGTGTTCTAATCTCCTTACCAACAGAAATAAGTACTGCCTTATGTTTTCATCTGATGGAATTACTAGGTTCAGTATGATTAAAAATAGATATTACAATTTATTTGCAAATTATAAGAGATGTGTGAACATGTAAATACAGACATATATATATATATATATATATATATATATATATATATGTATTTCAAAATTTATGTGTGTGTTCCTGTGTGTTTGTGCGCCGACAGAGAAAAATGCAGAGAATAATCGGAAAGTATCGAGTCATACAGAAAGAGAGTAAGACAGATAGAATCACAAAGAGAACGTTAGATACATACATTAGGAACGAAAAATATTCAAGATTTGACTTAAAGTGACTCTAAACTTTATTTACAAATTATAATAATTTGGATACGAAATTCCTTGGATTTTCTGAAGGATTAGATTGATTATAAATTATATATATATATATATATATATATATATATATATATATATATATATATATATATATATATATATATATATATGTGTGTGTGTGTGATTTAGGAAAAATTTCTCCCATACCAAGGAAATGGTTCAATAGATTTTTTTATAAACCCTAAAAATGAAGTTAAACTTGATACATTTTCATACAATCAAGGTCATTTATCTAATCTATAAATAATGTTATGCATCTCTGTCTTTATATTTTAAACTCTACCTCTAAATTAGTCAAAATTTTTAAAACTGTCAGACATTTTGTGCATTCATCTCAGTTTCTTTGTATTTAAAAAAAATATATCAGTTAATACACGTGCCACGTTAATAAAGTGGTACTGTCTCCTGCTTTATGCTACGGTTTCTGTTTCCATTCTAGCTGATGGGACCCAATGTGTATTTTCTTTCTTTTCCAACCACAATCCTATTATTATTATTATTATTATTATTATTATTATTATTATTATTATTATTATTATTATTATAACAATAATAATAACAATAATAACAATAACAACAACAACAACAATAATAATAATAATAATAATAATAATAATAATAATAATAATAATAATAATAATAATAATATATAAATATATGAACTAATTAATATATATATTAGCGTATTTTACACCCGGGCAAAACTGACGCCCTTCAACGCTAGGTTGCAATATTTTTCAATTGATTCATTATGATTTTTTTTTTTAAATATCAACTCATGTTATGTAGTTTCTATTCATAAAAGTAATTCATTAAGCCTCTTGCTGTAGATTAGCATGCATTTATGTATTTGTTTTGTTTAAGGCTGTATATTATTTGCTCAATTTTCGCAAAATTATATTTTTCATGTACTCATCATGACACTTTCTCTAATATTTTACCCACCCCTATTTTTCAAATAAAACTGTTTATAAAAATAGTATTGTTTGCAGGCATATAGTGACATGAATTGTTTTAATTGCATTGTTTGTTATGTTTACTTCTATTACGGCATTTTTGAAATGTGTGTAATAAAAATGAATGTTCTTTTTATATTTATATGTTATGGCTCGCAAGAAGAACAGAACAACAGAGAACAGTTTAAACATGTATAGCATTAAAACAACGGAAAAGTTAAGAACAGACATTGTAGGTAATGTAGCCGGAAAGCACGTGTTGCTCTTGCATTAGATCCTTGCCTGCGATCGCCATGAGAAACGTTTATATGGACGGTGGAGACGCCCATTTGGAGGGTTGTTCCCCAAGAGCACCCACCTCTCAAGCTGTGAAATAAGTATATTTTCTTTTGGGGGCAGACCAGTAAGGGGTCTTTTTGCTTCCTTTTCCTGTCGGAGCGTTTGGTTCTTACATGAATTTTGGGGGTTCTACGTCAAACAGTTGTATACATCATCAAGTGCCTCTCTGCCTTCCTGCAGTGGTTTTCTTGATTCTCGAAGATGCATTTCTTTATTTGGTCCAGGTGGATCTTATGTTTGAATTTTGGGCCCCGAATGATGTATGTTACATGGCCGATATTTGGTTAGATTATGTGCTGTTCCTAAAAGAAAACAATATTCCTATAATTTTTAAAATATACTTTATCCCCGAGGTTAACCCGTTTTGTTGGCATCATAGGTGTTCTGTATTTTATATGTTTGGTCAGCAGTTTATAAAATACTGACCTTATTTCCTACGGAAACATGATTTCAGCTGAGGATCCGGCATCTGGTCTGTTCGGATTTTTTGTTATTCTATAGAGCTGCATAATTGCTGGAGGGATTTTTCTGTCGGTATTCCGCACGCCTTTTGTAACGCTATTTTTAGCACGTGGCGAAGCGTTCGGTCTGACCGTTACTTTAGGCCGTGTGCTGAGGGGTTGTAATATGCATTACTTGGTACGGCTCGCAGAATTCTCTGAATTCTATTGAGGTGAACTGGATACCGTTGTCGCTGACTAGACAATTGACAAGCCCAAAACGAGCAAACAACTCCAATCAGAAAATGTGTCGTCGTTCCCGTGGTCGCTTTCTGCATCTCAAGACTTCGGTTTATTCCGAGTAGTTGTAAAAACCTCTTCCGGTCCTGCATAGTCAATGTTGATCCTCGACTACAGTTGTTCAGATTTAGGCCAACGTTTATGTGTTATAGGCTGCGCCTTGGAACCCAAAGGGGAGCCTTAGCACATATTCACCATATTGATAATTTCTTGGTCTATAGCTGGTCAATAACGGAAACTTCTCCTCAGGATTTTCATCCGGTTTATTCATGGGTGTCCTATGTTAAATTCCGTGAGAATCCTTTTTTGAATGGTTTACAGGATGACAACCCTTTCACCTATAGCAGCATTTAGTCGACATTAGAAAAATATCTGAAACGGGATCACCCAGTGTTTACTTTTACTTAGTGGTTTGGATGAATTAGTCATTCACGCATTCTACTTTTAACTCCTGAAGGGTTTCTCTGCAGTTCACGAATTATATTATTAAACTTTGTTTTTAATTCATTATTAATACGTAGTGCGCGATTACTGAATCTTCAAAGGGTTCCATTTTCGCAGGAATTAGTGTCGGCAGACCGTCTGCATGTGCCAGTTTATATGAGGACATAAATTGTATTGTACAAGTATTATCTAGCAGAATAGTTTCCCATCTTAATAGTCAATTCGCCGTGAATGAGGGAAGTCCCTTTTATGGTCGGTTTTTAGATAAAAATGTCTTCCGTACAGGAACAGGTTGCATTCCGAAACTGAAAAAAATACTTCCTAATCATTCTTTCTCAATCTGAGAAGCAGAGTTCCACACGCAAATGATGTTTTGAGATATCTGGCACTCAATGTAACATTCAAGCACAAAGGCCATATTGACTAGCGTCGCAAGCCATTATTATATCCAACTTCAAGTTAACTTGAGCTAGACACAGTTTTGAAGTAATATGTTTTTTTTTTATTTCTTGGAATGATATCTGGCAATCATCTGTCCACTCCCAAATCGGACCCTTCTTTAGTAATTGATTAAGTGGTGCACGCAATGTGTGCATATAAGGGATAAACATTTGGTAATAATTCGCCAAACCTTAAAAACTTGTAATTTTGCTGTTTTCCGGTGCCGGCATTTCTCTAATGGCGGCCGCCCTGTTCGGGTCTTGCCATCTGTCATCTTTATCAATGATATTTGTTGTATGTTCGGTTGTGTGCCAGGTTTCAGCTTAAAATCCGAGGCTCTGTGTTGTGCATCTCTCAATACCAGGAGAAAATACATATAGGACTTCTTTTTTAAAATTGATTATAAGTTTCTCACTGTTCGCTGGATATGTTTCTATTTAATTTTTTTTTGGCAAACTGTGGATATAGGAAGATCCCACACATGAGATTGATCTATGCTATCAGAACAGAACATGCCCTACTATTTTTTTATGCATACGTTTTAATTTTTTTTGCTTTTCACAACAAGGTGACGTTGGTGATTAATTCTCCGTCCAAATTAATTCTTGAATCTTTGACGGCCGTCGTCGTTCTGTTGATCCTAGCATAGTTGGTTTTAATAATTTCTTCGACATTTTGAAATTTTTCATTGAAGATCCGACCCACATCTTATTGAAATTTAATATCCTTGCTGAGAATGTTGATCGTTACGTATTTTCGTAAGTTTTAATCAACGATGTGGCTAGTTATTGTTTTACGTACTCGGATTTGGTTCTGATTTTTCCTGCGTTGAGAGCATTTCTGTCCAATTTTATTATATATGGAGAATTTTTTGGTAGGAATCGGTAATCCTTGACCCAGTGTTTACCGCCATATCTGAAGCAAAGGCTCGCTGCTATTTGTTTTTCCGATATTTTGAGGAACTTTCCGTCTCGACGAATATTCTTAGTTATCTTTGCCTCGATATTTCTCGCTTTTTTATTTTTTCAACTTTTTTTACAATCCTCAGTCAATTTTTGCAGTATAATTTCCTAACATCGTAAGAACTCGGCGCCTGGTATCAGCATCTTAACCTGAGGTTAAACCTTGTGCAAAAAAAAAAAAAAACATTTAAAATTATCTGCTGTTAATTAAGACAATTTAAAGTCATCACATTCCGTGGCAAAGTCGTCATTATCATCGTTGGCCACATTCACACATCTACATCGCTTATGAATAAGAGATTATTCGGGAGAACAGTTCTGTTTACAGATGTACCATCTCATTGAAGGTAAATCCGCAGTTTTCTGTAGCAAATTGTAATCCACGAACTTGTCATGATAGCCCGTTTCATGTTTTTGTAGCAGCAGTCTTGAATTCTTCTGGTCAGACCAGTTATAACAGTTAATAGTGAAAATATCTTCATATCTCCTGAAAAAGCTGCGAATGATTTTTCATCTTCTTTGTACTTAAAATTATTTATTGCGGACGATATTGTATTTTTTGAAAATGCTGCGTCGTTTTCTGGATGCGTGTTAATCTTCAGAATTTCTGCAAGTAGTTCTCCTGTACATAACTGGCGTTCAGTTATCTTTTTTTTGTAATTCGGCCCACTGTTTTTCGCTTCAGCCGCCTGTTTGTGAAATTTATTTTGTTGGTGCTCTGTACATTGTTGGCGTTCTGCCAATTGTTTTTGTACATCCTTTTTATTATCCTCTGTAGGTTTTGACGTCGACCGCTTCAATTTGTTATTTAGTTAGATGTGCAAACGCTAATTTTATTTCGCCCATTTTGTCTGGTTAGATTTAGCACATTTAAAACGTTCGTTGTCTGGTTAGAAAACTGTTTGTCTGGTTGGATTTAACAAATTCTTTTGATTTTTTATCTCAGGATAATACAACAAGCCAACATATATTAATATACAAAAACAGTTTCTCGTCCAAACAAAAAAATCAAGTGTATATTTCCATTTGGAAAAAAAAACATGAAGCAATTATTTACTTTTACAAGAGAAAAAAAAGCGACGACCTTTTTTTTTACAGAGTAAATATTTACCTTTTTTGTAGCGACGATTTTTTTTTTGTTTTAGAAAGTAAAGACTTACCTTTTGAGTAGGAGGAAACTTTCCCCTAACTCCTTTTTGTTTCCGTACTTGTCTGTTTTTAGTGTCAGGTTACATAGTTGTTAATCTGATTTGTATATTTTTAATTTTCGAGAGTCCTTCAGTTGCAAGTGTTATGCAACAATTTCTTAACCGTGATCATATGAGGCCAAAATCCTTAATGTTTTCAGAACATAATTTTAGACATTGGTAAGTGCCCTGAATTCAATGACGTCAGGAGGGTTAGACAATGGATAAACATTGTTCGCATAGACCATCGCCTTGTATAGAATATTTACACACAATTACAAGTAAATATTGGTAGCGGCAATGAATAAAAACTGGAATTACATTTCGCTAGATCTGGCAAAAGGCACCTTACCATTATATTCGTGTCAGAAGTAAAGTAGGTACGTAAAAAAAAGATTAGGTAAAGTTGGTTGTTCTACTAATTTTTCATAAAAAATATCAAAACTATTAGTCTATAATTACTCGACAAACGTATGAACCCACTTCTATGTATTATAACACTCTGTAAATAATTAAAATAATGGGTGGTTATTCTACGTTCTTGTCGTGTCATGATATGATTTATATTTTACATGCTTTTTGAACAAATCATCATTTATTCAGATTCTTCTGTTGAGACCGCCGACAAACCTAGTTATATTAAATCAGCCAAGAATTAAGAGGCTACCTTTCTAGGGCAATTGCTTTTGACATATCAAAAACACTTTGATAGAGTACGACATAAAGGTTTACTTTACAAGATTTCCAGCTACGGCATAGCTGGAAATGTCGTCTAAATTATTAAACTATTTCTCTCTGATAAGAGTAGAGGTTGATGGGCAGAAATCAGAAGCTCACAGTATTAATACTGGAGTCCCTCAAGGGGTCATCCTGTGCCCTACTCTCTCCGTAATCTACATTAATGATCTTCGAGATTACATCCTTACATCATTCGTATACATTTATGCTGATGACACTAACATCTATAGTTGCACATCTAGGACCGTAAACGACCAAGTTCTTTCTAATTCTCTCTCCTCTCATTGTGAGCAAGGGGCACAATGGGGGGAAGGGTTGTTTGTTACTTTTAATGCATCTAAAACCAAGCTGTTATCTTTACATCATCATTTTACATCAATTGAAATGAATGGCTCTCGTCTTGGAGAGGCCTTCTCTTTTGACAAGCTTCTGGGCTTGATCCTTACTCCTAATCTTAAATGGAATACATTCATTAATCCATTGCCAAGTCAGCTGGAAAATGCTGGGGTCCGTCTATCGATCCAGTAGACATCTCACTGTTGATGAAATTCTCTATCTATATAAGAACCAGATACCTTCTAGGATGGAGTACTTTGCCATATTTGAGCAAGAGCATCTAGAAAGGACTTATCCGGCCTTGATAGATTTCTAAATAGACCTCGTAGCCTCGTAAGGGATATTCTTTTCTCTTTCATGCAATTTATTTTTCACAGAAGGGGGGTTGTGAGTTTGTCTCTGCTTTACCGTTATTTTCACGGCACGTGCTCGCCTCAGCTCCAATATCGCCAAAATTTCAAAAGAAACACACGTCTAGCAGAAAACGCTATCACTAATATCCCTCACTCTTTATATGTGCCTAAACCTAAACACAGATTCAATGGGCAAAGCTTCCTTCTTAGAACTGCACGCCTATGGAATTGCCTTCCGTTTTCCTGCTTTCCAGCTGACTACAATATGGTTGTTCTCATGTCTTTCGTGAACAAACTTTTGATGAGCCGTTCCATATAAGTTTTTAAAAAATACCGAATTTTCATAATTAACGATTACTATATAGTCAAATTTCTACGGTACACGTATCCTCAAGTAGACTCTTGGCCTTGATATAAAAAAGACAACACTATATAAGCGGCGTATATGGTAAAATGAAAATACATCTTAGATATTTACTGCTCGATATTTGTGTAGCTTTTTATATAAACTAATGGGTGTGGTATGTATAAAACTAATGTGCATTTATTGGTATTAAAGTGAAACGTTTGTATAAAACTAAAACTGAAATGCATGACTCATAGAATTAATGAGGTTAAAATAATTTGTTACTATGATTATACAGCGTTTACTTCTTGGTAAAATAATACATAGTAATTATTTTATGAAAAGGGTCTCGACTTATCAGATCTTGGAAACCACTCGAGTGTAAATGTAATTGAGTATACAGTAGTCAATCAGAAAATATCGTGGTGACAGTAAGTAGTGGATATCTTTTAATTGGATTACTGAAGGGGATCACTCAATAAGATATATTTTACGCAGTAGGTGAAGACGATCATATTGTAGACAGGTGAAAAGCAGAGAAAAGGAATACACTTTCACAGACATGTAATTCTAAGAGAGAAGCTATGTTTATAACAACTATCTCTATCTATATAAAAGCCAAGTGCGTCTAAGGATGGAATACTGTCGCCATATCTGGTCAGGAGCTGTTAAAACAGTCTATCCTGCCTTCACAGAGTACAAAATAGACTTCGTGGCTTAGTGGGGGATGCCCTTTTTCTACCCTGCAACCTCTCTCCCACAGAAGAGACGTTGCGAGCCTATCCTTGTTTTATCGTTATTTCCATGGCAGGTGCTCGTCTGAACTCCAATCTCTGGTCCCCCCTCGCCAATCTTTCACGAAACGCACCCGTCTAGCTGAATCAACTGTGAAAAATTTCCCCAACTCTATATCTGTGCCTAAATCAAAACGCGGATTCCATGAACAACGCTTCTTTCTTAGAACTGCACGCCTGTGGAACTCTGTTCCGTCTGTCTGCTTCCCTCCGGACTACAACTTTGATGCCTTCAAGTCCAATGTTAACAAATCTCTAATGAACCGCCCCCTTAATTAACACTTAATCAAATCTCCACACTAACGTAATGCACTTGCAATAACCCTTATCCATGAGTGGCTTCCGGGTCTTGATAAGTGGTGATCACTGTGTAAAAAAACAAAAAAAAACACTACATTTTTGTTTAGGAACTGATAAAGAGTGGGAGACTTTCAAATTTGATTTAATGTAAAGTATACGGCGGTGGATTGGAAAGCAAGTTAATATCACATTCGATTTATTGCCCTCCAGTTCAATGCTTAGTATTATACCCCTCATGAATTTTGAGATTTTTTCTTAATCCGGCTATAATTCCAAAGTCAGAGAATATATAGTCATTAAAATAAACCTCTAAATAGAAAAAAAAACTAATTAAAATCAATATGAACTAGAGACTATGTATTTTTCTCATAGAAAAAAAACCCAAAAAACTAATATCTGCGCTGTTGCAGAAAGTTTCATCGCAATGCAGCTATTTAACTTAATCAATCTGTCGAAGTCACAAGGGCAGAATGGAACAAGAAACAAACACAGCGTGAAAACAATGGAGATATATTCAAATTATTTTTCAGAAACCTTCCAGGAAAAAAGCATGTAGGATTTTTATCAATAACATACTCGAATAATTTTTCGAATTAAAAAATAGATTTTTGAAATAAAACCTTCAATTTTTTCAAGACATATCCGATGATATAGACGAGTAAATAACATAGGTAAAAATATCATCATCCAATTTATTAAAAGTAACATTATATATAAAGTAAAATAAAAAGTGTTCTAAAAACAGTTTTATTACCTCATAACCATAGTCATGTATAGCTTTAGCCACTATATTTGTGCTGCATTATAATCATCTAATTTCTAGTTTTTATAATCACAGTACATTCGTTTTCATTACTTCATAATAACAAGGTAGACATGATCGTTCGGAAAAATATATCTATGTATTCTTGCTGTTTTGTATTTATTTTAGGACTTTTAATAGTTTACTTATTGAGTGAATCAGTAAAATATAAAACACACCCATATTCTAGTTTAAGTTTTTCCTAGTAATTAAATAATGAATTATATTTTGAGATACCAAAAGTTCTACCTACAATAGATTCTTAGTTTAAATGAAGTCATAAATCCGTTAATCCTGCGAAAACCCTCTACGTTACCGCAAAGTAATCATTCGTATTATCTTGAACTGCGATATAGAAAAATAGATCTATTAAAATATGTATATAATTTAGAACTCTTTTAATGTATAAAATGCCCTGCATTAATGTTTTAAAATGTCAAAGTCAGGTACTATGAGCAATCCTGATTTAACCAGAAACACTAATTTTGAACGCGCCCTCTCTTATATAATAAATACTGTGAGTTCATGCATCGGACATTTGGATTATTTGCTTATAAAACGTCTCAGGCGCGATTGCAAGATAAGCCTGTGTAAGTTAACAATATTTGGTTCAAATTGCCTGACCGCCCTTTCCAAAAATTATAATAAAATGTATAAAATGAGGGGTATTATTGTTAGTAATGGTTACCCTGAAAACTTTATTATTTTATAAAAAAAACAGGGCCGAGCAAAGTTATTGGTTTGTAATGGTCTAACTCTTCCCCACCATGCCCGTCACCTTTCCTCAGCAATGTGATCACTCCCTTGGTGGCTTGCCCCGAGATGGATCCCTGAGCAAACCAATGGTTGAGCACATCCGTCATTGAGGCAAAAACATTGGCGACAGCTTCAAATACAGTTCGTATGGCAGACCATCGAGTCCCAGTGATCTGTCACAGCTGACCTGCTTCAGCGCAGTAAAACCTCCTGCTCCGTCACCCGCCCCTCGCAGCTAGTCGCTGTAGCTACCCCGAAGTTGGAAGATTCAGTCAAATAGTCGCTAAACTCAAGGGCCGGAAGATAAGACTGCTGCGCAAAACGCTCTTCGAAATATTCTCGACACCCCTCGCGGATCTCCCGAGTCGATTCCAGGGTGCGTCCATCCGGAAGTCATACCTTTGCAATGTACTTGTCCGAGAAACGCCTAGAAATTTCACGACGCGCTTCAGTGTTGGAAATGACTGCTTCATTGTCTACCTTTCTAAGCCTAGCGCTGAATACTTGATTTTCATACCGCTTGCTATTCTCACGCAGAAGATCCTGCTTACTCCTGGTAACCGCCTCCACCAGTGCTTTTTGAATTAATTCTATTAGCTTCCTTTGGAAGTTTGGTATCTCCAGAAGAGAGGTGTTTAACTTCCAGTGAGCCACTAACTAGTTAGTGGTCCGTCTGGCCTAGCCAAGTGAACGTGGGACAAGATAAGAAGGCTACTTCGCCTCTCCTTACTATCATCCTGTCCAAGTAAGTGTTTGGATAGGAGGAAACGCTAATGGTCCTCGTCCACATCTCCCGCCCCGGATGCTCGTCCCGAAACCTGTCGACCACACAGCATCTAGCCGTCATATCAGCCAGGCTGGACTCGCACCTATCCGATCTTCTAGCATCGCCTCCTACCTTATCTATCTCGGGGTCTATGATGGCGTTCCAATCCCCCATTAGCACTACCCGCTTCCGACATTCTACAAACGCGTCAAGCTGACTGAAGAATGAGACACTCTCACGAGCGGTGATGGGCGCATTAACCGTGACCACCCGAAACACAGAATCTTTTTACAGCAATATCGGCCACAACCAGCCTGCCCACCGCATCCCTATGAACAACGTCTGCCTTCGCCGACAGGGTACGTTTAACCAGCATGGAAACTCCCTTAACCTGCGGGCTGCCACATGCTGAGAAAACCTCAAAATCTCGGGCCAGCACCTGACAGTCCACAGAGGAAACGAAATGCGTCTACTGAATCGCAGCATCATCCACTCCCAAGGACAAGAGGTCGTGCCGGAGGCGAGCCGCCCGGCCCAATGATCTCAAGTTAGCCAAATTCAAACTAGCCAAATTCAAAGCCATGGTAAAACCTTACGGTGTGTCACACTCAGCTCCAGAGTCAGCCGGGGAGAAGACGCCGACGTTATGTGCCATATATAATGTGGTCAGGTTTTTCATATCCTGAACTTTTCTCGGCATGCCGTCTACGTCCAAAGGATAAATTAATTTCATGGACCTGTAAAGTGACGGATTGACCAATACTGGGGCCCTTCCCTTGCATTTTTTTGACAGTTCGTACAGAGAAGGGGCATTTTTCTTCACATGTTCGATTCCCGGAAACGCCCCTTCAGTGACCTGCAACGTTGTCCACAAGTTGGTCATGCAGGCCTCTGGAGTTCTGACAAAAGTTATTATGAGCGGGGCGTCCAGGAAATTTGAGGGATATTTACATCTTTCCACTCTATTTGTTTGTAATCGAGCAGAGGTTTTAAGTGTTTCCTGTGCCGATGGGAAATGTCTGTTGCCACAGATAGAGGTCTACATAACATAGTTCGTCGTGGGAAAAGGCTTTTAATTTGGTTGGTCTGCGAGAGGCAGAGGAGTCTCTCCCCTCCCTCGGTTCATTCTTTTCCTTTTCTTTTTGGGGTGGGTGCTCGGTTTGCATTGGTGTGGGGACGGGTGTTTGTGTGGTGGCTGGTGTTAGTGCGGTGTCTGGTGTTAGTGCGGTGTCTGGTGTTGGTGTGGTGTCTGGTGTTGGTGACATGTTTGTTGTTGGTGTGGTGTCTGGTGTTGGTGCGGTGTCTGGTGTTTGTGCAGTGTCTTGTTTTGGAGGTGTAAGTGGATTTTGTTGTTAGGTGTGGTGTATGTTAACAGGAAAAGGGACACCTTTTCTTCCCCTTTTCTTCTGTTATTTTCTTTTTTAGTCTTTCGAATGAATCGGGGAGAGGTGAGGTTGAGTGCTTCTCTCTGTGACTTGCGGATTCATCCTCAGAGGAGCCGTCTTTTCTCTGCGTATCTCCGTCTCGATTGGTGTGGGGACCGTTGGTTGTGCCTGCTCCTCTAGTTGCTGCTGCGACTGTTTTTGTTGCTGCTGTTCTCACTGGTATCGTTGCTGCTGCTGCTTCTGCTACTGCTTTTGCTGCTTTTGCTGCTGTGGTAGTTGTTGCTGCAGCTGTTTCTGCGGCATCGGTTGCGGTGGCTGTTGTGGTTGCTGCATGCTGCATTTGTAGAGGCTGCTGCCTCGACTTTGGGTCTAGTGGTGGGACGATTTCGGAAGGGATATTGTGCTTCTGTTTTTGTCTCTCTACCGTGCTCCCTTCCTCCCCCTTGACCTCCTGGATCGTTTGGGTTTCCCTTGAAGCTGGGGTTGGTGCCGCGGTTGCAGGCGTTGTTGCCGCCTGTTTTGGCGCGGGTGTCCTTGTATGTCAGTAGCGCTGGTATCACCCAAACACCCTCCCTCTTCAGGCATTGCTATTGTGTAGCAGCCCAGGTGAGCCCCAGTTTTTTCCACCTCACCGTACTGGCTGAAGTAGACTCCTTACAGTTCCGCAGGTATTTCGGTTGCATTTCCCTTGCCCTGGTATTCGGGTATTAGTTTGACTTTCCCATGCTTTATTTCTTGGAGGGAGAGTCTCTCCGCATCGACATTGGTGGGTAGGAGGATGTTCCACACAGCAAAGCCACTCTGGTACAGGTATAGTATCAGGATGTTAAGTTTGTGGAGAAGCCCCACAATCTCTTCCTCCTTCATCCCCAGGAGGCGGCTTTCTGGTATATCGGAAATGGCAAACGACAGGACTTTGCCCTCAATTGCCTCCCAGCCCCCCGGTATGATTTTTATATCTGCCCTCTCTATGTATTGTCTGTACTTAGTCAGGTACAATACTCTTGAGGGCACAGTTGTTTTCCTATGGTGTTCCCCTACGCAGACCCTCTTGGTGGTGTTGGTGTTGGTATGGGGTATTTGGTGGGGTTAGCCCAATTTTTGGTCTTTTATGGAGATCGCCCCTGCCTGTTTATAAGGGACGCTTCCTACTTCCCTATATCTCTTAGTTTGTCCGTTTGTTGGAGTGTCACATTTTGGGGAAGGCTCCCTTTTCAGTGTCTTTTGGGCCTGACTCTCCTTGCTTAGAGTCTTTTTCGGGAGCAGCTTCCCGTTTTGGGGAGCCCGCCTTTGACGGGAGCATGCTTTTTTTGTTTACTTTGAGGGCATCTGTCCTTCCTCGTTTGTGAGGTCCAGACAGTATGCCCCTGATTTCCTTGATCTGCTCCCCTCTTGGGGAGCAGTCGTCCTGGAGTGCAGCCCTCCTGGGGAGCGCTACCCCCTTTATTGTCATTTTGACCTGGCATCTCCTCCTTTTTGTGGTCGGAGTGAGATGCTACGACCGATTTTGGTGTTGCTCCCCTTGGGGGAAGACGCCCTCGGGGGAGCTGCTGGTAAATTTTACCCCTCCTGGGGAGCGCCCAATGTTGTCATATCCGTTGTTTTGCTCCTCCTGTTTGGGAGTCTTCCTCTTGGGGAACAGTAGCCCCCTGGCTAGTGGTATCCATATTGGTGGCCCCTTGCCTGAGGCTATCCATATTTGTGGCGACCGGACTGGGGATGTCCGTTTTGGTCCCCTCTTCTTTTAAAAATCACCGAAAAGAGTGACGTGGAGATGGCATCCAAAGTGGGGAGCCGACTTTGTCGGCAAGAAGAGGAGATAGGACTGAGAGAGGGAGTTGGAAGTTAGTGGAGGGAAGAGAGAAAGGGTTACCGACTCTCCCTCGCGGGAAGGTCATAAATCATCAGCTCGTATTCCCCCGTCAGGGGGGGAGTGCAGAGAACGACAGACAGATGCGGGCAGAACGCTACCCAACAAGCATTTCCAGGCACGAGAATGTTTCGCCTGAACAGCACTGCCTCGCGCGGTGTATGTATCAGAGACAAATACTACACTTTGATCTTGGCCAAAAGGCCAAGAAAAGCTGTATTTATTTGCCCCCACCCCACCGATCAAATTAGGCGCAAGGCCGATTTTTAATGTGAGGAGTGAAGCTGAAATGGAGACCAACTCCTCGAGGAGTAGGGGAACTGGATAGTGACAATCGGTATGAATGATTTATGACTACATTGACCAAGGTCTTATATGTGGGGGTAATCCCACATATGGTCTTTGCTTGCAGTATCTGCCGGAAGAGATACTACACTTTGATCCTGGGCAAAAGGCCAAGAAAAGCTAAGAACAGCATGTATTAACAACAGCCCTTTGATCTTAACCAAAAACGCCAAGCACAAAAATGTTACGGACAGACCGACCGACAGACGGAGTGACTAAAAAACGCTGCTGATTTTATATCATTTAAAATATTTGGCAATTAAATGCCCTGTTGACGTAAAATTTACATGGATATGGTAAAAATTAAGAAACCAGATTGTTGAATTATTATTAATTCTTTGTAATCTGTTTTCTAGCGTTTGGCATATACTACTAGATCAAATTTGCCCTCTTTTTGCAATAATTTTTTGCCTAACATCGAAAATAGTATCATTATTTATAAACTTATATGCCGTTTCTATGCGGGTTATATAGAGCCGAATACTTTTCATTTGCAGACGCATACAAATCAGCACGTTCCATGACGGATAAAACATGGTAGAGTGGGATCTGTGAGTATTCCTTCCTCTACACATTTGGACTCCGCTATTTGTCAACATCTGGTTGACAATCCTTGTTCCAGTCAGTATAAAATAAAGTCGCTTGAGATACTTCATAGAGCTGATTCTAAAAATAATTTTAAAAGTTTAGAATCTGTTTCTTTCGAAATTCGTAAACTCCTTTGTTTCGGCAGAAGGACTTGTTAAAAGGGTTACATCTCTTTTGGGAACTTTGACCACATCCTAATTTTCCCCTCGAAGTTCTATTTTAATCGCCTTTTAAAAATTATTGGTTTTAATCGTAATTTTTCGCACCTTTTATTGATAAATAATTCCCCATTGCTCTTTTTACGTCATGAATATTATTTCAATGCTATCAATTTTCTACTCATGAGATGATGGCCGAAAACGTTCTTGCGAGATTCCTGCTTATTTTCATATATATATATATATATATATATATATATATATATATATATATATATATATATATATATATATATATATATATATACATATATATATATATATACATATATATATATATATATATATATATATATATATATATATATATATATATATATATAAATGTAAGGTTGGTTCGTTCTAAAGAAATAAAACCATGTTTATACGTTACCAATTTATTTGAAATTTTCAGACAACACATTTTTAGAGTCGAGGTATATTTTTATGTTATTAAAATAAATTTACCTTATTAAAATTAAAATATTAAATAAAATAAATACATTTATTTATCGTTTCTGCGAATCTGTTCTGTTGATAAAACTGAACTTCCGGTTCGATTCATTTCACAGCCACGAATTGACGAAAGGTTTAATTTTCTGTTAACTCGATAAGTAAAAAAAAACAAAAACAAAACATATTTCATTTGTTTATCTTCCAAATTTTTTAAATACACATCTTTTCTTTATTCTATAAGGCAAAAAAAAAGTTTGTTGTTTGCTTTTGAGGTTTTTTTCTATATAAGATTACTCATTGCAGAGAGTGATCCGTGCTGAAACAATGTTATTATTTAAAAAGTAATTCTTAACATGGGGAGGTAAGGATGTTTTGTACCTATTCTGTACTTTAACCTTACAATTGAATAAATAAAAAAAACATATCGTAAAACGTTATTTAGACGTGGAAATATGATTTAAAAAATAGCGCGGATCGCTCTCTGCATTAGCACCATTTTTATTTATTGTTGTTGTTTCACGAATTTTCGGCCAACTATTCCTCTGGCCTTCATGAAAAGAAGTCCTTTTATAAATGTTCAGTAACTTTTTCCTTCTATTATTCTTAAAAAGTAAAACTTTTCTTATTCATGAAAGGAGTGAAGCCTACGTAAATAAATACATGTTTGTACACGTGACAAATTATCAATAAATGGTTTAGTTACTTTTTTTAAAAAATGTTTGTAAAAGTGCGAAAGGCGAGGTTGTTGTATACTCCCATGCTTAATTTCTATACTTATAGGTTTCTGGAATTTTTTTTTCACTGGATTATTATTGATTGGGCACTAATTAAACAGATTATTAAAAAAATGTAAAAAAGAAATCATTATTTCGACATTTGAAAGTGGTGCTCACTTTTTAGTTACAACGTTCTGATAAATCAGTCACCCATTTTGTAAGCAATAAAAACGCGGTATATCAAAACCATAGAAAGTAAAAATAATGAGTCTCTACCGCATTTGTAAGTCAGAAATATATTTGTTTCTCAAAGAAAAAAAATAGAGAGAACAGGACTTTTTTTATTGTTTTCATGAAAATAAATTTCGAGATTTTTAATTATTTTTTTTTGTGTTTTTTTAAATTGTTTTTGTGAAAGGTGATTTTTTTTTCAAAACTTTTGTTTTGTTTCTTTTTCATTTTTTTAAAGTATTATACATTTCACTAACATGCTGGAGAAATGTTTAATAATTTCGTATTTTTTTAGATTAGGTCCACCTCCACAATTTTCCTTTCAATGACGACCTTTATAGGTTTCCGAGTATGCTGAACACGCAAATTGCATTGAAATTTTGCGGAAATAAATAGTTGTATTATGCATTGTATTCTTCGGCGGCCACCTTTTTACGTGCACACGCGCCATAAACAAATACACATACGTAAAAAAGATGGCCGCCAAAGATTACAGTGCATAATACAACTCTTTATATCTTGATAACTACTTATTTCTGCAAAATTTCGATGCGATTTTCGTATTCAGCATAGTCGAAAACCATTTCAAGTCGTCATTTAAAAGAAAATTGAGGAGGTGGACCTAATCTAAAAATTTACCAATAATTTTTAATCCCATACGCCTCCCGATATATTGCTTCGTCAACATGCGACCATTTTATATCTCCCGAAGACACATCCGTATTTAGAAAAAAAAATAAATAAATAAACAGTGACCGATTTACCAGAACGTGGTAACTAAAAAGTGAGTATCCCTTTCAAATGTTGAAATGATTTTTTTTTTCAATTTTTTTTTTCAAAATCTGGTAAGTGTTCAATCAATAATAATCCAGTGAAAAAATTTCACAAAACCTATCAGTATAGAAACTCCACCACGTCAGTAAATACATAAAAAATGTTACGTGCTCATGCGTTAGCCTTGACTAGGGGGGTACTAAGGGAACGACCATTAAATAATTCTGCGGGTCGCCATGGAACTCAACGCCCAAGGAGTATCAAAATAGTTTTCATGATCTAAAGAAATTTTTTTTCCGAAAAGTGGGTGATCACTTTTCCATCTAAATTTAACTTAAAATGAGCACCCACTTTCTGGCCACCTGAGGAACGGGCATTTATTTTCGTGTTTATTGGCTTAAAGGGTTTTTTTGACAAGGCAGTTTGGTACGCGAATGCATATTTAACAGTTTTCGTTTATGCTCACGCATAGCATAAACAAAGGTTACGTCTGTGAAATAGAAAATAGTCCCAGAGTTCAGGGGTTAATACCATGCAAAAGAAATCAAACAAAAAGACTTTTAAACCAAGAAACACACATAAAGTAAAACAAATAGCATCCATTTTTTTTTCTATCGAATTAATTTGTTGTTTTTATGGAAAACAATTTCCCCCCGGATTTTTGATATAATTTTCCATTAAGGGCTGTGCGTCTGACGTTCGTAAATAAATTATTTTTGTAGATTTTGGTGTGCTAAAAACGAATCTGCAAACCGTTTCCGTCACAAAAAAATAGTTTTTATGATATGAAGAAATTACTTTTTCGAAAAAGTGGCGATCACTTTTCCATGTAAATTTAACTTAAAATGAGCACCCACTTTCTAGCCACCTGAGAGAGGGGGGATTTTTTCCCATGTTTATTGGCTAAACAGCTTTCGTTTATGCTTACGCATCGCGTAAACGAAGGCTACGGCTGTTAAATGGAAAATAGTCCCAGAGTTCAGGGGTTATACCATGCAAAAGGAATCAAACAAAAAACTTTTTAGCCAAGAAACAGAAAAATGCCCCTCTCTCAGGTGGCCAGAAAGTGGGTGCTCATTCTATGTTAAATTTACATTGAAAAGTGATCACCCACTTTTCGAAAAAGTAATTTCATGAATGTCATGAAAACTTTTTTTTGCTACGTAAACGGTTTGCAGATTCGTTTTTAGCACACCGAAATCTACAATAAAATATTTCGTTATATATGAACGTGAAACGGGCCTTAAAGTAAAATAATACCGGATTTTTTTGAGCAGATTAGCCGTTTAGTTTTACAAATATCCTCAAACCAGGATATCACTAGAAGGGATTTTTAAAAGTCGTCACCTTTATCGAGCAAAAGTTTAAAACCACCGATTATATGCCAGCCTACATCATGGTAACATATATTGAGTAAGTTCCTAACAGTATTTTTAGTTTAAACTCATTTTCCCAAACTTTCCCCAAACTTAACATGTTCGATACAGTCTGCCGCCATTTGTATTTTTCAGATATACCGACAAACATTGAATGTTTTTGAACCGATGATACATTACATAAAAACACTAAAATCTTATCCAGTTAGGTAGACCACTTACTTTTCTTTCCTTTGATAACATTTATTTGTTATATATTTATTTTTTGACAACTTCTTTGTATCTGTGTTTAGTAATATAAACCCTTTTCATTAAATGTAACATTTAGTCGGCTAGAAAAACAGTGTTTATTGGTGTATTTGAAAGCTACAAATGGTGTTGGACACTGTTGATTACTTTAAGTTAGAGAAAGTGAGTTAAAACTAAAAAAAAAACTATATAAAATACTGTCAGAAACCTATCCATTATGCCAGCCTATGTCATGGTAACATATGTTCGGTGAGTTTCAGACACTGTTTTGTATAGCTTTTAGTTTTCAACTTACTTTCCCAAACTTAACGTATTCAAAAGAATTCGCGACCATTTCTGTTTTTTGAGCCAATTAAACATTTTACATTACATAAAAACACTAAACAATTATCCAATTAGGTAGAAACGTAAATTACCTTACCTTTGCTTTCATGTATTTGTTTTTGGACGACTTTTTCGAATCTGTGTATAGTAACCCCCCCTTCCCTCACCATCAACCAAATATTAATTACTAAATCTAATTTTTTAAAACAACAACAAAAAAGCATTTAGCGTTTCAACATTTTTGCTACGTTCGGCTTCATCCACTGTTTGTTGGTCAAGTCCAAAACATGAATGATTGACAGAAACTCTCGAGGATCCAGATCAAATTCTGCAAGAGCACCATTTTTTTCAGTTTCGCCTTCTTTTTAACTTTTTGCAGTGGATTGCTGTACTAATATAAGAAACATGCATTTTCTCTTTTATTAAATTTTTCCATTACACCAAATTGAGCCACTGCAACGCGTGGCAGGGTACAACTAGTATATATATATATATATATATATATATATATATAAATATATATATATATATATATATATATATATGGGTGTGTGTGTGAGATAGAGACGCAATTAAAGACTACCAAGTTTTTTCTACTACATTAAAATAATAAAATCCTTAAAAGTAATTATAAGAGCAACTGAACTCAGACAACAAATGTAGAAACCTACTAGGCAAATCTAAGGGATGCCCCCAGTAAGACAGGATTTCGAACAATTGGTCTTAAACCAACGGTTAGAATATTCACAATGGTTTATCTCGAGTAATATCTACAATAGCGTGTGAATGTCTTCTACGCGGTAGGATATCTTATCGTAGCTTGAAAAAACTGATTATATTGAAAATACACACACACCCACATACACACACACACACATATATATATATATATATATATATATATATATATATATATATACATGCATGCACACAAACCCCCCCATAAACATATATATATATATATATATATATATATATATATATATATATATATATATATGTTTATGGGGGGGTTTGTGTGCATGCATGTATATATATATAGAGGGTTGTCGCTAGAAAAACGTCAAAATTTCTTAAACAACGATTCCTTTTTTACAAAGAATCATTTTACCAAGGTGTTCAAAGACAAATGTTATATTATACTCACAGATAATCAAAATGCCGTCCGTGCACTTCACTGCATCACCTTAACCTAAAAATCCAAGCTTGTATGGCGTTTTGAAGGGTAACTTTTGGGAGATCATTTTAAGCGTTTGCCAAGCGTGTTTTTATGTCCTTATTAGTGTATGAAACGTCGACAGTTCTGCGTCTCTGTTAATAACACGCTCCAACCACAGTAATAAAAATAATAAATCAGCAAAAAATAGCAATCACGCATTTTATTCATGATCAAAGCTGACCTTTTTATTTCCCGCTTTTCTTGCGACCACCATGTATATATATATATATATATATATATATATATATATATATATATATATATATATATATATATATATATATATTTTAAAAGAGTGTAGCCATCAACAATTGTTGTTTTTTTTAAAGGTTTTCATCATATTTTTATTTTAAAATATTTTTATAACGCGTTTCGAGCCTAGGGTGTGCTCTCTTCAGATGTTTTCGTAAAAAGTGTTTCTTTAAAATGGGGGCTTGAAAAGTTATTTTTTACCTCCGCTGATACTAAATGTGTTTTTCAGAGTGATGTGTGGTATCAGCCATTCTGTCTCCAACTGTAAGTGTTCAAAGTGTCCGGTCAAAGTTAGATTCAAAGAGGGTGCTTTTTGTCCATTTGGTGAAGGTTTTTATGTTTTTTTTAGTTTTTTTTTAAAGCCTTCTTTTCCCCATGTATAGCACACTCTCACACACAATCACACACGCATACATAAACATACACAGAAATATATGTAGGAACATACATATATACATACCCACCTACACACTCACACACGTACTCACACACATCCACCACTAACACGTCAGGCACATATTGGTTAATTATTGTTATTTTATTTTATTTTTATTTTATTTTTATTTTATATATATATATATATTCAACCAAAACACGCATGTATAACTGCGCTTAATAATTCAGACATAAGTACACGCGCGCACACACACACAAGTAAGATGGAGAATAAGTAGGGGAAGATATATATACACACATACACGCACATATATATATATATATATATATATATATATATATATATGCATACATGTATGTACATACAGACTCACAAACATCCACATACTATGTAGGCACATACACACACATGCACACATATAGATATATGCAGGGGCTGTCACATACGCGTATATCCATATCCACACGAACACATTCACCCACTCATACATATGCATACATGTATATATATATATATATATATATATATATATATATATATATATATATATATATATATATACATATATATATACACACACATACAGATGTGTATACATTCATCCACTACTGGCAACAAACCCAGGCCAAGATTGAAACTGGACACTTATTACCTTTTGTATTTTAGGCTGGCATTTTGTTTTATATATATCGTTCGTAAACATTTTAAAACAGCAACTCTATTTAATTCTCACTCAGTGAATTCAATTTATATTTCTGTTATAATTTATTCATATTTTGTAAAGTTTTCATATGTTTTAGCTTAGACATTGTTCGCTGAATAGAAAAGAAAACAGCTCATCGGGGGTAAAATTATATTACTCAAATTATCTAAAGTTTTTATTTAAAAATTAAAATATTTACTTTGAATGTAAGTCAATGCAGTTAAATAAATATGCCTAAAGTTTGCCGCCTATACAAACAAAATACGATTAATTATTGCAAAACTTATACACATGCACAGATTACGCACAGATTTATACGTAGGTGTATGTAATAAATTTATAAACGCATAGTAAATAGTTTTTTTTTTCTTATGTTACATTAACTTCAGGATTAGTTTTTTTTTTTACGTGACACCACAATCTGGGAAGAATTTCGTAATCAACAGCATTGAAAACTTTAAATATTTACAAGGGATAAGAGTTCTTATTATGAGCATATAGTTAAAACACATGTTACGGTGCTGCGTAAGTAAACAGACAAAGGCAAACATCCAATTAAATTAATATTAACATGCGTATATGCTAGAAAACCTTCTACTCTCACAGTCGTTTCTACCAACTGGTTGAATTCGGAGTTCCCTGTCTGTTTTCTTTCGACTCTGACTTACCTAACATGCTGACGTTTTTTTGTTGTGTGATGTGAACATAAATATTGTTGCGATTTTGAGGTTGGATCGGTGTAGGGCTACTCTATTACTAAGTCGGTGAACTTTTAATGGTCCTTATCTGCCCCATAATAGCTTAAACGTTATCTACTAGGGTACATACTATTGTTTAAGTTGAATCTATGAACATTTAAGTTGTTTTATTACAATTAAAATCACGAGTATGCATTGTATATTAGATGCTTATCAATAGGAAATTACTTTTATAAAAACTAGGACATCAATGAACATATCATATTTTAGTATACTTCACAACAACAAAATGTCTCCTGCTAGGGTCAATTAGAAAAAGCAGACGATTAGGTTCCGATTGGCAATATACCCGTTTTTATTTGAAAAAAAAAAGTGTTCAGCAAAAAGTAGTAAACACCATCTAAGAATTCTAAATCCCCAGTATGTACCGGATCTCAAATGGGCACGTCATACTTTTTTTTTATTAAATGTGCAACTCCTCTCTGGTTTTTAAAGAGTATACACTTGAATTCAACATCTATTCTTGTTAATATTCTGTATTAACTAAAATACTTACCTCGATGTTCTCATCATGTCCACTGTTTGCTTTTCAAGATATGGTGAAATAGTCGCATCTTACATAGCTTAGCTAGAAGAAATTTTATTTTCTACTAAACTGGAAAATACTTGTTTTAGTTCACTTTGTACATAGAATCAAACAGGCTATTTAATGCATGTGTAATATAAAATAGTTTTCATCTATAGAATGCACAGTTGTCTTACTATTTAGTATTTACATTGCTCGTCTTAAAGACAATATTGTCAAATGGTTCTCTAAAATATTATCTGCGACTTTTTATTTGCGTTTAGTAAATACAATTATCGCATTGTGTAAATACAATTATCGCATTGTGTAAATATCTAATAAGTATTAATACGAATATTCGTATATTATCCATCATAACAGTATGATTTATGCTTATAAAATTTTTGAGCTTTGAATATGATGTGATTTATAAAACCTCTATACTTGAGAGTTATGAAGATACATTTTTTTTAATTTTAGAATGGATAAATAATTCATGAAGGTTTAAAAATAAGTAACGACAAACATATACTATCTTCTTAAAAACACGAATTCCACTACATTTTGAAGACGTGTATTGTTACTTTTATATTAATTCAATAAAAAAAATATCCGTATAGATTTGACAGTTTTCGTTGAGATTTAAACTTTATATGTAAACGCATCGAAAGGAATCCATCTTCGAAGCTGATACTGATTAAACATGTCACGGTGCAAAAGGACAAGTGAAATAAATGATATTCTGGAAGAACGGAAATGTGAGGCAAAATGAAGGAAAATGTGTTATGTACTCAATCGATGTAGAAAATGCATCTATCCATTGGCAGAAGTTGTGTATAATCGTTTAGTCAGATCTCTTAAACTGTGTATCTTTCTTTGAGTGCTTAAGTGACAGTGACAGCCAGCAGTACGCCGCGTAGTTCTGAGCCTCGAAGATTCTGTCGGAAATCACCAGCCATCCCCAACCGGAAGAGCCTTTAGGAACGCTAGACAGTAAAATAAGATTGAAATATTAAGTGCTTGCGGTTCGCATGAGAATTATCCACCAAAATCGAATGGAGGGTGAAGGTTGAAGCGTATTCTTTCTGCCCTTTTATATTTGTGGGTCTATCTCTCTATCTCTATCTGTCTCTTACAATCGTATTATCATTCGAAAAGATTGACGCCTGCACCAACAACCGTTTCCGAGAATCATTGTAGAATCATCTGTCTTCTCCCTTCTTCCTCGCCGATTTATTATTGATGGTCCATGACGCACGTACAATTTCCTTGTCTCATTTCTTTGCTGTTAACGACAAGCAGAGTTTTACACACGATTTTACGACATGTCATCCATTTTCTTTCTGTCCATCAGTCCTGGATACATTTATTCAAAAGGCAAAAAGAATTATTGAACAAGAGATTTTTTTAGAAGTTTCAGACGTCTTTCCGGAGCAAAACGATTTGTTCTCACGGGAAAGCAAAAAAAAATTGGTTAACAAATGAAGCATTTACTACTTAAGCTTTATCAAACCTGTTTTACGTAAATAATGATGCATTGGATGGTATAGAATTTATTAAATGTAGTAGTGGCCAATGGAATATATATGTCAGTTTACTTTGCACAAAATTATATGTAAATGTGTATGTATATATATATATATATGTATATATACCCATCTATCTATCTATCTCTCTCTATATATATATATATATATCTATATATATATACACATCTATTTATCTATCTCTCTCTCTCTATATATATATATATATCTATATATATATATATACACATCTATCTATCTATATATCTATCTATCTATATATATATATATATATATATATATACTCGAAATTCCTCGTTTTCTGGACTTTTAACGGTATTTTCGTTTTAAGCCCACTCGAAAACTTATAACAGTCGTTATTTTGAATGATTTTGGATTATGTAAACACACAGGTTGGAACTGCGAAAATAGTCGATGGATAATGGATTACTGTTTGAGTTAGTACTAGTGTATTAGATTAGTACACAATTCAGATCCTTACCTTTCAATGATCCTTCATTTGTTAAATCCTGCTCAATATTCGTGAGCTTTTCAACTTACAAAATTGTAAAAAAGAGGTACTTTGTCTATATCTGTATTTATATATATACCTAACTATTTATGTATATATATTTATATATCTACTTATACAGATGCTCTTTGCGTAAACAAATCAAGCTTAGGTATTTCGAACCATGTCAAAATATCGTGTATTCATCATTCGCTCAGCAGCCGCCGATAAGCGTAATGGTTAGGAGCCTTGACTGTCGTACAGGCGGTCTGGGTTCATTCCTGGTTTGAGGTAGTTTGCTGTCTAGCCGCACTGATTAGCTGCAAAACAGAACTGTATGTGGAAAACAATATATATATATATATATATATATATATATATATATATATATATATATATATATATATATATATATATATATATTCGGATATAAATTGAATATTGCATTGTTTTTTATCTATAATTTTATTGTACACGACGATACGAGAGTAGCCAGAGTTTTTGGAGATGTTAATACGATTTCATTTTAAAAATAATATGACATTTGGTAAAAACTAGAGTATCAAATAAATAAAATCTGACTCACTTACATTACATTTGTCCAGCCAGCTTCAGTTTTGCTGCTTTAGGAGAAAATTGCACTTAGTATATTTTGTCTGTTTTTTCACCCTTGTGATCTTTCCAGGCTAATGATATGCATATCTCGCGGTGTCTCAGTACTATCTGATAATTATTGGCCAAAAGACTTAAAGAATAATTAAATACAGACGATGGTGCGGATTTTATTTTAAATATACTCATAATGTCATTGTATTTCTCACAGTCTTCAATAATAAACAGTCAAATATTTCCCATCATTTCTAAGTCACATTTGTCGACGTTCAGGATTTTTTCGGGAGAAATATAAGAAAATTCAAAACCAATAGAGTTCGAAGTTGGAGTGTATCTATACTTTTGACGTCACAGGTCCTCACACGTAAAAAAATACGTATCAACCAATGTAACCACATTTAAGAATTATCTTTATAATTGTATTTAAATATTTTTAAAATGCAAACTTATCAAACAATTTGGAGCTAATTACAGTCATTTTATGAATTGAATATATGTCTCTACCAAGTTTATCAACCAATATTTAATTTTACATAAAGTGAGTTCAGACATAGGGCAAGTATTTTAATTGGTTTTCAGCCGAAACTTTGAGTGCAAAGTGCCTAAAGTTCAGAAGCGTAAAACTACCCCGTCTCTAGTAAACTATTCAGCCAACCATTGATCTAAACATTTGACATTTTTACACAAAAGCTAATCAGACATGCAGCAAGCTTTTTAATAAGTTTTGGGGTGAAAATTTGTCATAACAGGGTCAAAGTAGAAAAATTGACCTTTGAAGAGTCTACCAACATCCCCAACCGGTTTGAGGTATAAACATTTTAAATTTTAGACGTAGGTCTCCTGGACGTAAGTCAAACTTTTTAATATCTATATGCATATGAACATGAGGTGTTGAACAGTACATGAAAAATATATATGTATATATATATATATATATGTATATATACATATATATATGTATATATATATATATATATATATATATATAATTTACTCAAAGTAAATCTAATTTCAAATAGTAAAATCCCATAAGTACGAACGACTAATATCTTATTTCAAATTAGATATTAGTTGATAATCAAAATGCATTTATAGAAATCAAGCATCTGGTATTTGTTTGTTTACTAAAATGATGACAACATTCTAATAGAATGTGTTTATACCCATTTTATTATGAGTATATATTAGCACGGCTATTCGGCGTCGCTTGTCATTTTTATACCACAACACCACAGAACAATAATTATCGGCACACTTATTATTACTTCCAGACCACTCTGAGTTAAAACAAACGCTATTTATAAATATTACACCCCCCATTTTCCTCGATTGGTTTATAAAAAAATTATGTCATAACCGGAAGTAACCCCCTCTCTCACACCCTACTCGAAAAAAGGAGTGTATAATTACTTCAGTCCCCGATCCATGTGATGATAATCTCAGTTCGTCCCATTACATGGCACCAAAATTTAGTGCGAAATGCTGTCAACACCGGAAGTGATCCCCGAGATATTCACCCACTACCATAACAAATGGGTGCGATAATATCCGCAAGCATTGCCTCAATAGACACTTGCTGATCCATGAAATTATAATTGTATTTTGCCCCCCGATCAACACGATAATTTGAAGAGAAACTTCCTCATTACCGAAGGTTAGCCCCTGCAAATAACCCCATTATTCGAAATAACAGATAGAGATAATCTCGGGAGGATTTCTCATTTAAACACTCGTGAATCCTCCAAAGATCTCAAGCTGTACCCAATTTGATACCATGGTTTTAAGAGGAATAATATCATCACCGGAAGTTACCCCTCGCTTCTTACTTCTTTAAGTCTGAATATACAGGAGGAGATGATGTTGGGACTGCCCCATTTACACACTCGATAAGCTACGCGATAATAATTTTAAGTTGCCCCGCACTTAATATTACCATTCGAAGTGGAAATGCCTCATCAGCGGATTAAGCCCCATGAATATCATAAATATCAACTAGGAGGAGAACGTGTGTAGGAGAATTTTAAACACTCCCCAGTCATCGTGAGGATAACGGCCACTTCTGCACAAAATAACACCATAATTTGAAAAATAAATGTGACGTACTAACTGGAACTTACTACTCGCATAAGTAGGAGGATATTATATCTGGGACGATTGCCTTATTTAAACAGTCGCTAATCCATGTGATGACAAGCTTAAAAGGAATGTCGTAATCACCTAAAGTCATTGCCCATGTTTATCATCCCTTGCTCGAATAAACGATGACGCCTTGTAAGATATTATCATTTAAACACTCGTAAATCCCTAGCTGCCCACTATTTTACAGCATGCATTGAATTTCTGGAAGTAAAGTCCCATGCTATCACTAGAATACCCAGGAGAAGATAATGATTAGGAGGATGTCTAATTTGAGCAGTCGCCACTCATGTGATGATAATCCTAAGTTGTCTCCAAATAAACACTATAATTTGAAGCGAAATGACAGAATTACCGGAGATCACATGCCACATATAGTAGGACCGTACTCGAATGAGCAGGAGGAGATAATATCTGGAAGAAGTGGGTCCTTTAAAATGCTAGGCAATACTATATTAGTAAAAACGTGTGTATAAAATGCATTTTAAAACATTGACTATGTAAAACATACACATACTCGCAGAAAATAATAATTAAAAACAACTGTAATTGCCTGCGCAATAAAATATAAAGTGACTGTAATTAAATAAATTTCTATAATGCACGTTTTAAATCAGTAAATCCCGTTTTAAAATTAAATTAGTAATAATGATTCCATTGAAGGAGGCACTACAAAACATAATAAGTCACTGCAATAATTTCAAAATTTACATAGTCTTATTCCATTCGCTTTGTTCCATTAAAAGTAAATAGCATGTTCTCACGTAGATTACATATATATCTATTGTAATAATAACAATAAATATATATATGTGTGTGTGTGTGGGGGGTGCCTGTGCTTGGATAAAGTGTATGCACGCATATATACATGCCAAAATACATATATTTATATATATATATATATATATATATATATATATATATATATATATATATATATATATATATATATATATATATATACACGCATAGACCTTCGGCGTTGCCCGGGTGTTATGAGGTGTATGTTGAGCAAAAAAGTGGTAGTAGGAAGGATGGCTCGAAACTGTATCGCAAAGGAGGACAAGAACGGGAAAAACTCTGACGTCTTTGCTGTTACTTTCACCGCCAAACCAGAAGTGACCAAGATTTTTATTAAGGCTAGACAATCGAAAGGAAATGATGACTTTCGACAATATCGGAGCAAATAGCTACCTCCCTGTAGAAAAGGGCCCAGTTGAAAGTGCAGTTATAAATGTTTTTAGCCAATTTTTCGATATTTTTGTCTGAAGGTCGAACTTCGAAACATTACTAATTTTGTAAAAATCCGTTGCTTTTATCGAAAGTTTTAGGAAGATATGCAAACATACATACATACTACATTTATATATTGGTATACATTTGACCCAAACTGATTAAAAGCTTGCCCTATCTCTAAATACCCTTTATGTTAATTTTAAATGTTTAGACCAGAAATTGTCTGAGAAATATGGTAGAGACCGAAGCGGTCATTTTTTTTTTTAAACTCGGCCCTAATTATGACCCCTTAATATTTATTGTGTTTCAATCAAATAAAGTTATTAAGTTAGGTCCATATCCAGGGGATCTATATCTAAATGTTAACTGTTTAGATCAAAGATAAGCGGAGGAATTTGGTAGATTTTTCAAAGATCAAATCGTTGAACGTTGCCCCCTTTACAGCCAAATTTCTGTCCGAAAATAGATTACGAATATTTCCTAAAATTTCGATATCCTGTATATCAAATTCCGAGTCAGTAGACTGGAAATTGACAGAGTTACAGTGTAGGGAAATACACACAGACACAGATCCATGCACTTTCATATATATATATATATATATATATATATATATATATATATATATATATATATATATATATATATATATATGTATATATATATTGTCATGTTAACCATATATGTTAATGTGCGTTTGGTGTTGAAACTAGTTCTCAATGCGCAAATAATATATCTTTCTAGTCGGTAAATACCCAGTGGCGTCTTTTCTTAATTTAATTTGTTCATTGTCTTGCTTTATGTTACAGTCTTCAGGCCAGAAGCCAAATAAGAGTAATCTGCTCAACGATTTTTGTTAGCTATTTTCTACTTGATTCATTAAATAATTGTCTTTTACTAACGTGTGAAGGAACCTGGGGGTAAATTAATTAATAGCCCGCATATTGACATTATTAATAAACAATTATGTTTCGATGCTCGCACTTATAAATACGATGCACATTTGCATTACAGAGCGTAAGTTTAAGTCATCGAGGATACGAACACATGCTTATATATGCCTACACATAGTTATTCTGGTGAAATAACTAATCTTACATGTGATTAATAAGTAACAAAAAATAAAAGTGCGTACACATTTTATCTCATATTCCAATACAAATAAAATTACATAAACACAATTTTTCAAAGTCTATCTAGTTCTATATCTATTCTAAGTTGAAGCACTTTTATACACAACGATTATAAGGCTCCATGTTGGAAACTAAGCTTGGGAGAAAAAGTAGAATGTCATCTATGCACCTGTAATACGATTACCTCCTGGGTAATTTATATTTTAAGTGACCGCTTTCAGTAAACTCAAGAAACAGGCACGCCATGACCCCACTTGGGTTTCAAATGGGTAGTCCCCTAAGTGGGGTCCTGGCGTCCCTATTTTTAGAGTTTACTGAAAACGATCCCTTCAAATATAAATTACCTAGAGGTGCATCGTATTACAGGTACATAGATATCATTGTACTCTTTCTCCCCAAACCGTCGAATATTGATAATATCACTAACAAACTTAATAAAATAGAACCTACCATCAATTACACTTACGAAACTGAAAATAATAATTCCATATCTTTCCTCGACTGACACTTAATTAATAATAATAATCAACTAAAATTCAAAGTTTATCTTAAACAACTAATAAGAATGAGTATGTACATTTTTACTCGCAACACAATGACAAGGTAAAAAAGAGAATTATAATTGGATTTTATCACAGAGCTACGAGAATATGTAGCAAAGAATATCTAAACGATGAATTTGAATATATACAAACTACATTCAAGAACTTACAATATTCCCAATCCTTCCTACTTAACGCTAAAAAAGGCCTTAAAAATCTATCAAACCCGAGATCAAAACGA